>NC_081768.1:14416405-15057828 GCF_963082965.1 Carassius carassius
CACTTGGATTAAAATGCTCAGGCGTCAGTCTCGAAGAACAATTAGCGAATAACTAGTTCATTTTGACGCAAAATCAGGTTCTTTCTTAAACTAGTTCTGTCGGTGATTCCATATGGTATCGCAGATAAGTGTTCAGGCACCTAAGCTTATGCATTTCAATACATTACATGTAGGCTATCCGTGGCATGAATGCATGTTCTAATGGTAACGTGACACTCAAGCGTGCGATTCAAACTTTCAAACTACTTTCAACCGCAGCAAAATGCATGTCATCTCTTAAAGGGGCACTCAGTATTTTTGTTAACTGAAAGTTGTAAATGCTACTTTTAAAAATATTGAATTATTATTATTCAAATGTTGTTCACTTGTATTAGTATAAGACTCCCGTCCCCATATTTGAAGAATAAGCTATTTTATTTTACATCTAGTGGGTCTCTTTTTTTTTTATGGGTGCCACCATGTTGAGATCACATGACCAATGGTAGTTTTTCACATATAGCACATCCTGCCAACACTCAATGTAAAAAAATTAAGGCCTGATCACACCAAGAACGATAACTATAACAAATATATTAGTGTCCACAACTATGCACAACAATGTTCTGTTTATTGTAACTTGTGTACTGCAGTTATATCATCTGTGATTCTACTGATATCGTTCCTCTGTGTCTCTGTTTCCTATTCTTATAGAATTAGAACAACTAATTAAACTTTATAGTTACAGTTATAATGTTACCAGTATAGTAATCATCCTTGAAGTGACCGGCCCTGTAGTTAGGGTCGGACCCAGGAGTGTCCAGAGAATAAATAAACAGTTGTGTGAAGTGGAAGCAGTTCATTAACAAACATTGTGTGTTCTAGTTGATATAAACCAATTGTGCCATTGGGATGAATAAGATCCAGCTAAAAGTTAATAAAAACTTGCTGAGTGTACATTTAACAATAACGTTTTTCTCACAAACTAGCTGCACACCCTGACACTTTATAGAGGAAGCCATCATGTAACATGTAAAAGCTACACCAAAGCTACACCAAAATTCTGCCATATTCTTTTAAGTTTATATTTGGGCATGAAAAACTAATTCTAAAACCCTTTAGGTTTTGATGATGATTATGATTACCAGTTTCGACTTTTTCAGGTGACCCCAGGAAGCAAAGCAGCTCAAGCTGACCTTTGTATGGGGGACATGATCCTGGCCATAGATGGAGAGTCAACAGATGGCATGACTCACCTGGAAGCACAGAATAAAATCAAAGCTTGCATAGAGGAAATGGTGCTTTCCATTGACAGGTGACACGTTACTTTGCAAAGAGGAACATGCAGTGGTTTGTCTGAATGTATTGTTAGCTGAGAGTATGTAGAGCACCCAGAAAAGTGTGATAAAATGAAACATCTTCCAAAAACAAACAGAAATGTAGGCTTTTATTAAATTCTTCCAGACGTTGTAGACTTAATTTTATGAACCATTATGATGCCATTACTCAGAGGTCCTCTTTTACATTTTAGTGCATATTTTACAACAACAACAAACAAACACTGAATCCTGAGTTGGAGGTTGGCAATTAAATTTTTCCATTGGTCAGTTAATTTGAACCAGAATTATTATTATTATTTTTTAAGTGACAAACATCACTACGTTTTTAGTTATAAGCTATGACTCATTAATGCCGTGGAATATAATTGCATACAATGTACATTGTTGCTGGGTCTAATTTTCAGCTCTTTTTTTGCTAAAGCCTGTCACAAGTCGTTCTCACGATTTCAACATATCCTCATCGGTGTCAGTCTGCTTGATAAAGTCATGTTGTAGACAAGTCTAAATCTGCAGAATTTGCCACAACACTGTTCAGTAGATGACCGGCAACCCAATGTGTTTTTATGCCATGCAAACTTGTGCAATAGATGATCAGTAGAATTGCATCAACTTGCCTGAATCTCTCACACTGGGCCCAGGCTTTATTATTATTGTTGAGCCATGGTGATTTTATATTTTTACTTTAATCATTTGCTGATTCACTATAGGAAGGTTTTTCCATTTTTGCTTTTTGTAGATCAGAGTCGAAAATGTGGTCCCCACTGGTCACTGAAGAAGGAAAGACCAATCCATACAAGATGAATCTGGCCAATAAAGAAACACAGGTGCGTTTTAGCTCTGATTATCTGGGAGCTTAGGGTTTTTTAAATGGATCCTTATCATTTTCAGAGAGCTTTAAAGACCTAAATAGTGCATGAGACTGTCATGCATAACAGAACCATTGCGGCTAAACAAATAAAGGCACGGCACCATAGGCTGCCAAAGTGAAGTCATTGTTTATGTCCTAACAAGCCTTATCCATGGAGACCAGTAGGTTTATCAGCCAAAACCATGACGCAAGACCCACATCCTGCAGGCTATGTTGGAAATTTTGGGTCAGAATGTGAATGATTATAGGAAGTGTGTGGAGCTTGACTACATAGTTTGGGTGTTATAAATGTTTCCCAAATTAAGCAGAGAGAGAAACCTAATTAGAGACAACTGTTAAATATGTTTGTTAACAGAGGAAAGTTTCACAATGTCATAAAAACCTTAGTCATTAGTGTTGAAAAACTCTTCCGTTTCTGTTTTTTTTTCACATCAACTTGGTTATAATAATTACAGTTAAAAACTTAAAGCAATGATTGATTCTCAAACCATTTTTCTGGTCTGAATAGTTAGGTATTACTGCAATTCTTAGGAAATTATCTTATGTCTTTGGCTTTGCTTTTGTGTCATTCCAAGTCTTTATGACTGTATTTATTTTGTGGAAAACAAAAGCAGATATTTTGATGAATGATTTTCTTTATACACTGAAAGTCAGTAGAGTCCAGAACCATACAGATTTTTTTCATTATATGGAAAAAAAGGACAAGAAAGTAAGACAGACGGGTTTGGAATGACATAAAGGAGAGTAAATAGTTTTTAAGAATCTTTGGGTGAAATAACCTTTTCAAGTTCCAGTTCTCTCTTCTGTTTTATGAGATTAGTAATCTTATTGTTCCTGCTCTTTTTTTTTTTTTTTTTTTTACTTTTCTGCAGGATGTGAAAAATATAGGCTCTGCTCATAACAGGAGCGCCATGCCTTTCAATTCTGGCAGTCCAAAAGTGGTTACCAACATGTACAATAACCCCTCTGGCCTGTATTCCTCTGAGAACATTAAGAGTTTTAACAGTGCAGTGGGTGATGTCCAGACTTCTGCTGCCTCCAATGAAGCCAGTACGATGTAAGCATGATACACACCTCACTAACATACTTGACCCAAAAATCTGTGGTACAACTATCTTACAAAAAAATGATGTTACAGAGTCCTCTCGGTAACCTGTAGACTTTCATGACTGATAATGACTGCTAGTTCAGATCTTAACTCCCCAAAAATGTATTCATTAATTATATATATATATATATATATATATATATATATATATATATAATTTAAAAATGCTTGAGGTCGAGAAATTTAATTTAATTTTTATTTTTTTGGAAGAAGTTTCTTATGTTTACCAAAGCTGCAAAAATACAATAGAAGTACATTTTATAAAAAATTTAATAATAAGTGTTTTCTGTTTTGTTTTGCTTTTTTTTAATGCAATTTAATTCTGGGAAGATAAAGCAGTTTTCAGCAGCTATAACTCCAGCTTTCGTTGTCACATCATCCTTTGGAAATCGTTTTCAATTGCTCAAGAAACATTTCTTAAAAAAAAAAATTGTTCTGATTTTATTTTCAATATTCTTTGATGAGAAGTTCAAAACGACAGCATTTTTTATACAAGTACATACATTGTAAAAATCTTGGTTACACCACATGACATTTAGACTTTTCTTGAAAATGTGTAGTTTTTCAAAAATTTTCTAAAAGATGTTTTGTTTTTCTACTTATGAACAATTATGCATCATTATGTGCTACACTTATTCCAGTTCTGTGTTGTATTAGTATAGCTATTTGACTTTGTCTCTCAGGGATGAAACTAGGAAGTTGGCATTGAGTTTAATAATATAATGCTTTTGAGATAACATTGCTTGTCTTGTGGCTGTCATTCGTGTGACCTTTTGCATGTTTTATAGCCCAGATCCCTGTAGACCTGGCCAGCCAAAGCCTGCGTTAGCGGCAGACTCTGAGGTGTACAAAATGCTGCAGGAGAATCAAGAATTCAACGAGCCTCCTCGCCAGTCTGCCTCTTTTAAAGTTCTGCAGGAGATCCTGGAAACCGGTATAATTTCATACACGCCTGTACTGTACTACATTGTGTCTGAATTACCCATAGGTCACCAAGCCTAAGCTTCTGTTGACAAAATGGTTGTCTGTGATTCTGGTCATTCATAATCATTAAGTTTTAAAGCCATGCCTGTGGCTACAGTAGTAAAACACATTTTGCGTCAGGTTTTTGGGCCTATAAAAGAAACCCTTAGCATTAAATGGATTTCTGTGCCTTTGTTTCAGGTGATGCAGATAAACCATCAGGCTTCAGAAGTGTCAAGGCTCCAAACACCAAAACTGGAGCCTCGGTTGGGAATCCTGAAAAGCTCTCTCTTTGTGACAAATGTGGTTCAGGGATTGTGTAAGTTTCACTTTTTTGGTTTATCTTTCTGGGAAAAGTTTTTAAAGAAATGCATCTTAGAACAGTTGCATATACTGTATAGTGCAGTTGTGATGTTATGCCATCTAGTGGAACATTTTGGAACTCAATCTTGTTATAACTTTATAAATAACTAATTTATAAATAAGTTATTTTATAAATAACGTTTTTTCTCTTTATTTGGTTATAAAGAGGAATGATGGTCAAACTTCGAGATAAGTTTCGCCACCCAGAATGCTACGTCTGCACAGACTGCGGGATCAATCTTAAGCAAAAAGGACACTTTTTTGTTGAGGACAAGATTTACTGCGAGAAACACGCACGTGAGCGCGTGACTCCTCCAGAGGGTTATGATGTCGTCACCGTTTTTCCAAAGTAGAATGTTTCCCACATTCTACTATAAAAGCTGCACATTCCTTTATGTGGGAAAATTCCTTTGGAAATCTGTAACATTTTATTTGCATAGTCTTCCAGTGGGGCTGCTTTGTTGCCAATATGAATGTTTGTGGAAACTCTTAAATACTCAGAAGTGCATAGAGATAAATGGACTTTGGCAACAGTAATCAGGAAATTGTGATTAGACATCACCTGAATATGTGAATATATAGTCTACCCCAATTAAGTGCTATTGTTATCATGCATACCTATGTTGTCTTCATTCCATCCATTTATCTCAAGGCTCGTTTTATTGGTGCTAGGGTAGCTTAAGACCACTTATTGCATTTGCAGATTTTCATAGGTTTTATACTGATAATTGAAATATATATCATCATGGCTGTATTCCCCACGCACACCAGTATGTAAAAACTATTCCATGTTTGTATATTGTCTTTTGGATTCTCCATATTTTTGTATGAAAATAACATGTTCAGCCTTGCTGGAAAAATAAAATGTTGCATATCCATTGTTAAATGTCTGTATGGTTTATTTCTTTGCAAATTCTTGTAATTTTTTTTTTTTTTTAGGAATGTTTATTCATTTGAATCTTGTTGGCCTTTCAATAAAAGCCTTTCTGCAAAAGCATTACATCATAATTAGAACAGAATAAATTACAAAATACTATAGTGTTGTATCGTAAATATCAACCCACTCCTACTTCAGTCATACAGTATTGTTGTTTTGCAGTGTATATGTATATGCATTATATATGACGAGTTCAGATGCAAAAGCCTCTAAGTGCCATCAAAAATTATCTTCCAAAATAAAAATTCCAACTCAAATTGTGAAACTCGTGTATACACACCGACTGAAGTAGTTTGAGTATTTGGTTATTTTAATTGTGATGATTTTGGCTCACATTCACTATCTCAACAAATTAGAATACTTCATAAGACCAATAAAAAAATAGTGAATTGTTGGTCTTCTGGAAAGTATGTTAAATTACTATACAGGTACTCAATACTTGGTAGGGGCTCTTTTTGCTTTAATTACTGCCTCAATTTGGCGTGGCATGGAGGTGATCAGTTTGTGGCACTGCTGAGGTGGTATGGAAGCCCAGGTTTCTTTGACAGTGGCTTTTTGTTCATCTGCATTTTGGTCTCTTGTTTCTCATCTTCCTCTTGACAGTAGCCCATAGATTCTCTCTGGGGTTCAGGTCTGGTGAGTTTGCTGGCCAGTCAAGCACACCAACACCATGGTCATTTAACCAACTTTTGGTGCTTTTGGCAGTGTGGGCAGGTGCCAAATCCTGCTGGAAAATTAAATCAGCATCTTCTTCAAAAAGCTGGTCAGCAGAAGGAAACATGAAGTGCTCCAAAATTAGCCTGAATGCACTTGATAGCCTGAATGCACTGTAAGTCGCTTTGGATAAAAGCGTCTGTTAAATGCATACATTTTAATGTCTTGGTAAACTGGTGCAATGACTTTGGTATCCAAGCTTGGATACAGCACTCTGTGAGCAGCCAGCTTCTTTGGCAATGAATGTTTGTGGCTTCCCGTCCTTGTGAAGGGTGTCAAAGATTGTCTTCTGGACAACTGTCAGATCAGCAGTCTTCCCCATGATTGTGTAGCCTAGTGAACCAAACTGAGAGACCATTTTGAAGGCTCAGGAAAACCTTTGCAGGTGTTTTGAGCTCAGTGACTGATTGGCATGTCACCATATTCTAATTTGTTGAGATTGGGTTGTGTTTTTGTTAAATGTGAGCTAAAATCATCACAATTAAAATAACCGAAGACTTAAACTACTTTAGTCTGTGTGCACTGAATTTATTTAATACACGAGTTTCACAATTTGAGTTGGATTACTGAAATAAATGAACTTTTCCATGACATTCTAATTTATTGAGATCCAACTGTATACACACCCACACACACACACACACACACACACACACGCACACATATATGTATACTTGTTGCTCTGGGAAGCGCAGCTGAAATAGAGCGCCTGCACAGAAAGCAAAACTTGTCATAAGCAGAACAACAGTTATTGTTTCTTTGACGAAATACTAAAGCAGGTTAAATATTAATTTATTGCGATTTATACATTATCTACATATGCGCTCGAATGTAAATGGATTTTAAAAAATACTTGTTTTTTATTTATTTGCTTGAATTAAAAACAAGGAACTAAAACACATTTACAACAAATATATTATCGTCATACATATATTTTTGTGTTAAGAACAGTCATTTTATAAATATATTTTGCGTTTAAACTTCCATTGCTCATAGGCATATACTTTTACACTTTTGACATGCCCAGTGTGTCATATTCGTGTTCATTACAAGAAAAGTCAAGCGTTGCTACTCACAGGTTAGATTTAACGTCAGATTTCCCTGAAATTTGCAGTTAAATTCCTCTAATAAAAAAATCAGTGTAGTAACCTTGCGTTTCTTGCCAATTTGATGATGAGTTTCTGCAGTGCCACTTGGACGCACATGAGCTAGATGCGCTATAGAGGGTTTTCACGACGCGTCATCAACCCGGAAGTCGGCCATTTTGGAGGCACTGAACGTAAACAGTGCCATTGAACTGAATGGACTCGCAAATTTGGCTGATTATTGCTTCTGAAAAGTCAAGTTTTGGTCTGTACTCATTGGTCGCACCGAGAAAAAACATTTCTAGTTCTATAGACTGCCGAAAGTTAAAGAGAAGAGTGCAAAAAACTGATGAAAGATGGCGTTTGAGGTAGAGAGAGGCACAGCATCAGCCACATGTGTAAATGAAGCATTATCTATGGCTACATTTTTGACGTAAAATAGTTAACTATGGGTACATACACACTGTCAATCCGATTATCTTTGTATCCGTTTGGAATATTATCTAAAATGATGTCCACGCTGTATTGCAACTGTTCAGGTCCGATTTGTGTGTCCACCCAGCTATTTGACAACACGGCAATGATGTTGCGTTGATGGAGGGGTATTGCATTTGCAATATAAATGTTTTCTTATTTAAATTTGACGCGTCTTTGCATTGACTTAACATTGAAATCACTCGCGCCTGACGCGCTATTAGGGATGGGACGGTATGAAAATTTAATATCACGATTATAGTGACTAAAATTATCACGATTATCAATATTATCACGGTTTTGTTGAAACGAGATGAAAGTGTTCAAAAATAGTTGATGCTCACACTGAAAACATTTCAGCAAGTTTTATATTTAATAATCAACAAACAACTAATAAAACAAGCAACTCTATGCACTTAATTTAAAGAAAGATTAAATTCTGTGGCATTTCCTTCCTTACAATGAAAAGTGTAGAAGCATAGAAAAGCATAGAAAAGTCACTGACTTTCGCCATTCCTTCTCGAAAAAAAACAAAAAAAACATTGTGGCCTTTCTCTGTCGTTTGAGAGAGGCAGTTTTAACATTATGTGACATGACATCTGACGCGTGCGGCCCGGTCCAAAAATAAGGCTACTGACTTGTTGCCCCCACTACCACGCCCATGAGTATACACACTCACCTCACGCAGCGAACGAATCACTTTCCTCAGCGAACGACTCACTTTCCTCAGCAAACGACTTACTTTCCTCACGCAGCGAACGACTCACTTTCCTCAGCGAACGAATCACTTTCCACACGCAGCGAACGACTCACGCAGCTAACGACTCACTTTCCTCAGCGAACGACTCACATTCCTCAGCGAACGACTCACATTCCTCAGCGAATGAATCACTTTCCTCAGCGAACGACTCACTATCCTCACGCAGCGAACGACTCACTATCCTCACGCAGCGAACGACTCACTTTCCTCAGCGAACGAATCAATTTCCACACTCAGCAAACGACTCACGCAGCGAACGACTCCCTTTGCGCAGCCGGAGACTCACTTTCCTCACGCAGCAGACCACTGACTCTCTCTTCATGTAGGGACCGAATATTATAATTAAAGTGACTTTTATATTACATCCAAAAGAATATTTAGATATAATATTTAAATATTCAAAAATATGTAGGCTACATTTCAATAAAATGAAATAATTGCCTATTGCAAATTTGTGAATGCATGGTTAACTTTTTTTTTCTGCAGTCAGGCTATACTGAGATATTTAAAAAATCTATATTTTGTAAAAAATAATAAAAAAACCTGAATTATAATCTAAACATCTGTATTTTCATACAATTTCCTAAGTAGGCCAATAAATATATAATTTAAAAAAAAATATGATATAAACTATTATAATATATAGTGAGAGCTAAGCTAAGCAATAAAAAAAATAAAAAGGCACAGGTTAGGTCGAGGTGTAAAGCAAACAGCTAAAACCCCAGTACTACGTTTTTATAAACTGTGGACCCCAGAAAATGTTACTTAAAAAATAAATTATTAAGCTTTTAATCTTTACTGTAATTTAATTTATATTTATATGTATATTAATATTATATATTCAAATTTATTTATACAGTGGTCGAATTTTAAAATTGTTTTAGGGGGGATAGAGTCTTTCTTTTTTTTTTTTTTTGTCATATTACTATGCCAGAGGTGGTATTTTTTAGTACATGTATTGGCACTCTTTGGCCTCTACTGTTTTTGACTGTAACAAAGAAACCTTGCTGTACGTCAACGCAGTAATCTAGATCTGATGTATCATGAAACTCTTTTTCATGTCAATGAAGACTCCCTGCTGTAACAAAAGAGGATGAACAGAAGGAACACAGAAATCCCTGTTCACCAACAGGAGCACATTCTACATTTTCATTGGTTTTCTGTGGCTTGCCAAACAAAAACTATTACAGTAAGAGTTTCAAGTCAAGTCAAGTACAAGTACACAGCACATGTGCCTTGGTGAGTGAAATTCTTGGGAGCGTGCTCCAGAAATTGCAGAAACAATTAACATATAACCATACAGACTTCAGCAGGTCTGGCGACTGGGAGAATCTCGCGTTTAACAGGGACTACTGGAGAAAAGCAGTGCAGGAAGGTGCAGCACAACACGAAACAGAACTCCGCCGTGCCACAGATGCAAAGCGGCAACACCGCAAGGACAAAAAGAAAAGGCTCCACCACCACACATCCCCTCAACCTTCCAATGCCCACATTGCACCAGAATCTGTGGATCACAGATCGGCCTCTACAGCCACCTGAGGATCCACAAATAAGGCGACCCGATGGAGAGGACAGTCATACTCGTTTCGAGTGACCACCGAAGAAGAAGAAAAGAAGAAGAAGAGACATACTTACAGTTAACACTACACATTATACATAGAATGTACATATTCTACATTATGTAAACATATATACGCATAAAAATATGCTAAGGTGCAACAGATTGTACATGAATTGGATATAGAAAATGTCATGGATGTGCATCGGATGGTATCCAGTGGTAACAGGTAGATTATTGTATTAAATGCAGTGTGTATGTATAGTCCAGTGTTGAACTGTTGAAGTTAAAGTGTAGTGTGTGACATACCATATTGTAGGAGTATGCTGTAGGGTGCTGTAGGGTGTATAAGATCTGACTGTTCATTAGTATGATAGTCTGAGGGAAAAAGCTATGCCTCAGTCGGCTAGTGCAGGATCGGATGCTGCGGAGACGTCTTCCCGAGGGTAGCAGAAAGAGAAGTTGTGTGGGACGGGTGGCTGGAGTCACTGATGATCCTCCGGGCTTTCCTTATACACCACCTGGTGTAGATGTCCTGGAGGGAGGGAAGCTCACCTCCAACAATTTACGGTTGCCAGCGGTGCTGTTTCCAGACCAGGCAGTGATGCAGCCCGTCAGGATGCTCTCTATAGTGCAAGTGTAGAATACTCTGAGGATGCTGGGGCTCATTCCAAATCTCTGGAAGAAGAGGCATTGATGTGCCTTCTTCAGCACTGTGTCAGTGTGTATGGACCAGGTGAGATCCTCACTGATGTTAACTGTTGCTTACCCGCTCCACAGGTGTCTTGTCGATGGTGATGGGTGTGTGTTCTCTGCTCTGTCTCCTGAGATCCACCACCAACTCCTTGGTCTTGTCGATGTTGAGTGAGAGGTGGTTCTCTTGACACCTTTTAGTCAGGGTGCTCACCTCCCCTCTGTAGGCCGTCTCATCGTTGTCGGTGATCACCGTCGTGTAGTCAGAGAATTTGACGATGACGTTGGAGCTGTGTGTGGCTGCACAGTCGTGTCTATACAGGGAGTACAGGAGTGGATATGTGAGTTTGATAAATTCATGTCATACATTTTATGTAGGCAGGTTAGGTACATATATTGTAGACATGCCACTGAAAACCGACATGTGTCAGGTTTTAGTGACACATGCCACTGCACACTGACACATGCCAATGGCATCTGTGCGTCAGATGTCATGTCACATAATGTTAAAACTGCTGCTGTGTCGTTTGCCTTCACTCTGCGATCCCCACGTTGTCTGCTTGCTAATTTAATGGAATCTTTTTCTTTATTCTTTTATTTCTGGTGTTCTCTTCGTTGAAGGAAGATGCGCATTCCTTAGTTGCTGAGTCTATATATGCTGCCAAGTTCTAATTCTCTGTTGCATTAGATTTTTTTGGCACTTGGTAATGTCTATGGGTCCAGATTTGAAATCTAATGATGAACTCGAGTTAGATTTAAAGGTCCCACTCCTTCCTTCCTGCACGTGGATATTGGAGTCATTCTGTACATTAAAAACATAACAGGACATCTTCAGCCCAAGGTCTTAATAACAACCTATAAGGAATCTTTCACAATTCAGATGCTTACCTATTGGCTTTCAGACTGGCTCAGTGAAACCGAGGTTCTGTAAGGGTGTTGGTCTACAGCACTGCGCGTCGTGTCCACCAGTGAGAAACAAGCGGTCTCTTATTCATTCCCTTAATATATAAATCAAATGGACAATAGAGGGTGATGCGCCCAATCGTCATTTATGTCCCTTTATCATATCTGCGCTCTAGGGCAAATAAATTGAGTCAAGTGGCCAATCAGAGACGGCCCTTTCAGAAATGTCCTTTCAATATGTCAGGTGACGTTTTCTATAGTTGTCTGTTGTTGTTTTTATAATAGCCTAGCAATTATGCATTAATCGTATCTAATTAAAACAATTTCATCAAGAGAAACAGCTTATTGAAAATATAATTGCTTATGAGCCTTTGTTTTATATTCTATAATTAATCATTATCGAATTGTAAAAATTGTACTGTATATTCATGACGTTTTCTCATACATCAACTTCTGAATAATAAAAAAAGTTCCCGGAGCAGGATTATTTTCCAAGTAATGTTATTTGTTTTGACATATAATCATGCAGGAATTGGACAATGTAGTCTACATTTTATTGGCAGTCAACATGACAGTTTCAACAAGAAATGTTAATTATTAGAAACTGAAAATAATTACTGATAAACAATTTTATTTTAGTGTCATTGCCGTTGTGTGCCTTGTGGCGATATTCCTGTGCGTAAATTGTGCTGTAGTGCACAAACGACTGGGAAAATAATATTTAATCGAAGAAAAATGGTGAATAACTTGAATTTGTGTGCAGCAGCAGTTTCATAATACAATAAAAACACAGAATGTTATGCACAAAAACATTTTCATAGAAATTAAAATGCGTGCGCACTGGTGTCTCCAAACGGAAACCGTTATTAACAACATCAATCGTAATAATGGTCGCAGTTGCAGACAAAAGACTTTCAGCATGGTGGGATAGCACGAGTTTACATTTGGCCCCATGTCTTGATAAATCTTCATTTATTTTAGAGACCAAGAACACTGTTAAGGGCGCAAAATATTAACCATGACGCCCAAGTGTTCACAAAGGCACTCATCGCCAGTGTAACTAAATAGTATGTATTTTGAAGGCCATCTGATAACCATATGTTTTCAACAAAATTGACAAACAAAGCAAGGAGATATGGAATGTTGTCGTGCTGTTATCAAGGCCTCGAAATAATCCAAAGTAAACCAAATATTACCGCTTTACAAATAACTTTTTATGCCATATCCATATTGGGATATCGCGGGACAGGTGTGGGTTTAGGACTGTCAGATTTGTCCCCCGATTTTTTTTTATCAGTGCCTAGTAATATATTGCTTGTTATGCAAAGTATGGGTGACTTGTTGCTGTGGAAATCATAGATATCGCAAAGATGTGGATTTTGAAAAAATTCGTCTTACTGAAAGCAGGTGATAACTAGCCTCGCTGTGACTTATACTTCTTCATCTGCTGCACTTTACAATATGTTGCAATTATTTATTAAACGAAACCTGTTTTATTATTATTTTATCAAACAGAAGTACCAGGTGGGGCTTTATTTTCATCGTTAGTCTTTTTTTGAAGGGCATCTGCAGAATGCAATCAGTTTCAGGACTGAAACTCGCTGACCAGCTTTTTGCCATCCATTTGTCCCAAACTGTCAGAAAAGCTATTTAATTCTTCTCTCTTGTTCCGACGCGGAAAAAGCGCCACATCAAGAAGAAAAGGAAACTTCACTGCGAAGACTAAAACAACAACTTAAAAACATTTAATTACAACCCCCGATGCCATGTACACCTCTTGTTAAAACTCAGACAATGTCAACTCATTTGTGCGGTAAAACGTGCACCTTTGGAGACGTGTGCGCTTTTGGAACGGTGTGCGCATCGAGACCAGAAAGATCTTGAGTACACTTTCTTGTAAGCAGTAATGCAGTTTTAATGTGCTGTTGAGGTTTCTTTTAGACCAATTACCAATTACACCAATTACAATTGAATAGCCAAGAGCTTCTTGCTAAAACTCTATTTGGTTTTTAGCAATCGGGGGGTCATCCTCAACAGAGGCGTCGTGCCCATTCAAAGTGAGGGGGCACGTGCCCCCTCAGATTTCTGAGCCAAGTGGTTTTTAAATGCAGCTTCCAAACGAAAAAAAAAATTGCAGAATAATATTTTTTATATATTTGATACAATCACAGCGGTGAGAATAGATCGTTCAGTGCACAGCATCAGCTGCTAAATTCAAATCTGCGTTCGCTGGCTGGCGCTGAGCCAGAGACAGACGCGTTCGTACAACGCTTCATGATAACCAATCAGAAACTATTCTGTTGCGCTTATGGATGCAATGGCCAATCAGAGACGTCCAGAAGAGTCATCACTGAAACGCAGTGTTTTGTTCACTTGCTCGCTGACTGAATTATTTAGCGAATTCTCTCATCAGAAACAACAAAAAGTGCAGATGTGCGTACGAATGTAAGTAAGATATTCGTTTCATAATGTAAAGTGCTTCAGTGATTTTAATGGGAGTTTTTGAGAGTGCCTGAACTCTGGCTAGACTGAATGAAAATGTTTTTTGATAATGTAAATGTTCTTTACTCTCTGTAAAATGAAAGTGTTAAAATAAGTATCTTACAATATTGTTATTAAAATTTACATTAAATGCAAATTCAGTCGTATTAAAAATATTTTATGGCATGATATGGCACTTAAGTAAAAAGTCAGGTTTTTATGTGTAGTTAATAGATTACACTACATTTCCATATATTGATCAAATAACAATCTATAAAGGTGCAAAACGCGTTTACCTACACATATTTGAGAAACGAGATATTTCCTGATATATTAAGCGTGTTTGGAATTGTTTTGAATAAAAAGGAAAAAAAATTATAAAAAAATAAGCCTATATCAGTTATACAGTGCTTTCGTAGAATGACTTATACTCCCGAACCCCCCCCCCCCCCCCCCAAATGTGCCCCCTCAAAAATCATGAATGCATGACGCCCCTGATCCTCAATAATCACGATTTAGTGATGCTCTGAATAACTTGGTTCTACTGCAGCTTTTCTCTACATAGTGCCCACATTCAGTGGCCCACACAGACTTGAATAGAATTCATCTTTCTAACTTGCCATTCAGTTTTGGGGTGGAAAAGCCTCTTATATATATATATATATATATATATATATATATATATATATATATATATATGCACTTTTATGTCCCAGGGGTTTATTCATTTATTAATTTGTAATTTTATAAAAAATAAAGAATAAATGTTCAACTTTTTTTGCTATATGAAGGTGACATTGAAATTACCATGACTTCATCATTTATTTTCGATACTTCAAATGCATTTCTGTTAATGTTGTTTAATCCTTGTCCCAGACTAAATCTTTAAACTTTTAAAATATTAAGATTTTTCATTGTTTAGTGTATAGCCTATAATTGGTTAACAAGGAGACAACAATGTCATTAAAATCGCAATGGAGGGGAAACATGACAAAATGACAGAATTCCCAAGTGATATACGTGTATGCTCTTTGACATTTATCCGGACCATTTAAAAAATTAGATAAAAGTGTGGAAAATATTTTTAAACGAGCTAATTTTCTGCCCACAGAATAAACACCTATATTTTACAAAGTAGTTTTAAATTAGCCAGAATCCCATGTTATTATTTTGAAGAACAAATGATAACAAAACAAAACAAATGTAATGAGATTATTTATTTGGTTGCTCATTACAATCACACACAAGTATTTAACATAACGTTATAAATTATAATAATAAAAGTGTTTTAACAAAGAATCCTAATGTTACTGTTCGCGTTGGCCTACTCACGAACATGAATGAAAATATTCACTCTATATAAAATAACACTATTGAAAACAATACAAGAATATGAAAATTTTGCCAATATACGTCTTTCCTTCAAAAACTAATAGCGCCATCAAGTGACCGTACAAAGCATTGCCTTTTCAACTCACCAATGAATTATAAAACCAACACAAAAAGAAAACACCAGTGCAGCCCAACAGCTCAGTTAATCATTTACTGTAAATAATCTATGATAAAATGTTTTAATGCATTGAATATGAATCAAGATTCCTATGTTGCCCCTTCTTTACCAGTGAAAAAAACAATTCTTAATTCTGAGGCTTTCTGATTATTACAACTTTTAAATAATTCTAAAAAGAAAATATAGGCTAATGTTACATAAATAATTATGCATCATCATAATCAACAACAGTAATAATCCATAATAATAATAATAATAGGCTACAATAAACTTAGAACTATCGCAAAGTCACTACAAGATTTATCAAAAAAGAAACTCTACACTGACCCCCCGAAAAAGATCATGTAACTGTGGCGAATCTGCGAACGGTGTGAGGTTCACATGTACTAACAGCATGTGTGCTGGACTAATCTCTGTGATGAATTCGCTTGCAGTGTTTGAAGATCAGCGAACGCGGAACGCGGAACACGCCTGAACGCAAATCGCGTCGGTACTTCCTGATATAAGCTTGCTCCTCTGATTGTGTCATGCAACGGGCATATACGCTCGCTCTCACAACAAGCCGAACAAAGATCTTTCTGGCCGTCTTCCTCGTTTCTCCCAGAGCTGTTGAAGAAACGACGTTTTCAGACAGGCTGTAACCTTGGCAAACAAAATGGACTACAGGGTGAGTGGGCATAATGTCAATTAGAAATCAGCTGTGCTTTAAATCTAGTATGTTCCAGTTTTCTAAACATTATGTTATGATGTCACAAAGAAAGCATCTCGTATTTTGTTCGTTTTTTCAACATACTTAATTTGCACTGTATGTTTCAGTGGATCAGACCTAAAAGCAATACTTTGTTCTGATATTTGATGTTTCTCGTGCAGTGCTGGTAATTCAGGTGGTTTTATCGTGTAGAAAGATGATAATCCATTTGAAGTGTCATTTATTAGAGACGAATGTCATACTGGTTATGGGAAAAACAATATCTGTTCATTATCATGTCAAATTTTATGTAGCATATGTCTTCTGTGATGTGTAAAGGAGACTTTAAAGTGATATAGGTGAGAGCTGTTATAAAACTGCTTTATCTTCATGTAAATTCGCTGTAATAACCGTTCATCTTTGTGCACCAACCAGGTGCAGAGAGGGAAATGTTATGTTTCATTGTGTATGTGTTGATCAGAAGACTTCCTGTGAACAGACTCATATACACAGAGGAAGTGCTATTCTTAACAAGGGGGTGTACAATGGGGCCAGATCTGTTTTGACTGCTGTCCAGCAGCATCTGTTGAGTTGTATTTTGGCTAGTCTGATGCTCATGTGATGTGCTGAGAGATTTAATGTGTGTTAAAGAACTATCAGAGAGATGGTTCACCCAAAAATTTATATAAAAAGTCATTGTATACTCATCCTTATGTCATTACAAACTTGCAAGACTTAATTTCTTCTGTGGAACTCCAAGGATATATTACTAGGGATTTTACTGTGACTTGGATGACTTTTTAAATATGTTCAGTGCAACATATTTATTTAATATACACTATAATTGTGGATTTAAATCTCACAATGCACGCATTTGATAAAATACAGTAAAAAAATATTATTACAATTTAAAATAATTGTTTTCTAATTTACTATATTTTCAAATATTATTTATTCTGTGATGGCTAAGCTAAATTTTCAGCAGCCATTGCTCCAGTCTTCAGTGTCATGTGATCCTAATATGCTGATTTGGTGCTGCTCAGGAAACATTTATTATGATCAATTATATATTAAAAAAAAAAAGTAAAACATTTGTGCGGCTTTAATATTTTTTTACAAACTGTGATACATTTTGTTACATTTGTAACTTTTTTCAGAATTATTAGATGAATATAAAATTCAAAAGAACAGCATTTATTTTTATATATATATATATATATATATACACACACACATTTTTTTAAAATTATTATATAATTATAAACTGATCAGTTTAAAGAATTTTGTATTAATTTCTTTAATAAAATTACACCAAACATTGAAATATTAGTGGACAAATACACAGATAAAATTTGTTGTATATACTATTAGCTGTTTAGGTCAAAATCACACCTAAAATGTATTTGGTAAAACCTTTATCATAGTCCCATGTTACAGGATGCATTACTGTAGATCTTGCGAGCTTTAAAAGATGGACAGCTGCTATAAGACTTTGTTTGATCTTGCTTTAGAGACATCTGAATATTTCCATTAGAAACTTGAGCTCTTTGACTCAACAATAGACAAACAATCAAAGCTCGGCTAGAGAGGGTGTGATTGTATCCAGTACACTAGTAGCTGAAAGCAAGCAGTTTGAGGTGACATCCTATTTTCTAGAAACTTTTACCACAGTCATGTTATCTGTCAGGTTTACAACATAGCAGACGTGCACTTCTGTTAATCTCTTTTGCAATGTGTGTCTTTTCTTGCCTTTTGCCCCTTTCACGAGATAACATAGTCTCAGCATTTTATGGCACGTTATGCACTGAGAAGCTGTCTTGAGATCTTGTTACATAAGACCGATAGGGATTCTGTCTTTAAAGATCTAATTTCAGCGCAGTCGTGTTCCAAATTTCTCACTGTTGTTATATTTGGATCCTGAACGTGTGATGCACCTCAGTCCTGGGGTCCGTCCTTCGTACCTCGCTTAATAATCTGAGATGATTTGAATGATTCCAGATCTAGTAATCGTGGTAAGTGATCTCTGGCTAATTTGGTTCTTCAAAAAAAATATGTGGATTTGATTAAAATATCAGGATTAAGTTGTCTAAGATTAGTGCCTGTTCTTGTGTTCCCCGAAAAAGGCAGATGTTTTGATACTCGAGACAATGATCAGCAATGCAGCGATTGGCTGGTGGCAAAACCGCAACGCAATGACATCATAGATTTAAAAAAAGACACCAGATGAAAAAAATTGACAAGGAAATTTCTGAAAACAGCCAAGTGAACAAAACTATATAAATGTAATAATAGATAAATAAAAAATATGCACTTTTAAAAAAACTTTTTTTTAACATGATTCCTAATTATTTATATTCATGATTTCTAGTATTTGTACAGGCTTTATATTTTTATTTCAGTGTTGTAGCAATTCATGTAATTTTATCTTTGAAGCAGATTTGTTACATTGCAGCGTTAAAGTTTCTTATGGGTCAAGATCATGCTATTGTAGATTATGACTACACAACATTATAATATTTCTTGCATTCATTTTTTTTAAATTAATAATAATTTTATTGTAAATTACTCTCCCTGGATCAGTAGGGTACTCTTCTAATGAAGTAGCAGTGGCTGGGACAGATTTTAAGGGTCAGTTCTGCTTAAAACGATGCGATCTAATCCTGTTTACTTGAAATAAGCCTGCTCTCGAACAGGTTTAAGTTTAAGGACCTGTTGCTATGACAGCAACTCCAGGATTAGCTTCGAAGAACCAACCAATCCAAGATCATGCCAAATCATCAACAATCAAATCCAGCTAACTGAGTACGAAGAACAAGCCCCTGGTCCAAGTTTCAAATGCTCGCTCACATGACCTGTTTACCTGCTCTTCTGAATCTACTGTATTTGGCAAACCCTGCTAAACCTGTCGGAGAGCTTCTCATGGACTTAGAACTCCATTTAGGCGATATTGCTCCTGTCTGATTCATTCATTTATCTCCTTAACAAAATTATAGTTTTTTAAAATTAATCTAGTAATCTAATTACACCTCATTTATTGTGCTACATTCAAGATAATGTATGGTTCTTAGCATAACTATTGCTTTTTACATGTTCAAATCAAACAAAATTCAACTGATCGCTTTTAGTCAGGCTTCTGAAGGCAAAATGAGAAGCTCATTCATTGTAGATGACGAGGAGTTGTCATGCTCATGAATATGGTTCGCTAAGACTTTGTTCAGCTGACCTCCAGATTTCCTGTGTGCTGTTATGGGGATGCTATTGGGAAACAATCTGCGCTGTTATCAAGCAAAACCACACTGTGCTGTAAAAAATGGTGATTGTGAAATGCATCTACCAGATATGCATTTTACTGCCTTTTTAAACGAGACAAACAAGCTATTTATAATTATGGACCTCAGTATAGACTAGAATGTATTTTTTTTTTTTTTTTTTTTTTTTTTTTTTTTTTTTTTTTGCACCCATATCCTTAGAAGCCCATTTTAAGCCTTTTTGTTTTGTATGGCCAATATTTTTTTTTTTTTTTTCTCATAATGAATAAGGTGTGGCCAGCAGGAACAATATCTCATTGAGTCAAATGGTTATCTACTAAGCTCTCCTTGTTTCTTGTGGCTGAAGTTAGATATACTGCTTTCACAATTTACAGTGTCATTAATGAATCCAAGCTCCTGAGACAATAAGTATGACTCCGTCTGTGATGGTAAGTATTTAATTGTGAATTTGAATGTATTTTATTGAGATTGTAATTTGCGACTAGCTCTAATTATGCTAATCTGGGCCAACATTTTTCGACTTATTGTTCAAATAGAGCCTAACCATAAATAAGTATTAGGATGTCTGTTGAATCTTCTATCAGTTCTTGTGGCTGTTGCTTGTAATGGCGGTAAGCAGCCATTTCTTGGTTTCTGTATGTTGGTTTCTGCTTAAGTTTTCCAGACATTAGATATTATATTGGGTTTATTTCTGTAACATTTCTCCTTTTCTCATGCAGAGTGCCTTGGAGGTGTATAAAGAGATGGCTCTGCTGTACATAGAGGAGGCTCGGCGCTTCGTGAATTCTCAGTGTGTTGGTCTGGAGCCATGGCAGATCATTGCGACCACTTTGCTGTTCACACTTAGTGTGGTGTGGCTAAAGGGCTTCCTTTTCCAACCAGAGAGTAAGCGCCATTAATCACTCCATTTTTTTAATCAAAATGTTTTGAAACACGTTGTCAGGTTTGCACAATCATTCATAAGTTGTAGGTCGGTACAATTTTTTTGAGAGAAGTTTCTTTAAAGTAGAAAGTAAAACATAATAGTTCTTCTACAAAATAGAACAGTAATATTGTGAAAGACCAATACTATTCAATATAACTATTTTTAAACAGCACTTGCGGCGAACCAAGTTCAATTCCCATTTCATGGTCCCATTCTCTCTGCCCAATGCTTTCCTGTAACCTCTTCACTGTCCTATCACATTAAAATGCATTAAAAGCCTTTTAAATAAGTTGTTTTTAAATGGTAGTGTACATTTATCTTGAAGAAATCTTTCCACGAGTCAAGAGAGAAAAATATAATGTAGCCATCTTTTCACAGTAATAACCTAATGTTTTGTTTTCCATCATGCAACAATATGAAACCTAGCATAATGTTGCAAACTAATTGCAAGTGAATAGTGATGTTGTCCTTTTCTTGCTATTCATCAGTCAGAAAGTCTTAAAACAAAGATGCAAAATGTCAAGGCCACTTGAACAATGACAAAGTCTCTGGCACTTGTGAGCTTCATATGCTACTGGCGACCTAGACCCCATCTGCTTTGTATTTTAATTTATCGTTGCATGTTATGGTTGAGTCATCATCCAGAAACAATGGTTTCACATGACCTGAGGGAGAAAACCCAAACATTTAGACTGAGGTTTGTTTTTGTTAATTTTACATGGCAAACTTTAGATTTTATACATTTCTCTGTTGAAAATAAAAGATTGTTTGAAATGCTCAAGCAGTCTTAGGGCTTGAATGTTTTTGACAACCACTCAATTTTAGAAAAATGTCTTGCCGTAGAGACATTTCATGTCACGTCTTCACCGCAGTTTGCTCATTGTGTCATGTTTTCTAGGTCTGACGTCAAGGGTAAAGAAGCAGTTCTTTAAAATCATCAGAAAAATCCCCTTTATTGGAGCAGCGGTAAGCATCTAGTGGTTGTCTACTTCCCTTCCTTCCTTCAGACTTCTCTTTCTGACTCATTGATTGATGATTAAGTCACCACTGTCATGCTGAAGAGGAAATTAAGCCTTTAACACACTTTCACATTATGGCCCTGTGATCATTCCAGGGTTTACGTTGTGTCATTAACCTGAACAGAGCGCAACATGTCTGGTTCATATTCATAAAATAATCCAGAGTTTGACAGTTTGTTTTCTCTTGAATCTTTCCCTTATCAGATTCAAGATCAGCTCAACAAGGCATTGGATGACATGTCAGTGAGTCTATGCACGCTGAAGGAAGGCATGAGCTACACCAAACTCTTGCCTGCGCAGGGCCTCACCCACAAACAGCTCCTTGACAAGATCAGGGAGTATGAGACACTGAGTGAGTCACCTGAAGCCTGTCCTAACTCCCATCTTTTAGAATGGGGAAATAGCCCAAAGGCTTTGAGGATAAGTCAGATCTTTTAATTTTCCGCCAGATGTTCTCAGACTGAATTTGCCCTTCAGTGTGGGTGCAGTTTCTTTGCAAGTTTGTTTACTAGGGTAAAATGTCACTGGTTTATATGGTATTTGAAGTCAGTGTCCCACTATTGTCCTCAATATTTTATCAAACTTATGATTTCAGGTGAGGTAGACTGGGCAAAAGGCAAAGTGTCAGGCGCAGTCTACTGGGGGGATGAGAAGCTCACAGATCTCCTGGTGAAGGTATAATGGCCTTGCAAATCATTACTTCTATATGTGTTCCAGAGGGTACTTTGAGAGTTTTTATAAAATGGACAAAAAATAAAATGAAATAATCAAGGTTAATCTCATAATTCAGCTCATTGTTTTCAAGAAAAGAAAGCAAATATTGTGTGCAGGTTTTTTTTTTTGTATATATAACTTTGTTTTGTAACTGTGTCTTTGATTCACCAACAGTATTGATTTTCTGAAAAAAGTGACTTTAATAATTATGATGATATTAATAATTAGAAATGATACTGGTAATTATTCAACTAGATAAATTATGTCCAGGATAACATCTAATTTAATTTAATATTCAGTACTTTTCAAAAGGTTGGGGTCAGTAAAGTGTTATTTATTTTTTAATATTATGCTCACCAAGGCTGCATTTTGTTGGTTTGTATAAAAGAAAAAAAAGGGAAATATTACAGTACAATAACTGTAGTTTAATGTTAAACCATTGCATTGCTTTATATTTTTATGGAAAATGTGATACATTTTTAGGATTGTTTCTTTGATGAATAAAAAAAGGTTAAAGAACAGCATTTATTTGAAATCAAAATCTTTCGCAACATTATAAATGTATTTCACCTTTTGATTAATTGAATGCATTCTTGCTTAATAGTTCTTTTTTTTTTTCTTAAAATAATAATCTGACTATGGGCCCTCCAATTACTATTGTTGATGAAGTGTTATTTGATGGGGTTGTGGGTTGATAGGACAAACAAGGTTGGGGAACACTTGCTTTGATTTTTACTTTACCTTAGTATCAAGCAGAGGCTCTATAATACAAGAAACAATTCTTGGATTTTGTTTTGTAGGTATATGGGGAGTTTGCCTGGTCCAACCCCCTCCACCCAGACCTGTTCCCTGGGGTTAGGAAGATGGAGGCAGAAGTGGTGCGGATGGCGTGTGCCCTCTTTAATGGAGGCCCAGACTCCTGTGGCACAGTCAGTCCTTCTCATTGTCTTCCCTGAGGGAACAATGCATTTGTGTGAAGTTCCAAAAATTTATCAAGTCGTTTCATTCAAACAATTTTGTAAAATACTCATCGTTTCCCACTGCTCAGTCAGTAAACTCACTTTTTCATATTATTAATACACTTTGCACTTGAGATAATATCTGAATGTTGAAAAATATTTCCTTTAAAGAATCTGTAGAATGCTATGAGAGTCGCATACATTTACTACATTCACACACCAGCAGAATTAAGTATTTTTACAACTATCGCAGGACAAAGAGAAAAGCGGCTTGACTTGAGTATTTCATTCATCTAGACAGTTTTTGATCCAAATCCCGTAAGCTTGAACAGTATGTTTGGGACAATTTGAGAGACGCTTTGGTCAATCCCAAATGAATTTCCATTTGCTCATTTATCAGTCAATTGTTAAAAAATTTGAAGACTGTATCGTATAACATCACATTACTTTTGTTGCCTCAAACCATTTGTTTTGTGTGTTCCGTTCATGAAAAGGTTACTTCAGGTGGAACAGAAAGCATCTTGATGGCATGCAAGGCCTACAGAGACATGGCTCATGAACGTGGCATTAAACACCCAGAGATGTAAGTATCATCTCAGTCTAGTCAAAACATTCACCCTCTGCAGTTAAAATACTGTTTGGGTCAATTTACTGTAGTTGTCAACCCACACTGTAAACGATATAAACATATAAGTGGTTTACTATGGATGGCTACTCATTTACATGAGATGTGAAGTATAAACAGTGCAACTTTATATTTAAAAGTGCACTCCGGTTTTACAGATTTATTTTTCTTGACAGAATTAGTGTTTGTTGTTTTATTCAATCCCACTGTGTAATTCTTTTTGTCATTTTTGTTTTGTCTGTGCACTAGTATTGCACCACTGAGCGTCCATGCAGCGTTTGACAAAGCAGCACATTATTTTGGGATGAAGCTCATTCACATACCCCTAGACAAGAAGACCATGAAAGTCGATGTGAAGGTAGTACTGTCTGGTTTGGCACATTTTTGTGAATATTGACTAGGATGATGGTCACCTAATTTAAATGAACCTTTTTTTTTTTCTCGGTTTTTTTTCGGTCATAGGCAATGAGGAGGGCCATCTCTAGAAACACAGCAATGCTGGTGTGTTCAGCACCTCAGTTCCCCCATGGAATTATTGACCCTGTAGTAGAAGTGGCGAAGGTAATGTTTGCTTATTCAGATGGGCATGTAATCTCATGCCCATGTTGTGGTATTAATTAATCTGCATTGTCTGTATTTTAAATTATCATATATTCTTTTAGCTTGCAGTGAAATACAACATCCCATTCCATGTGGATGCATGTTTGGGAGGGTTCCTAATAGTTTTTATGGAAAAGGCGGGTTTCAAACTTGATCCTTTTGATTTCCGGGTCAAAGGTGTGACCAGTATCTCAGCAGATACACATAAGGTGAGAACTTAATACTGAGAATAAGATAAAGATTTAAGAAAGAAGTAAAAAAAAAAAAGCTGTTAACAACAGCATATTAGAATGATTTCTGAAGGGTCACGTGACACTAAAGAGTAATGGCTTAAAACAATTATGCTTTTTTTTCCATTTTCTTTACTGTATTTTTGATTAAATGCACTAACATTTTTAATGTTATCTGCACCGATGACTTCGTGAAATTAAATGCAAAGTTGATTTTATTTTAAAATCAGTGCCTTTTTCCCCACAGTATGGTTATGCTCCCAAAGGTTCATCAGTGGTGCTATACAGTGAGAAGAAGTATCGCCACTACCAGTATTTCGTAGCACCTGATTGGCAGGGAGGAATTTATGCGTCTCCGTCCATGGCTGGCTCTCGGCCTGGAGGCATAATTGCTGCCTGTTGGGCTACTATGATGCACATGGGTGAGAAGGGATATGTTGAAGCCACCAAGAAAGTTGTTGAGACGGCCCGTAAAATCAAAGCAGGGTAAGTATTAATATTTATATTATAATATAACACATGAAAGACACAAGGTGTTGCTTTGAATATCAACTGTGGTAAATGTAAATTTGCATGGCAGGTAACATTTACATGCCAGGAAGGGCATTGTACTCAGAAACAACATCTTAAAACTCTCTTCCCACAGAATCCGTCAAATAGATGGGGTGTTTGTATTCGGGGACCCAGAAGTGTCTGTGGTGGCCCTAGGCTCCGATGTTTTTGATATCTTTCGCTTATCTAATGCACTGACTTCAAAAAGCTGGAATCTCAACACTCTGCAGTTTCCATCTAGGTATGGTTAAAAAAACAAAATGTGCTCAGTGTGGAATGTGCAGTTTATGCAAACTAATGTAATGAAAGGCAGTTAGGTTAGGACATATTCAAATAGATCATTATTCTTTTTATTATGTATAGATATCAAAGCATCAATTATAAGCAATGATCAGAAAAGCTGTTCCTTAGATCATTGTTTGTGGCTCATTTGTTGTTCTCCTTCAGCATCCATATTTGTGTCACAATGCTACACACACAGCCTGGTGTAGCGGAGCAGTTCATCAGTGATGTGAAGAGAGAAGTAGCCATTATCATGAAGAATCCTAAAGAGAAGACTACGGGAATGGTGAGTTTCCTGATTTTTTTATTTATTTATTTTATTAAATATACTGATCACTATTAAGTTAACAAACAAAAAAAGGGTTTATTCAGAAGTTTCTTATGCTCACCAAGCCTGCATTTATTTGATCTAAAATACAATAACAGTTAGGATTCTTTCATGAATGGAAGGTTCAACGTAAAGGTCTTTTACTGTCACTTTTGATCAGTTTAATGCATGCATACTTGAATAAATGTATTAATTACGGTAATACAATAAGTTTGTATTCCTACACAGTGACAAAATTCACTTCTACTTAAACTGATTTTGTCCAACCAAATTCAGTTTAGAATTGAAGTTTGTATACAGCTATTTTTGTCAGGCAGTTGTACACAAGAACACCGATGAGTAATATCCACACTTGGCGCTCCAGTCTACTTCAGTCTATTTGTACGTGTAAACCCATCTGATAATGAAATGAAATAACATAATGAAATAACTCTGAATTAACTTTCCCCTTTATGTTGTAGGGAGCCATCTATGGCATGGCCCAGTCCATTCCTGACCGATCGATGGTGACTGAGGTCTCACAGGGCTTTCTGGACTGCCTCTATAGCACTGAGGTTCCCAAGATACAGAGCAAGCACCACAAAAACCATAAGAACCACTTGAATGGCAACTCCAAAGCGCACTGAGATTGACTGTTGGGGATCTCCACCCTTAGCTGGCCGAAGGGATGTTCACCACAGTCTAATCATTCATTTGCTTCATTTAAGTCATCTATTTACTACTAACTATTTTATGTATAAGCCATCGTCACCTGACATTTTGGGATTTGTGACTAGAGAGCGACAGTCTGTAAGGCTATAGAGACAGCTGCACAAATATTTGTGAGTCTGTGAAGGGTCTGGGACTTATTTAATTTTGGTGACCAGTGAGTGCAGTTTTACTTGTTTCATTTCTTATTTTTATGACCAGTTCACCCCATATGTGTTTAATTGCATTTCAGCTGTTATCTTTGGAAGTGTTTTCTGCCACTCAGGATACCAGGGCATAATGTTGTCACATTGATTTTACATTTGACATGTTATTGAAATAATGCAGATTAGACCAAAATCCATAATACTATCGACATGGATAAGCCATGGGTGTTAGTATTTTAAATATTCCCATTCTCTCCTCTTCTCTCACAATAGAAACTAGAAAACATCGCAGACCATTTTATGATGGTAGTACTGCTCAGGCGAACCTGTCTAGCAAATATATATGGTAATTGTAATTATTTATTTGAAATTCCCCATAACTTGGATAGATTTGATTAATCCAATTTCAAAACATTCATCTAATTTAAGAGAAAATGTCTCTGATTTTAAGTTACCAATGGAAAATGAAATCAGGGCAAAATTTAACAATTCTACCGACCAGGTTGTGAAGTTTAACCATATTTCCAGGTTCAAATTCCCATTCGTTTGGGTTTTCAATTGTCACGTTTCACCCCATCTACCTCAGATCTAAAATAATTGTATACGTAATCATTAGTGGTTTCCAAATCCAAATCCTGAAAAATGTCACGTAAGTGGGCGTTTTGATCAACTGTCAATGTCATGCTCCAGGTTATGGTACTCACTGACAATGGTTTTCAAAGACCGATCAAGATTCATGAGTCTTTCTTTTGTGTGTTGTATTTGTTTGGGATCTTTGTTCCGTCTTAACTCAACTGAATGAAAGCTAAGGCCTGGAACAGCAAGAAGGGAAATTAATTTTTTCTGCACAAAGTCTGTGATATGAGAAAGTGATGACATGGTACCATGGAAAAACATCACACCAGATCTTCTCAGCAGCGTAATCCCTTAAGCACTATAAAAAACTAATATGTGTGACCACTGTGTGTGTTTTTATATTTTAAATCCCTAATATAATGTCTCATATTTCAATGTGTGTTTTTTAATTCAGTAATTTCCATGTACTTTTTTTAACCTCTTTTTGGGGTGCTTCAAGTAGGATGTAGGACCATTTTCTTCTGTATGATACCAGTGTAGTACAGTGTAATCTCAAGAACTGTAACATGCCTTAGGCTAGGACATAGATGTGGAAGTTTGTCTTTAAACGGTTACCCTTCTTGCCTAAAATAAGCATTTCAATGTCTTTATGCAATACTCTTCAACTACTGTAACTGTGGCACCTTGATCTGATTTTTTTTAAGCATTACATGACCTCTACGGTTATGTTTGTATAAAGCACAAAACTAACAGCATTCACCTAAATGCCTTCCACTGACGTCAGGGTGTGTGCTATTAGGTTAACACAGTAGCTACATCAGCCTCAGGGACTGGGCCTTTACCACATCATGCACTCCATTTCAATTTTGTCCTGTGCTTTTGTTGTTCCTATATAAAACAATAAACTTCGTCTTGAAATAAATATGCTGGTCAGCAATAGACTTACTTTTCACTGTTTTACTGAATAAGGGCCGTTCACTCAGAACTTGTTTTGCATACACTGCACTACCTTTTTATTATTTTGCTATGTAAATTTGCTTGACAGACGTGTTGGGCTTGTGTTTTTTGCAGCTTTCTAAAAACATGTTCAATTAAACAGTTCTACTTAAAAAAAAATAATAATAATAATTTCACTGCCTTTCATCTCACTTCTATAAACACAGCATTCCAAAAAAATGTGATGCTTAAATTAAAAATTCAAATAAAAAAATATGTATTTCTTGGCGACGATAGCCTTGAGGGCACCAAGCTGACAAACATTGCCATTGCACTGTGGGCGTCCTGAGTTTGAATACCATCTCTTGGACATTTCCTGCTCCCACTTCTTTCTTTCCTAGACATATTATCTTTAATATTGATCGATTGAGCGGACATATTGAGCGTTGCATTTTTCCCCATTCAAAACTATATGAGTGACATGTCTTGGGTATAGTCTTTGGCTAAGCTAAGCTAAAAGTGCTACCACCAGACGGTAAAACTCAACTGTTTAACTATGGGAGTTGAACCTATTTTCAATAAAAAAAGTGGAGTGTTCCTTTAAATCCAAAAAGGCACTTTTGTGCCATCACTGATTAAACAACAGGCAAATGCTTTGACAGATGATACATTGATTTCACAGTGCTAAAGTTGGCAAATATTAAGTTTAATACAATTCAATGAGGCACTAACCATGATATCGCTGGATTACATTAAATGGAAATAAAGGCACCATTATTTACTACAATTAAAGATTTTAAGCCATAGAAAACAGTGAGGTAATAGTGCTTAGCCAGTCTCTTTAGTGTGCTAGCAGTTCTCATTTCTGATCTGTTGTACGTTTATGTATTGTGTGAATGTAAAATGATTTAAAAGATGAAATTTCTCCTGACTGTTCCATTAATACTTATTTGTTAATGATTCGGCATAACAGGCAAACTACACACAGTCAAAACTGTTAGGGTAATAACTGTGCTAAATGAAGTTTCACTATATTTTTTGGTCCAGTTTTACAGGCTACAGAGGTTGACTAACAGGCTGTCAAGTGACAGGGTCCATTCAGAGGACAGAGGCCTGGTCTATGAAGGTTGCAAGTGTGATGTCACGCTGTGAGAGTCCTCCACATTCATGAGTACTGAGGGTGATCTGAACCTAGCAGAGAGAAAACAAGCAGATGGTCAATAGAATTAAACGAATACACATTCCTAGTCTCATTGACAATTAACCAGTGCATGTTTTTCAAAATTTGTTTCTTTTCTGAAATTTTTTGTCTTTTTTGTATTTGTAAAAAAATACATTAAAAAAGTTCTAAATTATACAATTTACTGTTATTTAATAACTATTTTCTGAATTATATTTTTATATGAATACTAAATATCAATCAATAATTTACATTTACAGACCATTTTTAAAATAAACACACTACTGCAATCACAGCCATAAAAAAAAATGGTACACTGATGAATGTATTATGCATTTACCTTATTATACACGTTAAACCATTCAGGGTGATGATCCATTTTCTCAGCCTGTAATGCAACTCTGGACATGAACCCAAAAGCCTAAAGGGGAAAGAGCATGTGCCTACAGTACATAAAAGTTTGATGCAAGCTGCATGTATTTGAATTGTAAAGTATATAACTAGATGAAGTAGATGGCTTGGAAGAGGTTATTACCTGGTTGAAGTCTTTGAAGAGAAACTCTTTGTAAATGGCATCTCTCCCCACCACCTCCACCCACTGAGCGTTCCTCATCATGGGCAGGATGTGCTCCCTCTCCTCCATAGTAAGAGTCTGGATCTTTCCAGCCTGAGTGTTCAAAACAGTTCTCATTAGAAAATATCCTTTAATTCCATCTATGTGGGTTTTGTGTGCTTTGTAAAAAATTTTTTTACAAATCATCTCTGTGAGTAAAATGTAGTATGTAAATAGAGTAAAAAAATAATAATAAGAATACAGCAAAAACTAATAATGGGAAAAAGTTTTGTTTGCAATTTGTGTTCAAATATATTCCTTTATACATTACTTAAAATAACTTATAATAATAATTTCACTTAACTTTAAATAATTTGTGTGTGCATGAATATTAATGATTTAAATAAGAAGTATTATAATAATTATATGGAACATACTTAATTGTTAACAGAACACTTAAACAGTTTTCTAAACACTCATACTTTTAAGCAACCCTTCCAAGGGGGATGTTTCGGAAAAAAGCGCTGTGATTGGTTGTGGTGAACCCCATATGGAAACAATGATGACTTGCATTTTCAATTTTACGAGTTTCCAGCATATGCATGTGGTGGTTGGAGTAACGAAATTCCTCAGCTACTTAACTCTTCCCTCTTGCCCTTTCAGTAAAGATCACATGGGCTAACACATGTCTTTTACAAGAATACGTTAAAATATACATTTATAAATAGGCAACTGACCTGAAAACATAGACTTTTCTATATTAGTTATTGCTAAACTTTGTTAGATTTTTTGAGCACTTTTAATTGTATGAACGGAAAATTAAGTTGATTTGTGTCAGCATTTATTTTGTACTATCCACACACACTATTGTCCCTGAACCATCAATATATTGCGCCAGAGCGCCTGTGCAAACACATGTCAGTCATAATGAAGCTCCAACACTGATAAAACTGGCTGACATCAACAGGTCTCTTAGCAACAGTCTAATCTGCTGAACTAATGCTGCTGCACGAACAGACACGGATCGAGAAGAAAGACACGAAAGCTTGATGATTATTCTATGAAATGATTAACAGTGATGACAACATGCGCACTATAAAATGTGCTTTTAAAATCTACCAGAACAATGTTACATGGCAAAACCTTGAATCGGCAAAAAAAAAAGCCTTTACTCCATTATGTCTAAAAACAGTTAATGGAAATCGTGTAATAGGACAACAAATGAATAAAAAATGAATGTAAAAATAAAAATAACACCATACCTGTCCAGCCATTTCCAATATATTTAAAGCATTTTATTTGTGCCATTGTAATGTATTTATTTGCAACTCTTGAGAGATATGCAAAAAGTGGCTGTTAGTCCACGTGCGATAACAAAAACAAAATTAAAAAGGTTTTAAAACATTTTTCTTACCATGTTGTGAGTGCTGTGCGGGTAGCGCTGATATATTCTCGTGCAAAGCGCAATTGAAAGCCTGAATTTCTACTTGTTTCCACAGCGCAAATTACCAATCCTACTACGGTGAAGGGACGTCTTATGAATATTAACTAAGTTGCGTGATTGGACGCTCTTGAAAAAGCACCAGGTAACGTCAGTACGCACTACTGAATATTAATATCTGGGCCCTTTTGCGGCTGCCCTGCCAAAAGCCTGAACGAAGTCAATAATAACCACAACAATAACCAATGTGTTTGAGATTGAGAGAGAGAATATGAGCAAACTGGACACAGATGAATGCAAAAACAGTAAAAAAAAAAAAAAAAAAAAAAAGACTTCTAATAGCAAGCGTCTGTTCAGGAAAAAAAATGCATGCCATTTAAATACCTGACTGGATGTGGCTAAACGGGAAATTAAAATGATCCCACTTAAATGAAAAGATTCATCCAGGGTCACACACAAACACAGGACACTTAACTTACCTAACATGACAGAGATGTACTGCATTTGGCGGCTGTACTGCGTTTGAGCTCCGTCACTATATTCTTTTCATTGACTATTTTTAACTCAAAAATCAATTTTATACATCATCGTTTCCGTTTATATAACGTGTGAATATATCCTCTATTGTATTCTACAACAAAAACAATCAGAGCGCCTCGCTATCACTAGTTTTATTTTGATCTCGCTATTAGCTTTTAGCCCGTTAGCATCAGCGGCGTGGTTGCAGCTAACTGCGCTAACATTGCTAATACTCTATTCACACACATTACCACTGCTGTACTCACTGTTACTTGCTTTAATGGCGGATGAATGTCTCCACTCTGTGCAGCTCGAGCTCGAGGCCGTGGGAAAGCAGATTCGCGACCTGGAGGTGAGGCAGGCCCAGCTGAGAGAGCGGAGAGCCGCGCTGGAATCATCCCGGGCTGACGCTCACAAGTCCGGGGTAAGTATACAGCGATCTGCTAACAGTCCCACCACGTCTACTCCGTGTGTTTCTCTGCACAGGCCCGGTGCACCCAGGACGCGATCTTCCCAGATGTCCTTCACTGCGACGCCGGGACACCACGGACCCTGGGTGCATCCACAGCGGAGGACGCGAGCCGGGTCCCGGGCGACGACTTCTCCCCCTCCTGCCTTCGACATCTCCATCCGGAACCGCTTCGCTCCCCTCCGCGAGACACGACGCGACGCTGTGATCATCGGAGACTCCATCGTCCGATACGTAAGTGCTACGTTAGCCGAAGGTAAAGTGCACACTCATTGTTTGCCTGGTGCTCGTGTTCCTCGATGTTTCTGCGCAGATACCCGCGATCCTGAAGGTCGACGAGAGCCCCAGAGCGGTCGTGCTTCACGCCGGGGTTGACGACACCACGCTGCGGCAGACGGAGACTCTGAAGAGGGACTTCAGCAGCCTGATCGAGACGGTTCGCAGCACGACGCCCGCGGCGACGATCGTCATGTCAGGACGAAATGAATGACGAATTAAATTAATGGTTGTTGTCATGGTGTAAAGAACAGAAACTGCTATTTGTTAATAACTGGAATCTTTTCTGGGAGCGTCCTAGGCTGTTTCGCGCTGATGGATTACACCCCAGCAGAATCGGAGCGGAGCTGCTCTCTGACAACATCTCCAGGACACTTCGCTCCATGTGACTAGTAAGACAATTCTCTAATAACTATTATGATGAGTTTTGTTCCACCCGCTTAAATGATAAAAGTACTTGTGCTGTAAAAACTATTAAGACTGTGTCTGTTCCCCGAATAGTGAGGTCAAAATATAATGTAGGATCTAGAAAAAATCTTATCGTAATTAAACCAGAAAAATGTAAAGTAAATGAACAAAAACAATTTTTAAAGTTTGGGCTCATAAATATTAGATCACTCACACCCAAAGCAGTTATTGTAAATGAAATGATCACAGAAAATAGTTTTGATGTACTCTGCTTGACTGAAACCTGGCTAAAACCAAATGATTATTTTGGTCTAAATGAGTCTACTCCACCAAACTACTGTTATAAGCATGAGCCCCGTCAGACTGGTCGTGGAGGAGGTGTTGCAACAATATATAGTGATATTCTCAATGTTACCCAGAAAACAGGATACAGGTTTAACTCTTTTGAAATACTTCTGCTAAATGTTACACTGCCAGACATGCAAAAGAAGTCTAATGTATCTCTTGCTCTGGCTACTGTGTATAGACCACCAGGGCCGTATACAGAATTCCTAAAAGAATTTGCAGATTTCCTCTCAGACCTTCTAGTTACAGTTGATAAGGCGCTAATCATGGGAGATTTTAATATTCACGTTGATAATGCAAATGATACATTAGGACTTGCGTTTACTGACCTAATAAACTCCTTTGGAGTCAAGCAAAATGTCACCGGGCCCACTCATCGTTTTAATCATACACTAGATCTAATTATATCGCATGGAATCGATCTTACTGCTATAGATATTGTACCCCAATGTGATGATATTACAGACCATTTCCTTGTATCGTGCATGCTGCGTATAACTGATATTAACTATATGTCTCAGCGTTACCGTCTGGGCAGAACTATTGTTCCAGCCACCAAAGACAGATTCGCAAATAACCTTCCTGATCTATCTCAACTGCTATTTGTACCCAAAAATACACATGAATTAGACGAAATTACTGACAACATGGGCACTATTTTCTCTAATACATTAGAAGCTGTTGCCCCCATCAAATTGAAAAAGGTTAGAGAAAAACGTACTGTGCCATGGTATAACAGTAATACTCACTCTCTCAAGAAAGTAACTCGTAGTCTTGAACGCAAATGGAGAAAAACTAACTTGGAAGTTTTTAAAATTGCATGGAAAAACAGTATGTCCAGGTATAGACAGGCTCTAAAAACTGCTAGGGCAGAGCATATCCACAAACTCATTGAAAATAACCAAAACAATCCAAGGTTTTTATTTAGCACAGTGGCTAAATTAACAAATTACCAGACGCCACCTGATTCAAATATTCCACCAACGTTAAATAGTAATGACTTTATGAATTTCTTCACTGATAAAATAGATAACATTAGAAATACAATAGCGAATGTAGATTCTACAGCGTCTAACACTTCAGTTTCATCCATCGCACCCAAAGATAAACTGCAGTGCTTTACAAATATAGGACAGGAAGAGCTAAATAAACTTATCACTGTATCTAAACCAACAACATGTTTATTAGATCCTGTACCCACTAAATTACTAAAAGAGCTGTTACCTGTAGCCGAAGAACCGCTTCTCAATATCATTAACTCGTCGTTATCTTTAGGTCACTTCCCAAAACCATTCAAGCTGGCGGTTATCAAGCCTCTTATTAAGAAACCAAAACTAGATCCTAGTGTACTGGCAAATTATAGGCCTATTTCAAATCTTCCATTTATGTCTAAAATTTTAGAAAAAGTTGTGTCTGCTCAATTGAGCACCTTCCTGCATAAAAATTATCTGTATGAAGAATTTCAGTCAGGTTTTAGGCCCCACCATAGCACAGAAACTGCACTTGTTAAAATTACAAATGACCTGCTTCTTGCGTCAGATCAAGGCTGCATCTCATTTCTAGTCTTACTTGATCTTAGTGCTGCGTTCGACACCATAGATCATGCCATACTCATAGATCGATTACAAAACTATACAGGTATTCAAGGGCAGGCTCTAAGATGGTTTAGATCCTACCTGTCCGATCGCTACCATTTTGTTTACTTAAATGGGGTGTCATCTCATTTATCATCAGTAAAATATGGAGTGCCACAAGGATCCGTCCTAGGTCCCCTTCTATTTTCAATATACATGTTGCCCCTTGGTAATATTATTAGAAAATACGGAATTAGCTTCCACTGTTATGCTGATGATACTCAGCTATATATCTCAACGAGACCAGATGAAACTTCCCAATTATCTAAGCTAACAGAGTGTGTTAAAAATGTAAAAGATTGGATGACAAATAATTTTCTCCAATTAAATTCGGATAAGACAGAGATATTAATTATTGGACCAAAAAACACTACACAGAATCTTGTAGATTACAATCTGCAACTAGACGGATGTACTGTTACTTCCTCTACAGTCAGAAATCTGGGTGTTATATTGGACAGCAATTTGTCTTTTGAAAATCATATTTCCAATGTTACAAAAACCGCATTCTTCCATCTTAGAAACATTGCCAAGCTACGAAACATGTTATCTGTTTCTGATGCAGAAAAGCTAGTTCATGCTTTCATGACCTCTAGACTGGACTATTGTAATGCATTTCTAGGTGGTTGTCCTGCTTCGTCAATAAACAAGCTACAGGTAGTCCAAAATGCAGCAGCTAGAGTCCTTACCAGGTCAAGAAAATATGATCATATTACCCCAATTTTACAGTCTCTGCACTGGCTACCTATTAAGTTCCGTATCAGTTACAAATTATCATTACTTACCTCTAAGGCCCTAAATGGTTTAGCTCCTGCGTACCTAACTAGCCTTCTACCACGCTACAACCCATCACGCACCCTAAGGTCACAAAACGCTGGACTTTTGGTAGTTCCTAGGATAGCAAAGTCCACTAAAGGAGGTAGAGCTTTTTCACATTTGGCTCCCAAACTCTGGAATAGCCTTCCTGATAATGTTCGGGGTTCAGACACACTCTCTCTGTTTAAATCTAGATTAAAAACGCATCTCTTTCGCCAAGCATTCGAATCATGTATCTCTTAAATTGTGAATGTAGTTGCATCTGCATTTTTATTCTTTAGCTTGGGTTAAACTAATTTTACTTTGTTGGATCAGCAGCTATGCTAATGATGTCTCTATTTTGTTTCTATGTTTTGCCACGGGATTTACATCCCGTGGTAACTAGGATTTACACAAGCTCCAGTCTGGATCCAGAACACCTGAGAAGAGATGATGCTGACCCTCAGAGGACCCCAGATGATGCTAACCTTGAATCAACAAACAGAACTAACAATTATTGCTACATGTGTGACTGCATCCTATAATTACTATTAATTAATAATATTGATAGTTCATCATCTAGCTGACTACGTCTTGTATTATTATTATTATTATTTTTCTAAAATCCTGTCAAACGTGCACAAACTACTAGCTACTACTAAATATTGTTGAAACATAATTTTCTGTAAAGTTGCTTTGTAACGATTTGTATTGTAAAAAGCGCTATACAAATAAACTTGAATTGAATTGAATTGAAACATGAGAAGTCCTCGTTTCCATTTTTATCTCTATACTTAAGATAAGATAAGATTAATTTGATCAAGATAATTTCTTTTATTCTCTTTTCTACATTTATACACTAAACAACATATTTTGGATACAGCTAATTGTGATTTGTGCCTTTTATGAATATGAATTTCATCCTTATGTCTACTTATATAGGCTTCTGTTTTTAGCTGTGTTCTTTATTCTTTTTTCCTAGCAGCACGTGCTACTCCCTAGTCAATAATAATCCTTCCTATCTTCATCGGTCAATCTTCTTTTGGTGTCCTCTGGTAATAAAATGCTCCAACACATTTCAAAGATCACATGTAATCACATGTACAGTACAGTGATCTTTGAGCGCTCTCTATTTTCCCATGCTCAAAAAGAAGAAAAAGAAATACAGCAGATTTGGGATTAACAATGAAGGCAACCAATATCATGCAAGTTTTCTCTTTTTTCACTCTTCTCTCAGCAGGTCTGTGTGAGAGACACCATAAAGGTAAGTCATGGGTATGATATTCAGGTTTTTAAAATATGTTGCTATAAATGAGCATATTCACTGTATTCATACCATACTGCAATCTCTGTCCTTTTTTAGTTTACAAGCTGAAAATGGACGAGGCATTGCTAATATTCCATAACGAACTTCCGTACATCGTTAGTGTTTACTACACCTCAGATTACTGTTATAAGGTATTTAAAAAAATTGTCTTGATAGTGGCTTTTCACCCCCCCATAGTGAGCAGTATAAACCTATGTTTAATATCTAATAATATAATAATATTAAATAATAATATAAAAATGACTAATAATATGTATGCATGCTTGAATGGTCAAAAATGGCTTATGTTAAATGAATATTAAATAAACACTATTAAATGACAGCAATATACCTCTTCGGCAGTGTCTTTATCAGCCCCTTGCCACAGTTGGGAATGGGCAGAGCAATATTTCTGTGGTGGTGAGCACACAATTCACACTGACTCTAAAAATCATACCTGTTGATGGAAACGACACTCTATGCAGGTAAGATTTGCCTTGAACTACACCTGAACTTGCTACAATATATTAACTTACATCACCCTAAATAATGATCCTTTTTAAATGAAGCCTTTTCAATAACTCTGTTTATGAATCAGGTACAGAAGGACCTTACATAAGCTAGATATATAGCCCTAATAGCGGCCAATTGCATTTGCAGTCACTGAGACTATTTATGATCATGTGTTTGAATGTGACCTGGCTTTAGTGCTGCCCTTTGGAGAATACCTCATTGTGCATTGATCGCACTGCATTTTGGGGTTAACAAGCTGACACTGGGATAATGATGAAAAAGACCATTAAAATATCCAAGCTTGTGGGCCTCTCACAAACCCCAGGTGGGATGTTTGAAGGAGGAACCCGTAGCAATATTTACAAACAGCCTGGGCCTCAAACAATCATCAAGGTTTGGGCCGTTTTCAAATAGTTTGTCGTGAGTGTCTGATTTCATAAGATAAGTCACAGTATCTCTCCCACACCGTACGGCTGTGGTCTAGTCCTGGGCTTCTTTAAGATCAATACCGAGGTCCCTTTCCAAACCGAGCCATTATTGATTTACTTTCTCCCCCAAAGAACGTGCAGGACACTATGTCATTCCCAGGCCGATCAATAAAGGCTTATAGTGCACATTTTGGGGGATGAAAAAGGTGAAATGGGTTCAAAAAATGCAATTCTCCCTGTTGCCCTCTAGATGACACCCTTCAGCCTTTTTCTATGTCTTTGTTTTGTTATTTTCAACTCCATGTTGCTTCAAAGAGGCATTCATATATACAATACAATCATAAAATACAATTTTTTTTAAAGAACTATATCAATCAACTTGGTTTTTGTAAATATAATGTGAAAGTTGATTTTTGGGGTACTTTTGTTAAACAATTACATGACAGGTTACTTGCATCAGTCAGCAAACAATTTATGGTTAACAAGAAAACAACAAATTCATAAATCTGAAAATGTTGGGGATGATGTGTAACAGAAATTAAAATTAAAAATTCAATAACCATCACCACGACTATAACAATGTGATAGACGGATCAGTGTTTTATTACATGTTGATTACATTATTTCTCCTGACTAGTCTGAGTCAGACATTTGAGGAAGCTGGCCATTATTCTCTCTGGATGAGGTCTGGATTGCTAAATGATGTAACCTGTTCTCTCACTGTGGATAGGAGCCCGAACAACGCATACCTGCGTAAGTATGCATGTTGTGTAATTAAGAACATTAAATAAGTCATCAAAAAGACATATATTGAGTTCCAAAGTTCAGAAGAAAAGCGCCTCTCTCATATCCCAGGAGTCGGATGAGACTGTATTGATCTGCTAAACTGCTCATTTCTTGAAAAAAAAAACAGCTCAAAGAAAAGCTTTTCTCCCATGTTTGTTTTGGAAGATGCCCCGGGAGGGGAGCATTGAGGGAAATACATTAGAGGAGCGTGAAGGATTAAAGCATAATGGAGTTTTGAAAGCACCACGCTCCATAATGCACCGTCTACTTTGCAATAGTGCAGATTATGTTGTAGATCAGACTTTTAAGGGCAAGTAGCCATTATCTGTCAGATATATGGCCAGTATGACTAAACTCCCGGCTATGTGATGAGCTTCCATTATGCGGACCGGCTGCTGATTACACTCCAGCTCCAAAGGGCCATCACAACTTAAGTGATGGTGGTAGTGATCAGCAGATGTTAAGAAGAACTGATGAGGGGACAGCGAGAAAAAAAAGAGTCTGTTTTCAACTGAATTGCAGTGATAATGTTAGTGTAACTTGTATGTAACTTACTCACACTTAAGTGTGTGTGTGTGTGTGTGTTTCCCAGACTGATATTTTAAGGCTGTCTTGGACTGAAAAACTCTGACCTCAGTCTTGGGTCTGTGATGACTAAAAGCAGTAAATTGTACAAACATACAGTAATTGGTCTGCTTAACCTTAAACTCTTAATAACATTTGGACTAAACTGCGCAAATTAGAGTAACTTTAAGTGTTTCAACTTCAGCAATTAGTGTTATATAATTTATTGTGAAATAAGCGTAGAATAATTTACTAAGGATTGAGGATAATTAGACAGTGATGATCAGCATAAACTGTATTACCTTTCACTACAAATAAACACATGACAGCAACTGTCCTCAAAGCTTGTTTTCAAAGGAAGTGTGGTAGTTTTTGATTAGAGTAAGAGTTTTTTAATATTTTGATGCCATGGACCCACAAAAATTATTACAGTTTTTTTTATTAAAAGGGATTTATATATTTTATAGAATTAACACCCCCCCCCCCATTTCATATATGCAGATTAGTTTTTAAAAAAAAAAATTGTCATTTAATATACTGTCATATTTTATAAAAAATTATTAAAATAACTTTTTTAAGTCCTAAAATATTTTGTACCTCACAAAATTATGTGCAGATTTTTTACACTGTTAAAACTGTCAGTAGATTAACAAAAATATTAATCTCATTATTTTCAACTTGTTTTTACAGATAAATAAAAACAATCTAATAATATTAAACTGAATAAAAAAATTATTCATTCTTTTTTTTAGGTTAACTAATTTCTTTAGGATATATATATATATATAGTATATGTGTGTGTGTGTGTGTGTGTGTGTGTGTGTGTATGTGTGTTTTTTTTACTCGTTTTCACACTAGCAACCAATTAGTTTCTCTTGCCTCTTAAGTTAAAGGACATTTGAGACATGACAAACATGACATACTTAAAGGTACTCTTAAGTGGTCAAAGTGTTGGATGTGCACGCAGTGTTTATTTATCTCAGGGCCACTTTGTCCAGGCTCCTGCACTCAGTCATCACTATAGTATCATCACAACTTCACTGTTTCCCCTTGTGTCATCAAGTGTATTCACACTTTGATCAAATGGTCCTTTCTGTGTTTGTTTTTCCGCAAAACATCGCCACTGTCTGATTGAAAGTATTGGCTTGAGATCACCGGGTGCAGCATGTTCATTTGATTAGCCATGTGAGTGTGAGTGTTTTTGTCCATGTTTTGATAATAAAAGATTTAGGGCTTATGTAAGCATTATGTAACAATGTTGAACTCAATTTAGTTTTACGGAAAAAGTATATCAATCTCCTGATCTCACTTCAGTCTGATTTTTAGATTTATCTTGCAGTACACACAAACTCAATAAAGATGTCTGTACAGCTTCCAAATATTTGGAATATGAAGCTGTTTTACACCTTCCCTTAAGCAGTCAGTATCATGGAGGACGGCCTCGGACAGCCGATATGATCCATTCCATCATGCACTGTGAAAATATTGCCTCAGTACATGGCCTTATTGGAGACCCAAGGCTAGGGTTTCATAGATTGATTGTACGCCTATAGACTGGTTTCAGATTACATAAAAGGACACTGCTGGATTCTTGAGAGCTCCCTCGTGGCACAGCATGGGTGACAGAGGCTTGTTCAGAGCGAAGGCTGAGAAAATCGTAGAAACTGAACATGTTTGTAAACCCTTAACTTTTTAATTATTTTAACGGACTAAATGCTGTCTTCAACAGGCATTCACATAATCCTTATCGATACACAAAAAAATAAATAAAAAAAACAAGTTCTTCTTAAAAAATACCCCAAAAACAAGACGCAGTAGAAGTTTGTATAACCATTGCTCTTATTTATTTGCTATTGATTCCTCAGCGCTGTTAGCGGCATTCTTGATTCTGGCTTCTATCACTGCATTTTGGGCCTCTTTGCCTTATATACTCAGGTAATAATATCATTTTTCCAATTACACTGCTGTTCAATAGTTTTGTTTAAGATTTTTTTTTTTTTTACTTTTATTCAGCAAGGATGGATTAAATTGTTTAAAAGTGACAAGATGTTTATAATGTCGCAAAAGATTTATATTTTACATTTTATTGAACTTTCTATTTGGCAAAAAATCCTGGGGGGAAAAAATGTATCAACTGTTTAACATTAATAACAATAAGAAATGTTTCTTGAGCATCAAAGCAGTATATTAGAATGATTTCCAAAGGATAATGTGCTGCTAAATTCTGAAGTAATGGCTACTGAAAATTCAGTTTTGACATCACAAGAATAAGTTACATTTTAAAATACATTAAAAAATAAATCAGTTGTTTTAAATTGCATTATTATTTCATAAAATTGCTGCTTTTACTGTATATTTAGTTTGAATAAATGCACCCTTGGTTAGCATAAGAGACTTCTTTCAAACTTTTGAACCGTGTGTAAACAGTTTTTTTTAAGTTGATTTCAAAATAAAATATTGTTTTTACAACTACAGATGCAGCTGTACACAGAGGCTAAAGAACCGTATCTGCCATCGCGGATCTCTAAACTCCATAGATCTGGTGAGGGCAAAACGGTTCATACATTATACAAGGAACAGATCTTATGCATCATACACTGTACATTTGTTTATGCTTAGTTCATAGCAACTGTAATCAGCTATTTCCTGGATGATCACATCTAAAAGGCAAACAAGGAGCCTTTTAGCGGACATACCGGTAGTTTAATTTTCTAAGATCTTGTTTGATTGTCCTGGTCTGAAAGTTTGATTAGCTTTGTCTGCTGCATTTCATCCAGTTGTTTGGAGAGCAGAGCAGGAAGAGGGTAATGCTAATTCCTTTGTGATGGATCTCACTGCCATCTCAGACCATATGGTGAATGGGAACATTTCTTTGGAAATGAGAGAAACTATTCATGCTTCCCAACCATGTACTAGGCTGCTCATGCTCCACAAACATGGCCAAAGCAACGATTGATTTTGAACATTAATTTCTTAATAGTATGCTCAATTGACAAGCCATAATCAATATTTTACCTGACAAAACTGTCAAATGCTAAAACTGCAAATGCTTTATGATATAAGTTGTATGTGTGTGTGTGTGTGTATATATATATTTATAATATAAATGTAATATTTAAAATATTTTTATTTTTTAAATAAATACATTATACATACATACATTTTATATATATATATATATTCAATTATGTTGAATTATGCAAATATGTTGCTCCTATGTTTCAAAGCAAGAAAGAATATATATAAGAACTCATAGTAGATACGAAGGCCCATTTACAAATACACATTTGTAATCTTAGAACTTACCTTTATTTAATGACATACTGAATTGATTGTTTTTGTTTTTTAAGGATGAGGCGAATAATGAACATTCTGTGGACAAAATCAAATCAAAGTCATCAAGGCTGAAGTCACTGGACACATTTCGAGGGTATGTGCCAAAAAATGATTTTTCAGTTATTTGGCCTAAAATGGTAACTTAATTTTGAATGTGCTGAACTCCCTAAATTCTATGAACCTATTAATACCTATCAATTGTCATTGGCCTGACGGCCGCATTTGCTCATAGAATGCATTGTGGGACTAAAGAGATTGTAAGGGGTCACAGGCTGGACATACACTCACTCGAGCCATTGTTTACAGAGGTTGCTCTAGGCATCATCTCTAATATATTTTGCCTCTGTGCTGGGGAACAGTGGATTGCTGTTGAGCAAGGGTGATGTGATTTAATTGGGAAGCCAAGCAGGGCTTGATAGTGGCTCGGGGGCAAACACAGAAGCCCTCCTCACCCGAGACAGGAAGCTGCTATGGCTTTGACCTCTCAATTCCCAATAATTGATGTAATAATACAAGGAGCATATCAGCACATATTCAGCAGGCTGTAGATCTGGAGCTGGAAAAGATATGACTTCCCAGATCAAGATTTGTGTAATGGATAATCCATGTGTGTTGCAAAAGTGCTTTTCAGATAGCAATCACCAATGGCAATTTGTACTGTCAATGACAGTTAGAATAACCAAGCTTTTATGGTTCTTAGAAATGCCATATGTTTAGTTCCAGCCTCTTTATGTGAAACTTTTGAAAGCAATTCATAAATGATTCATTCAAATTTATAATCATTTTCCTTGTAAACTGCAGTGCTGATAAAAACAGATGTTCCACTCAGTCTATACCTGCTTTTACTCTTGGATATGAAACAGTCAATTTCCCTGTTAAGCCTAATGGTTTTATCAGTGTGGCTGGAGACTTTGGTTCTTTGTTTTAATGTTTTCTAAATTTCAGCCTAAGTATTCTGTAATCTGGCACTAGAGTGCTGAATTTGAATATGATATAGACATCATCTCATACATATAGACTCAGTGGATGATGTCACAGCTGGCTTGTCAGGTCTGTTGATTTATGATGCCAAGGTAATATTGGATTCTGCAACAAATGCATGATATTTCACAAGAACTTTGCAGCTATTGTGGGTCCAAAACAAATTCAACACTACAAAATACACATGGGATCCCTGATTTGGCTAAACATGGAACTTAATAATGTCAGTGGATGTCTTTAGCTCTTTGTGAGCATATCATAGAGAAAGCCTCTAGTGTTGCAACTCCCTTGCTTTATAATATGGCCTGTCCAGCAACGAGTCAAAACTTTTCACTGAAGTCAGAAGCACCTGTCATCTGCCCACCACCCTGGTGAAATTGTTGCGGCTATGGTTTTTCTCAGAGCTAAGAAAATAGTACCCTCAATTCATCAGTTTCCATCAACATGATATATAGTATAACTGTAGACTTTGTTTGCATTTTAATTTTTTAAAAATGATTTGGTTTTTAGTCTCGCCAGCAAAAAGCCTGCAATCAGTTTCCTCATATTTGTAATTACAAATTGATGCTGGTGGTTTTGTGATAAGTTACGCTACCAGCAAATGTACTTCGAAATGTGCTAATTTGTTCTTTTCTATGCAGGAAACAAGTCAGTTTACTAACGTGTTACTCTTTCATTTTGTTATTGGCGACTGGAAGATTAGTTCAACCAGAAATGAAAGTTCTGTCATCGTTACTCACCTTTAAGTTGTTCCAAACCTGTATACATTTCTTTTTTCTGCTTAACACAAAAGAAGATATTTTGAAGAATGCGGGAAACCAAATAGTTGATGGTCCCCATTGACTTCCTCACTGGTTTTTCCATTCTGTGAAATTCAGTGGGGACCTTCATCTTTTGGTTCTCTACATTCTTCAGAATGTCTTCTTTTATGTTTAACAGAAAAACTCAATACTCATACAGAAACTCATACAGGCTTCGAACAGCTTTAACTTTAACTATATAATTTAATTTAAATGTTAATCATACTCCTATCGCAAACGTACTCGGTTACTAAACGTAACCTCGGTTCTCTCTAGAAGAGCGAACGAGTACTGCGTCTTAGCTAAGACGCTACGGGAAAAGTCTCTTTTCACGAAATACTGAAGCAAAAAATTATCCTTAATTTTGTATTTTTGTAAAGCGCATTTGCAGCAGTACACAGCCATAGGTGAGATGGCTCGTTCGCTCATTGGCTTGTTCTGCGGCAACTGCACAGCCTATCGAGCGCAGGCTGATGCAACATCAGACCATCAGACTTCGCGCCCTTCTTACCACTTCCCGCCGAAACAGGTGTGGCCCAACCTATAAAAGGTGCTCAAAAAGGCTGACTCACCTGATTTATTTCATCGCCGAAGCGAACCAGAGTGAATCGTACGCACGGCAGAGAACGCAGTACTCGTTCGCTCTTCTAGAGAGAACCGAGGTTATGTTTAGTAACCGAGTACGTTCTCTTATGAGAGCTCTCTCATACTGCATCTTAGCTAAGACGCTACGGGAACCCAATGTAAAACGCTGTGCGCGCAGGGATCACACCAATAAACCTGAAGCAACGCCCAGGATTTACAGTGCACAGTCACCTGAGGGACTCACAGAGAGTCCAGGACAGAAAGGGGGAAAGCCCTCCGTCCCATATCTAGCGGCATCCGTAGATGCGGCAATATGACATCACACAGCCGAGGCAAGGCCTGACCAATGTGGCAATGCGGGTCTTACGCAATACTGCCCATATAACAGTCGGCAGCGCATAGCGCTCGTGAACTCAGAATTCCCCTCAGGGCCCTGATTCGACTATACCGACAGCAGCCTTGCTTGCAAGGCGGGAACCTCCAGGTTATAGAACCTGATAAATGTAGACGGCAAGGCCCAACCTGCCGCCATACATATATCCTGCAAGGAGATCCCAGTAGACCACGCCAACGACGAGGCGACGCCTCTTGTGGAGTGTGCTCTGATGCCCAACGGGCACAGAAGGCCCCTGGAAGAGTAAGCTAACGCTATGGCGTCAACTATCCATCTGGATAGAGTCTGTCTCGAAACAGCCATTCCCTTGGATCGTCCACCGAACGAGACAAACAGCTGCTCCGTCTGCCGAAAGGCAGCAGAGCGAGACACATAAGCTCTTAAAAACCCTAAAAGGGCAAAGAAGACTCGAGTCTCTATCCTCTCCTGACACCGGCAGGGCAGACAGGACAATAACCTGAGCCCGAAACGGTGTGTTGAGGGATTTCGGCACATAACCGTGCCTAGGTTTGAGTATGACCCTTGAGTCATTGGGCCCAAACTCCAAGCACGACTGGCTCACCGAGAGTGCGTGCAAATCACCCACACGCTTCACCGAAGCGAGAGCCAACAAGAATACTGTCTTGAACGACAGATGCTGAAGGCTAATCGATTGGATAGGCTCAAAAGGGGGACCCTTCAAGGCCTCCAAAACCGCCGCGAGGTCCCACATAGGGACTGACGGAGGTCTGGGAGGATTCAGCCTCCTAGCTCCTCTGAGGAACCGGATGACTAAATCATTCCTTCCTATTGACTGACCGAGCGCCGTTTCAGAAAACGCCGCGATGGCCGCCACATAAACTTTGAGCGTGGATGGGGCTCTGCCCTTATCCAACAGCTCCTGTAGGAAGGAGAGGACCTCCGTCACCTCACAACTAAGGGGTGAATAACCTCGAGCTGTGCACCAGCTGGAGAACACCGACCACTTCGAGGCATACAGACGTCGTGTCGACGGAGCTCTGGCCTGAGTGATGGTATTTAGCACTCCCACTGCGAGATCAGCGGGTAACCGTTGTGCGCCCACACATGGAGGGACCACAACTCCGGTTGAGGGTGCCAAATCGAGCCCCTGGCCTGCGAGAGGAGGTCCCTCCTCAATGGTACCGGCCACGGGGCGATATCTGCTAACTGCATCAAATTTGGGAACCATGCTTGGTTCATCCAAAGAGGTGCTACAAGCAGTATTGAACATCTCGTTTCTCTCACCTGTTCTATCACCTGCGGAAGGAGGGAGACGGGAGGGAAAGCATAAAGCGGACAGCACGGCCATCCCCGTGACAGCGCGCTTTCGTTCTTGGAAAAGAACGCAGGGCAGTGAGCATTTTCGTGGGACGCGAAGAGGTCCACCTCCGCCCTGCCAAATCTCTCCCACAACAGCCGGACTGTTTGCGGGTGTAGAGACCATTCGCCCGTAGGAACATTGCCTCTGGACAGCCTGTCTGAAACCAGATTCTGTAGCCCAGGCACATGCACTGCCCTCAGCGAACGCACGTTGCGCTGAGCCCAAACCAGGAGGCGTTCCGCTAGCCTGTACAGGTTTCAGGACCCGAGACCGCCCTGGTGATTTATGTAGGACACCACAGACATGTTGCCCGAACGGACTAAGACGTGGTGATCCTTGATTTGGGGACAAAAGCGCATCAGCGCGTTCTCCACTGCCAGCATTTCCAGACAGTTGATATGATGGAGCTTTTCCCGTTCTGACCATAGGCCAAAGGACGGTCTGCCCTCGAGCAGTGCTCCCCATCCCGAAGTGGAGGCGTCCGTCAACACCATCTTCACATTCGGGGAAGTCCCCAGGCTTACACCTGATCGGTACCAGCCGTTCGCTGTCCAAGGTGCCAGAGCTGTGACACAGCTCCGATTGACCTTGAGATGCCGCCGGCCAGACGCCCACGCTCTGCGCGGCACCCGCGTCTTCAGCCAGAACTGCAGGGGGCGCATGCGGAGCAGGCCCAGCTGCAGAGCCGGAGATGCTGAGGCCATGAGGCCCAGCATCTTCTGACAGTGTTTGAGCGACACGGTCGCGCCGCAGCGGAAAGAACTCGCTGCGCGCTGAATGCCCATCACGCACTGTGGTGACAGCCGCACCGTCATGGAACAAGAGTTCAGAACTATACCCAGAAACAGAATCGTCTGACTGGGGTTCAGCAAACTCTTTGCCCAATTGACACTGAGGCCGAGCTTCTCGAGGTGATCGAGTAAAAGGGCCCTGTGGTCCACGAGCTCTGCTCGTGATCGGGCCAGAACCAGCCAGTCGTCCAAATAATCCAGCACTCGCATGCCTCTGAGTCTGAGAGGAGCGAGCGCTGCATCCATGCACCTCGTAAACGTACGCGGAGCTGCGGAGGACTGTAAACTGGTATGCCTGGCCCTCGAAGGCGAATCTCAAATATCGCCTGTGGTTTGACGCCATCTGTATTTGAAAATACGCATCCCTCAGATCTATTGACATGAACCAGTCCCCTCTGCGAATCTGCGCGAGGAGTTTCCTGGTCGTAAGCATTTTGAAACTGCGTTTCTTCAATGCCTTGTTCAGCTGTCTTATATCCAGTATGGGCCTGAGACCCCCGTCTCTCTTGGGCACCAGAAAGTATCTGCTGTACCGCCCCCCCTCGCTTTGAGCTTGAGACACAGGCTCTACAGCCCCTTTGCTCAACAGTTTTGATATTTCGGCCCGAAGTATGTGTGCTACTTCTGTTTTGACCGTAGTTTTGACGCGCGCTGAAAAGCGCGGAGGGCGTCGAAAAAAAACTGTAGCGAGTAGCCTCTCTTTATAATGCCTAGCACCCAATCCGAAACCCCTGGAAGCGCTGACCATGCATCTGCATGAATGGCTAAGGGCTGGATGCGAAGCGCGCTCTGTTGACTGGTCAACGGTGGCGCTCGGGTGTGCTGTGCATTTGAGGCGGGGAGCGCGCTGATCACAGCGGGCAGATCGCTCCTCCTCGACCCCGTCCCGGCGCTTAACCGACTGGGGCAAGGCTGAGCAGGTCCCGTGGGACTCGATATGTCTGCGAGTAACTGTGGGCTGCATATGTGCACATTTACCACTTTCAACTCGCTGTCTGCCTGTGCAGAGCGTACGTGCACGGGCCTCGTTTTTACAGAAGCCACGCGCCGTATGTGACATAGTGTATGTGGGCACTGGGGAGTGGGCACGTTTACTATGCGGCACGCTCGACCGATCTGTGTCGATCTTATGTGCGCGAGCCCTGTGTGCAGGGCTGTGCTTACATGTGGAGATGGGCACTGAGGAGTGGGCATTGTCACTGCATTTATAGCACCATCGGCCGTGGCCGGACGAGCGTGCACGGGTTTCGTTTTTACAGAAGCCACGCACCGTATGTGGCTTGCGCATTGCAGAAAACGCTGAGACAGTCACAATTCCTGGAACTGAAACAGCGGCGCGCTTGGGTGAGAGCTCGGCCACAGCGGAACTCGTAAACCTGCGCTTCGATGAAGCAGCCATCGCGAGTAGTGCAGCCGCAGCGTCACACAGCAGGCTTTAGATGGCAACACCGCTTTTGCCGCCGTCCAGCAGAGGGCGGACAAAGGTGTGTCGCTATCGCCTGTTCCACCGGCGGAAGTGACTGGTAGTTACTGTTTTTTAGCATCATCAGTGTGGAGAATGCTAGTGAGATAGACGAACGAGTTCGCGCTGAATATGGAGCGTTTCAAGCCTTCGCCACCTCTTCGTGAAGCTCAGGAAGAAATGAGGCGGGCTTTGAGAATTATGCTCATCCGAAAGGGAAATACCATCCAGCCGGGAACGAGAGGGGGGGCGCTGGTGCAAACCACTCACAGCCGAGACTCGTCGCGGCCAACGCGAGCATTCGCCCCGGCTCCTTCTCGATGTCAGCTCGTCTGCTGGGCTTCTGAGCAGAAGGCGCGAGATCCTCTGAGCTCGCCCAGCCCTCACTGCCCGAAGCTAGCAGAGAGCGCGTGTCCTCTTCCCCCAACGCGGCCCTGAGATCGACTTCCTCGGACGATGCGCCGGCAAACAGCCGGCGCTGCCCAATGGGAAGCGATGCAGGGGGGGCCGGTGAAGCAGGGCGAACCGGCGAGCTCGGTTGAGCTGAAGACGGTTCCGGAATCCGCTGGAAGCGATGCTTTTACGGCGCCTCAGCGCAGCGGAGAATGCAGGCTCAGAGAAAAAGGCCAGGCGAGTCCTCAGAGTCACCATGGCAACAGCTCGCAGTGGGGGCATCCGCCGTCAGCGAGCGCGAGCGCTGCATGATCTTCACCCAGGCAGGAGACACAGATGACGTACCGGTCTCCCTCGCTGAGTGGGGCTCTGACGAGCCGCAGGAAGGCATCTTAAAAAAGACGCGAGCTCTTTTACGAGTGTGTGTCACAGGGCGAACACACACACACATAAAGAACAGCTGGATATAACAGAATTGAAAGGATATAGGCGCCGGATAGCGCAGCAGGAACGGTAGTGGAAGGCGGCGATGCCAGCAGCTTCAGAATGGCTCGTCCTGCTGATATGCTTTCTCAGACGACGCTTGCTTCCTCCGTGATCCAGCGATGCGTGAGCTTCGCTGAAGAGATGAAAAATCAGGTGAGTCAGCCTTTTCGAGCACCTTTTATAGGTTGGGCCACACCTGTTTCAGCGGGAAGTGGCAAGAAGGGCGCGAAGCGCCCTTATTGGTCTGATGTTGCATCAGCCTGCGCTCGATAGGCTGTGCAGTTGCCGCAGAACAAGCCAATGAGCGAACGAGCCGTCTACAAAAATACAAAATTAAGGATAATTTTTTGCTTCAGTATTTCGTGAAAAGAGACTTTTCCTGTAGCGTCTTAGCTTAGAGAACCATGCTATTCAACTCCTTGATTTTAATAGTTTAACATGTATAAATTTTACCTGCCCTCGTTTTGTCTGATATCTCAAACTTTTTACAGTGGAAACTGCTGTTTATATAAATCACAAATGTGTTTATATACATTACAAATCACAAATGATTAGCGTCAACTACGTAATTTAATTTGAATGTAGGCCTAAATCATTTTCAGATTGTAATGTACTCCCATTGCAAGTCATGTTATTTAACTCCTTATTTTAAGTGTTACCTGTGCTAGTTTTATTTGAAATCTCAGGCTTTTATAGTGAAAACTGCAGTATGTATAAATTACAAATTTGTCCACTCAGGAATTACAAAGAGCTTTAGCTCTGGGATAAAATGACAATGATAAATATACACTGGGAGTAACTGCCAAAATACATTTTGTACTTGTTAGCAACAGTGGTTAATAAGAGGCAACACAAAGACACCGCATTGTTAGAGTCTGTTGCGTTTTATTTTTATTTTTTTGAAAACTTAAAATACTTAATTTGCTTTGGGAGGTTTTTTGAGAGTGAAAGCCTCCCAAACACTGAGGTTTTTTTATTAAAATGATGGGCTATAACATATTATATTGCAAACATTGTGCCATATAGTTTCATCTTGAAAATTACTTAACCTTTGTCATTGTTACTATGGATACTAATGGATGCCTTCGCAAAGTGTGTGTGAGAAAGAGTGTGAGTGTAAAAGAGATAGAGAGAGAAGAAAGACAAAGACACGCTCTTTAGAGGATGGCATGTGATTAAAATCTTGTATCAGGAGGTTAGGCCTAAAAGGAGCAGTAATGGACTCTGTTATGATCTCCTAATTGAATATGGTGAGGAAAAATTTAGATTGGTTAGATAGAATGAAGTTTATCTGAAGGTCCATGCAGTGCTTTGCTTTCTCAGTATGTTCTTATAGAGAGAAACCAAAGAGAACACTTCAACGCCATGATTTGAGTGTTGTCAGTTTAATAGCTGAGGTGTTGTCTCAGGGTCTGATCACAAAAATCAATTTCATGTCCACGGGTATATTTATGTTGTATAGTGCAAACATGCATTTTCTGACGTGCAATAAAAAGCATCTCCTGCTGTTGCTAATTCAATGTAGTGTTCCATCATGCACAGTAAGTTGCAGCTTGGCTTCTTTGCGCCAAAAAGTTACGCGTCTACAATAAATTACAGCAGAGGGCTTTAGTCAGCACTTCTGGGTGAGGCGATTCAGAGGACAACCGTTCATTTCCTGAGTGATTCATAATGCTTAGCTTGCATTACCTTACACCGCATTTCGTCTCTGATATATAAAACAAATGCCACGCCTTCTGGTCTTATGATCCATAATACTGATACAGTTTACCTTAAAGGTACAAGTGACAGTTGAGGTACCAAAGGATATTGTAATGATAATTTGTAATGATTTTTACTTATTTGTTTGTACACAACTGTTCAAAGGTTTTTGGTTGGTATGATGAAAGCCATCTCTTATGCTCATCAAACCTATTTTATTTGATCAAAAAAAGTAAAATACAGTAAAATGTTATTACAATCTAAATAACTGTTTTCAATTTTAATATATTTTAAATATTAATATAGATAATATACTTTATATAGATAAAATATTTATATATTATATAGATAATATCATTTTGTTTTCTTTATTGTCAATTTAATACCTTGCTGAATAAATGTATTAATTTATTTAAAAGAATATCTTACCAAACCCAAACTTTTGAATGTTAATATATTTTGCATGTTGTATAAACTGTAATAATATTTTGAATCTCATTTGATCAAATGGAAAAAATAAAGAAATGAATTGGGGAAAAAAGGATCAACTAGTCAAAGAGCTTCTTACAGCTTTTGTCAAAATCTTTGTTGAAATTCTGCTTGTTAACAATATTAATCATCAATAGTCTTAATATTGGCTCAATATATTTTTAGATAATATTTCATTAAAAATACTCCATATACTGATTACATTTTTTGTGTCGTTTTGTTTACAGATTCTCTCTAACGGTTATGGTATTTGTGAACTATGGTGGAGGTGGTTACTGGTTTTTCCAACATGCACCTTGGAATGGTGAGTTATTTTGCTGATTGGTTACATATATGTTGATCTGCGATGACCTCTCTATACAGGGCTCCATATTGAAACTTATGAATGAGAATCATTCACTCATTGTCTTTTAATTTGTCAACCAAAATAATTTAGCTTCTGAATGTTTCATTTAAACATAAAAAAATTTCAGCTCTTGTTGTTTCTTTTTTTTTTTTTTTGGCTGGAACCGAGTTAGCAATATACACTTTACAAATGTGTCCTAAAGTTATTGATTAGGCATTTCTAGATATATACCACTAATTAAGTACATCCAATAAGAAATTAAAGCTAAAATGATGCTTCATAAATCTTCACGGACTACCAAAGACACAATGTACTGATATCAGATACTTACATTTGAAGTGCTGCTTTATCAAAGAGACACTTTAATTCAGCATGCATTTTATACTTCACATCTACAGTATAACTTTTGGATGAACATCCTCAAAGGACACAGATGAGAAGGGGTTGCATGTTAAATTTTAATGGGGGTCTATTACGAAGAACATCTCCTGGAGTAATCACAGATGAACTCAATTTAAGGCTCATAATGGCCTCTTCATCATATCAGCAGAATTGTATTGATCATAAGGGAAAGCAGATGGATTTTCATATTACTGTGAGGCATCCTCTGTCATGGCTGTATGAGCATTTATAAATCATTTGCTGTCTGAAAATCGAAAGATAATGAGAAAACAATGTTTTTAAAGGCACACAATCTTTTATCATCAGTTGCTAGACTCTGAGTGACAGCTTTAGTTTACAATTAAGTGTGATTATGAGGATAAAACTAATTTTGTCAGTCTTTCAGCAATAAGATAATGCATATCCTATGTGTCAGTCAAATAGCCAACTTTCCAGCAACTGTAGACAGACATGCACCAGATGTGTGTGTGTTTTCATGTGTGTGAATGTGTTTTTCCATATACATTACAGGTCTCACAGTAGCTGATCTTGTGATGCCTTGGTGAGCTGCCAGCATGCACTTAATGAATCGATGGAAAATTATTACTTTCCATTTTTTAGATTAATATGGAAAAGAGTGGGACTTCAGTCCAACAGTTTGGATCTGCCTTCAGAACCTTTCAGATTTAAGGCTTTTCCAACCCACTACCATTTAAAATGCTTTGCCTATGCCAATTAATCTTTCTTTCTCTGAGAGTATAAATAAAGCTTGTAATACCCAGAGACTGCTTTAATTCATGATGAACTGGATGCAGATTCCTCTATGAATAGAGACCCAGCAATGTAGTAACCACCTTAAATTGTGGATTTGTTTGTTATGGAAAAAAAGACATACGTACACAATCTACCCCTCATTTGACATACGTAAATCAGAATTACCAAAAATCTAGCATTAGCCAATGCAAATATATCCCAAAAGCATATATATGTAGTGATGCACAGTATGTTATGTACAATAATACTATCTTTAACTCTTTGGCAAGGTTTGTGTTCATCATAGGTACTTCTGTAGTGCTAGCATTCACCTCGATGCATAGGAAAGGTGTTCCATGGCTACAGCTCCTTCGCAAGATTACATGGAGAACCATCATCCTGATGCTCATTGGTTTCTGCTTCATGAACTACAGCCCAAGAGATGGATATTGTGAGTAGGCTATAAATATTTTCCATTCCTTTTCTTCAAGTCATATCATAACTTTTCCTTATTTTTTATTTTTGAAGGGCACCAGTGGTGGTGCTGGCTCACGTGGTGAGCTTTTAGTTACAGTTCTTTGTTTTTTCTATAAATGTGCCTCCTCTACACTCTTAAAAATAAAGGTGCTTAAAAGGTTCTTGCAATGCCATAGAAGAACCACTTTTGGTTCCACAAACAACCATTCAGTCAAAGGTTCTTTAAAGAACCATCTCTTTTTATAATCTGGAGTACCTTCTTTCAACACAAAGAACATTTTGTGAAACACAAAGTTTCTTCAGGTGTTAATGATTTTTTATGAAACTATCAGACATAAAGGTTCTTCTGTGGCATTGTGAGCTCCATTATTTTTTTAAGAGTGTATTTGAATTGACATGATGCTTCTGCTTGCATTGCATTGGATTTAGCATAGTACAATAGAACTCATTACAGTTGTTCTATTCTGGCTGACTGTGACTGATACCAGACAAAGAGTGACCTGCACCCTTCAATCTGCCCCCATTATTAACAAAGACTGTGAACTTTTTCTGAAGTAATACGAAAGCGTTACATTTTCAAGTCACCATATCCTCATTTTTTACAAATGAAGTCCATTAGCCTCTGTTAATGATGAGAATGAAAGCAAAAATGTATAATCCAGGGTCTCACCGCAGCACATTAAGACTGTCAGGGTAAAGTGAGGAGGGCATGGAGAGTCGTCTGACAGGTCAGTGCATTGCATTGCTCATACATTAGCCAAAGCAGCTAAGCTGTCTGGCAGGATGGATGTGTAACTAAGTTAATAAAAATATTGTGATACTTTCCAGTGATCCAGTGGCAATCATAATATCTGGAGCCATTGAACAGGTGCACAGAGCAAAAACAAGCCTGGCGTTAATGGTCAATTATCACAGATAGGGTTTCATCATGCCAGCTGCACAGTGGATTTTATGGAACTTCATGTAATGTAATTACAGTTTTTGGCCTAAACTGCCAAATTTACTCTCTCCATATCTGATACCTCAGTCTGTGAATCACTCAGAATGATGTTTAGAAACCATTTCCCCCAACATACAAATGCAACAAAATGTATTACAATTCAATGAAAATCATTTGACTAAATGATCGATTTAAACATGGCACCAGTGAGGATTTTAGCCGGTCTGTCTCTGCTTGGCCACTGAAGCCATTATCATCCTTGGAACTTGAAGAATATTAATCTTGAAAAAAAAACACAATGCCTTAATGCTTTTATCATTTCAAATCTACCAAAACAGTCCCACTTATGCATAATAATTACCCTACTGTTTCGCCTTTCATAAATGAACTCACACAGTGAAAACAGGTAAACACTTTTAAATTTTACAATGTTGATTGTAAACTAATCTTTTTGTAAAATTACTGGCTGTCAATACTTTGATTGATAAATTGCACCGCGGATTTGCACTAGAAAGTGTGTGCATGTGGGATTTAATTGACAGATACCATTAGTCACCGAACCACTTCCTGTCTCCATGCACAGAGGTGGAGTGTTTCCGCTTTTTATTTGATTTGTTGGATCAATGATCAGTATTATATTGTTTCTTGTGGCACTTGGTACGTGCCACAAAGAGGTTTTCAATTAACTAATGTGCAGATTACCATCAATCTCTTTCTCTGTATCGCTCACTCCCATCACCCTCCCTGCCAGCATCTCCTCAGATAAGCATTATTAGTCTCCGGCAGGGTAGATCACCCCTCTTTAGTCCTGCAGTGAAAGACTTCTCACCTCAGCCTGGGCCTGTGTCAGCATAATCATCATTATACTGTGTTATGGACATTAATCTGCTCTTCAGTGAAAAACAACACAACACCTAGAAGTGTTCACACACGTGCAGTAAAATTCTTATTTAAAAAGTATTTTATATTTCTTGCTACTGGTTGCTGTATATTCAAAGTAGTGGTTCTATGGTTTAATAAATTACAGCTATTTATTATTTCATTATATATATTATATTATATATATATATATATATATATATATATATATATGTATATATAAAGTCATAGATGTTGAAAACTGTTGTTCTGCTTGATATTTTTGTGGAAACTGGTATTTTTTCAGGATTCTTTGATCAATAGAACTTCTTTTAAAAACTCTAATAGGTTGTATAGTTATATGGATACACTTGAACTGTTTATATATCAGTTTAAGTAGTTTCTTATTCATGTTAACTTTAAAAGTATATAAGTGTAAAAGTGATATATTACAAATTTTATTTGCATGCTATTATCCTACAATATAGTGTATTTTTAGATAATTTATTTTATGAAAGAAAATGGATTAGCCTGCACTGGTTTCATAGAAAAAGTCTTACTGTAAGAAATTCCTGTTAAATCTTATACAATCCTGATAATGTTTTGCAGTAATGTATCCAAAGGACAATATATAATCTATAGGTAAAGCACTTGTACAGCTAAAGAAACAAAAGCCCTCCACTGACTTGCTTGCTGACTACTATTAAATGCAACCCTATTTCAAAAATACATTATATGTGAGTGTGTCTTTCTATCAGTCTCTAATCGTATGTTTTTTATTTGTGTGTGTGTACATAACTGTGTTAGTATCCTGGTCCTGGCTACGGATACCCGGAGTGCTCCAGCGTTTGGGTTTCACCTATTCTGTCCTGGCACTGATGCAGACATTCTCTCCCCACAGAGAGATCCCCTTGAGGGAGGTGGGGTAAACTCTATGGCTCACATTTCTCTCAGATCAAACAACTGTACAGGAAAACATTTGTTCTGAAATAATGATTAATCGCTAGAGGTTACAGTAAGATGATGTCAATATGTTTGTTAATATGTCAAATCATTGTTTTTGGATAACGTATTACTATTGAGTCTTATAATATATACACGCAAGACTGAGTGATTACTTACCCTGATTGCTTTCTGCATGTTCTCCTCAGCATAACTGGTGGAAACCCATTCAAGATTTGGTTTTATACTGGCCTGAGTGGATCTTCATTGTGTTGCTGGAGACCATGTGGCTGTGTCTCACTTTCTTACTGCCTGTTCCAAACTGCCCCATGTGAGTTCATATTAGTGTCAGGCTTTGACCGTGCACATTTGTGAAGAAGATTAACTATCACACTCAACAAAACAAACACAATAATATCTAATATAAATCCTGTGCATTCAATAATTAATGTGTTATGTGTCTGTCAAGCCTGATTTAACTGGAGTTCATCCCTTTATTAACATAATAATAATGTCATTCATACATCAAGCTAATTCCTTGGGTGACATATATGTTGGCATTATTACACAAGTGCGCCGCCGAGAATATATGCGGGATGGCAGTAATGTTGTACATTTACATCACGAATGCACATATTTATTCATTGCAGTATGATCATTTGTGTGGCGTTGTGTTTGTGAGTTGGTGAATGCATGAGGATGCGTGCCGTACAAGCCCGTGTTGTGCACTCTTATGAGATCTGTGATTTATGAGTGTTTGGCGGCCGCTTCAGAGGGGATAATTAGCCAATCTCAGTCTGTCATGTGCACTAAAAGGAGGCAGGGAGAAAGGATTCATCTTCCTTTCTCTGCCTCTCTCCTTGTTCTCCTCGTATCCGCTCAACCTTCCATTTACGTCCTCCTTCTCCTCTCCTTCAAGATTTCTTTTCAATGTGTCTGACCCATAATGACATTGACGATCACATGCAGAGCGCTGATAACTCTGCTTGAATAAAAACATTTTGACCTTGCAGTCAATGTCCTTTTGTTGCAACACAAAGCAACTTCAAATTTTGCCACCAACAAACACCAAAGACTTTAATTTAATTAAACCAAAGACTTTTCTATAAATGTTTTTCTTGTCACTGTCGCCTTTGGCTGTTTCTTTGCAAAGCTGTTTTGGAACAATGTGTGCTTTCAATAGCGCTATCAAAAATAAACTGAATAATGAATGGTTTCTATAATATATTCATTTAAATGACAAGTAACTACATTACCCTTCAAATCAGTAAAAAGGGGTCAGTAAAAATAAATTAAAAGAAGTTAATTTTATTCAGTAAGGACGCATTAAATTGATCAGATGTGACATTAAGACTTTTACGTTGTAGACAATTGTATTTAAAATATATTTTTTTAGCTTTCTATTTATTTAACAATCTTGAAAAAAAAAATCATGGTTTCCACAAAAGTATCATCACAGCTATTTTTAACATTAACAATAATAAGAAACCTTTCTTGATTTTAATATCAGCATATTAGAATGGTTTCCAAAGGATCATGTGACACTAAATAAAATTCAGCTTTGCCATCATGGGAATAAATTACATTAAGTTATACATTAAGTATATTAAAACAGTTATTTTAAATATTGTAATAATATTTCACAATATAACCATTTTACTGTATTTTCGATCAAACAAATGCAGCCTCGGTGAGCATAAGAGATTTCTTTCAAAAACATTTTATACATCGTAACAACCCCAAACTTTTGATTTGAAAGGTAGTGAATATTACATTGTTTCCTCTGCTAGTGGTTATTTAGGAGCTGGTGGTATTGGAGATGATGGTTTACACCCCAACTGCACAGGAGGAGCAGCCGCGTATATAGACAGGTGGTTATTTGGGGACAACATCTTCTGGTATCCAACATGCAAGGTGTGAATCATTTACGGTCAGCTTTAACCAGTTCAATGCAGTAAATATCTGACACTAAATACTTCATTATGATTGATCAGTTGGCTTTGTTTTGTATAATAAGAGCAAAAATGCATATTTGACCACTGCCCTTGGCAACCTTATCGCTTGTATCACTCCATGGTTTTGCGAATCAATATATCCATTTATTGACTTAGTTAATGACAAGTCTTGTAATAAGCTTCACGCAGAGGATTATTTGCAGTAATGGCCTCTCTGATTGCACATTCACACTAAGTGAAATCACAGCTATAGTTATAATGATTAAAATGGCATTTATATTGGGATTGTATGGATTGCATTACAGAACATTTATCTTTTCTGTTTCTGTAGGTCTTGTATCGTACAACCGAGCCTTTCGACCCAGAGGGTGTTCTGGGTACAATTAATTCCATAGTCATGGGATTCTTTGGCATGCAGGTAATTGAAGATAACACTATTTAAGCAATATCTATAAAGTGTGACATCAGACCACAAAACCAGTCAAGGGTCCATTTTGATAAATTTATATTTATATATAATCTGAAAGCTGAATAAATAAGCTTTCCATTGATGGTTTCTGGAAGCTGAGGGTGCAAAAATATCATTTAAAAAACTGCCTTTAAAGCTGTAATGAAATCCCTAGCAATGCATATTGTATAATGAACTCAGTTTTAATATATTAACTGTAGGAAGTTTACAAAATATCTTCATGTAACATGATCTTTGCTAAAAATCGATCATTTTGAGCCATACAATGTATTTTTGGCTATTGCTACAAATATACCCATGCTAATTAATACTAATCAAGGTCCAGGGTCACAACTATTGCTTTTAACATCAATAGTTCTATAAACAATAAATTAATCTATAAAAGTAATCTACATTTTTTTTATGTACAATTTGCACACTTATTTTGTTGTTTTGATGAATTGTGCAGAATAGTTCTAAAGCAATGCAATCCAAAAATCTGCACTCTTGGAATCCACTCATATTAAAGAATCAGAACTAACTGTATAAATAAGACAAACTTTGTTAAATATATAAAAAGTAAAAATTAATTAATTAACTGACAAACAAATAAATAAACAATCAAATTTGCTTTTTAAAGGACATGCACCAAAGACAACTCCACAAAAGAAATCTAGTGACAAATGAGAGAGAAAGCCTAAAACGAATCCAAAGCCCAAACCGTGTATTTCACAGACTATAGATCATTGACTTTTCAACATGTTCTCTTCTTGTCTCATTGACTATTTTCACTTTTAGTTCACCGAACAATGACAAATCTATAATATTGGACTGGATTTGCTGGCAGCTCTCTTAGACAAGCAGCTGTTCTGTCTCAGTAGTCCTTGCTGCTGTGGACAGATGTGTGCGTCTCTGGCAAAGGTCAGAAAAGTTTCTCACCCTTTGATGGTGACAGTGCCCCGTTGACCGGTGAGAACTAGATGTGCAAACTCAGTTGCATTGCTGAAATCCCCGTGGGCGGAGGCAAAAAACAGTTAGCGCCAAGCCCGTCAATCAACATGTCTTTGAGAAGACGGCAGGTGTCGGCCTCTCCGTCTGTGTCCGTCCGCTCCAGCGTCCTCAGCTGAGGCTCATTCGTCATCACTGAATTAATCAGTGAGCACGGCCAACATCACAGCCGCGAATGGCTGAGCAGGGAGCGTTGTAACTTGAGCTCTTTTTTCAGGGCCAAAACCACTGCTCACATCCTCTCTCTCGGTCCGAACATGATATCAGTATGACGTATGATAAGCTTTATTATCCTGCAGTCTATTTGCTGTTAATTAATTTAGTTTACTTAGAGGAATATTATCTATTTGGCCGAAAGTGCAGGCTTAATACGCATCATTTTGCTATGAAAATGGTCAAACATTTAGGTATTTAATCTAACACTGGAAATAATCTTTATGTCCACAGGCTGGAAAGATTCTTCTGTTTTTTCGTAAGAAGAATAAAAGTATCCTGGCTCGATTCCTGATTTGGGCCCTCATCCTGGTATGTGCACACACACTTGTATAAGAAAAAAAGTAAAAAGAAAAAAATTCCTGATTTCAACAGCAAAAACTGCACAATAGAGCAACGCCTTGTATGAACAAATGTTATATTGCTTGTAGTTGCAGACAGTTTATGAAATAGGTAGGCGTCATATGATATGTGTATATATGCACTGAATGAATTCCAAGGCAGAGATTGCTATCACACCTCTCTTGGGACTGAACCGGATTGGTTGTTGAGTTCACGGATGTCTGGTGGTTTTTGAATCTGGAGTTTTACCACTATTATTGCATATTAATTTCCACTGGTTCTTTCTGTCATGCATGACAGAAAAAAGGTTTAATATAACTATTATTTAGCATGTTTTATACCATGTTTAATAACTTATAAAACATACTTTAAAGAATCATATTTATACTTGAAATGCTTTAGATGTCCTGAATGTAATGTTAAAGCATTATTACTTTACCATTTTTTTTAAAGAAGCATCTTATATTAACAAAGACTTGTTGTTTATTCTTATTACAACTGAATACAGTTATTTAATATTTTTGTGTTATTCAATATTTTTCCCATCCGAATTAGAATAGAAATATGAATAGAAAGTTCAAAAGAACACTATTTGTTTGAAATTGAAATATGTTATATAACATTATAATGTATTATTATAAATATCTTTACTGTCACTTTTGATCAATTTAATGCAAATTTACAGAACAAGAGTAGTAATTATTTTTTAAAAATCGCAAAAGATTGTGTTTTGGCTCTCAGAATTTTTTTTTTTAATTAATTATTTTTACCCATACAGCTTTGATGTCTCTTGCCCCCCTAGCATGTAAAATCAAAAAAATTCAGTAATTGCAGAACATAGGCGTTTAACTAATCTATGACCTCTGAGCTACAGGTGGGCGATGAGATTTGAGTTTATGAAACAAAAAACTGATTAGATCTTAGATTGAGATGACAATAGTGGACGGCTGGCAAAATTTGCGGGTTAAGTGCTCCATTTGGGTGGTCCCACAGACAAAAGGAGCAGAAGCTGGGCTGGGTGGGAAGTGCATGAGGATGTTTAAACCCCTGTCTCAGGGGGAATGGTCATGTGCTACTAGAATTGTTTTCCAGGGACAGTACAGTTCACTTACTGCTGTCCTTCGCTTGCAGAAAGGCTTTTTTATTGCATCATGTGGGGTGAATAAACCCTCTTTGCATTCCCACTCTGTATTTTTTGGTCTTTGTCAGTTTTAATGAGCATGACGAGTTAAGCAAGCTCAAGTTATATGGTGTGTTTAATCTAAAGTGAACTGTGTAGTCATTTATTCAAGGTTATTAAGCGAGAATCAGGTTTCTGCACAATGCAGCATATGTTGATCACAGGATCTACACAGAAAGGGAGTTTGTAAGCTTCTCTTCCATGAAAGACCTTGCCTCTGTGTTTTGTTTTGGACTTCTGGAGGCAGAGCTGCTGGAATGCCCTCTCTAGAGACAACAGGTGCTGATGGAGGGGTTTTGTCTGGCAAACCCTGGACATAAAGCTGTGGATGACGGGGCAAATGACCTGCATTTCTCAGCAATGCTTTCTCTTACGGTCATTCTCACACAGCTCGTTATTAATATGAGCAAGAATGTTGCGGCTTAGCAAAGCTTGTATCTCATTTGTTTTTATATATTAAGGATTAAAGATTTGAAGTTGGGCCATTTATATGAGTGCGCAGATTTTTCTAAATGTCCTTTTCATATGACATCTGTTTTATGAGACCGATTCATTAAATTATGACAGACAAATTACCCTCAGCTTCTCCAGAAAGCTGACACAATGTCCTGTTCTTACTCAAAGGATCTCTCACTTGTGCCAAGATATATTTCCCTTATACTTTATTCCTTCCTTTTTCAGAGCGCATTTGTTTTTTCTTAAGGTGTGTAATTATTTGATGTCTGAATACTTATCTAAGCTTAAAATGTAGAGAAACTATCAGTAAGCCATTGGTAGGTTGACTTTTTCAGAAAACACTTTTGCACTTTCAAAACATTGCTTTGTTTGTTTGACCTGCCCAACAACAGCAACATTCATCCAATGGCATGAAGTTGGGGTGGGGCTATCTGTTTATCCGACCAATGAGAGACAAATGGAATGTTTGGGAAACCTGCTTGAAAACAGTGATTTTAATATATTTTATATACATTTTTATAGTCTAGTCATTTACTATGTAGCCTTATGCTTGTGGAATAGCTACAAATGCAAGGTCTTGAAAATAATATTTTTTTTTTTTACTTATTTTTTAACTTTTTTACTTTTCTTACCCTGTTGTTAAATTATTTTGTATTTGCGTATTATACTTGAAGGATATTTATATACATAGATATTTATATATTGTTTTACATACATTTATTTAGTATGTACCCTAATAACAATTCTCCTCTTCTCACAGTGAAGCATTTTGAGTGTGCTTTTTTTGAACCCAGACCCACAGTACGCAGATGCCTGATCCCAGTATTTTAAATTTCATTATTCCCAAGCCCTATGACAAATTGGGCCATTATAGCTGTATGTTGAATCATATTGGCCAGCATTATGGGGCCACACTGCTCGGGGTGCTGAAATAAATGAACAGAGATCTATTTCATTTTACCTAGAGGCACAGCATGATAAAATAAACTAGCCAACAGCAAAAAATTATGCCACTGCTGTTCACACACTTGTGCAACACAAAGATGGTTTAGGTATAATATAGCACTTGCATCATATTTAAATAAAACATTTTTTAATTCAGATTTAGTAATAAGCGAGCATGTTTTTTGAAGATATATAGAATTGCAAGGGGAAAAATTCCTTGTTTGTATATGCTGTAAGGCGTCTGTTGATCAATTATTCCTTCCCTCTCAACATTCCCCTAATGCTTCATCCCTACGTTGACGTCAAAGAAACTATAGATTGTGGATTGGACCACAAAGCATATAACTAAAGATTAAAGCAAACCAACAAGACCGTTACAGGCTTCATGCTTCGCAATAAACACTGCGCATCTCCTAGCACATGCAAACAATCAATTATCATTGACCTCTCTGGAGAGCTCTGAGGTCTGAAAATGTTTAAAGCAGCACATCTCCAACAGCCTCTTGTGCTGTTAATGTGCTCTTCACACACGTTATCCTGGTTAAACAAAAATTACTTCCCACCACATCAACAGTCATAAAACGGTGCACGTCTAGAGGGAGAGGGGTTGTCTTGTCATTGTTTGCATGGGTCCTTTGTCAGATTGTGGGATGATTTGAAGCTATTTGTGCTTCACCGTGCCAATAAACAAGGACCCTGAGTTAATTAAAGTTCAACGATCACAACTCCGCAGTTTGAGATTGAAATTGAGCGATTGCCCCACATAGCAATGATTGTCCCAGATCCTGCCTGCATAGCCTGGAGACTCAATCTAGAGCCAGCCAGGCTATTTCCACACCATTGATTCTGTCATCTATACAAATGATGGATATGCTCCTAACAAGCAGGTTTGGATGCTGAACTCACTATCCTCACAAAAGCACAATATTCCTTTAAATGAGCCTGATTTAGCAGTGATACTCTAACTTTTTGGATATTATGCTTTTAAGGCAAGACACTGCAGTCAAACACTGTTTTTCATGGTCAGTTTTGAAATTTGGGGCTATTTGGCTTTTCATAACATGTTGTTTTAGTCTAGTGGGAAAAACATCCAAAAAACACCTTTAAGTGTTTACTGCACAGTATCTATTGTACGTAGATTTCATTTACAATAATACAATAATTTATTTGACTGCTTTCTCAAAATGAGTTTTTCCCCATGCATTGAGCCAGAAATCCCTACTTGAGTAGCACTTAAATACTCTAAAATGTGCAGTTTTATTCCTATCTTTATTTGGAAGGTTTTTACAAAGGGGTCTGTTCAAATATCATTTGATTGATTTTATATTGTTTTATAAAAAGATGATAATTTTGGTCATTTAAACAGTATTTTCTGATTTATAGAGTGATAAAAAGAGACTCTAATACTGTATGTAAGCAAAATAAAAACAAGTGTTTTGAACCTGGCTTTATCTAGAGATTTCTGTTTTGGAAATGTATGTAAATTTGTGGATATTGAATTAGATAATGCCCCATTTGCATATTTAAACATATTTAAGAAAACTTGAAATACAAAATTTTTTTGCAATTCCTAATGTAATCAATAAACTGGGAAATTATGGAGATCTTGATGAGCTAATTTTACCCAGTTACCTAGGGTGTTAATAAAAAAAATATATATATTGCAATGTAGAAATGTAACTCTTGAGAAGAGGCATGAGGAGATGGATCTGTGTTGCGTGTGTTAGTTGGAGGGGTTTCACCTCCCGGGAGCATCAGCTAATCTGCTTGATTCTTTATAGTGGGGCTGCATTTGGGTTGTCTGATAGTGCTTGCTTTACAGGTCTGCATTGATTTGAAATTTGTTTTATTCTGATCCTCAGGGAATCTCTGCAGCCATCCTTTCTAAGTGCACAAGAGACGAAGGATTTATACCTGTCAATAAAAACCTTTGGTAAGTGCTTCTTGACCCTCTAAATCCAGCTACTTCTCCATCCACAAAAAAAGGGATGAGATTCCAGCAAGCACAAATCAGAGGCTGCTAAAACATGCGTTTACTTACCTCTAACGACAGAACATCCTGTAAATAATCACCCCCACTGGCACAGGAGTGAGACACGGCAGGTGATACATCCAATGTTCAACTAGATCACTCTTCTTTACAGCCAAGAGAGAGTGAGCAGTTTTATTTTCCCGACCATATATCTTGCCGAACTCTGGCTTATCTCATCCGGCTTTGTGAAATTGAGCAGGATGAGGTCAGCCCTACATCTTCAGAACGTTGCACATTAAATCATTTGTCATCTAACACCTCAGAATAAATAATGGCATGTAACTGAAATGTTCAGTAGACAATCATACGATTGTTCATCTCTACATGCAAAAAAAAAGTGGGTTATGGGATACAATTAAAACATAAATAATTAAAAATAATTAATAAAATACATTTTGATATTATTTATGCTATTTTTATACTACACAGTATAATATATTGCATTTAAATACAATTATAAGATTTTTTTAGTTCAAATTTTAGTTTGAGTTTCTGTAATTTTATGTGCTTTTATTTTATACTATATTTATTTGTTATTATTTTAGTTTTATGTTATTTTTAGTATTTCTCTTGTTTTTATATTTCTATTTATTTATTTTTTCAGTTTTAGTACTTCAAATGAATTTTATTTAAGTTCACATCATTTTTATTACATTTTTATTTAAAGTTTTTATTTTTAGAAAGTTTTATTTAAAGATTTTATTTAATATTTTAGATCATTTCATTTCATCATTTTAATTTCATTTCATTTTAACAAATTAAATGGTTTTAGTTTACACTAACAACACTGTTTTGAGAATATTTAAACTGGGATTTTTTTATGAGACCTGTGTAAAGGTTTTAACATTAAATTTGAGCTCATCTTTCCTTTGCTGTAAGCATTCTGTTTCTCTGTGACCCTACTGTACCTGTTTGAGTACAGACACACCTGCTTGAATTTCTATGGACAGTTCATCATGCCAGCTTATCGAGCTCCTGAGTATGTCTGTCTGTATACCTAAAAGTAATTAACTCCCAGCCAAGATCTTTATTTATTTTTTTATTTTTTTTGGCTCAACTTCAGCTGACATAAACTATGCTCTGGGACTCAGCCATTTTACATTAGATAAAATTCCATTGTGCATCCTGGCACTTAGGAACACAGAGGCACATGACTTATTGACATAGTTGTACTGAGCAGGTGCCAAGCCTTCACTTTGGATGCTTATGTTTCTTATTGGCTTACTCTAAGTTCAGAAACTACTATATATGTCCATCCATTATTTAGTCCCTGGTTCTTCACTGTGTTGTCCCCTTTTTTTACAAGAAATGTTTGGCAAAGCATAGTGCACCTCTAAAGGTCATTTTTGTGGACTGATATGTCTTATATATGTCTGCACTATATGTTTTCCGTTGCTGTCTTATCATATGGTTCAGATCTGCTGTCTTTTTCAGGTCCCTGTCATTTGTTACTTGCATGGGCTGCATGTCCTTTGTGTTGCTGGGTCTGATGTATTTTGTTGTAGACATTAAGGAATGGTGGGCCGGACAACCTTTCATTTATCCTGGTATGAGAATACACTTATTTAAAGCAATAGTTTGCCAAAAAAATAAAAATTGCTAAAAATGTACTTACCCTCAGACCATCAAATTGTGCATGAGTTTCTTTCTTTATTCAGAATTTAGTATTGCATCACTTGCTCACAAAAGAATCTTCTGCAGTGAATGGGTGCTGTCAGAATGAGAGTCCAAACAACTGATAAAAACATCACAATAATCCACAAGTAACCCACACAACTTCAGTCCATCAGTTAACATACTTCTCCAATGAAGAAGTCATCTAGTCTGTATCAGGAGAGAAATATGCAAGTGGAAACAGTCCAAAGCAGTTCTATACAAATATGTGGGTGGATTCTGATATGAGAGGACAACAGGGGGAAGCGTTATTATGGATTATAAAATTTTCTTAATGATGGTTTTGTTTCTTACAAGCAAATGGAATTTCACTTCACAAGATGTAGATTGATGCACTGGAGTTTCTTGTGGATTATTGTGATGTTTTTATTAGGTGTTTAGATTCATGTTCTGACGGCACCCATTCACTGCAGAGGATCTATTGGTGAGCAAATGATGCAATTCTGCTCTGATGAAGAAGAGAGATGGAGAAAGTTGAAGAAGCTTATCTACATCTTAGATGACCAGAGAGTGAATACATTTTCAGCACATTTTCATTTTTGGTGAACTTTTCCTTTCAAGCTTCATTTTATCAGCCAACCCAATCCAGAAAAGTTTACTGTGCATTTGTGTGCAGGAATGAACTCTATATTTGTCTACGTTGGACACTCTCTGCTGGGATTTTACTTTCCTTTCAGCTGGGAGATGCGTTTTCAGGACAGTCACTGGGAACAGCTTTTCCAGAATATATGGGGAACCGCACTTTGGGTCTTCATTGCCTACCTGCTCTATCGCAAAAAATTATTTCTCAAAATCTGATGCTGCTGTGATGGTATTTTTTTTTTTGTCTCATAAAAGTCCTTGTATTTCTCTTTAATTTAAATTACAGGCTAAAATAAAGTTTTAATTATTAAATAAGTGCAACATTGTGTTTAGGATCCAAAATAATTGATATTGATGTTTTTGTGAGTGATAAATGTCTTTTTCGTGTTTGTAAAACTGAATTTGGTGTATTCATCAATTAGTTAATAGGCATAAGAACCGACACCAGAGGATCAGATTTACTGTCTTCCATGGACACCTGCAGTGTTTTATTTGATGTCAGTTGTGTTAAGACCTGAACATAGTGATTAAATCAAATTCACTGAAGTGGTACTTAACAAATTAGAACAAGTGATTCCACCACTTGAGGGGTAGCCATTATATATCGGTTGCCATGGACACCCCCCTCAGGGCTGTGAGACAGAGACTGGGTACCATCTGCTCTTCAACTGACAGACCTTTAATAGGGGTCAAGCTGGACGGCTCACTGAGGAGTGTTTCTGGGGCCAGTACTTTTCATGCTCACACTAATGCAAAATCAGTGAAATTACACCAGCAGATCTCCTTCATACGGAAATTACTGCATAACACAAAAACCTGATGTTTTCTGTCAAGTCATATTCATGAGATCGAATAAAGTCCTCTGGAAGCTCTGTGGCAGTGGTTTGCGGCTGGTTTTGAATTGAGATATTCATTTTAGTGGAAAACCAAGATTTGTTAATAGTGAAAAATTCCGAAAAGAACCTGATGTCATAAAGGAGTAGGTCCCCTTAAAATTGAAATTCTGTCATCATGTACTCATCCTCATGCCCTTCCAAACACAAACGTCCCAGTTAGAGGGCGTCCCATCCTCAAGATGCTCAAGTCCCCATCTTTGCTAAGAATACACTTCTGTTACTAAGCAGATGCTATTTAAATATTATATTTTATTATAATATTCTCTTCAGCAGTGTACTGTATTATAAAATCCTAAAAATAATATTTTTAACCCTATATCTATCAATATATTTATGTATTTGTTTTTTAATCAAACATATTTTGTTAAATTTTATCCTTTATTTGAACTCTGTTATGATTTATTTTACTACATCAGTAATTTTCAATAATTTGCAAACTATGTTTATTCATTTTAGAAGAGACCACATATTTAATATAGTGAAGTGTCTTTTATCTTCTTCATGGATTTCAAATGTGAGGGCATCTGTGTAATTTTGAGAAGTATCAAATTACAGATAAGTTTGCACCAAAACACTGTAGAGTTTGATTCAGTTGAAGTCTACAACACAATATGTGAGTGTTTGTTGCTCTTTTTTTAAAAGTGTGATAAGATTATTTATTTTGCATTCTTAAGAGACTTACAACCCTTTTTTGGGTCATGATCCACCTGTTCAGAACCACTGATCAACTAATAAATTCGTTTAGAAATTAGCCACTGTGTGACTCCAGTAATAGAATAGTAGAGGTTATAAGTGTCCAAGAGTATCACCAAATCTGGCTCTAAGTGGTCAGAAGATGAGAATCTATCAGGATGCAAAGATTTAATCTCAGAGAGTTCTCAGAAATGCTCTGCACTGACCTCTCACTTACAAATGACTTGTGAACAAACAGACTGAATTATGTTATCATCATAGCAGTAGTGTTTAATTTCTGTTTGGAAGCTTAAAAACAAATATAATATATGTACAGGTTTTGTATTATCTTCAATCTAGTGCACCAGATCTCTGGATATGTAGGATATTTATGATCTACTGAACCGTCTGAAACATGTGAACCTGTTTACTTGGCATGGAATTCAATTGAACCCTTTCTTTCTGTTAGTTAATGAGAAAGCTTTTCATTTTGAGGATTGTATTACCTATTTAAACTAAGTAGAGCCTATGAGTGAAGCAAACTGATCAACTGATTTTGGGAATGGATGACTAGTGTTGTGCTACTGCATTTCCCAGTGGGAATATAGACTTTATTCAAGAGCTGTAGCTTTATCTACTACAGTAAGCACTTTATGAATGTATATTTTATTAATAAAGTTCTTATCGTCATTATTATTTAATGCAAGGTATATAGATGCAAAGCTCTATTAGCAAAATACCACCGAGAATAGCTCCCCCATATTTGTTGCAAGCAATGCTTTTCAATACTAATGAGAATCTGTTTGACAGAATTTGACAGTAAAAACTGTGATCTTATCTACTATAAAACAAGCTTTCATCTGAAAATGATCTTGTCAAGCAACCACATTCAAATGGAACTGATGTGGTGGTGAATGTCATGAATCTGCCTATGCATTGCCTTATCTATATTGATTTACATTGACCATATGTCTGAAAATACCACTGCGTGTCTGGTTTAAAGTAACCTGAGCTTTTTTAATCTGCATCATGTATATGGTGATGAGCCTACATGCTGCTATGTAAACAAAACCATCCTGTGGCTAATATGCAGAGTAAGAGAAATATTTATACGGCATAACAAATATCTTGTAATGAACAAAAAGATTTGCACACTGTATTTTCATGCATGCCGTGATTATAGTTGTGTATTGTACACATTTGACCATTATCATTTATATGCATTTAAAATTCATAAACATTATGAGGGCAGAGTTACAGTGACCCACTGACAAGACGTTATATCTTTCTTAAAAAAATTTTTAAGTTGGACAATTATAAAATAATTATTATTTATAGAAAATATTATAATGATCATTATTTATATAGAAAATTATTAATAAATTATATGCTCAAATATTTAATAGTCTTTATTATACAGTATAATGTTTTATATAAATAAATCTTGAAACAAAGTAAAGCCTTTGAAGGAAGTTTTTAATAAATAAATAAATCCATATTTTCCAGGAAAAAGTATATTCCATACTGTCTGGCTCTGCTTTTTATTTCTATAAAAAAAAAAAACGTTTTTCCATAATACTCCTGCACTCCAGATTTTGAGGGTTTTATGAAGGAAAATACCTCAGTAATGCTGGATCTTAAGCAACAGAGAATTTATTTTGTTATCAAAGCATCTTATCTTGGCCTCTTTCTCTTCTGTATGGTTAATTTGAGTTCTCCACTATAGTTTGATTTGGCATCCATCAGGGCAGACGTTGATTGGAGTGATTGCCCTGTGATGCACTGGTGGGTTGCCCTAGAGGCAGAGTAATGCATCATGCTTACCCCTCTTCACAGAGAGCTAAGCAGTCATCTGGTCCAAGAGCAGCCAGCGCAGACAGAGACTGGCTCACACACTGCCAAAATGGGCCGACATCATCTTAAACTCACAACAACTCTCTTAAACCTTGGCCTTTATTGACGGTATTGAATTCTCTACAGAACTGTTGTTTTGGATGTTTCAGAGGATATGAGGAACAATAGGCTTGGGTGTGGTTTGTCTTTAAAATGCCATGTGGCTCTGTTTGTTGATCACTGTGCCTGTGCACCTGATTCTTATTAAACGCTGTTTTGGGGAGCAAATAAAATGTTTCTGCAATAGTTTATTTACAAATCTTATTTTGTTCATACTTTTACCCTTCACCTCTGTTTGACATACAACTGGACGTGTTCATTTCGAAGTGGATACATGTATTGCACAGTTCACGTGTTTTTTTTTTTTTCAAGTTAATATACAAAGAAAACTGGGGCTAGATGTCACATGTTTTACTCTTTAGAAAATCTTTCAATAGGCCTATTTAAAATCAATTACTGTATAGAGACCCTGAAGTCTTGGCTACAAAAAAAGCACATTTCCAATCTTACTGACAAAGAAAGAATATTAGAAAAAACATGAGATCTACAAAGCAGTTCATTGCTTCAAACTAACATTTGTGAAATTATAATTGTTTTAAAATCATGCTTTTTTAGTTATTTCCTTTTTTTGCACATTTTAACTGCTTTGGACCTACACAGATAATTATTACTGTTAAAATAAATAAACAAATAATAAAAGCATTTATGTAACTGGAAAATTTTTAGTTAGGCCTACTGAGTTCTTCCGTGTGACAACTAACCCCGGTGTTCTCTACAACGCAGATCGGCTAGCTGTAATTGCATTTGTATGCTACCCTTTTATTTCATATTCAGTCTCTTGCGCTTATTTAAACGGTTAAAACCTGGAAAATTAGTGTTTATAAAAACTATAAATAATTAACATAGTTGAAAACCAAGTCGCATGATTGTTCAGTTACCTGTTCCCACTCACGCACATATTATTTGCATGCCCCCAAAATGTAGTTTTATTTCAAACGGTACCCTTTGGCTCATTGGATAGCCGGTGATGTGATACAGGACGGAAACACACATCTGAAGAAATTGGCTGGATGTGATGTGAACCTCCCCCTGCTGCGCTCTGTGTATGTGTGTGTGTGTGTGTGCGCGCGTGCAGCTAGCGCTGCAGTCACCCGTCAATGGGACACTCACGTTAAGGACTTTTGTGGCTCCTTCGCGCGAAACGTAAACACTGTAAAGTTAATTTTTTTTAGGAATCAAAACACTTTTTCCTGTTAATTGTGAAATTACACTTATGATTGACAAGTATGGGAACTACGCGTGGAATCGTTTGGGGAGACATCGCGGTGCTCCTGCTTCTCCTGTCTGAAGGTACGGATTCACTTCATAACACTCTGATGTCACCTCGCGCTAAGTCTACGCTATGTATCTCTTTGTTTGGGGTAAATGACTGTGTTGAGAGCTAGAATGGGTTTACTATTCAGAGACATTACTTGAGCATTACACTTGTCGTATTAAACACATGTGGGGCTGTGTCTCAAAACCTAGTTAGCTGCGTTTAGAATGCGTTTTGAGCAAAGTCTTAAGGCACTCAAAGACATTTTTATCAAAGGTGGGTTGTTTGCAGAACCTAAGATCCTGAAAAAACAACAACCTGTTTTAAGGGTGTAGGTAGTTTGTTACTAGGTTTTGAAACAAAACCCTGCTCCACACAATGGTATCATAATATAATGTAACATAACTGCTCTTTTTCCAGTGGATCATTTTATATATATCATTAAATATATATTATGAGGCCTCGTAATTTATATGACTAGATCTATACATACTGAAACACAGTAAGCTACGCAGAACCTTTGAAAACTGTTTTCATGTTCAGGTTTTCTCAAGATTTTTTTTTGATTCATGGAAAACATTTACTTTGGTTTATTTGTTGAAAAATCTATTATAATTCTGTTTATTTGTTGAAAAGTGTATTATTATTATTATTATTATTAAGTGTATTATATAGAAACACTTTGCTTTCTGGAAATTATGAATTTAATTCAAGTAATAAAGAGCAAAGTACTGTATTTCAGACTTTTAATAAATTTATAAATCGTAAATTTTGTGAAATATACATTTTATTTGTCATTTTACGTACATTTAGTAATGCATCCTATTTTCTGTGTAACTACTGTATATGCTGGCTCCGAACAACAGACAATACATCTGTATATCCAGGGGGTCTGCATCTGCCCCCATTCACAGACCACTGCTACTGGAGAAATGTACCAGACAGTTTTGTCGAGGCAATCTGGTGTTGAAGCCAAAATATGTACAACCCTAATGTGCCACATGGTTCACGCAAGCAATACGCATGTCTCTATACGTCATTATAGTGTAATCCCATTAAAAACCCCTCTGTCCAACTGTACTATCACTCCACTCTCAAAATAACTGGAGTTAACTAAAGTCGAACATGTTCCTGAATAGATCTTAAATCTCAGTGTGTGGCCAGTTGCATTAAAAAGCAATGGTCACATCGCAGCAGCTTGAATATAGACCAAAGTGGACCATAGCAGAGGTTTCACAGCTATTTTGGTCATGCGGAAGACATTTGGTAGTGTGTGAATGCAAAAGTGTTGCATTTGTCTTCGCTCAATAGTGCTTCCTGAATGGTGTTGATGGTGGTGAGGTTATTTAATGATGACTGAATGAACATTAGAGTCAAACCATAGATGCATTCTGATGTTAACTGAATCTCTCAGTCTAGATTATGATGGGAAATTGCATTTTAATGGTCTTGTTGACTCATGATTCATCTGTCCAATAAACTACCAGGAATTGTACAATCGAAACAGAATTTCCTGAAATACAAGTAAAATCAGCAATGATATGGTCTGTTGAAAGTAGTTTATTTTAAAAAAATTTCAAATGAGCCGTGTGCATGTTGTTATGCAAGTTTTTGTGTGGCATGATTAAATTGACTGGGAATTGTGATGCTTATTAAATCACTTGTAATTAAGTATTTAAGTAATGAAGTAAACTAACTATATAAAACGTGTTAGTATACAGACAAAAACGTCAAGTTTTTGTTGTTCTTTTATTTATTAATAGGAATTATTTGTCATTTTCAGAAAAGTGTTACTTTATATATTGATATTTGCATGTATGTTTATTTATTTAAATATATAATTTTTTCTATCCAATTTTCTCTGGGGTAAGTGATGTTGTAGCTGTCGTATTTTTCAGTGTGAGTTTACTTTTTAATAGATCATTCTCAACACTTTAACTCAACTTTTTTAATTTAGCTGAAATTAACAATATGATTCGATTTCATCCTACTGAACAGCTTCTGTTTTAATCTTTGTTAGAGATGATGATGAGGGAAGCACCTTGTTTCTTTGCCATGAGGAAAAACAAAAGCCTGGTGCTGAGAGGTGGTCAGAGGGCAGGTGTGCAGCAGGTGTGCTTAGCTCTGGGCAAACACATTGTGTTTGTCTTCCGAAAGGAAAATACTGCCAGTAAAATAATAGAGTACACAGCTCTGATAACAGATGAGGCTTAAAACCCCTCATTAAAGACACAGGATGGTTGGCAGCGCCTCTCGCAAAATGGATCTCATCTATTTTATGACAAACCATCCCATGAAAATGGATGATGACAAAAGCAATGGGTTTTGCCCAGAGGTGGAAAGTAACGAATTACATTTACTCGCGTTACTGTAATTGAGTAGCTTTTTTGTGTACTTCTACTTTTTTAAGTATTTTTTTTAATCTGTAATTTTACTTTTACTTAAGTATATTTAGTTTGAAGTATTGTACTTCGCTACATTTTAAAACACATTAATTACTGAGTAAAAAAAAAATCGCTCCCTGGAAGCTATGTCAGTAAATAATGGGCAGGAGGGCAAACTGGCGCTAAAATCACAAGACAGATGCAGACGGACAAAACAGGCGTTAGTGGTGCAGACACCGCTGAAAACGAAACCCCGTCATATTCTGAAGTTGAACTTGAAGGAAATGAAGTGAACCCCTGCCCATATTTATACTCTATTATGCTGTGTATGCTGTGCTTGCCTAGGGAGACCAAACTAGCAGTTTATAAAATCTCGACAAGACATCAACCCCACGTAATGTAAAAAAAAAAAAACCAACGGTCAAATATGTACTATTGTGTATTATGTATTGTGTTAATCAGCTACAAGTCGGCTGACTCGATTTTCTTCTCATACATTCCCGCAGCGTCCCAGTGCATTTCCCTAAAGAAGCCGAGCGACTTCAATGGGGCTTTCTTTGAACAGTTTTTTTCTGTGCTCCGAAGCTAGACGGTCATTGGATAAATGCTGCGATTATGTCCCGCCCACGGACGCTCAGCGTCTCTGGAGGTGAATGAAGACTGGGCTTCCGCGTGATGATTGGAGGATCTGTCGATCTCCTTTTGACTGACAGCGGTCTGCACCATAAGAAGTCGGTGAAGCTGTTTCACGCTCAGTCCCATGATCGCGGATTTCTCAAGTGTATTCGAAAGACAAACTGCGGCAATATTTCTTGATATTTGTAAAATGCAGAACCACCACAAAATTGAATTGGTAACTAAGATTGAAAATGTGCGCGCGCACGCACACGCACGCACACGCACACACACACACACACACACACACACACACACACACACACACACTATAGCCATCTAGTGGTTAAAGTGATTTATTACAATTTTTAAACTGAATTTCCCCAAAAATGGGCAAAAATCTTACATTAAACCTTATAAAATTATCCATGGTATCCCCATGTATGAAAGTTAGAAATCTGGGTCTTTTATGAAGTGAATTTTACCTGAAATGCTTTTTTCTTTTTTTGTAAAAAAAAAAAAGCCTATTTAAATAAATATTTATTTATTTATAGAAATGTAAAAGATTTAAATCCTCCAAAAACTGTACAAAGTTTAGTAAAAACATAATTGAACAGAGTAAAATTATATTTGTAAAAAATTTAAATATTTTACTATTACAAAATGAAATGTTATTGTCTGGGGTCAAAAAGACCCCGAGTGTCACTACAAATGAAGACCATCAGAGGGTTATAATGTAGGCCGAAAATGAGCTTCCCCTCTTTGAAAGACCAGCAGCCGCCAATGATATATATATATATATATATATATATATATATATATATTTATTAAATATATATTTATATTTATATATATATATATATATATATATATATATTTTTTTTTTTTTTACTAACTAAGAGACTTGCGTTTTAGACACCATATTGCCGGTTTTTGCTCTATTTCTACAACAAAAATTTATTCCAAACACAGCCACCAAAGCAAAATTTTGCATCTCTGAGCAACATGACAGTGTTTCGTTTCTGAATGAATCAACCGTTTAAATGATTTGGTTCAATCGCAATGACTCACTTATTAACAGTGACTTGCTGACACATACTGGCCATTTTAATTTCACATTTAAAGTATCTTTTGATTTTTTTTTTTTTTTATAATTAAGTTTTTATAATTTCAAATGAGTATTCAACATTTTATGTCTTGTATATCAAAACATTATTCATGCATTGGTAACTGCAGGTTAAATGCATTCTTGTCCTGCACTAAACAGTGTGTAAATACATCTAAATGCCACGTCCGATGAAGCTTTTGCATTTCCTCTGTATTGAAAAGATGAGTTTGTTGATAATGATTTGCCTGGTAACAGCCCAAATGTTTTATTATTCTAAATAACTGATTCCTTTAATTAAAAACAACTAGTTTGAGGTTAATATACCTATCCCAGGGGTGTCAAACTCAGTTCCTGGAGGGCCATAGCCCTGCAGAGTTTAGTTCTAACCCTGCTCCAGCACACATATCATGTAGTTTTCAAATAAACCTAAATGATTAGATTAGCTGGATCAGGTGTGTTTAATTAGGGTTAAATCTAAACTGTGCAGGACTGTGGCCCTCCAGGAACTGAGTTTGACACCCTTGGCCTGTCCCATTTTTGACTCCCTCCCACTGTTAAAATGTAACTAAGTAATTTTTACTCTGAGTAAATTTTAAATGAGCTACTTTTTACTTTTACTTGAGTTGATTTTTTAGACTGGTACTTTTACTTGTATTTAAGTAAAATTTCATTAATGTAATGGTACTTTTACTTGAGTAGAATATTTTTGTACTCTTTCCACCTCTGGTTTTGCCCATGCTGGGGATACATGTAATCATGTATCTCTGTCTGGTGTCACCACACTTTGATGGTTTGACATTTAAAGGACTTTTTTTTTGGGCAGTATTAAACAGTTGTTTGTCCTTGAATATAGTATAAAGATCACAAGCTCTTGTTTGCTGTTGATTAGACCTCAAGTTTACTTTCTTGACTTTCTTACTCTCATTATTTTCTTTATTTAGCATATTTTTCACAGTGATGCCATAGAGCACCGTTTTTGTTTTCCCAAAAACTTTTCAGTTAACAGCTTTTTTCTTATTGTGAAGAACATTTTAAAAATCTACAAACCTTTTGCACAATAGAAAGGTTACATGGATGTTATTTGTTATTTATGGAACCAGATGCCAACAAAGAACCTTTAGAACCAACAATTTAGAAGAACAATTTTTGGTTTCCCAGTGAACTTTTGAGTAAAGTTTTCTTATTGTAAAGAGCATTTAAAAAATCAAAATAATCTTTTACCACTATATAGAACATTTTGCGCATTGGAAAGGTTCTATGGATGCTAAAGGTTCTTAATGGAACTATGCATTTGAATAAAGAACATTTATTGAAAACCAGGAACTCTGCCAGTCATCAAAAACATGGTAGCAAAAAAAAATCTATTAATCATTTTTTGTCAATATCATCTGTGCATACTGTTTCTTTTTAGCAGTGAATGTTGCATTTGTAAAAACAATGTTTAAATTAATGAACGACTAATAAGGTGATGAGCTTCTTTAATGAAGGAGAGTGTGTGCAATTGATAAGCAAATATATCATTTGACCTCTAAAGTCAAACAACTGTCTATAGCTTTCCATCACACTAGTTGTTTGCATAAAATAAGTCCAGACCCCATGTCATATATTGTGTGTGAGGCATTGATTTGTGGATACACAGCTTTGCCCCTGTTACTTTATCTGTTGGAGTGCCATGGCTTCTGACCTCTAAAGCCCTCACCCAAGAAGTGTTTCCTAATGATCAGGCCACAGGAGAACGGCCATCCGATGGGAAATAACATTAGGAATCAAGTTCAGACCATCTCACAATCCTTCCTGCATCAGCACAATCATTTTCATCAACTGTCATGGCAGACCAATAAATCTAATTTAATACATTACAATGTTTTATTTTGGATTTATTGCATTAAATGATTTAGTTTAGTTTGTGTCTTGAGCAGTGTATATAAATCCTGCCAATTTCCCCTTCGTCATCTCTACTTTTAGCATGATTGGAAAAACAGCTTTGACGTTAGGACTTACTTTTCTTATTCTTTCTCTAGATACCCTAAAGAAAAGGAGAAAATCTAGGCCAAATCTTTCATTTGATTTAAATCTTTAATGAAGCTCAATGACCTAATATTGTAACATGTAAGCTAAATTTTAGACTGTATTTTTTTTTTAAGATTGTAAATGCATTCATTAAACAGTTAAATATAAAGCAAAAGTAAGATGTATTGTATCGTAAACACAGAATAATACTGATACGTTGAAAAATAAGTTTAAAAAAATCCTAATCTAATCTAAATTAAGTCAAAAATATTTATCTGAACTGTTTTTTAACAATGATTTATCTCTGTATCATTCTAAATGCATTAGAATACGCCATCAAATGTAAACTGAAGGGTTAGATCAGGTAGAAATAGTGCTTTAAGAGTAATTTCAGTGCACTGGTGCCATTTCTTGAATCAGTGTCATAATAAAAGCTGTTGTCCTCATGATAATCCATTGTACATGGACATTAATGAATCTACCAGAAACCACATTTAGACTGATTGCCCAGCTTTTCTACCTATTGGAGTCGCAGCCCAGATCCTTCAGTTAGTTATGGGTCACATTTCCACCCCGTGCATCAGTGGAATCTAATTTGCTTTGATGGAAGGACAAGAAGACATTGATTGAAATTGTGCCCCAAGGGCGTTTGGGGATCTCGATTTCTACATGGGTCTTTACGTGTTATTTTCTAGTGGTCATCGATGCATGGTGTGTTTGACTGATCATTTACAACAATGAGCAACCAACACAACGGCTTAGTTAGGCCCTAACTGTCCTTGTTTGGCCTTTGGTGGTGTGTTTGGAGGTGGAAGGGTGCTGAATTGTGAATTGCTGTCATTTTGAGATTCATTAATTACCTGGAAATGAGTCAGTGGAGTCTCAACTACAGATATAACCTTGGCATTAATATGGAATCCCTTTCACTGAAACATTGGTCATTTGCTTATTTATACCCGATCTGACCTTTAAATTGAGTTTGGTTGATGTAATGAAATATGTTTAGCTTGTTTCAGTGATGTTGAATAATATTCTGACTTTAATAAAATCAATTAATTTACATTTTAGGTTATATTTTTTTCAGTACATAGTTGGTTTTACATTGCACTTTTAAAATGCAAGACTTAGCATTTAGGAAATGCCAGCTCTTGATGACCTAACAGCTCAAACTCACTAGTCCATGTAAGTTCATCCACTGGCCCATTTCAACCATGCACTGTGAATTTTTAGACTCAGCAGGTAGAAGTCATAAAAATTGTGAGTATGTGTTTGAAGCAGTGGAGGGAAACACTTGCTGAGTAATGAATCACACTTGAGGTTATTTCAAAATATTTTCCAAAAATGAAAGAGGAACAGAAAAAGAGGCCTTCAGGTTTTGTTACAGTGTTTAGTCTAATCTTGATTGTTGTTTTGTCTCTGTCTCAGGCTTATATTATAGCATAAAGTGAATAATGTTGGTAATTGCTTATCGTAATGATACCATCCAAGAGAACATGTTGTTCAAAGGTCCCTCATATATTAGCTCTAATGTCCCATCCGATCCCAAAAGAGATTATAAATAAATACAAACATACTCCCTTTCCCACAGGAGATGTGAAATTAGATTATTTAATGACGAACGTCCATTCCGTGCTTACGTTGATGGGATACTGAATTACATTTCTGACATTGCGTTTCTGATGATGATCGATAATATTGTAATTGTTCATAACCGCTTTAGATATACACTTTAGATATGTTTAATTGTACTCTTTTCTGATTCTATTATAGAAATCTACTATGTTGCATTTGGCTAATACAATAATGTGTACTAACTGTATGATTCTTGTCTTTTTAAACCACTCTTCTCAGTCTCGCATACTGAAGAAAAGGGACCCGTGCACATTAGAAATGAGGGGAATTTAACCATAATAATCAATAATAATAGTCCCGTATTGAATTATAGCGTAATTGGCAGCCTTTTAGTTAATTAAATCGTTGTGGTCACAGAGTAATGGTTCTCATTACTATATTATAGAGATGAAGTCTTAATCATTTTGCTTAGTAATTAAGTATGTTTACTTTGATTAGTTGATTGGAATTTAGGGGAAAATTGGCAAATTGGGAATTGGCATAATTTTTATTTATAAGATTTATTAGACACACATTTAGATTAATTTTAAAGTGAAAAAGATTTATTGTTGTAATTATTATCATTATTATTATTTTTTTTTAATTATTATTATTGTTATTATTATAGCTTATCATTTATGATTTTTAATCATGAATATGTACAAAAATTAAGGATGCTGCTACTAAGTAGTAAATACTATATTCAGGCTGGACTTTTATTTAACATATATGTAATGAGAGCATGTGGCATCGTTACATCTGCTTAATGCTGGATGGTTATCGGCTGAATGTGCATGGCTGTTGATTAATATTGCTATTGATTGGCCTGTTACTTCGCAGTGTGGTCATCACTGGGGGCAAATCTGACCTTGGCCAAAAGGGCAGGGGCCAAGAGGCTGACATCTGCATGCTTTAAGATGATACCAAAAAAGTTCTGATTGTCACACTGAATCATTATCAAGATTACACTACAGTGATATTCACAGCTGTTGTAGCTGCAGACATGAAGCTAGATGGGAATGCTAGTAATTGCAACAAACACATCCCTGTGTTTACATACAGCATGTCATGAATGAAGCTCTTTGAGGAGTAAGTGGATTATAGAAAGTGGATTGCTCTGACTGCAAGCTTGTTTCCGCCTTTTGACGAGTTCAAGGAAATGGCAAGAAAGACCCTTGCACTCTTCCAGCTCCCATGATCTCATAGATGGTACATTTCTGCAGCGGTGTGCATGTTGAGCTAATTGAGTTCCTGTCTTTGTGCAGCTCGGTCCAGAGGTCATCTATCCATTAACCTGTTCTCTCGCTGAGAGATGTTGCTTGAAAACATGCAGGCCACACCACTGCAGAGATTGAAGCCCATTCAGGTCATCATATACGTCTGTTTGATTTCAAATGAATGCTCTGCAATGACAGTGGATTTATTTATATTCAGAACTGATGGGTCTCTACTCGTCGTTTGATTAGATTGTTGCATCATCAGAAATGTTTTAAGTAGCAGACTCAAGAGCCTCTCTAGGTTAAGATGAAGAGAGCTGGCACACCTTCTTTTGACCCATAACAACAATGAATGAATCGCTGATGGAAATTTTGTGCAGATGTTTCATATAATATCTAATTCAAAATTAATATGACACATGATTTCGGTTGTTAAGCTTTTCCTGTCTCGTTTGTGCGTATGTGCGAGTTAGGTTCAAAGTCAATTTGCCTGTGAGCTGTAATCAATATGTCAGATTGCTTCATTGTGTTTACAACCATGATCCATGCTGTGGGCCCAATCGATCAAGTGATCAGTCATAACTCCAAACATCCACCCTTCTGCCGTCACCTTAATACTCGCATAATGCTCATCCACGTGTCACATCCTGTTATACTTGACTTACTGAATATCTCATGTCAATCTTGTGATGTCACAGAATCATTCCTGCTGTGTACTGCTTTTGATTCTGTGAGTTAATTAGCTTGATATAAACTGCTTTCTGTTGGCTTCCGGCCTGGAAATAAATTGAATTTGGAATGATTCAAATCAGTTGGATAGCTGTAGTTTGCAGCTGCCACACCACAAAAGTTTGAAACTCAAATGACTTGAGGTTTGCTTAAGATTATTTCTTACCTTGGCTAGGACCACCAAAACACTGATCATTGAGCTCAAAAGCTTTTTGGAAAGAGTAACAATTTGAAAGTAAATGGTTTTCTTTAAATGCTTAATGTGAAATGAATGTACATACTGTACATATCCTGACAAAGATCAACATTTAAACTTGTCCTCATGAAAGGAATTTACTTTGTTCTTCATTACATTTAATCACACAACATTTACGTGAATAATTAAGGCGACAAACTGATTGATACATTGAAATTGCAGTTGTAACAGTGTTGTTAGAGCAATTTATTCATGCTTGTTGGATCCTTGTCTACATTTGATCATTAATCAAACATTTGGTTTTGGCCATGGCCACATTTCTTTATTTCTCTCTCTTCAGACTGGAACAGTAGCTTGCTACTTACTGAATACTCTGTTTACACTTGGCATGATCATGCATTTACATTTGTCCCCATCAAATAGCTTCTGTATCCAGATAACAGGCCAGATATCCTTTCCCTGCATAATTAGTGCTGCAAAATAATACATTTTAATAATAATAAAAATAAAAAATAAACTAATACACTTTTATTTAGATGTACTCAAACTGTGTTAAAAGTTTTCATTTACAAAAAAAATTTTCAGCACTGAAATTTGTAGCCAATCAGCTGTTTGTATACCCATAATGGAATGGCCAAACAGAGCAGATCTCGCTCACAACCTGGGTGCAAACAGTGGTGCGTGGAACACCCTGTTCTGATGACACAAGAGTTGCAACTATGGCAGCTGAGAAGGCCGTTCTTTGTGTTCTTTTTAAAGAATTTTTGGAGACTGATGAAATCGGTGTAAATATGTGTTTAATACTGCAAAATACGCTTGATGTTACAGTCACTGCCTTTGCCATCTAGAATAAAAGAGAACATCCCAATCGAGTGAAGGTATTTGTGATTCAACATTTGCCTCACATTTCAGAATGAAAAGACAAACATTTCAGATGAAGGATAATCCACTTCTTACTGCCGAGTTATGATCTTTATGACCTTATTATTTTTATTGTGAGTATTAGACTTATCATTATTACTTATCACTGTTGTTGTGCTATGACACTGTAAAATTCTCCATTATATAATCAGAAGGGTATAGAAAAGTGTATGAAAGTGTCACTCCATAATACAAAAGCAAAATATATCAATACGTATAGTATTTTTATATTACATTAATCAGTATTTAGCACACCTTCTTAAGGAAAGGATATGGACCAGAAGACATTCCAATTATGAAATGATATTTAGACCGACTTAAATAAGTTCCAGATCTATACTTGCTCTTATTATTCTTACTGCTCTTATTATTTTAGTTATTTTGCCTTTAATGTAAATAAAGGTGCAAATAATATACTTGCTCTTTTTAATTTATTTTGATGTTAATTACATTGTGAGAGCTCTTTCTCTTTAATACCGCATGGTTTATATACATGTTGCTGCTGATTGGGCTAATATGTTGGCTAATATGTTTTACACACCCACCAAACAAGAGAAAACATATCTCAAACCCAGTTGCACACCGTTTCCAGGAAACATGTCATTGAGCTTGAACTTGCCCCAGTTTTGTTCAGCACATGCTTTACTCTCGCAAATGCTCTCATTATAACTAATATATTGTATACACAACATAAATAAGAGAACTTAGACATTTTTAACGGACATTTTTGGGAAAGTGCTCTCACTGAAGTGCACAACAGCTTCAGTGATTATAAAGAGAGTACTCTTTCTCTTCATGTGAAATGCTAATGTTTCTTTCAAAATAGGGTGGCCATATGTGCCATTTATATGGGACATGTCCTGGCCAGGATTTTTATATTGCCTAAAATATCCAAAGTAGTTTGACCAATAACATGCAGGTATTGTTCATAATCAACCAATCGTGGGTGTCCACCTGTCCGCTTTTATATTCTTTAACTATTGTATCTCCACAGTGAAATCTCATTTGAGATTTAAGAGTTTGTTAATGGGTTAGTTCACACAAAAATTAAAATTAGGTTGCTTTTACTCAACCCAGAGGCATCCTGTGTATATGACTTATATAAAAAATTGTCTCTGATCTTTCAGTCAGCAGGTGTTGCATTCTTTCAGTCCAAAACACATGAAATAAAAAGCACCCTTCCATAAAAAAGTGTCTCAACATGGCTCCAAGTGGTGAACAAAGGCCTCCTGTAGCTAATCGATGCCTTTTTGTGAGAAAAATATCCATATTTTCATACATAATTTCCCCGGAACTGCTTCTATGTACAACAGTGAGCGCAAGCATTTTTAATTTAACTCCGACTGGATTCGTCTGAAAGAAGAAAGTCGTATACACCTAGGATGCCTCGGGGGTGAGTAAAACGCAGCCTAATTTTCATTTTTGGGTGATCTAACCCTTTTAACTTAACAAAAAAAATTAATAAATGAATTCTGAAAAACAGCTGTACAGATTGTATTTTCACTTGAAACACAGTGCAGGCTTGGACCCAGAAACAATATTTGATATGTCTTGACTTAACACATGAATGATGACCAGATTGATAATTTAGATTATACTGATATCCAATCACAACGGGTCCTCAACTACCATAGGACTAGAACAAGAAGATAACAAAACATTCCATTTGCATTTTCAATGCATATCTGGATGACATCCAGATAAAGGTAGTCAATGCCAAATGTAAACAAACCTCTGTATACTTACATTTACGAGATACTTTTATCCAAAGCGACTTACAGTGCATTAAGGCTACACATTATTTTTAACAGTATGTATGTTCCCTGGGAATCAAACCCACAACTTTTTGCACTGCTAACGCAATGGTCTACCACTGAGCCACAGAAACTTACTTACTCTTCCATGAAAAGTAGTATGTGGAACAGAATCTATTTTTCACATTATAAAGTGGTTGGCTACATTGTTGCCACTTGCCTTTATCACACTGCATATTTAATTCATCAAGTTATCAAGTTGGAAATAACAATTATTTAATTTAGCATGCACTGTTATTGACATTTTGGCTGATATACTGATAATCCAATAAACATTTTCTAGCTAATAATAACCATAAATGGCTGATACTGATATAATTTAGTCAAAATAATTTGTTTAACAAAATGGCATCCCAACATTATAATGTACAGTACAGTATTAAAAATTTATATTTATTTAGAGATCCGCTAAAAATGACAGTGTCATTAAATTATTAGTGTTTTTGAAAATGAACTTTGAGTGTTAGATGACAGCAAAGGTAATCTAAATGAAAAAAAAATAGAGGAAATTACTGTAGTATGCACATATGCATTACATATCCAGTATGAGCTGATATGTAGGCTACTTTTATAGCAACCAATAATAATAAATAAAATCTTTAATGCTGACTGATAATTTATATGGCCCAGAGTTTTATTGCATTTTTAATCCACTTCATTGGAAAATGTATAACAATGTCAACTCTTGGCTGTCTGATTAAATAATTAAAAAAATCATGGCTTTAATTACTTATGGTTTATTCATCACACAGAAAATAATGGGTCAAGTTGAAAGCATTGCATTGTGGGATATGGTGTTCCAGTGTGCACTGTTGCATAAAGCATGTTTAAAAGATATTCCACGCATACAGAAAATATGCCTACTGTGCATAGTATAGACTGTGGTACAGGTTATAGAAATATTTGGATAAGTGCTCAACCTTGCCTATATGCTTCTATAATTTGTGTAGTTTACAGATGTAAAAAGCTGTCAGTCATGATCCCTGAATTGAATTCTATAGTGGAACATAAAGGCAAAGGTTATTGCTTGTATTACAATGTGCTTAGTCTGGGAATCCTTATCCCAGGAGGACCACACAACTACTCCAATTTCATGTGTTTATTTAAGTACAAATTAAAGTAAATGCTACCTGTGCTGCACTGAATCTTAGAATGACATAGCGCTGCTAAGCACTCCACCTGATACACTGACACTGGATGATGAATGAGTGTCACAGCAAATGCAGTGGCTTGTTCAACACAGTATCTGCATCAGCTAAGATTAATGCTGCCATCCCTCAGCTCTCCTGCGGCTATGGTTTATGAACCAAGCACACAAGCCTTACTTTGTACTATCGACTTTCACTGAAAGATGCACCTGAAATACAACATGGATTTGACCTTACACAGCTTAGACAGCTTCTTTTAAGGCAATATTTTCAAGTTGTTTTTTTTTGGTTCAGGGCCTGGTAATGTCACAGCTGTTTCAGTTCCATCACATTGTAGTCATTTTTTAAATGCATTTTTTATGCATCATATTAAAAAATATATATATATATTTTGTACTGAAACAGGAAAATAAGGTGGGACATATCAAAGATCTTGTCCTTTTTTTTAGGTCATATCCTTTAACTGGAAGTTAGCATCCCTTGACAAAACAGGATCCCCAATTGGATTTTTCCATTGTTTTTGTAATGCTATTGCTTTTCGATTCTTTTGGAAAAAACAAGCTCTGTGAACAACAAATGGTTCCCAGTGAGTTCCATGACTCCCGTTTGGCTACTAAAAACATGTTGAAGCTTGGGCATATAAGTAATGTATTTTATGCAATGGAATAAAACATGAAAATATGAGATTGTTGTAACAACACACACTATTTCAGCCAGTTAAAAACGCTGAACGCTGGAACTGGGAGTGCTACTATGGCTGGGTTTTGGACTAAAAAACTACTTCATACCTCAGGACTCAGCGTTTGCTATTCAGGTGATATTTGGGGGAGGAACATTTCCATTCTACAGAGCGTTTGATTGGATCAAAATTTGAGTGATGATTTTTTTGTTCCATTTCCCTACATGATAAATGTAAATGTAGAAGTGTGTATCTGTAACTGTTGAGCTTTTTAAGCTAGAAATCCACTACAAAGCGCAAAAGTTTAATTTTGAACACATGAGGTCTTCAAAGAATGTTTTATGTCTGCGAATGTGACTGGCGACCCCATAAATAGAGGAACACAAACCAGTTCTGTGTTGTCTTTGTTTCTTGACAAGGCATTTAATAAAAAGGGTTGTAGTGTTCCTGACTGCGTCTCCATCCTTCAGGAAGGTTGGCCACATTGTATCCATCAATCCGGCCTCCTGTCATCCCAGCACAGCTAAATTAAATCAATGTCTGAAACCAGAGACAAGGCTTCAACTGCAGCAACAGAAATAGAAAATCTAGTTTTGCTGTCTGCTAATGATATTAGTACGTTCCTAAGTGGCCGCCCACCGTCGTCGGACAGGAACACAGGAGAGATATAATTACAGCCTGAACACTTGCATCTCCATTTACTGGTAAAACACATGGGGATCTTACAGTGTTTTATAGATTACCCCCCCCCCCCACCTCCATCCACACTCGTCCTGCAGGTAATGATTCATTTCTAGGCAGTATTATGTTATCCACTGTAATTAAACTTCCCAAGGTGAAACCAAGGAGAACCGGAGACCGCATCATATTGACCATGTGAGAAATTCATTAAAAGACCAGTGTCAATGTCATATGAGACGCTGTTTCATTTTTCGATGACAGAGGAGCGAGGGCTATTTCAACAGAAAAGCGGATGTGTTTAATAAGTTCATTGTGTAACCTGTCTACTTGCGTGGACGTTTCTGTTGTATAACATATTTGAGATAACAAGCAGATCAATAAAGGAAGATTTTATAGAGTTAATTGCAAACTACTGAGTGCATCACGAGCACCAGAGGTTAAATTTGTTAAAAAATAATAATAATAATTTAGAGAGATCACCAATCCATTGCTCCTTTACCAAAATGCACTTGCACAAAATATCTGTAATAATTATTTGAAGTACTTTTTTCTTTCTCTTCTTTCTTTCTTTTTATTTTTTAAGAAGTAGAAGAAGAGGAAGGCAAAATTAAAGAAATATGCAGTGATATAAAGTTAAGCTCAGTCAACAACATTTCTGAGGTATAATGTTGATTACCACGAAAACAATAATTTGGACCTGTCTTTCGTCTTCTTTAAAACAAAAAGGAAAAAAATATTGATGACGAAATAGAAATGACATTTTTTATTTTTTGTTTAAAACTTAAAACAAATGTGTTACTTGTGGTGTAAAGTTGTAATTTTTATGGTCATTTTAGATGTAAAGTTTTAATGGCACGAAGTTGTAAAACTGGATTTTAAAACCTTTACATGGAAAAGGTTTTTAAGCAATTGAGTATATTTTTATTTATTCTTTTTTTTTAAGACGTAGGAACATGAATTTGATGTTGATTAACCTCAATTTGTATTGAACCCAAAATATTGCTTTAATGTTGGATTTGATTAAATCGCTCAGATTTTTTCATTTGTGACTGGTGTATTGAGGATAAATGAATGAATGTCCACAATGCACACAGTGTGACATTTCATGTGTATTTTGTACAGGTTCACTTGGACTATATTTTCCTCAAAGGCTGTACACAGAAAGCATCTACGTGGGTCAGCCACAGGGATCACCAGTCCTTCAGGTCCATTCAATGCGGGAAAGTACTACAGAGAGGCCCTATTTCACCCTGTGCTCCCATAGAGACACTTATGCATCATGGTTTCACATGGATGTGGCAACTGGGGTCCTTTCAATGAACAAAACCCTGGAGTGGAGCGACTTCAATAGTATACGTGAGTTTAACACAGCTTTATTTGTTTGAATGCTTGCCTGTATGCCAGTTTCTTCTGTTTAAAATTAATATTCTCAAGTTTTAACTCTTGTAATGTTACTCAATATTTTGCTGATATATCACATAACCTAGTATAGACCATTATTTTAATGTAAGTCATACTGTCTCCTGTATCACTGAAAGTTTTATTCTTATATATTAAAGTCATATGAAAAAATAGGTATTTAATATATTAAATATATTAAGGTTATTTGTCTTTTTTCCTGTAAAAATATCTAAACGTGCTTAAAACGTACTTAACTGGCTTTTGTTTAACTAAGAAAAATGAACCTGAGATCCAAAAAGATAATACATCTTTATATAGATAATATGTCTTTATTTATTAAGTTAGCAAAATGTCTTAAGTCTTAATTTTTATTTTTCAGTGCAATGGAATGCAATTCTGTATATTCACAGACCATATTTCATGATAGTGTCTCTAGAGAACCTTGAGAGTTAAATATTGGGATGAATGCTCCTCTTGTTAAAAGACACATGTCTCCTGATGTCTGTCCTCCAGGCAGCAGCTCGGTCAGGTCTGTGAAGGATCTCAACCTGAAGGTCGGAGTCTCTCCAGTGCAGAAACAGTTTTGCCACTTCCTTGCCACAGTGGAGGTCAAACTGATGTTCATTAATGACACAGCGCCCTCCTGTGGTCAGGTCGAGCTGAAAACATTGTGTTTCCCTGACAAGGTTTCAAAACCCCACATCACAGAGAACCGTATGCCAGGGGCCCTGCGGCAGCTCCGGCGCTTTACACGCATGAACATTTGCCCCAACTACACCTTCAGTTATGGAGTGGAAGCAGGTACAAAACAAACCCAGTGTAAATGTCAAGGCTTTCTGCATATTACAGTTCAGCAAGATTAATTTTCTCTTATCATTTGTATTGAATTCAGTCTCTCCAGCTCCATTTGCTGTCGACGACTCCACTTCAGAACTGGTGGTCACGGCGGCCGTGGACCGTGAGGAGATGGAATCGTACCATCTGGATCTAGTGTGTATAATACAGACAGAAGAAAAGCTGGAGAAGTTCTTCAGTTCTCTGCACGTGGACATCTATGATGAGGACGATAATCCTCCTTACATGAATGGGACTGATACTGAGGACATCAAAATAGAGTTTAACCGCAGTGAGGTCAGTATCAGGCATTGTAAACACAACCGTCTCAAATCTTCATAGCCTTCTTAGGATCATACAGTGCCCTCCATAAGTACTGGAACAGTAAAGTTGTGTAGTCAATAAATCTGTAATTATGATTAAAATATGAATATGAGACACAACTACAGAATGTCACATTTTATTATTGGGTGATTCAACACAAAGATGTTTTACCAGCTAAGAAGATCAGCACTTGTAGAGTTTCATCTCCCTATCTTACGTGAGCATAAGTCTTGGAACAGTTGCCTCACAGGTCTTTCTAAGTGTTCAGCTGTGTCCTGTTATTAAGATTATTAAGAGCAGGGATTGTGTCTTATCAGTTATATCCATTGCTTCTGCATTCTAAGTCTTGAATTCGATGATGACACACAAACCAGGATGAAGACGAGGAAGCCGACTCTGAAAGAAAAGCAAGCAATTTGGATGCTAAAAGAAAAGATTAAGTCAATTAGAACTATAGGAAAAACAAAGGGCATGGAGAAATAAAGAGTTTGGAAACTATCAGCAACCTACGACGACCTGATCAGCTGAGAAAAACAACAGTAGTTGATGGCAGACAAATCATAAAAGCTGTGAAAATGAACCCTAAAATACATGTCTATAAAATCACCAACAACCTCCAGAAAGCTGGGGTGATGCTCTGACAATCTACAGTCCGCAGGAGAATTTGACACAGAATTACAGAAGCTACACAGCAAGATGCAAACCTCTGATCAGCACCAAAAATAGAAAGGCAAGATTCTTCACAAATGTGAGCCAGTAGAGTTTTGGAACTGAGTTGATGGACCGATGATACAAAGATTAACCTTTATCTAAGTGATTGAAAAGCAAAAGTGTGGAGAAAAAAGGGAACTGCAAATGATCCTAAGCATACAACCACATCTGTAAAGCTTGGTGGAGGTGGTGTCATGGCATGGGCATGCATGACTGTCTCTTGAACAGGACCTCTTCGTTTTAATGATGACTTAATGTATGATGGCAGTAGCAGAATGAATTTGGAAGGGTACAAAATCATCATTGCTACCAATATTCAAGAAAATGCCACCAAAATCATTAGAAAGCACTTCATGTTGGATCAGTACAATGGCCCAAAACACCCTGCCAGTTCAGTCAAGGACTGTACAGGGTAAAGAAATGTAAAGTCTGAGATTGGCCAAAACAATCTCCAGATTTAAATCCGGTTGAACATTAATTTCACCAGCTGAAAAGGAGACTAAAGACAGAAACTCCCCAAAACAAGAAACAGCTGGAATTGGATGCATTAAAGGCTGGGGAGAAGCATTTCGAAGCATAAGACCAAGAATCTGGGGATGTCTATGGGTTGCAGATTCACTGCTCACTGCTGCATGCAACTAAATATTAGTTTTTAATATTTTACATCTGCCTTAAATTCAACTGTTCCGATACTTAAGCTCACATCAAATAGTGGGATGTACTCTAAAAGTGCTGTCCTTTTTATTTGGTAAACCATGTATGTGTCGAAAGACCTAATAATAAAATGTGACATTCTGTAGTTGTGTCGCATATTCATCTTTTAATCATATTTGCAAATGTCTTGACTCCACAGCAGAGAAAGCAGTTTTGTCTTTACTGTTCCAATACATATGGAGGCACTGTATTCGGTAAAGGAAATATGAATGTATCGAATAATGGTAGTCTGTTTTCTTTTGTAGGGTACTGTCTATGGAACTCTGTTTGTATACGACAGGGACACAACGCCCGTTTATCCCACAAACCAAATTGAAAATAAATTAGTGGGTACTTTAATGACAAATGACTCCTGGATCAAAAACACTTTTACTATTGAACACAAATTTAGGGAAGAAAGAGCCATCTTTGGAAATGTCCGCGGGACAGTCCATGAATACAGTGAGTACAAAAATGCACCATAATTGAATAGCTTTTTTACATTACGTACTGAATTGTCCTTTATTCTGTTTTCTGCCCTTAGAACTGAAACTTAGTCAGAATCTGTCTGTGACAGAGCAACGCTCATTTCAGTTGGACTACCTGCTCAATGACACCACTTTCCCAGGCCCAGAGGGAACAGTGCTGTTACATTTCAATGTGACTATCCTGCCGGTTTCTATTCGCTTCGCCAATGTCACCTACTTCTTCACTGTGTCACCGAAAGCAACAACATACTCCCAGGTGCATTAATTATGTTTTTTAGTAATTTTGAACCTATGCAAGCAGGAGTAGTGAAGTGCTATTGTAAATATGAAGGAATTGTTCATCTGAAATAAAATAATTGCTGATAATATACTCACAATCCATGCACATACAAATCCATAATACAAACGTGATTCAATTTTTTGAGCCCTGTTGGTGTATGAAATAGCTATAGGTGATTAAATAGCCATAAGAAAAACTAAAACCATCACAATTCACAAATATCATTACATTTCTATGCCCCGTTTGCATTAGTGTTTTTGTAGCTGTTTCTTATTTGAAATTTCTCATATGATAAAAGAAATAGCAATTTCATTTGAAGATTACTCCAGATGATTGACACTAATGTGTCTTTTATGTCTTTTTTAGATCGGAAGTGTCTGTGTGGACAACTGTCTGATGTTTAAGGGCATTGATGTCACGTATCAATTAGAGATCGAAGACAAGAACATCTCTGCTGATGCTCAGTCATGTTATAGGGCTGTTGGCCTCGCACAGAACCCGAATGAGAAGACGGGTTTGCTCTATGTGAATGACACAGAGGTGCTACGCAGACCGCAGTGCCAAGATCTGCAATATGTAGTTATTGCAGAGGAGCAGAAGAACAAGTTTCAGGCCAAGACGCAGCTCGTCATTATTTTTGAGGGTAAAGGTAAGGTCATTAGCTCACAGGACTGAAACACAGTGGTGAATGTTACTGCTCTTCATCCAATTTTTTCCTAACTGATTGTGCCATATAGCAGATCTCATGAGGCTGGATGAGCAGCGGGTTTTGGCTTGTGCAGAAAAGAGACAGCGAGGGGAGTGTGAGGCGTCTCGAGGCCTGGCAGCCCCGACAGGCAGATGCCAGTGGAGACAAAGCAGAGATACAGGTTAGCCACAATGCCCTTGAATCCAATAGACTGCACTTACCATATTACTGTGGTGCTGCTTTTATCATTCGAAAGGACAAATTGTGTCATTGTATTACCTTTGTAGGAATATCTCCAAATTACTCCACCTGTTCCCCTGACCTCCGCACGTGTCCAGATGGTTACTGTGATGCCATTGAGAGCAAAAACATATCCATATGTCCTCAGGATTGCTCCAGTGAGAGAAATTGTAGCTTTTATTGTGTTTTTTGTGGCTTGTGGCATTTAGTATTACAGTAACTGTAACAATGTGTCTTTTTGTCAGGTCAGCCTGTAATCGGGGGTTACGAGAGGGAACTGTATGGAATCAGAGCTGGACATGGGACCTGCTACTGTTTTCCAGAAAGGTGCTTCTGTGAAAAGGATGAATTAGAAGGTGAGCTGATTGATTGTTTTGCCCTTCAGAAGCTACAGACAGTATTTACTCTTAATGGATTGTTTCCTTCTTGAGCATCAGTGAATATTTTCACCTATTGTAATAGTTTGTAACAGTCTTTAGCCTGCTACTAGTTGAGTGCAGCTGCAGTTTTATTCCTCGCTTGTAGGGGGGCAGCCTTAACCTCGGTTGAGCACAGATAAATGTAGTAGCTTAATAGAAGAAGAGAGATGGATACCCTTTGGTAATGTGCTAAGTAGCAGCTTTTGAAAGTGAAAGTGACGTGACATTTAGCCAAGTATGGTGACCCATACTCAAATACTTCGTGCTCTGCATTTAACCCATCCAAAGTACACACACACAGCAGTGAACACACGCCCAGCTCCGCAGCCAGGACTTTGTAATGTGTGCAGAATGTGGTTTTGTATTGTCTTGTTGAAATATGCACGGACGTCCCTGGAAAAGATGTCTTCTTGTAGGCAGCATATTATGCTCCAAAATCTCTATGTACTTTTCAGCATTAATGGTGTCTTCACAGAAGTGCAAATTACCTTTGCCAAGGGCACTGACACAACCCCATACCATGACAGACCCTGGCTTTTGGACTTGTTGCTGGTAATAGTCTGGATGATCCTTTTCTTCTTTGGTCCGGAGCACACGGCGGTCATTCCTCCAAAAAAATACCTGAAATACTGATTCATCTGACCACAGTACACGTTTCCACTGTGTGATGGTCCATCCCAGATACCTCCGAGCCCAGAGAAGTCGACGGCGGTTCTGGACACTGTTAACATAGGGCTTCCTTTTGGCACAGTACAGTTTTAACTGGCATTTGTGGATGTAACTACGTATTGTGGTACTTGACAAAGGTTTGCCAAAGTAGTCCTGAGCCCATGTGGTGATATCGCTTATAGATGAATGACGATTCTTGATGCAGTGCCGCCTGAGGGATCGGAGATCACGGTTGTTCAGCTTAGGCTTGCGCCCTTGTCCTTCATTCAATGAAATTCCTCCAGATTCCTTGAATCTTGTAATTATGTTATGCACTGTTGAATGTGAAATATCCAAATCTCTTCCTATCTTTCTTTGAAGAACATTCTTTTTAAACATTTCAATAATTGTATCACGTATTTGTTGGCAAACTAGCGATCCTCGGCCCATCTTTGCTCCTAAAGGATTAGACCTTTCTTGGATGCTGCTTTTGTACCAAATCATAATTACAATCACCTGTTGACATCACCTGACAAATCACATCATTATTTAACCATTTTACCTCATTACTAGCCCTAAATTGCTCCTGTCCCAATTTTTTTTGAAAAGTGTTTCAGGTCTGAATGACAGGAAAGGATGCATATTTACAAATGACATGAAGTTGACCAGACAAAACATGAAATATTTTTTGTTCATATTGTCTGCAATGAAATACAAGTCAAAGTAAATTTAGAAATCACTTCTTTTTTTATTTGCGTTTTCCATACTGTCCCAACTTTTTCTGATTTGGGGTTGTAGAAAGAGAATCTTATTATAATATTACCGCCCCTTCATCTGTAGGTTTTACCATTATGTTTTTGCAGTCGACAATGGTGTACCAGTAATGCCATTGCGAATGTTCACTGTTTTGTCTTTGGCTGCACTGACGTGCACAGAACACTATTTAGAGTCCCAGCCTCAGGGGAGACAAGAGAGCAGTGGAGTTATTGATTCTTTACTGTATATTATGCTGCTGCCACACATATTTAATAGAAATGTGATTTCTTTCTCAGCTTTTTACCTTCACAGGCATAACCTACCGTTTTTGTAACTTATGTGTGGTTTTAACATAAACTTGTGTGTATTTGACAGTTAAAGCGCAATAAGACAAGAAGAACTTCGTTTAGTACTCATCGCTTTTTTTGCACGTGTGCTTCGGATGTGTGTGCTTAGAAAACTGTGTAGTAGAAGTTTAAACTAATGAATGCATGATTTCAGCGGGATAGACATGATACTCAAAAGATGTTTTTTGCAGAGTATCGGAGTCATGAGCTGTAAAGACACAGCCCTTTTCTTGGAAAGGGGGTGTGGAGCAGCAGCTCATTTGCATTTAAAGAGACGAACGAAAACAGCATGTTTTTCCTCCTGTCAAAATAGGCATTTTCAAAATGATGTAATAAATGATCTGTGGGGTATTTTGAGCTGAAAGTTTACAGACACATTCTGTGGACACCTGAGACTTGTATTACATATTGTGAAAATGGACATAATAGGTCTCCTTTAAGAATTAAGGGTATGTGCATTTTTGATCTGGTTCATTTATATAAATTTGGTTATTTTTTCTTGAGGACAATCTGTAGAATATAGTTGTTAAAATGCAAGCAAAATTAAATTGCCAAAGAAAATGTTATAAATCCATAGCTTTGTTTGTTATTGTTTTTTTCAGAGTTCTTTTGTAATGACATGTGCAAGACCATCATTGCAACTGGTATCCTCCTCTCCTTCATAGTCTCCATCATCCTGTCCTCGTACTTTTTCCACCGTTATCACAAGAGCACACCTAAGCCTCCCATCGCCTCAGCTGAAATGACTTTCCGCCGACCAGCCCAATCCTATCCACTCAGTTACTCAGCGAATAATGTTCGTCGAGCTTCTCTAGACTCCATGGAGAATCAGGTGGCCATTGAAACCTTCAAAATACCTGTAAGTCTTGCTCATTGTCTTTACTTAGTTAATTCATGCATGTTGATTTTTTTGGTATAAATTGGAACTGATTCATCAAATTATTATTGAAGAGATTGTTTATGTGTAACGGTTTTTAACATTTCTGTTACCAGGAAGATCCAAAGTGGGAGTTCCCACGAAAGAACCTAGTGCTGGGTAAGACTCTTGGAGAGGGAGAGTTTGGAAAGGTTGTGAAGGCCACGGCTTTGCGCCTCAAAGGAAAAGCTGGATACACTACAGTTGCTGTGAAGATGTTGAAAGGTATGCAACTTAAAATTAGATTTGGAGGCTGATTTGATCAATCACTAAAAACTGGATTCGTTTAAAAATATCATAAATCATGCATTTTTTTTACCACAGATAATGCATCTCACAGTGAGCTTCGAGACCTCCTGTCAGAGTTCACGTTGCTCAAGCAAGTTAATCACCCTCATGTAATAAAAATGTATGGAGCCTGCAGCCAAGATGGTAAGACATTTTAGTAAAAAAAAAAAACTATGTTTAATGCGGCATGCATTTGTGTTTGCTGTTTGCCCTGTGTGCTTATACAAGATCATCTGTTCAGGTCCATTATATTTAATCGTTGAATATGCCAAGTATGGCTCACTGCGAAACTTTTTGAGGGAGAGCCGGAAAGTTGGACCAAGTTACATGGGCAATGATGCCAACCGCAACTCCAGCTACTTGGAAAACCCAGATGAGAGAGCTCTGACCATGGGCGACCTCATTTCTTTTGCTTGGCAGATATCCAGAGGAATGCAGTACCTGGCTGAAATGAAGGTCTGCCAGCAGTTTAGGGAATGTCCATCACAGAATATATAATGTTTTAAAAAATGATGTTATAATGAGAGAAAATATGTTTAGCTTGTTCACAGAGACCTGGCTGCCAGGAATGTGCTGGTGGCAGAGGGAAGGAAGATGAAAATATCAGACTTTGGTTTATCTCGAGATGTTTATGAGGAAGATTCATATGTGAAGAGGAGCAAGGTGATATATTTTTTTATCTAATTTGTTTCGTTTTAAGTAGTTACATCCTATGTTTTACAGTTGTTTGAGTATGTGTACTTTAGAAACCTTTGGATGTCACATATGCAATGCAGTTTTACATTTGTTAGACTTAATTTTTTGTCATAATATGCTCTCGATTTCTAGGGTCGTATTCCTGTTAAATGGATGGCTATAGAATCTTTGTTTGATCACATCTACACCACACAAAGTGATGTGTAAGTTATGCAACATGTTTCCATACAGACAATCACCAATTTATATTGGTCTGAATACATTAAAATTGGGTTTATAAATCACTCAGAAATTGCTAGTAAATTTCACAAATAATTACAAAGCAATGTCAAGTAATACATTTAATTAAATATTATAATATGAAAAAAATATTTTTTACAGTGAGGACTTATTCCATTAAAACTTTACAGTACAATCTGTCTCTGTTTTCTTGCATTAGCTGGTCTTTTGGTGTCCTCTTATGGGAGATTGTAACTCTGGGTGGAAACCCCTACCCAGGCATTGCTCCAGAACGGCTTTTCAACCTTCTGAAGACGGGCTACAGGATGGAGAAACCAGAGAACTGCACGGATGAAATGTGTGTTTAATAGTTAACATCAGTTGAATGTGTTCTAGATTTAAGAGCTGAATGAACAAATCATTTTCTAAAACCACCATGTTATGTAATGTAGGTACAATCTGATGCTTCGCTGTTGGAAACAAGAGTCAGATAAGCGTCCCACTTTCTCAGACATCAGCAAAGAACTTGAGAAGATGATGGTGAAAAGTCGAGTAAGAACAACAAACAATTTCTCTCAATTCTCTAAGTGACAATGTGAAATTAAAACAATGGATGGACTGTCAGTAACTCGACTCAAAAAAGAAAAATAATAATTTTATATATATATATATATATATATATATATATATATATATATACACACACACATAATAATGTATATACATAATAATGTTATGCTAACATTAAGCAACTAATGTAATTTGACAGCCTGCTTTCTAGTCAATGAGGTTGACTAGTGAATCAAGTAAAATCGCATTCTCGGGAAACATTTTTTTCACATGAAATATGTGATGTTACACTGAAGAGTTACATATGGCTAGTCGTATTTTCATAACTGTGTGTTCCTTCTCCTCAGGACTACCTGGATCTCGCGGCCTCCACACCGGCAGACGCCCTGCTATATGACGACTCTCTCTCTGAAGAGGACACACCCTTAGTGGACTGTAGTAACGCCCCTCTCCCTCGATCCCTCCCCTCCACTTGGATTGAAAACAAGCTCTATGGTAGAATTTCCCATGCATTTACTCGATTCTAATACAGGGAACAAAATCAGTTAATGTTTTTGCCTTCCATAGGAAGTGCTGTGATTGTGCTAATGGCATGGTTGCCACTGACTTATGTATACTGCTCGTGTTTTATAGATTCACTTAGTGCTGTAGTATCTGGATCTAAGGATCAGATATTTCATCTGGACCTGCTTCCGATGTACTCTACTATTTGAAATATTCATTTTAAAAAACGTTATTGTACAAGTATTATTACTACTGATAAAAAGTGAATCATTTTCATATATAAACACACAACTTAACATGTATTATGTTCAGTTAGGGAAATATATTAAGATGTGTTTCCTGATTTGCATCATGTGTGAATTTTCTACTGGTTTGCAGCATTTTAGGTTAAGTTTTACATTTGAAACAGGTCCCATGTGCTCTGGATGTGCTCGCTCTGTAATATACTGAACATATTACAGAAAATGAGTGTTTACAATAGATGGAGTCAGTTCTGAAAGGAGTAAGGCTTTTGAATTAAACTCTTCTTGTAGATCATATATTAAGATATGCAGGACTCTGTTAGCTCTCCCCAAACTGTTGGCATTCATAGTAAGCAATAAAACGGCCAGGAGTAAGGCAGTTGCTATGCATAAGACTCCTTGATGTCAGTATTCCTGGGAGTATACAAAAATGATCTATTTCATTTAAATGCTTGTAAATAAAATGGCAAAGACAATAGCAGTCACAATACTGATGTCATAGAATAGACCATGAATGACCAAAAAACTATCAAAAGGACCAAAGAATGATTTCATGCTTCTACCCCGAGTCATTTATGCTGTTTTATTCTGTTAAATATTAAAAAACCTGAGCTGAGTTTTGTTTGAGAGCCTTACTGTCTGGACTTAATGCTTCCTCAGTGCAGAAAAAATGATATGTTCTCGTTTTTAGGCATGTCATACCCGAACTGGCCAGAGAAGAGCCCGGTACCGCTCAACAGACTCGATGCCACTAACCCTGTCTTTACAAGATATGCCAATGATAGTGTTTATGCAAACTGGATGGCTTTGCATTCTCCCGCAAAAATTGTGGACACGCTCGATAGCTAAAAACGCAAACCAAAATCAGTGGTGGAAAAGACGTGTGGGCTGGGGAGATGTGTATATTTATATGATACTGTATATATGTTGTTTGATGATAAAGTTGGTTCCCTTTTATTTCTGCTGTTGTGTAGAAGATGGAATTGCATAAAACATAATTCAAGCAGCTCATAGGTGATTGTTACCACAAGGCCTTGTTGGCCGTGTATCACTGCATGACTCTGTACAGTTTAATGTCCATGTTTAAGTGCCTGTGCCGCTTCTGTTAGAAAACACCAGTTATAAATGCATGACCGAGGCAATCTTGGTCCCACTCCAGGAATTAAAGGGAGCTTCTTTACCATCACCTACTGCAGATGTTCGCCGCAAATATTGTACATGTTTATTTGTTTCTTCTTGGTCATGTGTCAGGATATGACAATATAATTACTTTTTGTATTTTAAATATTTATATTTTGCTCTGTGGTAACCATGAGTTATGAATATTGCCATAACAGAGTACTGATATGATTAATTTAATGTCATACGGTGATTTAATTTTCATTCCTTGTAAAGACATTATTTGTGCAACAATAACTACAATACATAAAGCTGAGTGTGATTCCTCATTACGTTGTCAAAACATTACGTTTCAATCAATAAAACTGTTAGAAGATCTCAAATTCATTTCACGATGTTTATTTCTATGTGTTTTATGCTATTTCATTCTCAGAACTTCATGAAAAAGCATAGCTCTAATTATATACACAAGCAGATTCAAATGTGGTAATATTTGTTCATCCTGACATCCTAAGGTTTGAGGCATGGAAACCATGACACATTCTTATACTGTGACCACAAAAATTAATGAATGAACTGAAAAGGAATAAACGTAACAAAGTACCCTGTGTAAACGTAACTTACATTACAAGATTCAAGATTTTTATTTGTCACATACATGGTTATATGGAGAGCATGTGACCAGCAGTGAAATGTAAGTCAGGTCCGCTCCACAGACAGTGCAATTATTAAAGAATACAAACACAAGAAAAGTATATATAAATATGGTATGGAAAAAGTAAGATAAAAAGAATAACATGTGTAGGACAGTGTACTGTAGACTTAATAAATATTATGAGCAGGGATGTACAAGAGAAGAATGTGCAAAAGATTGTACAGGGTATTTACATAGCAGCAATAGAGGTAGTAAAGAAAGTATAGAAAATGATGTGTGCTAGTGACAATGTCAGTTTATTAAAGGCACAATATGTAATTTGTTTTGCTTTAAAAATAGCAGAAATCACTATATCTATGTTATATATATTTTTTAATTGTGTACTTACATTATCCCGACAGTTTCCACGAACTTTCAAATCCGGAGAAAATTATAGTTTAATTAGAAGACAGGGCACGTTTCTTTATTTCCGTTTTGTCGCCCGTCTATGGGGTCATATAAACTTTGACCCCTCTAGTTTATCTAACTTCCTGTGGAACCGCCAAATACAAAGGTGAACAGAAGCAAAGACGAGACGAAGAAGAAAAAGTAGTAGCTAGCCTTGATCGAGACTATTATATTTTATATCTATATTGTTTATATTAGTTTTATACCTCAATCAATAACTTAGTTATGGATCATGAACTATATCCGTATATTTTGTGAAACAATGATGTCTTGTGTAAAACGCAGACGGACTAGCTCTCATGTATAGTATAATGTAAAACCACATTTGTTCTATATCTAGCTGGATAAAGTAGCTTCAAATGCAGTTCACCATCTTGTTCAAAATCATAGTATAAACGTAATTATAATTATTAACGAAATTATTATTATTTTTTACATATATTACTACTAGCTAGATGGAATATTGATTTGATAGGGGTCTGATAATTCATATATCACTCCGTTCGAAAAGATGTGATTGTCAAAATACTAAGTTAGAATGAGTGAGGAATGTGGGGACTGGGGAGCGACAGAGTGCGTGTTCCACTGAACAACAACTCCCATGAGCCCACGCTCTTTCCCTACGGCTTTTGTTATTATTTTGATCACTGACCCCTGGTGGCCAAAAATCCCATACTGTACGTTTAAAGTGTAACTAAACCCCTGCTCAGAGTCTGACTCCACCCACTTGCAATATTTGAAAAATGCTGAAAAGTGGGCAGATCACAGCGGAGATAGAGGGGACGAACCGAGGGCGGGGCTGAGCGAGTGCGGCCTGATCCTGAGACTCGCTGTGACGGATTGATTGACAGCTGCTGTCAGAGACGCTAAAATGGAGAGTGACTGTAGTGAAGCAAGTAGCTTTGCAACAGAGCGATCATTTGATTTAGAGGACTTTTCTCCCCCACTTTCACCTGAAGTGGAGGGTGTCGAGGTGTCTGTTCATATTAATTCCAGCCGCTGGCTCAAACTGCGGTCTTAACTCCCTCACCGTGTCGCTTTTCAGCGCGAACTGTATGGAGAAGCCCATTTCCACCTCCATTGCGTTGGAGAAGCAATCCCGTGTAAAATGCAGTTTGCACACTCGAGCTCTAGGCGGGAACTTGCGGTCTTCCAGCCCAAGTGCATGCAACCACTGGCTCCTAATTTTAAAGTCTGCTGGTAAACTATGCAGTCCAGCAGTGCTGTCACAACTAGCAACACACCTCCGTACCATCCTGACCACTGTACTAAATACAGATAAATCTACGCTAACTTGAAGATCTAAATAACTATATAATTGCTAAGCTAAATAGATGCTATAATAGTCTATCCTTGACTCGTTACCAATACTCGCAATTCCAGCTCCTGACTCACTACAGTGATTTTGATGGTTTTATACTGTCAAGGGCGTGGTAGCTCGTACCAAGGGGCGTGGTGAGCTGGAAAGTGCTTACATCACCTGCCACCGCTTACGTCACTTGCCACCGCAACATCCAATAGGCAAAATCAACTGCAGTAGCCACCGTTCAACCTGAAGAGGGCAGCACTCACACGTTTTTACACCATATATTGTAGAATTAAAACACTTTATACTCAAATGTCAAAAAAGTTACTCGAATCAATGAACAGCACTAATAAAGCCCCATTCTTATAGATCATTAACTAAAAAAAGTTGGTTTAGGGTTTAGTTACTCTTTAAGTATCTTACTGATAATTAACTGAAGTCATGTAGAAGTTAAGAAGCTGAGTTTTAGGAGCCTGATGGCCTGATGAAAGATCAGTTACTCCTTAATTAAATTAAATCATCAAGTGAAAATGAAGATGTTTCACATAATTTGTCGTTTTGCTCTATGAATGGGAAGATTTATTTAAAATAGGTAATACCAAGATGGCACTCACGTTAAACGTTTCTGCTGGAGTAGAAACAACGTGGTGCAGCAGCACGAACACAGAAAAAAAAACCTATGAATACAATTTTAAAGAAAGGATATGAGTTAATCTTCAAAGCAGGCATAATTATAGTGCATTTTTGTAAACCATGGGTTTTAACCTGTTTTTATACAGTCTATGGTTTTAATGATTAGACGGCAGGATGGCTTTTATTTTGACATTCTGCGGCTCGTAGCGGAAGTAATGTGCGTTTTTATTGTGCTTCCTTTTTCATTGCCCCGTGGCGTTCTCTTCCCACATTTATTATGCTCGGTATTCTATTGAACTGCTGCATAAAGAAGCGGTTACCTAGAGCCTCATACAGTCACAACTACCGAGGTAAGTGTCGCACAGTTCCGTGTTTAGTAAACAACTTCAACCTCGACATTTTCTGCCACAAACTACATTGGTAGATTTTCTTTGTGCGAATAGCAAGATTTTTCCATTATCTCTTTTCATCAGGCTGATGAATCAATCAGCCAGATGTTGCCCTGTGCGCATAAAGCTGTATTTCTTTGCTGATTTTCAACCTTAATAAGTATTATTCAGAGTCTTGGGTCCTAAAAGAATTGCGTTACTTGTGCTTTTTTTTTTCTTCTGATGAATTTCTCACAGTGTATGGAATAACGTACATTTAGTCGGCAAAATAAACACCAACAGCGTGATCTGAACAGGACTCCGACCTCGCTAATCGCCAAATTAATAATATATTAATTCCACACACACACACATATATATATATATATATATATGCGTGTGTATGTGTGTGTGTATTTATACAATACAATTTTGTATTATAAATATATAGCACAGTAGATTATACATTATTAATATGGTTATATAATTTTTTTTTATTATTTTGAAGATAAACAGCAAGACCCTACAGGCTGTTAAATTATTGTATATATCTTTTATCATAGTCTAGTCTACTGTTTTTTTTTTTCTCTGTGCTTAGTCTAAATATACTGATAAACAAAATCTGCATTATTTTCATCTTCATTTTAGGTGAGTTATTTCTCTTAAAAGAGGAATATTGTGCAAGCAGGATGACAGTCTGTCAACAGTATATTCACACATCTCTGAGGAATCTGAGCATGTTCAGTGTGCTGTAGTGTGAGGGAGCATGATCACAAGAGAAATGTGACACTACTCCCGCACTCCCTCCGCTTCACTTGGGAATGGATTAATGTGAAAGACTTCATCCTTCCTAAAGGTTACATCTTGTCAGGGTGGGAATGCAAAACAGTGGCTGGTAAAGAGCCCCCTGCCTCTCAGATATGCCCAGACGGGGGCTTCCTCTGCAGGGGCGGGCGCGCTGGCTTCTCCTGGGGATATTTTTGCTCTTGGTACTGCTGCTGTTTGCTTACCTGCTGGAGTGTACGCCGCCTGCGGATGTAAGCAGGGTGCTTCCTGGCCTTGGAGGAGATCCGAATGGAAAGGAGTATTACCAGGCTCTCCTGCAGGAGCAGGAAGAGCGACATCTCAGCCGAGCGGCCAGCCTCAAGAGGCAGATTGCGCAGCTCAAACAAGAACTCCAAGAGATGAGCGAGAAACTGAGGGTACTTCAAGAAAAAAAGGAGGGTCCCGGGCCCCAGAGCCTGATAGATGGCAGAGATCAAGAGCCTGGTGACCTCTTGGAGTACTTGCACTCACAAATCGAGAAGGCGGAGGTGAATACAGGAGCAAGGTTGCCGAGCGAGTACGCACTGGTGCCCTTCGAGAGCTTCACCACCACAAAAGTGTACCAGCTGGAGATGGGCCTGACGCGCCATCCTGAGGAGAAGCCTGTGCGGAAGGACCGGAGGGATGAGCTGGTGGAGGTGATAGAAGCAGGTTTGGATATTATTAATAACCCAGAGGAAGATGACGGACAGGAGGACAACATCCCCATGCAGAGGCAGATGTTCACCGAAAGCCATTTTTTTGAAGGTAAAAGCTGTTCAGAAGACGTATATGCTGCTTTATGTACTTAGCGCACCATGTGGCTAGGAATTTGTGTGTACTTAACAGCTCTTGTTTGTGTTTGAGAATGATAATGGTGGTGTGAACCTTGCCCAGTAATTCGAGCTGCTCTTGTGTACTTGCTATTCTTGGCAGGACTCTACAGGACCGAGAGGGACAAAGGCACACTGTATGAGCTCTACTTTGCTAAAGAGAATTCCCATGAGTACAGCCACATCACCCTCTTTCGTCCGTTCGGGCCCCTCATGAAAGTGAGGAGCACGTCTGTAGACACCGCCAGCACCGTCATTAACATCATAGTGCCACTGTCAGGCCGCACTGAAGCCTTTGTTCAGTTCTTGCACAACTTCAGGTGAGGTGCTCGCTTTAGAATTTGTGGTCATTTTTTGTAGTAATGATGTTTTTGTAGGCTATATGGAAGTTGGCATCATCAGTATTTCAATTAGCTGTTGTATAACTGTAGAAAACAAGCTGTATGACAGACAGACGTTTTTGATTCTTACACATTTTTTCATCATAAAAGTCTTCACAGATAAACGACTTTATGAATTGTGAAGCTCAAGTGCAATTGCCAGAAGTCGAAAGCTAAATGTAGGCTGTAAACAAGCTACACCACAGTCGCATAACTTCAGCCTCCCCACCATTAAGATTCAGACACCCCTTCATAACATCTTTATTTAAAGAACATCACCCCATTTAACCAAAAATCATTTGACTTCAGGAAACTGAAACTTGAAGTTCTAAACTTGTTTCTAGGTTTCGGCCTAAAAATACATCATGTCTGCAGCACACTGCTAATGAAACTCCAAAGAATAATGAATTCCAAAGCAGAAATATCCATTGTCAAAAGTTTAATGAGATATGAAGCACAGATTACACAGAAATCACTTTCAAAGTTGCATCAAATTGCAAAATCTATTTTTACGCATACATAACTGCTGCTTGTGCAGATTCTTATTGACATTTCAAACTAAACTTTTCACAGAGCATGTTAGAGAGATTCTGGGATCATATCTGAGAATGTGTGTCAGTGTGTTCTTGTGTGCTGCAAATAATATGGTTAAACTTCTAAAAATGTGTGGGTAGCAGCAACACGGAGCCAGTTTTCCCTTGGGAGTTTTGGAAATGTTGTGGTCAGACTGTGTTTTCTGTGTGCAGGGAGGTTTGTGTACAGCAGGACAAGCGGGTGCATCTCACAGTGGTGTATTTTGGGCAAGCGGGCCTGCAGGAGGTGAAGGCGTCTCTGAGGAAAATGTCCAGGTTTGAGCTCTGCAAATATTCAGAAATGTTATGAGCATAGCATACCTGAAACATTCTGTTTGCACCAACATTCTGAATGGAGAAAGGAAAGGAATGAGCTGTTTACCCATCTTAGTGAGCCAATTAAAATGTTATTTTTTGGCTAGCAGGAAATATGCTCGCTTTTTTATTATTATTATTATTGAGTAAGGCATGTAATCTGTTTAAAAGTGCCATGTGCAAAAATTGAGCTAAAAATATTTAAAAAATTACCTATACGCATCAAAAGTATGAGAAGAAATAAGGGCGATGATGTCATTAAAAAATGTAAAGTTATAGTGCTGCAGAGATATCAACCTTAAAGGTGCCATCTGTCATATCTGGCAAAAAAATCAAGTCATACTCCACATTCCATACCAGATGGGGGCAGTATGCCTCAATAAAGTGAATTGGTCTACTCTAGAGTAACAAACGAGAAACAGCATAGTCTCTATGCTCCGCCCCTACCTTCACAACAACACTAGAGCATAGCTGAAGCCTATAAGACAGCTGTTCTAAATTGCAGTCCTCGCGCCCCACTGCTCTGCACATTTTGAACGTTTCTCTTAGAGCTTCAGACATTTGTTCTATTCGAACATAAGTGCCCTGCGAAGTGGTCATCACAGGATATTCAGCCATGATTCCAGTTCGAAGTGAACGTAGATATGTTCCAATCAAAGTGCATTGAAGTGTGCAAGACGTGAATTTAAATTGTATTGATTTACAGAGGTATATGATGTCACAGTTGTCCATGTTTAAAGACGCTGCACAGCACAAATCAGTGAATGAATGTTTCGATGTGAGGTAAACTTCAACAGATTTCCCGTGCTCAGAGAGTAGGGAGCAATGAACAATTAGAACACAGTTCATGCACGGAGTTCATTTCTAACGAGCTGATTATCTGAATCAGGTGTGTTAACAAAGAGAAACGTGCAAAATATGCAGAGCAGTGGGGCGCGATGACTGGAAATGAGAACCGCTGCTATAAGAGGACGTTTTGCCTCCAGAGGAACGTTGGGTGATGTCAAGTGATTTTGAAACATGACATCTTCAAGCTACTCCCCTTCACCTTTACCAGTGAATATGTTCATATTCGTTTTGTTCATATTACATTGAGTTGTATATACACATTATTGGAATTAAATTAATTTGACAGACAGCATTCTGTCAACATCATTGGTCCAAGCTAGCGCCAACCAACGTAACCAGAGCTGGCAACTCTCAAGCATTCACCGTGAGACACACGCAATTGACTCTTTTCACACGCTTTCACGCCACACATTCTCACGTACAGAAAAACCACGAAGCAAAGAGGACACGGAGACCAACAGACTAGACAGAGCAGGTTACTTATGATATAAAAATATGGGTAAGTTATAGCTAGCTAATTATCAAACGCAGCTACGGTTAGCCATCGCTAACATTAGCACGTTTATAGAACAGCCTTCGATACATTTCTATGTTATAACTTCCCGAAAAAAAATACACAAACATATAAAACAAACTTCTAGCGAAATACTAACAGCATCTAACTTACCAATCCAAAAGAAATGTTGCAAGTTTGGTGTCGAACCTCATTTCTTTCAGGTCCATCAGTTGTCTCCAGCGATTGAAAGCAGTGCCGATGTTTACTCTGGTTCGGCTCCTTTTCTTATCGGATTTGATTTGTGTTTCCGAGCGAGGTTGTTTCCCTGTAGCGGGTGGTGGTCTCTTGCCAAGGGCTTCAACCATCCTTCCGCTTGATTGACATCAGGTTAGATTATGCCCACAAGCCGTGCGAGTTATTCGTGTATTGCAGGTTGGCTGGTGGTTATGTTGCCCACATACCGCCTCCCATGGCCGAAACTGGTATTACGACACCTGTCGGGCCGGGGCTAGTAATGCTACTGATAATTAAGGTTGATATCTCTGCAGCACTATAACTTTACATTTTTTTAATGACATCATCGCCCTTATTTCTTCTCATACTTTTGATGCGTGTAGGTAATTTTTTTAATATTTTTAGCTTAATTTTTGCACATGGCACCTTTAATTAGCAGTAGCATTACTAGCCCCGGCCCGACAGGTGTCGTAATACCAGTTTCGGCCATGGGAGGCGGTATGCGGGCAACATAACCACCAGCCAACCTGCAATACACGAATAACTCGCACGGCTTGTGGGCGTAATCTAACCTGATGTCAATCAATTGGAAGGATGGTTGAAGCCCTTGGCAAGAGACCACCACCCGCTACAGGGAAACAACCGCGCTCGGAAACACAAATCAAATCCGATAAGAAAAGGAGCCGAACCAGAGTAAACATCGGCACTGCTTTCAATCGCTGGAGACAACTGATGGACCTGAAAGAAATGAGGTTCGACACCGAACTTGCAACATTTCTTTTGGATTGGTAAGTTAGATGCTGTTAGTATTTCGCTAGAAGTTTGTTTTATATGTTTGTGTATTTTTTTTCGGGAAGTTATAACATAGAAATGTATCGAAGGCTGTTCTATAAACGTGCTAATGTTAGCGATGGCTAACCGTAGCTGCGTTTGATAATTAGCTAGCTATAACTTACCCATATTTTTATATCATAAGTAACCTGCTCTGTCTAGTCTGTTGGTCTCCGTGTCCTCTTTGCTTCGTGGTTTTTCTGTACGTGAGAATGTGTGGCGTGAAAGCGTGTGAAAAGAGTCAATTGCGTGTGTCTCACGGTGAATGCTTGAGAGTTGCCAGCTCTGGTTACGTTGGTTGGCGCTAGCTTGGACCAATGATGTTGACAGAATGCTGTCTGTCAAATTAATTTAATTCCAATAATGTGTATATACAACTCAATGTAATATGAACAAAACGAATATGAACATATTCACTGGTAAAGGTGAAGGGGAGTAGCTTGAAGATGTCATGTTTCAAAATCACTTGACATCACCCAACGTTCCTCTGGAGGCAAAACGTCCTCTTATAGCAGCGGTTCTCATTTCCAGTCCTCGCGCCCCACTGCTCTGCATATTTTGCACGTTTCTCTTTGTTAACACACCTGATTCAGATAATCAGCTCGTTAGAAATGAACTCCGTGCATGAACTGTGTTCTAATTGTTCATTGCTCCCTACTCTCTGAGCACGGGAAATCTGTTGAAGTTTACCTCACATCGAAACATTCATTCACTGATTTGTGCTGTGCAGCGTCTTTAAACATGGACAACTGTGACATCATATACCTCTGTAAATCAATACAATTTAAATTCACGTCTTGCACACTTCAATGCACTTTGATTGGTACATATATCTACGTTCACTTCGAACTGGAATCATGGCTGAATATCCTGTGATGACCACTTCGCAGGGCACTTATGTTCGAATAGAACAAATGTCTGAAGCTCTAAGAGAAACGTTCAAAATGTGCAGAGCAGTGGGGCGCGAGGACTGCAATTTAGAACCGCTGTCTTATAGGCTTCAGCTATGCTCTAGTGTTGTTGTGAAGGTAGGGGCGGAGCATAGAGACTATGCTGTTTCTCGTTTGTTACTCTAGAGTAGACCAATTCACTTTATTGAGGCATACTGCCCCCATCTGGTATGGAATGTGGAGTATGACTTGATTTTTTTGCCAGATATGACAGATGGCACCTTTAAGTACATTACCAAGTTTGGGGTCAGTAAGATTTTTATTTATATTTATTTAAAGAAATGAATACTTTTTTTCCAGTATGCATTAAATCTGTCAGTGGCAGGAAAGACATTTACAAATTTCAAATAAATGCTGGTCTTTTGAACTTTTCTGTACATCAAAAAATCCTTAAAGTATCAGGGTTTCCACCCAAATATAAAGCAGCAAAACCGTTTTCAGCATTGATTTTTATTTTCCCTTGAGCAGCAAATCAGCATATTGAAATTATTTCTGAAGCACCAGATTGGAATGAATTACATTTTAAAATATATTAAAATACAAAAGGTTACTTGAAAATGTAAAAATATTTCACAATATTACTGTTTTATTGTATCTTTGATCAAAATCAATGCAGCCTTGTTGAGCATGAGAGAATTTTTTCAAATAATAAAAAAAAAAAAAACATCTTACAGACTTCTGGTTTATAAACAGTAGAGTAGTTTTAACACGGTGTTATTACTCCCTTCAGTTTGGCATAAATCTTCTAAACCTCATGTTGTTTCCTCCACTGTTTGTATTCAGTGAGGAAAACTTCAGTAACTACACCCTGATCCCCGTGGATGAGGAGTTTTCACGCGGCCGTGGTCTGGACATCGGAGCTCACGCGTGGGAGAAAGGGGGTGATGTGTTGATGTTCTTCTGTGATGTTGACATCTACTTCACACTGGAATTTCTTAGCACTTGTCGTCTCAATACAGCTCCAGGTCTGTCATTTAACAAGCATTTCTATCTGAAAAATCATTAAACATCTAGTATTTCTTTCATTTTGCGCTGTTGTTTGATTGTACTATAGGGTTTAGTTTATGTGTAGCAAATAAATTCATGAAATTGACTTGTTTTGCATGTGTGTGAGATCAGTAAAAATAAACTAAATATTTGTAATTAAATTTTTCACAATAAATTCATAATAGAAGTTCATTTTTTCCTCCCATGAAGGAAAACGAGTTTTCTATCCAGTGGTTTTCAGTTTGTACAATCCAGCTATAGTTTATGGAAATCTTGAGTTTCCCCCTCCCATTGAGAATCAGCTGGTATGTAACATCAAGATTTATTTTCTATGAACTTACATGTTTGTCAGATATATGGCTTTCTACTGATACTAAAGTGAATAATGCAATTGTATGCTGTTTACAGATTCATAAAAAAGATGCCGGATTCTGGAGGGATTTTGGATTTGGCATGACTTGTCAGTATCGCTCTGACTTCCTCAGCATTGGTATGTCAGTGTGGATTTAAATGTGGGAAAAGTTTTAAATTTTATAATAAAAATTCAGCAAAAGTAGACGAAAGAAATGTTTCAAATATTTCAATAATATTTGTTTTATTGTAGTAAATCTTCTTGAAAGATCTTTTGCTTGTTACATATAAATAAACTCAAGGTTCCCCTTTTCTAGGGGGATTTGATCTGGAAGTGAAAGGCTGGGGTGTGGAAGATGTGCACTTGTACAGGAAGTACCTACGAAGTGATCAGATTGTGATCCGCACTCCTGTATCAGGCCTTTTCCACCTGTGGCATGAGAAGCTGTGCGCAGATGAACTGACCCCAGAGCAGTACCGCATGTGCATCCAGTCCAAGGCCATGAACGAGGCGTCACACTCTCACCTGGGCATGCTGGTGTTCAGGGAGGAGATCGAGACTCACCTTCGAAAGCAGGCCTACAAAACCCAGAGCAGACCAGCAGAATAAATCAACAATACAGAGCACAACATTGTTGATGATGGCAATGAAGAAATAGGTCAAATTGACATTTTTGATATAAACTAACTTAACAAAGTCAACTCTAATTAGTCATCCATGGATTACTGAAGACCTTATGACAGCAAAAAAGACTTTTAAGTGTGGTGGGAGGATGGTACTGATAGGTACTACGTAACCTGTTTACATCAATGAGACTTTAATCTACATTCTGGAATAGTTTGCTTTAATGTCAATTGAAATGTTAGGCGTTCTGCACTAGAAGGACTTTTTGAATTTATTAACTACATGTGGCAATAATGACCAGAGTAAAAAGAGTGTGTGCAAACTATTTGTAAATTGAAGTTGTCTTAATGAATTGAATGCAACAGATTGCATTTTTTTTTTTTACAAATAATTTACACCGAAGTGATTAATAATGGGAATTGGGAAAGCATGTCTTTTTTTATTTTGCAAATAACTGACAGAGCCATACGTTACATTTTTATTGAAAATTTATGCGCTGCGACAAAAATGAGACCTGTTGCAAAAAGGGACAATCATCCACAGATGGATGTGGTTAAACTTGCCATGCTGGATTTGTACTGTAGCCGATGTCTCTGTTGGAATAGTATTCAGATAATGGGAAAAGTCTTCCAAGTGTTTGGACCCGATATGCATTTTAATGCGTGTGTCAAACTCTTACTTTGCACCATGTGTGAGGACACTGGTCAGTGCCATAGCACTAACAGTCAGGGCTTTATGTTGCAGGTATTTGATATTTCAAGACATTAGCCTTTGCACTCACTTTTAAAGAATCTGTAGAAGTAGTGAGAGAAAAGAAAAAGAAACACCACACATCCCTAAAAGACATTTCTGTGATTGAACGTACCACTTCTGATGAGGACTTTATGTATTAATTCAACTTTAAGCAGCAGGTAACCATTGCTATCGGTTGTAGAGCCTAAAATTGGTCAGGATCTTGAGTTCCACTGTTTGTTTGTTTTTAAATAAAAGGAATACAACTAAGAATTGTCAATGATTTTTGTCCCCAAAATAAACCATGATGTGGTACAGCAGTTTAACCTTGAAATGTAAACCTGCCATTTGATCCCCAGCAGTTTTGTCATGAATTATTTGGAGCGAAATCTATGTGCCAGCTAATATCAATTCTTAAATATCCCAATATATTGAAGAGAACTGTAAAATGGTCTGACAAGCCAAATCGACAAACCAGCTAATAATAGTTCAGTTTATTAGGATTTGTTGTTTGAAGTTTTTACATAGCATAGTTATTTCTTCACTAACTATAAAGTTTCTGTTAATACCATTTGATTCCATTTGCAGTTGCACTCAAACATTCGCAACTCTATAATTTAAGCTATAAAAATGGCATTTTAAACCCTTGTGGTGGTATTGAAATCCACTATTTGACTTTCATTTCTTAATTTAAGACACATGGAACAATACAAGTGTATTCATTTTAAATTAAGACAGTCCAAGATGAAGAGTTGAAAACGGTTTAAAATATTCTTTTATCTCCAAAGCAATGTGATTTGTGACGACCGAGGAGTTTTAGTGAGCCATTACATCAATGCACTGAGTGATCTGGGTGTATGTTCATGGTCTTGTAAATTTCCTTGAGGAGTAGCAGAGCTGTATCTTCAGATTCCCTGAGGAAAGAGACAAAAGTGTGTTTATAAAACACAACATGACGGTAATGCTATTATTACATAATGATATTGTTATGGAAGATCACATACCAGTAACACAGATGACTTTGGAGTGCAAACAGGTATTCATTAAAGCTCTCGATGGGTTTCTCTTGCAGGACGTAGTCAATGCGATTCCCTCCATTCAGCATGCCCACTTTTATTTGTGTCTCCTCTTCCTTCTGGGGCTCAGGACTCTCAACCATCTTATTCTCCTCTGCAAGCAAACAGTGAGATTCAGATTTTGATAGAGCTTGAGCTGAAGTGTGCACAGTAAACCAGAGCAATGATGCAATGAAAAAAGTTAAGAGGATATAAACTGTGGTTAACTTGCCTTCCCCTTGCTGCATTTCCTCTTCTGCTTTAATTTGACTGGCGACCATGGCGAGCTGTTCGTGTAGTTGAACAGACGATGTGTGAGCGCGGGCAAACTCATTCAGAGTCTGCCAAGCACTCTTCAGAGAGCTCATGAAGCCTTGCTTTAGGTCAGAGCCCATTCTGGATAAACTCTCTTTTAATTCTGGACACAAGACACAAAAAATCCAATCAATTATTATTCAATTATTTACGGTTTTTAGAACAATATAAAAAAAAAACTGTCTAATACATACCAAGATGAAGCCTCTTTCTCCCTTTATGATGAGGGATCAAAACCGGCTCCAGCTCAATGTCTGGTAAGATCATGGGTTCAATTCTGTATGCAACTGGATCCAGCTGAGTGCATGATAACATTAATTAATTAGCTGCAGAATGTTAAAAGTTCAAAATTGTGGTGTTCATTTTTCTTCATTTATACTGACACTTCAGTCCTAAACCATTTTGGACAAGCTAAGACACCACTCACTGGATGATAGATATTGAAGAACCCTTTGCAGGTGGGAAGCTGGTAGGACTCTTCGATTTTCTCCACCCCACGTACTGTCAGAAACATCCCGATGGGAGAACCGAGAGCAAAGAAATTCACCGGTTCAAAGACAAGAGCATGATAAACCACTGACACCTGGAGAGAAACATCCATGATTGTAGAGCATGTTCACATATCAGGTTCGGACCAAATACCTTACTTCTATCCTCTTGATCCAGAGACCAATTTAGCAAGTATTACCTGTCCTGTGCCTATTTCAAAATAGTTGTAATCCACATGGATTGAGGACATGGTCCTTCCCACTGGCAGTTTGCTGAGGGCAGGATCTGGTGTGGGCTCCGTCTGAACGGGAGGTTGGGTCTCTTTTGGTTCCTCTTTTTCTACAGTCTTCTCTTTCACAGCCTTTCGGGCCGTCTGCCAAGAAACAAATGTGTTTCACAGTGTCACACAAAACTGGACAAATAATAAGTGCAAACAATTCCAGATGTAAAATAAAGACAATTGAAAACCTGCCTGTTTTGCAGACTTCTCTTTGACAAAATTGGCCAGTTTTTTACGTGGCCCCAGAGGAATAGCCATCTCCTTCAGATCATCTATTGTGCACAACAGCTGCAACAGAGATGGACAAATAGCAGTGATGAGTAGCTTGCTCCGTTTTGAATAAAAACTAAATTTCAAAAGCTCTCACCAGAGACTCTACGTCAATCTTCTCTGTCTCAAAAGTGCTCAAATATTCAGACAACCCCAACATCTCCAGAACCGATGCCAGGTTGCCGATCTCCTCCTCTTCCTCTTTAGACTCTTCCTCAGCAGCTGCTACAGTAGGCACTTCATTGGTCTGGATGACAGGACTTACCTACAGCAATTAAACATCATTCAAATCAGGTTTAGAAGTCATCTTAAACACCCACAGATGGTGGCTTCCAGGAATGCCATGTCATATTTTAATATGCCATTTCAATTAATGTGGGGCATTCCTTCGGTCATCTTCAAAAATTCTAATGTATTGATACCTGTTTCACATTAGGCGGAGCATTTCCATTGGTCACTGGGCCTGATGAAGGTGACCCAGTCTTCTGATTTGACAGCAGATCAAAAAGTATCAAAGAGCCTACAGATTAGGGGATGTTAAAAAAAAATGTAAATAAAAAATATAAATTTAGTTCAAGAGTACATGGTGTTTTTACATACTATCAGCGAGCTCTTATAGACGTTCAAGGTTTATGATTTAAGACGTTGAATCAGAGTTCTGTAGAAGCAAAGGATTCTCACCCAAGCTATGTCCAGCCACAGACACTCTGCCTCTGAAGTCTGGGTTTCTTTGCATGAATAGTGCATGCAAGCGGTTGATCTCAACAGCCACGGTGTCCATAATGGTCTGGCAGTAGGTTGGGCTGTTGTAGAAGAGAACATCTAAGAGGGTTTCATTAGTGAAGTGACGCAAACGACCTGTGCTGGGCAGAGTAATCTTCTTTATCCTCCTAGTGATGATTAAAACATAAAAGACAAAACAAGACGTTTATGATAATACAGACAACATGAACTAGGCAGAACAGTATGGAGATTTCAAGGTCATAGCAGCAACAAGAAGAAAGGAAATTTCCTGACAACATTTTTTTCAGTAACCTTAGCAAAACGAGTTTCTTAAGAAAGGACAAGCTAATTTAATACCAGTTAATGTGTTTTATAATTATACTTCCATTCAAAAGTTTGGGGTGGGTAAGATTATTTTCATGTTTTTGAAAGAAACTTCTTATTCTCACCAATGCATTTATTTGATAAAATCGGTATGTATATATATTTTACTTTAATATATTTTTTAATTTTATTTACTGTCATTATGGAAAAGCTGAATTATCATTTTACCCCAGTCTATATTTATTTATTCCATGTATTCCAGTCAGTCACATGACCCTTCAGAACTCATTCTAATATGCTGATTTCCTGCTCAAGAAACACCTTCAATGTTGAAAATAGTGGTGGTGCTTAATATTCTTGGGAGAATTGTTATACATTTCTTCAAGATTCTTTAATGAATAGAAAGAACAAAACACTTCTTCCATAATATAAAATTATCAATTTTTTTTTATATATATATACATATATATATCAATTTATCAAAAATATTTGCTAAATAGAAGCAATAGTTTCTTTAAAAACTTGATCACAAACGTTTGAATCATAAATGTATGCTTTGAATATAATTGAATATATATTATGGTGGCTGAAGTGTCAGTTTTAGGCCTCATATACAGCTTTCCAGTGAACCCTCTCTTGAATGTGTCTGTACCTGTCAACCCCTGTGGCATCACCATGCAGAGCTGTGTGCCAGTGCACAGGCAGAAACTCCACACGACTAATCAGATGATCATCACGGGCCTTTTTGAAATGACTCTGCAACAACTTCAAAGACACGCTGCGGAAGTCATCCACTGGGAATACAAACACAGTCTGCATTCACACAGAGCCAATATATGGCCTAAATCAAGACTTTGAACTCAAATTTTTATCTGGCCACTAAACTAGTGTAACATACCACACTCCACCATGCTCCTAAACCTCAGGTCACAGACGGGGCCTATGCCATGCACCATAAACACCAGATGATCCACCTGAGGCATTTCACCTACACGGGAAAACACAATATTCTTCAATAATTCTGGCATGTTATGCATTCTCCTTTAAAAAAATACCTAATAATCTTGAGGTCGAGGGCTGTTTGACAGTTTGCATTTGAAACATTTTAAAATGTAGAGGATTTTAAATGGCAAAATACCAGAACAAATTACTTAGACTGGATAAATGGTTAAAAGATTCATTTACCATCAGGAACTTCATCCTGATCATCGTCCACACCCCTCTTGACGACCCGAGGTCGGGTCTGACCATCCTGTGTCGTGCCCCATTCATCAGGCATGGCTGACGGCTGAAACTGCACAATCACCTGACGAGGAACCAATCAGATTTATGCCACAAAACTGTGAGTCCTGTCTAGATTATATTCTTACTAAAAACATTTAATAATGTTGTACCTTTGGATTGTGCATTACGATGGTCTCACCAGAAGGGAATTCCAGTCGGCGGTGCCACTGATTAGTGGTAACAGCTTTCTTATATTCTGCCTGTTTAACATCGAACAGTTAAAAGTTGTCTTCTGATACTGTTGAGAAAAATGTATAGGGGTGCACAAACCTCCAGCTTCTCACTAAAGTCTTCTGAATAGGGGATGAAGCGACTGTCTGCGTCTCCTTTGTAGAACCAGGTACAGCGGCGGACCTCAGTGGGCTCTTCCTCCCAGTACACGGCAGTCCGTGCACGGTCATACAGCTGCACGTCATAGCGCCCTCCGTCCGTACACACTATCACATTCTCTGGATCTGGCTGAACTGAAGCAACACATTAAGAAATAGACTAAGAGTGGTCATGTGCTTTTGGCATACACAGAAAAACACAATCCAGTTAATCTCAAAGAAATTAAATTACAGTGACTGAGGCAGTTCCATTGAGCCTGAAACAAAGTTATCCTAAAAGTAAACAGCAGACGTCAAACATCAAAAGCCTGAGAACTAATATTAAAATACTGGCAGAGGCTTGTAGAGTCATCCCTGCCAATGTAAGTGGGTTTGACGAAAACACTTTCTGTCTTACCAGAGTTAAATGTTTCTTCCAAGCAAATGGAATCCAGAATACTAAAGGGAAGCCAGACCATCTTTGACTCCACTTGTTTGCAGTAGAACCAGTGAGGTTGAACCGGTTCATAAACATTGTATGCATATGGAACCATTGAGTTGGCAGGAACTAATGGTCCGGTCATGCTGGCTGTTGTAGGGGGTGGTGGTATCTGTGTTGGGGGAGGCTGAAAAATAGCAAAACACTATAAAGACAAAATACAATTCCTTTTTAAAACTGTTACAAAATATGCCCGTTTTCTTAAACATGCTTAAAAAGACAGTTGATTGCTTAAAATGGCATTTTTTATTTTATGTATTTATTTTTTATTTTATGTATTTATTTATTTTTTTCAGGTTGAACCAGTACCAGTATATAGTACATATTCTAGTTTATATAAATCTGATTTGATAATTAAGTTATAGCTGACAACCCACAAATGGACAATATTAAAATTCTATTCTATTTTGAAAGAAAGAAAAAAAAATTCAAAACTGAAATCTGGTAAAAAAAAAAAATATATATATATATATATGATTTTAGTTATCACAACAAATTATTTTGCCACTGCTGTTAGCTAAAATGTTAAACTAAAATGATTTAGGTACTGAAAAATAAAGCTAAAATAATAAAAAAAACATTATATGAAAAACTTAACTTTAAAAACATAAATGAAAATGTTTAAGTGAAATAAGTTGAAATACTTAAATGACTAAATTAATTATAGCTATATATTAATATTAAAATAAATTTAAAAAATCTATTAAACAAAGAAAAACATGACAAAAGAACAAAATCCTAAATTACTAAAACTACAAATCGAAACTTAAAATATAAGAACCTATTAATTCTAAATATTAAGAAATACTACAATGGCATATAAATACTAAAATAGCACTGTATTTTACAGTATGAAACTTTTGTGAATATTAGATCTACAAAGCAGGAAATGAGTAGGAACAATTAAATATCCACTACTGGCCAAGCAGCTCTAATAGCTCTAATAGTGGCAGCAGAGCCAGTAAATTCCCTCTTATTTCCAACTATAAATTTAAGCGCATAGTGATTAAAAAACAAATCTGACATTACATGACCAACCTTGCTGAATGCTGTTGGTGGAGTCTGGAGCGAGGGAGCAGGGGTGGTCTGAGAATAGGGGTTTAGATGCTGGGGTGTTTGGCTGGGGGGCTGCTGCTGTAATTCAGGAGCCATGAGGTAAGGATTAGTTTTGCTACTGGAAGCATTGTGACGGTATGGATTATAGGACTGCTGGGAGCTCTGGGTAGGAGGAGGAGGAGGAGTCGGTGCATTAGGTGGATGAGTGTATGTACTCATAGGAGTTTGATTAGTAACACTGCCATACTGCAGAACGGGGTTCATGTGAGATATTGGTGGGTTTAGAGGTGGGCTAGCTGCAGTGGATGCAGGCGACGGGCCTGTTGTTGATGGTATGACGGTGGCGGCCGGAGGCGGGCATGGCTGCTGCCCTATAAATGCAAAAGGGTCGCTGCTGTTAGTAGTGTTGGAAAAATAATTGAACGTGGAGGCTTGTTGAGGAGCTGCTGATGACGTCTGACCAAGAAAACTGTCTTCTTCTCCAACTTCACTGGCATCATCTTTACAGAGGAAGACATGAAAGAAATGCACAGAAAATTAGTCTTAAATATAACTATTTTGTCAGAACATAATAAATAAAAAACAAATGGCATTAAAGCTTTATGAGCTTTCAATATATTATTTATTAAAAACATTTAGAAAAAATACACAAGTGTGCATCTAGGCTGTAATACTGCCCTAGATTTAATTAATCATCCTATAAAAATAGAAACACTCAAATTTTAAAATAAAAGTTAGGAAAAGTTAATAATAGCAGTAATGGTTCTTTAAAAGGTACATGAGATAATTCTGTGTTTCTACAATATTTAATGCAATTTAATTAAGTTAAGGTTTGATGACAGGTGATTTATGGGATAGTTAGTGATAATGTTATCTCATGGCACGTTTGAGTAGTGACCACTGATTAATTTCACACCGTAAATGCTACGTTACCTGTTACATAAGTGTAACGGCAACTGTTCTTTTACTAATCAAGCAAATAAAATCAATATAAAATTCGCAAAATATTTGACAACGGAAAAAAATGCTTGTTTATGGTTACTGGATATCAGAGTAAAATAATCTTACAGAAATCATAAGCTTATTATCATAGAGAGCAAAGACCTTCGAGCTGAAAATAGAGGAAAGCTAATATAACTAGCCACTAAAGCAGCTCATCTGAAGAGTTTCTAAGCTCACCTCCGGATAAAACTGCGGGGCCGGTGGCCTGACTGACGGGTATGAACGGCAGGCTGAAGTTGAACTCCGGAGCCGCTGAAAACAGCAGATTTGCGCTGCTGCTGGGGATGTTATTGGCTTTCCTGTCAGCCATTTTCAATCAAATATTACACGTAGCTTGTCCTCCAGTCGGAACAGGCAGAGCTTTTTTTTCCTTTTTCTTTTTTTTTCAGCACTTCCTGGTTCGTCACCGCAGAGATCAAAGGGATCTCTAGATTTTTCGCAGATCTTCACTTCATTGATAGTATGAAAGATTCATATAATAATCTGCTCTGACGCATAGCACATGGTATACAGGTTTGTGTGACGTTGACGTACCAAGGCAAAAGTAATCGATGACTCACATCATCGATAGTGTAATTGCTTTCGTTTTTCTTTTAGAAAACACGAGATGCTAGAAAATAAAAATATTTCCAAACAAAACCAAAAACACCTTCACTTTCAAGCGCTCATCATATTTAACTTCAAATATGTACAAACGTATTTCTTACTTGAGTAAGTTTGTTCAATAAATGTCAAACTTTAGGCATTTTATGGAAACTCTGGAAATCATCTATCATTTTCATACACAAATAACTATACACAAATAAATATGCTATTATTAACATATTATAATTTCGTATAACTTATTTGATAATAATAATAATACATTTTTATATAAATGTCTATATAGTGTTTGTTTTTTGATAGAGTACATATCGGTGAACTACCGTCTGGTCTTCTCGGGGCTCTGAGGGCACTGCGCCCTGGTCACATGGTAGTTTTTATGACGCAATTTTCCCGCCACGGTGTTTTGTGCACCGCTGAACTCTGGAACGTGCTTGTTATAGTACATGTTAAAGGAGTATTAGTTTTACATTTTGTGTGTTTCAAAATCTTACAGCGATGCCGACGGTTCAGGACTGGATCAATAACTCGCTGGCTGTTGTTGACGGGCTGTTTGGTAAGACACGGCAGTCAAATTATGTTCTTTAAAACTAATGCATGTAACGTTAGTTCAGAGAAAAGCATGTGAATCGATTTGTAAATCAGTTTACATGTACTGGCCAGCATTACACTGTAAATATCGATGTATAAACTACTTTTCTAAAATGTGACTATGCTTTGTGCTCCTACAGCCCAGAGTAACTCCAGTCCAGACTGGGAGAAGAAAGTTGTGGAGTATTTCAAAGAGAAACTGAAGATAAACGACGCTCATACATGGGTAACTCTGACATTTTTAGTAGATTGACACACATGAATGGCTTTAAATTGTATTCTTGCAGAAATAAACGTGTGCTTATGTTTAGGCTAGTGGCTAGTCCACTGTGTGCAGATATGAGGAGTTGTTTTGACAGATGACATCAATGTTATGCAATAAGCCGGTTCTTTTGCCATGAAAACTGACGTGGGTGTAATCTAGCATGTTATTTTTTACAGCTGTGCACAGTTAAATATGGGCTTGTGATGATTGTCTTAATTATTAGCCAGAAAATGAATGGTTTTAGTGAGAGATCAGTCCTCAAGCTTACCTGTTTGACTTTGGTGTCATTCTTTTTCTGTTTTTTCCAGGTTCCATCTCTGAATGATGTTCCCCTGCACTACCTGAAGCCTAATAGCCTCGTGAAATTTCGTTGCATGGTTCAGGATATGTTTGATCCAGAATTTTTCATGGGTGTTTATGAGACGAATGATCCCACATCTAATTCTAAAGTACGTACTTCTAAGCCTGCCTGATAGAAGTGCATTTGCCCCATTATTGTCTGAATAATTTCTAAACTTGTCCTTACAGCAGGTGAAATGTGGAAAATACAAAGATATCACAGAGGGTGGGGTGAGTAAATATTTGCCTTGTAAACAGATAGCACAGACCGGTCTTTATATAGTTGATTTAAAGAAGATGTATCATATTTCAGATCAAATTTATAGGCGTGTTAAAAGCATGTTACATTATTTTCAAAACTTGGGTTAAATTTTTCTGACCGGGGTTGATTGAATGGAAATAATTAAAAATCACAACATGAAAAGCCAACCAAAAGAAACCGGTAAAACAGCAAATCTTTAACATGAATACTTTTCACATATTACAAAAAATAAACATGAGAACATATGATTTTTAAAACGGTAACACACATATTTTATTTGTTCATAAACTGTGAATGGTATGAACACTATATTATAAACGCTAACTTAAAATGTTTCTTCGAATAAAAGCATCTGCCAAATGCATGAATGTAAATACCCCCAGAGGGTAGTTGAAAAATTAGCAAAACAAAAAAATAAATACAAAAATGGCAAATATATATATATATAAAAAAGGTTTTATGTTGGGTCTGTATAGCTGTCTTTAACACTGACCTGCAAATTTCATAATTGTAATAGAAATATTGTACCAAAATGTTAAAATTTATATAAAAAAAATATTTAAAAAAAAAACTTAATAGATTAACGTTGATGTGTAAAATGTCAGTATGAAATATGCAGATTAACCTGCAACATAATATAATAGTGTTCCTGTGGCTCAAGTGGTAGAGCATTGCGTTAGCAGCGCAAGGTTGTGGGTTCGATTCCCAGGGAACACGTTAGGTAAAAAGTGTTAGCCTGAATAAACTGTATGTTGCGTCTGCTAAATGTATACATTTATTTATTTATAATATAAAAGTTAAACCAAGATAAGCAACTGGATTTTTTATATCAGCAGGTGGACTTCAACTCAAGAAACATGGTTACTTCAGAGAGACAAACCTTTTATTGTGTCCCCATCCCAGGAGAATCCCAATGGGCCAAAGAAATATCCTTTATATGGAGCCAGAAACTATTGTTTACCTCAAGTATTTTTTTTTTTTTTTTTTTCATTTTTGGACCAGTATGGAAGTTAAACTATCTTTAACGGCTCAGAACAGCTATGCAAGTACCAATCAGGCACGAGTGGTGCCCTCCACTTCCTTTGTCCCAAACAGGCATAAGCGCAGCTATGAAGAGGACAACGAGATGGACACGCAGCCCCAACAGATGAAAGATGTTAGTCAAGGTAAGAAGGAAAAATGAAGTTCATCAGTCTGAAAAATGCAGTTCCAGTATAAAGACATTTTTTCCATCTATCTTTTGTTCAAGGTCAGATTAGTTTAGATTCTTAGATTTGTTCTTTCATCTATCTCATGTTAAAAATTAACAACGATTTACGTTTGTCTTGACAGGAGCTCAGAGATCTACAGAGTCTCATGGCAACACTGAGCCGAAGCGTCAGGAGACCGAAGCTCCCAGCCATGACTCATCTCAGTCACACTGCACATCCAGTCTGGACCTCAACTTCCCTTTGCCTGGAGAAAAGGGCCCAGCCTGTCTTGTTAAGGTTTAATTGTTCATTCGATTGTAAACCATCATCTTGACACTCTCAATTAAATAATTTTTTTCATAGATTGTCATTTTTAATGCATACTTTTTAGACTAACACTATAATCAAGTTGTCTTGAGCAAGCACATGTTAACATTGTAATTTTCTTGCAATAATATGATGGTTCGCTCCATTGAATTGTTCTCCACCCACACAGACAGCCATGTAACTCGGCCATCCTCTGTAATTTGCAGGTGTATGAGGACTGGGACAGTTTCAAACTGAATGACATGTTGGAAGTATTTGGCATCCTTTCTGTGGACCCTGCCTTGAGCGTGATTGCAGATGAGAGGTAGTCTGAGTGTAATTTTGGGATGGATTGGTATGTAATTGCAATAAGTTCTCTAAAGTTAAACTGTAATAATGTATTGTTTGATTCATGTCTTTAGAGAGGCGTCTTCACTGCTGGACCCAACAGAAGGTATGGAGACTGTGGAGGAGCAAAGAGTTCACAGCCCGCCAGCATCCCTCGTACCGCGACTGCATATGCTGTATGCCCAGTCTCTCGTGCAAAACAACCCACTACTGCTCTCTAGTGCACCGGAGAATAACGGTGAACACAATTCATCATTCTTAAGGATCTGTTTTTAAAATTTGTATTATTAAGTTTTCATTTTAAGTTTCAGTAATTTTGTTCATTTGTCATTTATGTATATATTTTAATATTTGCATTTAGATTTAAATTATGTACCAGTTAAATATTAGTTTATTTCAGTGTTGTCATTTTATTACTTCGACTTTAGTATCAGTTAGCTGCCAAGGCAGTATTTGTCAAATTATATTGAATTTCATGTAATGCTTGTCTAATTTTATTTCAGCTTTGTTTCTGTTAATGAGAATTTTTAATAGTTTTAGTTAACATTAACACAATAGTTAAATTGACAAGTGCCAATGTCTATTATGTCATTAATATTAAATAAAAGTATTGTCATGATTATGAAAATAAATTAAAAAATCACAGTTTTTAATTGTTGACTATTTGTACAAGTAGTAAGTACTAGTACATTATTAATGAAATATTAAAAAGTAATTGTTTTGCTGTGGTATCAAAGTTATTTAGAATCAAACTTATTAGTATTAAACTTTTGTAATATGTCGAGCCTGCTCTTCAAACAGTTGTTGATGTTGTATGTCTGTGTATGCTGTCTTCAGATTTGAGTGGTGCTCTTGGGGAACTGGCTTCGGTCCGAGCAGAGCTGCTCACCTACCTCACACATGTCCTGATGGGGGATTCCCTCGCGGCAGAGTACCTCATTCTCCATCTCATCTCCAATGTGTACGTCTCATTTTAACATTGAGTAGCTCTTTTAAATTTCTTTTAATTACCATAGAAGCCTTTTCATAACATAAGTCCCTGTTTAATTTATAGCACTACTTTATGCATTAATATTGCTTTTGTGGCATTGTGTGAAATGCCACCTATTTGCCACAAGTTTCAAGAGAATTTTCCACTTCAAAGAGAGTGAGGTTTCATATGCAAAATTAATTATTCATAGTCCTTCAGACTACACATCATAAAGTGTTTTTATTGTAGATACAGCAGACGGGATGTTCTTCCTTTGGGCAAATTCACCTTAAATCTCAGTGGCTGTCCTCACAGCTCTCCATACACTGAGCATCTCTACAAAGTCATCCAACAGCTTGTGCCATCTGTAAGTCATCGATTTTGTGCTTTTCTAAATCTTAAAGTTATATTACTCTAATAGTAGTAGCTGCCATTACTACTACTTTAAAAGTTGATTCCCCTTTCTTGCTAGTCATACCGGCTATGCATGAGCCTGCATAACATGAACAACCAGAGGATGGTGCCCCGGAAAGATTACACAGCTAACCGCCTGGTGAGTGGGACACTTCAGCTGGCCAACAACACGTCATTGTTTCTGGATGAGACACAGCTGGAGCAGGGCCAACTGGACGCCACAGGTGAGAGCACTGATTATAGCAGGGAAAAGTACTGTGCTAACTAGAAGTACAGTAGGAGTCCAAAAGTCTGACACTACTTTGGCTACATATACATGCAACCCAATAATCTATTTTTAATCATAACAATGGCTCAGTCGGTTTGAAAAGACTCAATCACCTCAATCATTCCATTTGAGCTCAGTCTGATGGAAATTTCTTTCGTCCATTAAAGCTCAAAATGATCTATGGATCCTTCTCTTGTCATGCTGGAGCACATGATCATCAGTTTTTAGACTTTACACAAACATGTGGAGTTCATTCAGTGATGTTGTCAGTGGCAAAAGAGAGACATTCGAAAATTCAGTTCAACTTTTCACTCAAATTGTTAAGTGTATTGCTGATTAAATAATTTGCAATGTAAAAAGATTGTACTCTATTCATTTCAAGAAATGGTGATCTTTCACTTTTGGACTACCATATGAGCAGTCTCGTGTCAAACAAGTCTAGTGTTTGACAGGAAGTGGCTTCCTGTGGTTTTGACATGTATGCATTTCTAAAAAACAAACAAACAAGCCTTTTATAATCTTTTATTTATACTGAGATGTACATTCACCTTATTGGTGTTATGCAAAATGTACACTGCAGAGGTGGCCCAGAATTGCTTCTGAAGTGGCATTTAGGTGTCTTTACACAGACTGTTTAATGCTGCTTAGAGGTGGCATGAATGCATTTACAGAGGCGTTACAACTGTATATTCTGATACTTTGATATTATTTTGAGGTGGGTCAGAGCATGCATAATTTAGTCTGGCTTTTATGTGGCATTGTGAATTTTGACCAGGCATAGAGCACTCCTAAAATGGCTTGCCTTTACAATTGAGAGTTGCCATCAGTAACCTTGTCATTCTCTGTTAATATCAGTACACAATCTCTGGCAGAGACAGATGCGTGCCTGAAGGAAAAGTAAACATCCTTTTCTGCAGCAGCAGGCATTTCCTTTCAGACTGTATTGCTCTGTGTTGTTCATTCGTTGTATTTATCTTGCGTGTTGTTCATAGAGACACAATTCTTTGTGTACTGTCTGTCCTGGGTGTAGGTGTGCGAAACATCACCGCGCTGGGGAACCTGATCTCCTGGCAGAAGGTTGATTACGACTTCAACTACCACCAGATGGAATTCCCCTGCAATATTAACGTGCTTATCACATCTGAGGGTCGATCGCTCCTCCCGGTAAGAACATCAGGCCTGAGTCTCTTCAGTGTTTTATTATTAAAATATTACCCACATGTATTTGGCTGAATTCGAGAGATCGGCATCTTAATTTCCAACAGGTGAAAATGACTTTGTTGAATGCCTCTCCCATGGGAGTTGGTTCCTTCAGGCAGTTGTAAAGACAGCCTAATATTTCCATTACAGTCCTCAGGGTTGTCGTCAGCTCCCTGGCTGGGCTCTAATCGTGGCTTTGCCGTGATGCTAACAGTCTGTGGAATGTGCTGTGCTATTCCTGTACGTCAGCTCTCCAGTTGCCATGGTGGCAACTCTACCACAAGGACATTAGAGGGAGAGGCCAGGACAGGCCACTTATTTAATGGCTCGATGTTCAGATACAGTTTTTTACAAAGTTCAGAAAGGCACTGAAGGTTTATTAGGAGTAGTTTCATAACTCCTTAATGGCTTCTGACATTTCTACAAATGAGAACTTGAAATACCAGAGCTCAGTCATTTTAAAAATGAGGCACATTATAAAATGCAAGTCCTTGCAGTGATTTTCTTCTTTGCTTTCTCAGTCTGACAGTCAGGTTCACCTGCAGCCCACGCTAAACCCACCTAACCTGGAGGAGTACCTGAGTGCCGTGCAGGTGGCGCAGGTTCCATCTCAGCTCACCAAGTATCGCATCTATCTGAGTGTGGTTCGTGCCCTGAACTACACTATTTCAGATGAGATCACAAAGGTCAGGATTTTGTCAAGTCACCTTTATATTAATAGCGCTTTATACAATTTCAGCTGTAAAGCAGCTCTACAGAAGATTCAGTTGAGTGTTGATTTCGTTTAGTTCAATAATAGTGCAAAGTTAATCCAATTATGAAACGTATGGAAGCATATGGGTAGCAATATTCAATTTGGGGTGTAATATGCAAAATGACAATGCAATATGTAAAATGACAATGCATTTCTGTATTTACATTTACATTTTCCAATACATTTGTGCAACGTTTGGTGCAAAATGGAAATGAAAATTAAATTACATAATTTTTATTTGCCATTTTATACACCAGTTTTAATATGTAAAATGAATACTAATTTTAACGCTTTATAAGTTGCAAAATTAAAATGAAAATGTATTACAGAAATGATTAGATATGTCTAACATGTTCAAGCAAAAACTGTGTCAAAATTATCATTTAAATGCTATTTTTCTTAAATGCATTAACACTCACAGTCAAGACACTTACGATTGCATTTTCATTCAATGTCCTGCAATGAATGTAGCAAAATTCAATGTGCACATTGAAAATGCATTCCGAGCCGATCACGTGTCCGCCCCCTCCTGCCATGTCAATCACTGCGTGAACAAGGCGGGGCTTGCAGAAGGTCAAGAGACTCAAATCTCAAGAAGAGGATTCAAGTGAGAGAACCTGGATAAGACCTTTGGTCCGTGTACGTTTTGATCATTTCGGTTAATGGCTTCAATATTTCATTCGCACTTGTGGGCGGAGCTGAAGCGCTGCTTTCATCTGATTGGTCGAATCGCTCCACCTTCAGCTCGGTCTTTTCATTCTTTCAGACAGAATAAGAGTCAGTGAGAGTGAAGCACTGTAATGTCTGAAACCACCGCTCTCTGTTAATTAGCATAATATTTGAATCAGATGTAGCTGGGCACATAATTCGTGCTGCTGAGACCTGCAAATTATTTCTAGATTGTGGTATTGTATGAATATTGTCCCACTGATAAATACAGTGCAAATAGTTCTCTCTCTTTATATAAAAGTGAAGTGGAAATAAAAATCAATAATAGACTGAACAGTTCCATGTCTGTAACATTTACCACTCTCATCTTTTAAGTCATAAGGCACTAGGTATGTGTGTGTGACAATAAATAATGGTAAAAATTAATATAGTTACATTTCTAAATAAAAATAGTAAAATTAGCTCTATGCTGCTCAGTGCTCCTATAGCCTACCCCAGAGCGCCCTCTCGCGGCTGTAGACGGTAATGTTCTCTTGGTTCTGAATAAATGCGACTTATAGTCCAGTGCGACTTATAAATGTTTTTTTTCCTCGTTATGACGTATTTTTGGACTGATGCAACTTATACCGAAAAATACGGGTAACATTATTATTATTATTATTTATTATGAGAGTAATTGACACAGACTAGAACTTTAATGTTTCACCAAATTCAGCTCAGATCTTCAGACTTGTCTGACTCGTGTTGCTGTCTAACTGGCCAGACTTACCTTTCCAAAAAATCCTATTTAATTTTATTTAATAAATTTAACTATATTTATTTCCACTTCACTGTTATCCAAAGAGACAGAACTATTTGAAGTGTTTTTATCAGTGGGACAATATTTATACAATACAGTATATACATCCTAGAAATAATTTAACGGGGTCTCTTGCAGGTCTCAGCAGCACAAATTATGTGCCCAGCTACATCTGATTCAAATATTATGCTAATTAACAGTGAGTGTAGTTTCAGACATTAGTGCTTCACTCGCACTGACTCTTATTCTGTCTGAAAGAATGAAAAGACCGAGCTGAAGGTGGAGCGATTCGACCAATCAGATGAAAGCAGCGTTTCAGCTCCTTCCACAAGTACGAATGAAATATTGAAGCCATGAACTGAAATGATCAAAACGTACACGGACCAACTGTCCTGTCCATGTTCTCTCACTTGAATCCTCTTCTTGAGATTTGAGTCTGTGACCTTCTGCAAGCCCCGCCTTGTTCACGCAGTGATTGACATGGCAGGAGGGGGCGGACACGTGATCGGCTCGGAATGCATTTGCAATGTGCACATTGAATTTTGCTACATTCATTGCGGGACATTGAATGAAAATGCAATCGTAAGTGTCTTGACTGTGAGTGTTAATGCATTTAAGAAAAATAGCATTTAAATGATAATTTTGCCACAGTTTTTGCTTGAACGTTAGACATATCTAATCATTTCTGTAATACATTAATTAATTTTAATTTTGCAACTTATAAAGCGTTAAAATTAGTATTCATTTTACATATTAAAACTGGTGTATGAAATGGCAAATGAAAATTATGTAATTTAATTTTCATTTTGCACCAAACGTTGCACAAATGTATTGGAAAATGTAAATGTAAATACAGAAATGCATTGTCATTTTACATATTGCATTGTCATTTTGCATATTACATCCCAAATTGAATATTGCTACCCATATGCTTCCATAGAAATGAGATTAATTCAGCTATAAGCATCTTTACAGAAGGCAATGGTGTAAGTTCAGTTCAAGCCAGTTCAGTGTTGATTCCGTTATGAAACACTCAATTCAGCTATAAAGCAGCTTTACAGAAGACGGTTGTCATTATCGAGCACAATTTAGTCACAATTTAGTCAGCAAAGTTCAATTGATGATATTGCTGCATATTAAAGAGATGGTTCACCCAAAGATTTTAATTCTGTTATTAATTACTCATCATTCCAAACCTATAAGACATTCGTTCATCTTCGCAAAACAAATGTAGGTATTATTGATGAAATCCAAGAGCTTTCTGGCCCTGCATAGACAGCAATGAAACTATGTTCAAGACCCAGTAAGGTAGCAAGGACATTGTTAAAATATCCATGTGACATAAGTGGTTCATCTGCAATTTTAGGAAGCTAGTATACTTTGTGCGTGTAGAAAACAAAAATAACATATTAATTGTGGTACTTTAATGAACGTGTGGCGATGATTGACACGGAAGAGAAGAAATTGTAGAATAAAGACATTGCAACTACACAAACTAGCAGGGCACTATTTTCAGGCGCTGCGTAATATCGCTGCACCCATGATACGGCAGCAAAGTTTCTTCATTTATTAGATTATAGTTCCTAGTCATATCAGCCTAGAAAATTGTGTGCAACTTTTCATTTTCCGTCGGTCTTAGTACACGATGTAACTACAGAAGTCAAGTTTTAAATAGGAAAAATATAGAAACTCTTTGGTCATTTTTGAGCGAGATGCTAACAGTCTAATTAGATTCAATTATCTATGCTAAGCTAAGCTAAAAGTGTTACCACCAGACCTGGAGATGGGCTGAAAGGATTCAAAAATGGTAAAACTCAACTGTTTTAACTCTAGGGGAGTTGGAAAATGAGCCTATTTTCAAAAAAAGTTGATTGTTCCTTTAAATGTGGTAGTTGTGCTTCTGACCATGCAAGGTCAGAAAACTCTTGGTTCTCATCAAAAATATCTTAATTTGTGTTCTGGAGATGGTTTTATGGGTTCGGAATGACATGAGGGTGAATAATTGATGTTTAGGTGAGATATCCTATAGTGGAAACTACATAAGTTTCCCTTAAACTCCAAAACCAAAGGCAGCAGTAGAAAAGAACCAAAACAAATGTATACGATTGTTTGGATGTTTATTGTGATAAAATTTCTTGCTTCATGCACTTCATTGGCACTCCTGATCTGTAGGCAGTAGAAGAAGACTTTGTAGAGATGCGAAAAGATGACCCTCAGAGTATGTCTGCAGAAGACCTCCATAGGCTGCTGGTTGTTGCGAGGTGAGTTCGGAGTTGCACTTTCACAACTATTCTAGTTATGTTAACCATAAGAAGCCAATTAAATATTTATTTGGATTCTGTTTCAGGTTGCTCTCATTAAGTCACGGGCAGAACACACTCTCCAGAGATGGCTGGATGAAAGCGAAGCAGCTAGAGGCTTTGAGAATAAGTCGATCACAGCAGCAGAAATGTGTGAACGGAAACGAGCCTTAAAACATATTACTATTTTCATATACTTCAACAGTTACCATACTTGTTTATATTTTGGATACAAATTTAATGTTTTCATATGACCTTGTACATTTCAGTTTTTTTTACTTCATTTTAAACATGTGGGAAAACTTACAGGCACTGGTGAAGATTATTTCCAATGTTTAAATTGTTAAATTTTGGTTTTGATACTTGCATTGTGTATTAACATTTATATGCAGATGCAACTATGTGACAAAGTATAACTGCCTTAACACAAATACTTACGGCACGAGGGTATTAGAAAAAATAAAGTTTTGAGAACTTTGTGTGTGTGTGTATATATATATAGTCTTGTTTGAAATGTTGGATAGCACTCACAGTAAGGTTTCATTTGTTAACTACTTTAGTTAACATGAACTAACAATAAAAAGTACTTCTAAAGCAGCTGATTTTAGTTCATTTCAGCATTTACTAATACATTAAAATAACTGTTAATGCATTTAATGGACCTAAGCTAATGTGACAAAGAATGTGATAAAGAACTCTTTTATTTTTATTAACCAACTTTAACAAAGATTAATAAATACTGTAAAAAATGCTTTGCTTATTTTTAGTTAACGCATTAACTAATGGGGCCTTTTTGTAATGTTACTAATTATGGGAATTATAGCAATGGCTATACCAGTTATGCAGTTGGCAATAGCAATATAATCTGACACTTAGGGACCTTGTTATTCTGGTGTATTACAGTGAATTAAAATCATGCCGTAAAAACAGCTTTACAAGAAGGTTCGTCAGCATGTTTAGAGTTAAAAATAGTGAAGGCCTGAAAGTGCTAGTGCGGACATGGTCATGTTGAAGGTTTTAGACAATGCAGCACCAGACTGTTCTTCTCTATTATAACCTGACTGAAGAAGTCAAGCCTCCCAGGCTGCATCTGAATGTAAAGAATGTAATACAGTGTAACTCTGGTCAATTAAGAGCTCTTCACTAGGAGGAGCCACACATTGACACTGACACACACTTACAAGAAAAAAAAAAAACATTCCTCAAGTGATCACTGTAGTGTTTTGTGAGAAAAGACTCTCCAACTGTTTTTGTAATTAAAGCTGTAAATGAATCAAAATGACAAAATTCTTTGTTTAAATATTTACTTAAAAATCCTCCCAGGCACATCCCATAACATTACATAAAATACAGCAGTTTACATTATTTTTATTATTATTAACATAGGAAAATACTGGGATTTAAGCTTGAGAACATGAATTTTGAATAAATACTCTGCAATAAAATGTTGGGTACGATGGATGAAAGTCCACAAACATTTATGGAGGAAAGCGTTCTCTCAAATGGGAAGAAGCTGATCATGATTTACAAACAGGACTGTTAGATGAAATGTTATACGAGATATGTCAGTTCAGTTACAAACATTGAAAATAAAAAGGATTCAAAAGCACTTTGTGACAAATTGCAACTTGCAAGATGTTCAGGGAACAACTACAAAGGACAGCGCAAGTCTTTATGCACAGAAAATAAAAAAATTCATACATAACCAAAAACAATCTACCCCACCTCCAAAAACAAGATGTTTGTCAAGATCCTCAGCATAAACCTCTGCCAAAGAAGAACATTTCAAGTTCAAAGCAAAGAACAGAGTGCAGTCCAGTGCATGCCATCTTAAATAATAGTAAAAAAAAGTCAGGTTACCACCAAACCTACTGCGCAAATACTGCGTATTTATCACAGTTGCATAACAGCCATCATATATTAAAACTCAAGACCGTTCCAATCTCGGAAGCTTATCAAAACCACGTACCAGCTCCAGGAATGTCAAGAACAATGTGTAACCCACTGCCTTGCAGAGCACTCTATGCTACAGTACATGTGAGAAATTACGTGTGAGAAACAAAGCTCATGGTGGGTTTGGAAAGCTAACTGTGCCCCAAAGAACCGACAAACCAGCTCTAAAAGCCAATATAATGTTCACATGAGATCACATTGTCTCATTCAGACCTTTTGAAATGATTTAGCTCATAAAATATTTAAATATTTCAGCATCTCTTGATACACAAAGATCAATCCCACAGAATCTTGCACTTAAACAACAGTAATTAATGCATAATTAAACAAAGATCCACTGGATATCACCCAGTAAGGCTTCGGTTTTTTTTTTCAAATGTAGAATTTATGTGGGTAAGGCTTTAAAAGATGATCTAATCACTTCTCAATTTTATCTCAAATGACCTTCAAGCCTAAGTGAATCCAAAGACATGGAATAGACAGTGACAGAAATAAATGTAACCTGAATGAAAACAGAATTATAGGTATACTTGTCAAAAACCTGTATTTAGCAATTTGATAAGGTTTGCTCTTACCATTTAATGAGTGCAAAACGTTGATTATCGTGGGTATCTTACATCAGACTTGTGTCAAATACCAGTCAAAAGTCACTATATATGCATACGGAGGTCCAGCAATTGCAAATAATTAATTTGAGGTCTTTACAGGTACTCAAAACCAGTAATATCTGCATATGATATGAATGTCCAACAATGTACAAGCCTAGCATTTTAAGATACCAGCAGACTGGAAAATAAGACATAGTTGTAAAATTTAAAGACATAAGCCTTTCTCAAAATAAACTTGTAACAGTAAATAGTTGTTTGAGTCATCTGCTAATGCTATGAAATGAAAGTTTTGTTTGACAATTTAGTTGCATGATTGGATCAACAGAGGCGACTTGTTTCCATCATCTATGATTATAAACTTAAGAGCATGTAAATATAATTCTCCATCTATAAACATCTTAATTGAAGAGTTCTAAAGGAAACTGCTACAGTACTTACAAATACTTTTTACAGTTGAATAATATAATTTGACCATAGATCCTACACAACTACTCTGGTCCTATTTTGGTATAGTTTTATAATAAACACCACGTCAAAGATATCCATATAACTGTACATGAAATATTAAGCCGCCCACTGATAGATATTCCAATCGGGAAAGGTTACAGCAATGACAGCCAGTGAATTTCACTGCACAAATGGGGTCACATGACGTATCTAGGTCTTAGGTCTCGACATGCTATAAAACTTGCCTGTCCTTATCTACCTCAGAGTTACTTCTTAACATGCAAACCAGCAATCTAGAGATGTTTAGGATTCGAATTGGTCAAGTTAATCGCACTACGTACTACTCAACACTGGCTGTAAACTTTGGTTTGATTAACTGGAGGGAACAACAGGAGTGTGGCTTGACATTTGTGAGGTTACGCTACCGTTACTGTACTGGAAGTCACGATCTAACACTAAAAATACATCCGCTAAGCACGCTATATCTGAATGATCCTGGTCTGGCACTGTGTAAACATCGCTCGCAATTCGTTCTCTTGGGTTTCGTTGACGCCGTCTGGTTCTGGGCTTTTCTGTACTTTTGCTACAGCAAAGTTGATGCCTTGGGTAAATCCAGCTTGGGTTAAACTAGCCACCTGCACCATGGAGCTTCTGATCTTCGCGAAGGGCGACACGACCCGGCTTCCATTGCTGTCTGCAGGGGAGGGTCCTGTGAGACCTTCCAAGCTCTTTTGTGAACCGCATGATGTGGCGGAGCCTGCAGGCTGAACAGTTAGAAGATTTGCCTCATGGATGGTGGACTCTACCTCAAGCTGGGATGGGCGAGGAAGCTGCTGTTGGGAATGAGAAGACCCCAGCTTTGCTTCTGGAGCTGAGGGGGCTTGAGGCGCTTGCAGCTTGGGTGCTGGAGCCACTTCCTCGAACACCTCTATTGGTTTGATCTTGGCATCCTGAACAAATTGGTGGCAGTAAGCATCAATAGGTGTCCCAAAGTCAATCAGAATGGCTTCCTCTGCCACAGAGGCAGACCCAGGAGACTGGTCATCTGGGCCAATTGACAAGCTATCTGCCGTCTTGTCATCACAGCCTGTGACTCGCATGACAGAGGGCACCGCAAGCTCGACGCTGCCAATCGACTGCGAGCGACTGCCAAGTCGTGGTGCAGATGCTACAATTCCACAGCTAGGAAGCACATAGTCCACGTTTTCCCGAGAGCCTGAGCAAGGCTGCTCGTCAGAGTGGCATGAATCAGAATCAGAGGAAATCTCCTCTGAATGTACGTCATTAAGGTCCTTCAGGGCTGCTGAACCCGTATTGCCATCATGAGTCTCTAAACTGCTATCTGATTTCCAGAGGTTCACATGCAAATTTGGCTTGAGGAAATTCACTTTTACCTCAGGCTTTGAGAAGGTCCCTAGTTTCCCCAAGGGCTTGAAGTTTCCGATGTTGACGTTTGTCTTTGTCTGCTTCACTTTCTGGTTTAGTGTTGAAAACTTGTTCAAAATGAAACTTTTGCCTTGAGCCAAACCAGACCCAAGGACTTGGTCCACGGCTTTCCCTTGTATTCCCATTATATCCTCATGCGGTTTGCTGTGTTTCCTGAAACCAAGCAATTAAAGACAATCCAGCACAATTTAGCTTAGTTCAAAAGGGCAGAAAAAAACAGATTTGACTGAAATTGGTTTAGTTTTTTTGTAGCCTTAACATAATTTAAAAAAAATTAAATCAGAGGTTCACAAGCTTGGTCCAAACCACCTTCATTAAAGAATTTGATATTTGTTGATGTGTCTCAGACTAATTCATCAGATCGAGTCTCATGTTTTTTCATTTGTTTAAACACCCAATATTAAAGTTTCACTGGAACCTATACAAGTTTGTGTCCACATATTATTTTTATACAAAACAAAAAAAAAGATGGAAAAAAATCTAATTTAAAAAACAGATTTAAGACCAAAATCCCCAGCAGTGTAAGTAAAGCCTTTGTGTCTTTAGTAAATCAGGTAAATAGCATCTCTCTTTTTTTTACCTCTCTAGTTTCTTCTCAACAACATGGACGTCAAGCCCCACAGCTTGCTTTGTAATACGAAGCATTTCCGCAATGCACTGGAGTGTGTCTGAAATGCAAACAATCCAACAAGTGCAAAGGAGAGGATAAATTATTGAACACAAACACAAAACCCTTCAAGCTACTTTCAATCAGTATTCAGACAGCCAAGTTATATCTTTTACCAACTTAACCCAGAATGTCAATCACTGAATTACACAATACAGAACTAGAGGCACAGCAAATCATGGTGTCTCTGTACAAACCTTTTCCATCATCTTCTGGATTTCGTGTGACAGCCCTCAATGTATGGAAGTAACCACTCATCTCCCCGTTCTTATAGTGCAGCCGCATGCAGCAGTATTTAGGCTTTCCAAAAAGAGTCGGTTCTGGACCTAAAAAGACCAACATTGGTGATAATCACAGATCATTTGATTTATTAGGACAAAAATTACACCCACAAGTTTATCTACAAGCTCTTACCAATTTCGATCTTTTCAAGTCCTTCTAAACTTAGTCTCTGATACTGGTTGACTTTGTCCGCCTCCTCATCATAGCTAAATAGCAACAGCAAAGTGGAGTGGCATTACTAAACCAATGCCAAGAAAAAATGATTTCTTATTTTAAAAAAACACAAACATTGGGAGAAATCGGACTTACTAGGCCACATAATACGCAGAGTTGGACAACAGCAGAAGAACATCAACATCTTTGTGAGTGGCGTCTATAAGACTAAAAGAGGAAAAAGGTCAACATCTTGAAAAAGAGGCCCATAAATAGTACCATTAAACCCTGGGCATACAGGAAAAAGAGAAACAATGGACAATGCCTTGCAAAATGAAATTTTACTAGAATTTGACTCGGACCATAATATATCATGCTTATTTGAGTATGTCTTGTGTGAAAATTAACTCAAATAAGCATTACACATGGAAAGAGTTAACCTTGTGTAATTTACAAAGACTTAACATGATTCCAACCCAATCAGTAACAGTTTCCAGGCACCTATCACCATGACCTACCACCAAAAATGCTCAAAAGAATGGAGGAAATATGACTCCCTCACCCAAACAATGATTATACAACCAAACAGGAAAAAAAACCAATATGTACAAGTACCTCTGAGCCAATGATATTAAACTGTAGGAGGAAGAGTAAACTAAAAATATGAATTTTTTAATCAAGCTTTATAATAGATCATAGATCAATAAAACCCCATCTCTAACATTACCTTAGTTTTATATTTATATATTTATATATATATATATATATAAAGCTTAATTACAATAATATATATTGTTGTAATTAATTTTATTCTTAAATTCTAATAGATATTTCCAAATAAAGGGGAACAAAAGAAAAGAAGATTACCCAATTAAAGGACTGTTAACACAGAGAATGCATTTTTTGTATTCCACTGTGCTGCCTTGCTTTAAAAAAAAGCAATTCAAGACCCTGTTCTTTTCATTTTCTTGACCTGTGCATTTCATTTTTTAACACAATAACGCATTTTGTGTGAACAGCCCCATCACTTTCTGAAACGGCATCATACAATTTGCTTGAAATGAGAACGGTCTCCAAAGCACTGCATGATGATGTGGAGGGCTCTCACCTTGGATCACAGTCGATAAGTGCCCATCCACCGTGAAACTTCTCATCATCAGGCAGCAGCAGCTGCATGTATGTCTGCAGCAGGAGGCTGACCTGCTCCTGAGCTCCTCTTTGGCTCTCCCTCTCTTTCTCCTCCTGCTCTTTCTCTTTGCTGAAGATGGAGTATAGGTCTTCTGTTACTGGAAGGCCCATCATGAGGTCTGGGAGGACCAGAGATACAGTGCATGGCAGATGAGGCACCAGGCTGGGCTTTTAGCATTATATACACCGAACATGGAGAATTTTTTATACTGACCAATGACGGCCTGTCGGTAGGCATCTCTGAAGCGGTTCAAATAGTACCGATTAGCTGAGTTCACACCATCCTTCATCACACCCGCTAACTTTCGCTCTCCTGTTCGTGTGAAATCTCCCTACACAACAGATCGCACACATGAGAAAAAGCTGACAAACTCTTTGGGTGGTCATCACGGTCTTGTTATGAAACCAAAAGCTTTCTCAGTATTTACTCCTTAAAAAGATGCTGAAGTCCCTCAAAACAAACAAAACAATAAGGCTATTGGTGTCAAACTATTACAATTTTTTTTTGTTTATATAGAGAGATAGAGAAAGAATTATATAAACATATAGAATTGTAAGTAAAATGTATTTAATGATGGATGGATGGATAGACAGATAGATAGACAGATAGACAGACAGATAGACTTGTCAATCTGCAAACTAGATACTACATGCTGACAGACAGATGGTGGAGTAAATGTGCTGTGGGGACAGCATAAAATCAATGGCAGGCATTTAGTCTATTTACCTTTAGAGCAGCTGTGCCAGCATACTGACGGCTAATGGTGTCTCCATTGTTGGCCCACATCATCTGATAGATCCTGTAACACTTGAGGGGCAGTGGCTGCTCAGGTGGCATTACACCAAGTTTTTTCAGCTGGAACCAAACAGAGCAAAAGACTCTTTGAAATGTACCGGCATACTGAGAGCAGCTGAGTGAGACAAAGACACTACACTGTTCTGTGGGAGCAATATGGCAGCATTCCTAGAAGCCACAGTTTTATTTACACCTTCAGGCATTTAGCACATGATCTTATCCAAAAACAACTTTCACTTTTATGTGTGAATTTATCTAAATCTTAAAGGTGAATTTAAATACCTGCTGTTCCATGACCACGCGAGCGATAGCTGCCTGTACCACATTAGTCCTGTCCAAGCAATCCATGCAGTTAACCCGGAAGATGCCTTCCTGTTGACAGATGACTCCTGCTTGGTCCACCCTATTTGCAAATCAAAGTAGATGGATATTACATAAGACATGAAATTATATTTACTAACTAAGCAGAATTAGGACTAAAAAAACAAATGAAAGACTCACCAGGCCCATCTCATGTCTGTGATAATGTCAGAGATGGCATCAGTGAGCGTCTGCACATTCTCAAACTTCATCCCTCGACTGGGAAGTGACAAAGGAGAAAATCTGTTGTTGAGATTTGACCATCTTGTTAAAAAAAAAAAAAAAAAACACAATTCACAAGAATGGGCTGATTTTTAGATCATCACACTTTGAGTTTCTTACCAGTGCTCATGGAAGTCGAATGAAACGTATGTTAGGTTGGGATTATTGTACAGCAGCACTTGTTTGAGGTATGCATCACCAATCATCTTCTCACGCCCATTTTGGTCCACTAAATTAATAATCACCTAATTGGGGAAAAAAACAGTGCTGAATTACTAAAAACTCTGTAATACTGAGAAAATTATATCTCATGCTTGGCTGTTATAGTTAATGGCTTGATGAAAGTGCAATTGATTAATTAGGTTTAATTCAAATTAATTTCTTAGACCCTAAACATTCATTCTGACATTGACATAATTCCGCTCTGTATCTGACTGGAACATTCCAATTTATTACAGAATAACTGCTTACACCGTCATTCAAAAGTTTATGGCCAAACATTTAAAAAAAAAAAAAAAAAAAAAAAAATTTATTCAGCAAGGACACATTCAAAATTGACAGTAAAGACATTTATAAATGTTACAAAAGGATTCTATTTATAAAAAAAATTCCACATAAATATTAAGCAGTACTCTTTTACTGTTTTTTTTTCTTTAGCACCAAATCAGCATATTAGAATGATTTCTGAAGGATCACGTGACACAAAAGACTGTTTTGTTTGCTTGTGTTTAATGTCATGCCAGCTTCTGTAGCTATTTCCATGGAAAGAAAAATGTATGGCTAAATTATATCAGGTTTTTACTTGTTTTATTTTCATTCAAAAACCGTAAAACTGTATTTGGCTTATCTCTGTTAAAAATCTTTTCAAAATCATTAACTGAATATAAAAAGTTTTCTCAGTGTTAAAACCAGCACAATCTAATAAAACATGCTTCAGGGTTAAAGGGCTTTGGCAAAAAGAACATGTTGGAGGATCTTCTCCTAGTATTAAAAACTTGTGTGTCATGACTCATTCTGCAGAGGGTATAAACAACCTGGGCTGTGTTTCCTAAAAGCACCGTAAGCTTAAGTACAATGTAGACTCACTGAAATCAATGGAGATACGATCAAAATTTCTTTTTCCAACATTGGGGCTAGTTTAATGGAGTTTATTCAGTGTATATAAATCCCACTCTGTTTGCCATTTGTTATTAAAATAGGTACAAATTATTGGTTTAAAATCCATAGGAGGTACTGTACAAATTTGGAGGTCTACAGATAATGCTTCCTTATTTCCTTAGATTCCACAGAGCCAAGGAACCAAACAAAACCAGATATTAAAATTATGATCCTCTAATTCCAGCAGTTTGTATAAAAAAAAATAATAAAAAAGTAATAAGTGTAAGGTGATCATTTTTAAGGGATAACATTGCTTGAAGACAAGTCTTTGAGACTGTAATTAAAAGTAAATTTCTCTGTTCCGTAGTCTTTGACAAAATAATAGCATTTGCTTCTGCTGTTAAAATTGGCCTATATTTGGGGAAGACTGGAGTTATAGCTGCTGAAATCTCAGCTTTGCTATAACAGGAATAAATTACATTCTGAGAAATATTAAAATAGAAAAATTGTAATAATGTTTTACAATATTATGGTTATTACTCTATTTTTGATTAAATAAATGCAGACTTGGTGAACATAAAGACCTCAATTTAGTGTCTTTATATATTATATAACTGCACTATGAATGTCATCTAAACAAGTCAGTGATTACACATGTGTGTGGTCTAAAGGAACGGAATGCATTAACTATAAAGGAAATTGTGAGATTAATCATGTTTAAACATTTTAATTGATTGACAGCTCTACTTTTTATACTACTTCACTCACTGAAATTGTTCTATTTTAAACACATCTTACCAGTTTTTTGTAAATCTGAACTTGCTGTTCAAAGTGAGAAGCAAAATAAGGCATCGTTTCCCTCTCGCCTGCAACAAAGCACATCTGTGAGATAACATCATGTAGGAAACAGCGCTGCAGTGGGATCACAGTAAAGCTCTAAATTATCACCACAATATTTGCTCTGAGCACTACACTCTGTCAAGAAACCATGAAAGCATGCCAATTGCCAATTCCACACCTGACGTGATTCACAGGACAAAACATTTCCAAATAATGAATACACTGATGCATCGCAGTTATAGCGAGTCTATAAACAGAAGTGCTAGAGTGTGCTGCGACTTAGAACTCATTTATGATTTGTGCAGAGAATCGATTACACAGATACACCCCACCTTTCTCTATCCGAGGTCTGGGGTTGTAGCGATACCCAGCTTGGCTCCAAAACACAGGGACAGAGCCTCGCGTTTGTACAAAGGACAGCGTGTGACTGTGCACATGGATTAGCTGCTCTGTCTCCACATAGTTGGCCACGTGTCCGTCAGTATCCACCCCCCTCCGCTTGTAGCGCATTCCTTCAGTGGAAATCATGATGATTTTATTACACTGATAGCACTGTGAGTAAATATGAGTTACTTGATTTTATTCATTAGTGTACCTGCACGGTGACGGCTTCGTCTGGAGATGAGGGCCACGGTGAAGCGAGGGTAAATATCATCCACACAGGTGGACTCCTGCAGAGGTGTCTCTGGGCTGCTCCTTTCTTCATCAGAGCTCTCGTTATAGTTTACCACCAGCTCCTCCACCTGCACGAAGCCTTGGATGATAGGAATCACCCAAAAGTCCACTTGAGGCACCTGCAAAACAGTAATTACAATTCTGAGGAAAAAGAATAACACTTTATTTTAAGGTGTCCTTGTTACATGTTACATGTACTTACTTATAAATTATGCATAATTACATGCAAGTAACCCTAAGCCAGACTCTAATCCTATACTAAGTACATGTAGTTTATTAATATTACTCAGTACTTAAATATGTAATTACACTGTAACAAGGACAACTTAAAGAAACTGAAATATAGTTAGAATTATGAGATAAAGTCGCAATTAATTTTTTTGTTTTTCATTCCACGGCAAAAAAAAAAAAAAACAGTTGCAAGATGTAAACTCGTGACCTACAATTATTCGTTTATATTTGCAATTTTGAGAAAAAAGCCTGAATTGTCGCAAGGAAATGGTCAGAATTGTGAAATAAAAAGACACAAAAAAGGCAAGAACAAGATTTCAAAAGTTTGCATATTCAGATATTTACAAACAAAAATTTCAGGAAAATTTGAGAAAAACAGTTTTGCACCTGTAAGTCAATGAGGTCTTTGATCATGTGCTTGTTCCAGAAGAATCTATCATCCACCTAAAAGGAAAAAAATATGAAAAATTCGGTCTTTGTTCATTGTTTTAATTTAGCTGCATTTTCAGAAATAACAGATACTAATTTCCAACCTTAAACCACAACCTTAACGCTCACTGTAGACATGTAGGCCTAACTTTTAATATATGCAACACAATAACACAGCTTCTCACCTTTTTCCACAAGGGCTGATCTGACTTGCCTAACTCTCCCTGTCGCTGGACTGTATTGGTGAGGTCATAGGTCAGACTATAGTAAAATGAATCCGAGTCCATGAATATCTTATAGAGCTCATCAAGTAGCCGCCTCTCTAGACGTTCCTTCTCTTTATTCTCTTTGACCTGAAAGGCAGGGGAATACTGGATGGGAGTGAACAAACAAAATGAGGTTAAAGAGACAATACTAAGTGAAAAAGATGTAAATTTATGGAGGAATCGGGAGGTTCTGATTTTACTAACATGTAAAAGTACTAAGATATTAAGTAAAACGAGTAGTTAGTCTCAAAATGATTGGTTTTGATATTAAAACAACCATCAACCTTTTTCTTAATGGGAACAGCAACATTAGATTTGATCTGACTCAGGGTCTTCAACAGGAACTTGGACTCATCCGGTGACTGGGGGATTTTCTCTGGTTTGTTGATTCCAAAATGATGCTTTTTACAGAGCTGAAAGTGAATGAGAGCAAAAGAATAGTTGACCATTTTGTTAATGCTAACTATCTGCTGTCATCACTAACAAATCTAAATAGTTCAATTTGTACCTAGGTGACAAATCTACAACTTTCTCGGTTTCCCTGCTCAGAGTCCATCTGAAAAGAGCTGCTACATTAATTCCGGTCATTAAAACAGAAAGGCTGCCAAGATTGGTGCTGATGCTGATGCCAGAGCAAAATTCATGTGCCCCCAAAACAGAAAGAACAGCTAAAATCAAACTACACAGACAGGCTGCTATATCAAAGTAATAGATGGCAATTTTTTTGTGATAAACTACTTAAGTAGAGATAGCGTGCCAGGAGAATGAATTACAGTGACCTCTGACTGTTTCACTTACATGGTTAAACATCTCCTCTCAATCCCAGAGGCTCTGCTGAGAAACTGACTTCTTAGAAACATCATGCTTCCTCTGGAACCCCTTAGAAACACACACCACTACTCTTGCACTAATTGTACATCAACCATTTACTAAACAAGAGGGCTGAAATATCTAAAGTCTTGGCCTAAGTGTCAACTGGGCAGACTAACAAGTTGGGAATTTGGGAAGAAGTTCTGTAAATTCTATCAGGATCCAATAAATTATGTCTACCAACAAGAAATAACTGTTGAAATGTTAGAGTAACACATCTGTATGAGGAAATGCAATGGTTAATATACCTAAGATTATTATTATAACTTTTGTCTTCTATACTAAATTTAATCAAATCCAGCATGGAGAACATTTGAACAAAGTAAGCATTAATCACCTCTAATTCCAGATCCTGTGGTTCATCCTCTGAGAGTGGAATGACTACAATCTTAGTGATCTTGTAGACTTTGTGGTCTCCTGGCAACTGGCCCACCAGTGCTTTCTGGCGAATCAGAATCAGGCCCAGAGGAAGATCTGCCCAAAAAAAGGGTTGGGGGGGGGGGGGGGAGTGTGTCATGAGTACAGAGCTCCACACCTCATTTTCCTGCTCATTTCCTGGCATGATTCATTCCTATTGAAACATTCTCATAACAAAGACATTTGCATTGAGGCATGATGTAGTCATACTTTCAATGACTCGTTAATGTAAATCAATAGATAAAAGCTCACTGTGCAGGAGGTAAATCTAAGATGTTTGGGTGGAAAATTCAATGAGAACAGCCTAGGCTCTTTCGCCCCGTTTACACTGCATGGTTCAAGTGACCAAATTCTTATTTTTTCCTCTCATGTGGCACAGATCGGATATGACCGGTGAATGTGTAAGCAGGAAAAAACCGCATGGATTCCGATATTCTCAGATAGGATTCAGGCCTCATTCATATGTGGTAATAAACCAGATATGAATCGGATATGTGCATTTGCGCGTGACATGTAAGCAGACAAATCGGATATTCCCCAGTAAATGCGAGTCGTACGTCATTAAAAAAGTGACGTCAACTCAGGTGGACACCACCAACTGAGATCACATGACTTATTATAGGTGCGATGGAGGACAAAGGATACACACAGTGGAGCAATGCGGAGGTTTCATGTCTTTTAAGTCTTTGGGGCGAAGAGACAGTGCAGGCAAAAATGCAGGGTTGTTACAGAAATAAATCCGTGTTTGAAGACATTTCACGAGATATGGGGAGGCACAGTTTTAAGCGCTTGTGGCAACGTAAGATAAAAAGCTTAAAAAACAAATACAAAGCAAAACACTGTATAATTTTATTTGCATCTGCATCCATTGTATTTCGTGCTGTTTTACTTCCTTTTCCAGGTCAGAACATCTATGTTTGGTAGTTTAAGCAGTGTAGTGTAAATGCAAAAATCGGATACGGGTCACTTTTAAAAGATGATGTAACCGGGTCGTCAAAAAAATTGGATATAGTCAGAAAATCGGATTTGGGCATCAAGACCTGCAATGTAAATGCAGCCTTTATAGGAACTGTGCAAGGAAAACTCAGGTTTGCCCATTGGGTTAGGTTACAACATAAAGCATGTACAATATGAAGCCAACTCATGTGGCTCATTTATCTGTGCAGTTTGCTTTTGAAAAACTGCAACCAAGCATGAAAGGTCAACCAATTATTTTAACCATCAATAGCAGTACAAAATGCACCATGCATATAGACATCAGCGAGGGTTTCTCTGAAAAAGGAAGAGAGATCGACATTATAATAACATTATTCATAAAGCGAACCTGTTAACAACGGACAGAGGCTGACTTCTCATATCAGCCACTGAATGGTGAAATGAAAGTATGATATGCCATCATTTCACTTCTGTGGGAAAAGAATCCTTTAAGACCTTCCTTTTTAATGTAGTGAAGAGCATTTGTTTAGTTAACTGGTTTGTATGGAAATGGATGTCTTAGAGGATCATTTATGAATCCACAATATTTAAAACCACTGTTTTTAACCTACTAAAGCTACATCACAACAGCTGGGCAACAAAGCACTGAAAGACATTTAGCAATAATAAAACAATAAGAAACCAAATTAAGCTGACATTTCTGATGCTGGAGTTGCCTTTCATTATGTTAATCATTATGAGTCTCTGGTACCCAGTTTCTTCCTGCTACAAAGTGAACTCCGGTAAAAACAAATGGAAGCAATTGTATCTTTTATTAAATAAATTAAATATGAATGGTATTTTTAGCAGTAACAACATTAGATGTCTGTTTTATTCCAAGAGTCACTAAATTCATTGCAAACATTACGGTGTAATATGGCATTCTCATCCTTTATACAGTAAATATACTAGGTCTGATGATTAGACTTACCAGCATGAAGCTGTATTTTCCCAATAACACCTTCTACAAGGCCCAGACAGACAGGGTTCCATGCTAGCAGCAGGTCAGTTGCTGAAAGGAGAATGAAAATGAAAGTATAAGTGTTCAAAATATTTTTTTTCAGTTCCTAATAAATATCTTTATTTATAATTATTACACATACACATTAACTTTATTTCATATTTATTATTTTAACACACAAATTTGTATTTGTTTTTTCAGTACTGCATCTGGGACATAAGAACTATCAGAGCTTCATTTAACTTCCCAAGGTTGTGGCTGCTCAAAATTAATAAAACAAAAAAATTACTTTCCAAAGCATATCTGAACCAGGTTCCTGACCATGCTGACTGCTGACCTGAGTCACCAACTTGCTGAGAAGCTCCTCTTAAAAGCTGATTGATTGGCATCACCTGCATTGTTAGGAGCGATGTGCATGGTCTGAAATGTCATGTGCAATGACAACATTTTGTGGCGCGTCAGAGTATGCTAGGTTTATGGCTCCTAGAGACAGAAATTCATTTTGGAAACAGATACTCTCTGTATTTTTACCACTGTCCTGCACTCATAGTCAGATGTTCACAGCTTGATGATGTATGGGTTGGAGCTGGATGAGCTGCATAATGAAGAATTTGCCAAAAACCCTCCATAATGACCATGAGCTTGGTTCTGGGGATTATTCCAGTCTGAGGGAAGATCTACTAACTAGGCCATAAAAAGCTGGAGCATTCTTGAAGCTGAATTATGTTTAGTACAAGGAAATGACTCCATGTGAGCGAACACCAAATACTAAGAATTTATGTAATTACAATTTGTAAATACATCAATGTGATCTTACATGTGTCTCTAATATTAGAAGTTTAAAGTGGATACCCTTTAATTTGACATTAGGAAGTGTGATTTTGTATTACAAATAGATTTGTGTCTGACAAATATACGGCTGTTCACTTCATTAACTGATGGAATGGAGTTGTGTGGATTAGTTGCCGATTATTGTGATATTATATCAGCTGTCCGGACTCTCATTCTGACATCACCCTTTCCCTGCGAAGGATCCATTGGCGAGCAAGTGATACTAAAAAAAATAATAATTTTTTTATCACTATGATAAAAAATGTTATTGCCCCACTGTCTCTTTGCCCCAAATCATTTTTTTGTAACTATAACCTCACCCAGCCGCGCTGGCAACTGGCATGATACATTTTGTTAGGAATTCATTCAAAAGAACCGAGACTGTATGCATCATGCATACGGTGTAAACCCTTATCCAGTTAAATAATGGAACAGCACTGCAACCTAAACCCGATCGGCCTGGCTGCACGCACGTGGATAAAAACAGCTAGAACTCATCCAAATCTTCACAGGCTGCAGTTTTCCTGACACTACCTGCCCATCTAGATCTAGACCTGACAAGAAATAAAAGTGGTGTGGATAGGTAAATATTTTAAAGGTTAGAAGAACAAGAGTGTAATAAATGTGGCTGTGTGAGTGTAAAATACCGGTCATGGTTGAGCATGCAAATCTTATGGTTTAAAAAAAAAAAAAAACTAAATGAATAGAAACAATATACATTTAAATAACTTCTAGTAAAATGCACAATGCACTTTAATACACAGGAGAAATGTCAAAACTGTGTCGATGCCTAGTAAATTAATGTTCCAAAGCCTGGGCAGAAAATTCTCATTTGACTATCTACTGTGTCTGTGTTTTCTCTCCAAACGAACAGTCACATGTCTGACCCTTCCATTAACCATCGCCATTTAGCTGTGTAACTATATAGGCCTAATTCCCCTGTGTGACATCTAACAGCAACAGCACTGGCCAGCATATTTATAAATACATCAACGATGGACATTCACATTTTTATTTGCTACTGACATTTAATTTCTGTTTAATTAAGGCCATTTGGCTGTCATGTGTAAGCCCTGTAAACTGATTAAATAATATTATTATTTACAGATAGTACCCTTCACCTTTGGGAAAGTGTAATGGCAAACTGGGCCCAAAGGTTATCACAATATCAAACAGATATACATTTTGCTGCAAAAATAAACAAAATCTATATTATAAAGCATACTATATAAAAATATACATTTTATGGTATTAATTCACTCAAAATTGACAATTCTGTCATTGTTTACTCCCCCTCATGTTCTATGACTTTCTTCGTTGGAACAAGAAAGGAGATGTTGGGCAGAATATTAGAGAATAAAGGGCTTTCACTATGCACTTTCATAATGTGGAAAAAATATGAAATGGAAGTACTCATAACAGAGTCTGACAGTGCCTAGCATTCAAACATCTCCTGAGGAAAGTCAGTCATACAGTACAGATGTGGAGCAACATGGTGAGTAAATAATGACAGAATTCTCATTTTTATGAGAACTATCCATTTAAGATTCTCAGGCTGACGTCTAAACGCACTTAACCAAAACCTACAAACCCCCAAAAATGTAGTAAGAAAATGTTTTTTTAGCCAAGACATCAGACCAAAATATCATCTGAGGTTTGCACTGACACGCATGTAATGCAAGCGCCGCTGCTCTGAAAGTAGGGCAATGAAAACACAAACTGGGCATCTTTCAGACAGCTGCCTCGCTCGATAAATATGAAACTGACATTTTCATCTCTTAAACGTCCATACAACTTGATTTTGAAGAACCAACTTCTCCCGAAAGGAGCATAAATCCCTAATTTTATCTCTGTTTTGAAGCAGCGTATCGTGTCAGCCAACTACTATACACGAGAAATGGCAACAATGTAGACAGTGGAAACGGAAACATTGAAACACATGTAGATTATATAAGAAAGTGATGGAGTTACAATGTAGGCTAAGTATTACCCGGTCTCATGGCCACAGATCCATCCTTCCTGCTGTACCACAGCGCGTTATCTCCGCTCTGGAGAATATAATGATCTTTAGCTTGAAACAGCTCCATGTTCACCAAAACATACGAGCTTCCCGACACCACACCACTGGATTTGTTCCCGATCCGAGAAAGGAGGAAATGAAGCAGCTCGCTTTTTGTCCACTGGCCGTCCCAATAGACGCCAGCTAACCTGCTAGCTGTTTACGTGTGTAAATGTTTACAATAATCTGATAAAGCATCGTGTCTCTATGTCAGCTACTGGCCGATTATCGAAACTGAATCGTCGGTGCATTTCATGTCAGTTTAATAAGGGCGATACTGTGGCTCGGAGATGTGCCGGTCGGTCTAATATTTTCCACTGAGGGGAGCAGCAGCGGCTGAAACAATTTCCTTCACTTATACACACACGTGACTTCCTCCGTCAGGCCGAACATCATAGGTCATCTGTGAATGAGATGCCCCACCTGCAGTACTTGTTTTGATGTATTGTTTTATGTTAGAGCGTTACTTTGCAATTCTATTTTGGAGACACTTATATAACTGATGACCTGTTTCAATAATATAATACTGACGCCATGTTTGAATGGTTGTAAAAGTTGGCATTATTCTAGATAAATTAGTTATATGGGTTTAATAAATTATAATATTGAATCAGTATGTCGAGCAGTGTGCGAAATTATTTAGTATCATTATTGTGCAACAAATGTTTAAATAAAATAAAGTTCCAACTTAAACTGTAGCTAAATCTTGAGGGCTTTGGAGCAAAGACTTAGGTTTGGTGTTCTTTTAAAGAATATTTTTCAAGTGAAAAAGTGAAATTGTAGTGTTAAATAAAAGTGAGTTATAGGAGTTTAAGTTTACTGTTATGAAGAATGCACAAAAATACTATTTTATACATCTAATCCAATACATCTAAACAAGTTGTGTTCCAAATTTGAGGTTGATATCACAAAAAGGAGCATTCATTGAATTTTTTTGGGGGCGTGGGGGGGTGGGGTCATTACTTTTTTTGTGTTCACATAGCAAGTGCCAAATTCTTTGCCAAGTTTCCTGCCATTTCATGCATTGGCTACCTCTTCAAAAATGTATTCCCATTGATGGTAAGGATCGAGATTGGGTGGACCTTAAAACATACTTTTTCTTTTTTTTCTTTCTAAAAACTGGATGTTTCCATAGGATTCATAACATACAAAATCATATGAAATAACCACAGTAAAATAGTTACATTTTCTCATGAAATCTGCTTAAAACCAAAATGTTGACCTTATAAACATGCTTTTACAAGACCACCAACCTTTTTGTTTTGACTTTCTTTTTTTATTAATATATTAATAGTCATAAAAATAGACTATATTAATTTATATTATTATATATAATATATTTTATTTTAATATTTATTAATAATATAATATAAATTAATTTAATTAATATTATATATTATTATAATGTTATAATCAAACAATCCTAAAATGACTGGAGAGACGCAGTAGTCATTGGTCAGTGAAGCATTGCTCGCTGTCTGACTGTTAAAGATATATCTATCTGCAGTAGGCATCTTTCCACAACGCCTTTGTACATTACAGCCTTTGAAGCCTATCCTAAAAGGAATTAAATGCTATCTAGATGTAATATTATCCCCAATTGATTACATAATGCCGTGGCCTCATTTTAGTTTTCAAGAAACTTTTCTTCTGCAAATATGCCAAGGACTCAGTTTTTTAAGATAAATAGCTCACCTTTTTAATCACTGTGATTCAGGCTGACCTACATGTATAGCTCTTTCTTATAACTGGGAATTTGTCATTTGTTTGTAAACAATGTTGTTAATTATAATTATTGGAAACAGATGATATTACATTATTCTTATTTTTTTATGCTGACAAAGGCTTAATATTGTAAACACTGTAGAATAATGTCTTATGAGGCATTGGATGGTCCAAGCAGTAGTTATCCTGTTTGTTTCTTCATAAAGTTTGTACATTAAAAAAAAAAAAAAAAAGTATGAAACTTCATGTAAGCAAAATGCTTTATTATATTGTATTTGCAGTCATGCTTATGTCACCATATAATGTCAACATTTTAACAAACTGCAAATAACCAAGCTGTGAACACTGAACATTGCATATTATTTCACAAAACATGTTTTGTTCGCAGTATTAGTACGATATCAGAGTCAGAGTCAGTAACAGGTCATTAAGATAAAAAAAAGTCTCATGTCATGTGAGACATAGCACTTTATAACTGAGTTGGGCGGACACATTATACAAAGTCATTTTGGTAAACTCTTTTCTAGTCCCTTAGAACAAGTGATTAAGTTTCCTTGCTCAAAAGCACAATTTTATTTAAAAAATGGGATGATTTTGGTACCTTTCGAGTTTATAGATCACCATAACTTTGGACTGACCCTGGCTGCTTTATCAAACCAGCACCTTAAATCATAAGGCGATCATATATTCAGTGAGTTTTTTTTAGATTCAACATTTGAACATTCTTAAATGAACATTCTTAATACTGGAAATCTCCATTTTGGCACAGAAAAATAGAATACAAACATATCATCATTTGTATCGCTGTCATTCAACAAATAATAATACTAACAAGCATTCAAACATCATAAGGAATTCTGTCAGCAAAGCTCAATTTCAACACTGAATTATTCTCCTGCATGATGTTCAGATGTTTATATTTTTAAAGCTATGAATATATATATATATATATATAATATATATATATATATATATATATATATATATATATATATAATATATAATATATATATATATATATATACACATACATACATATATATATATATACATACAGTATATACCTTCCCATATGCCAAAATTAAAATAAATGTCTTTTGTAGCCCACACATGAAACTTTTCAAAAATCAAATAAATGTTTCACTATGATATCCCACTACTTCATTAACAACTTCTTAAGGAATATTCAAAAACATTTTAGCATTCATTCATTCAACATGGTACAAAAGACTTAAAATACCTTCTTCTGGTTCAAGGCCTCGTTTAATGAGTTTTTGAATATAACTTGTCACCAATATGTCTTTTGCTACAAAGACACTGGCATGGTGAAATTCGACAACAGTAGCATCACATAACAGCACACATGATTGCACTCAGTAAACAAATCACGTTAGATCATTTCCAACAGAAAACTTCAATTATTCATGCATGCAACTAATAATAATTGCGCAAATAAAAATAAAAATGGGGATTTGATTAGTGTTCTTCTCAAATTTGAGCCACCTTTGTGCAATTATGAAATCTCTTTAACCTTCACTGTGTTCGCCTGGTCAATCATACTCGGCTCTCCTTTAGCCTCAGGGTACGTATCGCCAGCCAGCCCTTCTGTTGGCTCTCCAAACATCTCCAGTTCATCTAAAATGGTTTGAACTCTGCGGACGCCATCCCTCCGAGCCTGACGCACATCTGGGCGACCTTCAGGGTCTACCGAGTCCAGAGCCAGAAGTTCTTTGGTCAACATCTCTTCCAGCATCATGTATCTTTTATCATTCTTCTTCCCATCAAAACTTTTCACATCTTGTGCCAGTTTCTCCACACGTTCCAATATCTGCTGCACTTTGATCTGTCCTGGGTGGCTCAGATCTTGTTCTGGAGTCTCCTCAGGTTGGACTTGTGGGGGTAGAACTTCTTGAGGTGTTTGAGGGGCAGCAGTTTCCTGTGGTTCTGGTGCTGGAGGAAACTGTATGGTAATATTGGATGTCTCTGATACCTGTGGTGACTGAGATATGGGTTGTTGTGCTTTTGGCTGAGGTGCTTGTGTAGGTTGTTGCTGTTGCAGTTGTACTGGCTGATGATGTATTTGCTGAGGAATATCACTAACTCTTTGAATGGGAATCTCAAATGCTGGTGCTCTGACAATTTCTTCAACTGGTTGTTCAGCTTTAGGTGAAATTGCTGTGGGTCCAATGTGTTGCTGGACCTGGAAATGGGAACATATTCTCTTTAGCTGATGAACATTAAGGGTTTGAGCATAAGTAAATCAGTACCTATTCATAAACACTTCTAAATAACACATGTACCTGTGGTCTCTCTCCCATGATCTGAGACATGACTGGTGACTGGGCCAGTAAGGGGACCGAGATGGGACTGGCAGCTCGATTCTGTTGAATCTGAATGGGCACTTGTTCACGATAGATTGGCATTTTTTCTCGCGTGGGATGAGAACTTTGGCTAGGCTGGCATTGTGAGGCGCCCCCTACACCCTCGTGGATCACCGGAATGGGGATGTAGCCCGATCGGAGACCTGTATTGCTGGGTCGGGGCTGTTGATGAAGGCCACTCATTTGTTGGTGTGTGCCCTGTGCTTGATGAACCTGATGCCCATAAAAATACAGTTTGATTTTGGAAATAGCCAGAAATGTAAACACTAGCACTCAAAGGTTTGGTATAAATAACATTTAAAAATAATAATCAGCAAGCAATAAATTGATCAAATGACAGTAAAGATATTTAAAAAATATCTTGTGTGCGCTGAAAACTTCTAAATGTGAAATTTTTGAACATTTTAAATGTGGGCAAGGGTCGACAAACCAATGTGAAGTGCCACAGTAAATACAGACAGAACATATTCAGCAATAATGTGTTAATATCGCAATTAGCAGCCATCATTTTTCAGCAACCTATTAAACTAAATTTTTCAAACTTTGAAAAGAAAACTCAGGGCCCAAGGAAAAAGTTATAAATAGAACCTCCAGAAGCAAACATGAATTCATGCAATTCTTTCATAATGAATCCATAGCCCGACAGAGACTGCCATCTCCAATAGAGAAATCCAATTCCTAATGGTCTTACCTCAGGCCCGTGTAAAACAGGTGAGCAAGACAAACATGCTTCCGATGGGGACTGCGCTGGAGATCTAGGCCGGCAGTGGGATGCTGGGGTTGGAGAAGGTGTACGTCCATCTGCTCTCAAACTTTGCTGCACTGCTGGGTGGATGTAGGAGAAACTCGGATACTGCTGTAGCCTGGGTTCAGTGTTTTCATGGGAGACTGCGATGGGGATGTAGCCCTGGCGTAGCATTGGTTGCCTCATCTCTTGAATAAAGGATTTGTGCATGTCCTGAGGAGACCCAGGGGACATAGAGGGGCCATTTGAAAAAATCTGGAAAAAAAGAAGATAAAAGGATGCTTGAAAGATCTATTCAAAACGATCTCATTTGTATTCACGATAGTTGTAACATTAAATAATGATGAGACAAAATATTCTGCATCATACGTCTGATCAACAACATCACTTCTGATGATGCTCTTCAATCCGCCTTTTGCTGAAGTATGTAGTAGCTATATGCTAAATTGTTTTGCAGGAGAAGGAAAATAACTAAAGCATGTGGTTGGCTGGGTTATTAAAAAAGCTCCAATCATCAACACTGGCATTGCAGACAGCATAAACAAAATATTTTTTACTTGCACCAATGACTTTTTTTTTTTTTTTTAACTAAAACTCACTCTTCTATTAGACATACTCTATTTGACACCTTATGTGATGATTAACCTTATTGTACACCTGCTACATTTTTTCCTATTAACGTCACATCACTGTCAAGTTGTAAGCTTTTACAACTAGTCACACTCAGTTATATGCGAGCTCCACCCGTTGTAAATCTGCCTAATGTAAAATTATATTATACGTTATTACAGGGAACCAACCAACATCTTACGGGATTCAGTCACTGCTTCAGTTCAATACATATTCAATAACACTTGTCTCACGTCTGCTCTCCTCATCTGTTTGACACACAAAGGTCAGTCCACCCTTTCTCAATGACGAGGCAGTCCAGGAACAAACATGAAACATGAGTGGGTAAAAACTCACTGTGCACAGCAACTGTTAAGCGATGGCATTGGCTTACAGGATATACCCTGTATGCTGTCGATTCTAATGCCATGACTCATTCTATGTTGCATTTTTCAATGGGTTGCTGTGCTGTTGACACTGTGTCTTAAAATACTTTTTGTGAGGAGGAGGGCCTCCCTTATTCATCTATGTAAATCAGAGTTACACAGACACAACAAACATCAGAAGAGATGAAATCCCTAACAAATCATCAAGAAAAACCTTTTCTGATGTTGAAACAGCAAAGCAGCTACATCATTTAAGACAGGGAGGCAATCCTTCCTGAATGTAGAGATGGTCACATCTAATGTTGGCTAAATTAAAATGTTTGCACGCAAAATCCAGTCATTTCAATTTCTAATTGCGAAAAATTTCCTTTTGCAAATTTCACTCATGATCAGTTTTGTCACATGATTTATTGTGTTGACCAACAGAAAGACTGGTTTAAAAGCGACAGGTTCATTCATAAACTACTGAAAGATGGCAATGGAATGTTTTGCTCACGAAATTAAAATGAAATGTCAATAAGTTACAAACTAAAATTACAAAATGCTAAAGAAGCTGAAGTTCAGCTACTTGTTTCATTGTCCTTCCCAAATTAAAATATAGATTTCGTATACAGGTCTAAATATACAAGCACATTATATGGAAATTATATGCTTGTTATTATAGGACAAGCTTAAAATGCAACACATATGAGATGGATGATTTAAGGTTTAAAATGTAGTTTTACTAAACTTATTAAAAACTAAGATGTTAAACAGAGAGAATAGTGACTGTTTAGCCTATTTGACCCCATGCCCTCTCCCTTTTTTTCCTGACACAGACGCCAGGAGTAGCGCTCAGTTTATCTGCTGGCAGCTGTCTTTCCAGCAGATTCTTGGTGACACTAACTTCGGACAAGTGTTGATCTATCTACTGAAAGATGCCAACTGGCAAGCCCTCGTGTTCCCCCCACATTTTTGAATCCCAGGACCTTGACACTTCCAGTTTGTAACTTTCAAGCCCATTCACTGGGAATGACAGGATCGCTGAGTGGGTGGATCTTTCTGAAATCCCATGTAAGGAAAACTTTGAGGGAAGCGGTTCCAGGGATGTGGAGAACAAGCGCAGTGCGCGTAGTTCTCGAGGCTTTAAATAAACATTGTGGAGTCGTTATAACACTCTCACATATGACTGCAGTGCGTCACACACTAATCAGTTCAGATGAGATCATCACACAAATATATTTCGCCCGTGTATATGCCGTCAGGCGGTTCAAATGCATGCGAACCGCAATTTCCACAGAGGTGACTGCGATTCACGCGCGAGCCGCGAGCTTCGGCGAATATCAAGTGCGTGGCTCTTGTATACTAGACAGCCAGTGTCTGATCAAGTAGCCTACGGTGTGGATGTACTGAGTGGGAACGTAGCCTACGCTCTCAACAAAACTGTCTTTTTCGATGAAACACCCAAAAAAATGCCATAATACCAAACTAGTCTATCAAACACACGTCATATGTTGATCTGCAGTTGTAAGATCGCCTGAAAAACGCTCGCGTTTGACAGCGCAACTTCCAAAAGCAGAGTCAGTATCTATCTTACCTTTTTCGTGTCGTGCCTCGGATCATTCCACGTCGTTGTGCGATTGTTGTGATCCACAAAAAACGGCCAACCTGTCTGCGGGTCTATTTTGATCTCCCACCCAGGTGGTAGAGGATCGTTAGTTGCCATCGTTTCGACTGGAGACAGTGTTTTCATACTCTGATATTGCTTCGGTCCCGAATATTGTGCCATTACAGCCGCTACAGACGCTTTAAAGGGTCCGTTTGATGACGTACTGTAAACGGGGACGGGTTTCTCGAAGCCGCAAGGTCCCTCTGAAGACGAGAAACTTCTAGCTCAGGGTTCACTGTGACGCCCACGTGTGTGACCAAAAATTATTTATTACCCCTGACTGTCCAGACACAGATCCTCTCTGACACTTCGCCTCCCCCTCCGGTTCATTAGACCGAGCACACTTGTTGCACTTTTAACGTAAAGACAGACGGTATGCGGTATTGACAGCCTACATTTCAAGGAAAACCTGTCTGATCTCTGTCATTCTATAATCTTATTTCCATTTTGCGCCTACAATCCGAGATTCTTTGAGGAGACAGCATAATCCTTGGGTTAGGCTAAATGAAATAAAGTAATGTGTCATTTTTAATTCAATTCAAGTTTATCTGAGCTTTTCATGATACAAATCGTTCCAGTTAAAGCAACTTTACAGAAAATTAAGTTGTAGCTTATCAGTGATGACTGTCAGTTTATGTAGCCTATACATAGCTATAGAAGAAATGTACGGAAAAATCACTTAAAGGCGTAATCAAAATGACGATGATCACTATTAACAGCAATTATTATATGATGTAATCAAACTTGTAGCAAAATTTGGTAGTTCTGAATGTTGTTTCAGGGTTGGCATCATCTGATAGCACACGAACATCTCAGAGACGTCTATTTGACGTTTGCATTTACATCTGCAAGATGTATTTTTTAGTGTTTGCTCATCTGCAATACGTCTATAGGACGTTTCCTTTTAGATGTCAAATAGATGTCTATTAGATGTCTTTAAGATGTTTATGATTTAGAATGTATGTAAAACTGACATCTGAAAGACATCTGTTAGACGTTTGTAGACAGCAGATGCTTTCCAGATCAAGAGATCTTAAACTGACATCTTGGCAGACATACGTGTGCTATTCTTAATACAATCAATTTGGGACTGAAAGTATGTGACACTGCTAATCGTGGGAAGTCAAATTCTTGGATATTTCTATATGTGAAATATAATTTTTTTTTTTAAATAAAACAATTTAGCAGACACACGCACACACACACACACACACAAACATATCCTTGAATTTTTTTTAAGTTGCAACAATTTTAATGTTCTATCACAATATAGCTACATGGAGAAAGATACATATGTTCATTTCTGAATAATATTTCTACAGTGTAATAAGTACACTGATAATTACTAAAATATTACCTTGGTTCAGTGCGTGGTTCCTGCCAAAATAATATTACTTGTTGCCAAAGACAGACATTAATTGGAGCTCTAACAAGTGGTCACTGAAAACAAATAAAATAGGCAGAATAGAAGCATACCAATAAATAACTTGCAAGGTCATATAATCAAGTATGATACCTGTGATAACATTGTATATTCACACCTACATTTACACAAACACGGTGATTTTGTCAAACTCCCCTTCCCCGTCAGATCCATAGCCCTCCAAATCCCAAGTTCGTCTGCGCATACGCATTGACTGTCTTCCTGACTAGCCGGGTTCCGCCATTTTCTACTCAAGATCGAAAGTAACACCAGTACAGTATTGTTCTTCCAGAAAATAAACCACATCTGAGATACTGAAAACAAGTTTTGTTAGTACTCCTTCCGACATTCAAGAATGGAAGACGAGAGCCACCCCAAAACCCTGTAAGTAGCTGAAAACACAAACCCTGTCAAGTGCTCAGTGAATAACCGCTCAATCTACAGCACTACTGACACACTTCTAACAGCTAGCTCCAAAAACGACGTCCTACCACCGTTTTTGACATCGTATGCTGTTAGTAATCATTGCTTATAATAGCTAGAGTCTCGGTCAGTCATTATTTCACCTTCTTTACAGCAGAAAGATCGAAAAGCTTTCATATTTTCCCGGCGATTGTGGAAAACATTCGTAGCCGTAACGTTAGCTTAAACTAAGCTAGCGGCTAATTAGTCAAACCGGCTATTCAACAAAACAATTGAAGCAAGGCAAATATAATGAGCTAAGCTTCATTTGAACTGTATATCATAGGTTGTGGTAAGTTATATTGGTTTAATATGTACACCAATAAACCATCATATTCAGTTTCAATGTGTTTGAACGAGTATGTCATTGTCTGCTGTTTTAGTAAAGGCCTGTTATCTAATCTCAGGCCTGCTGTATTTTCTAGAAGTATGAATTTTTGTGTTTGGTACTAGAATGTAGTATAATAATATCTCGTGAAATAACTCTTTGTTTAACTGTCGCACATAGTTTCAGTAGTTTACTGTAGTATTGTTACTATGTGTTCCTGACCTGAGGTCATTTGGGCAAAAAGGGACTGTCAGTTTTATGCCTGGCTCATGTAAACATATATATATATATGTAATATTATTATTGTTTTTATTTTTTTTTTAAAGTAGATGATCTGATTAAAATGCTAAATAATCATATGTGATATTATGTTCTTGAATCATGTGAGCAAACTGTAATTACTGTTTGTATCTCTTTTAATATGTTTTATCTGTATTTTCAGCTATGTGGGCAATCTTTCAAGAGATGTAACCGAGAACTTGATCCTTCAGTTGTTTACTCAGATTGGGCCATGTAAAAGTTGTAAAATGATAACAGAGGTAAACATCCATCACAAATTACTCGTTTTCAGATGTTCCCTGAAATGTTCTTTAGTTGTTCACTGTAAATGGGTTTGTGTGGAAATGCCTGTCAAACTCTACATGACCATTTATATTTGGAATAAATTAGCTTTTAAAATGATCCTAGAACAGACGAATCACAATTTCTTACATTTTCTTAAAATCACACATAATGACGCTAGAAAATATTTAAGTCTTCCACACAATACCCATGATTTTGCAATAATATATTTTCCTGGCTTTTCTTCTCAGCAATCCGATAGCAGCAGGAAGGTGAACTCTATTGGATTTTCTGTTTTGCAGCATACTAGCAATGATCCCTATTGCTTTGTGGAGTTCTTTGAACACAGAGACGCCGCAGCTGCTTTGGCCGCCATGAACGGAAGGAAGATTTTGGGAAAGGTATATCTTGTGGAGTTGTTTCATCAGACAAGTATAACAAGATGGATGTGGTTTGATGTTTATTGTGAAGCACTGCACCCAGAATATCATATCTCCAAAAAATAATGCCTTCAAGTAGTTTATTTTATTAACAGGAAGTCAAGGTAAATTGGGCGACCACTCCTAGCAGTCAGAAGAAAGACACAACCAGTAAGTTCTTCTGTATTATTTATATAGTGGTTGTTTTTTCAGGTTAGATTTTCTTAAATGAAGTAACTTGTTAAATGTCATTCTTCTTTAGATCACTTTCATGTTTTTGTGGGAGATTTGAGCCCTGAGATCACAACCGATGACATCAGAGCTGCATTTGCACCCTTTGGGAAAATCTCGTAAGTTCGTAAGGAGTGGCATGTGGTTACTTTGAGCCAGTTGATCTTGATATATAATTTTTTAACCATCTGTTTTCCTAAAACCATAAAAAAAAATGGTTTCAAAGGTTTTGATTTATTTAAAAATATGTTTGCTGTTGGTAGTTCTTAACAAACATTTACTAATTTTGCTAAGAAATTTATTCAAAGATATACATTTACTTTACATTTGCCATATTAGTGCTGGGATTAGCACATTTTGTCACATTTCTGTCAGTAATGAAACCTTTATATAAAACACTTAGATGTCTACAGGTTTGTCACAGCAGCTGAGAATAGGATGCCAGTGGTAAAGAGATCATAATTTTGTTTTCAATTTAATTGCATTGATGATTTTGTTAGTCCCATAATTGGTATTATCAGCAAGCACAAGGCAGTATAGTCAATATTGTGTCTCTGGATCGATCCTTAAAAAAAATTTCATCACTATTCGTCACTGCTTTTCCGAAATTGGTAAGTAGTTTTGATTTACCTAAAAAGTAAAATTTTTAGTTCTCAACACAAAAGACTTGATACACTGCTACTCTGCAAAATTTTCAGAGTCTCCTTTAGCTCTGAGTGTCAGTTAATAGAGCTCTGGTTATTTTACAGAAATGCTCATAGGATTGGACAGGAGCTTGAAGGCTAACAGCAAGGAACTGTGCACTCTGGGAAATCAGATGTAGTTTTTTTTTCTATTTACTCTTTGCTTTTCATATTTGTATACTGCAGTATTTTCCTATTAACGCTGACGTAGTGTAGACTTTTAACAAACCTCAGATAATTCATGAATATTTGCTTGTACATTTTGTTTTATGATGGTTTTCCTAGTTGTGTTGATAGTTTGATTCTCCTAAAATTCTGAAAATGTTAATTTCTCGAAATTTGCAGCTTCCCAAACTCCATATTGGTGGTAAAGAATTGACCAGGAAAAATAAAGAAATCTGTTAACAGGACATGTATGCCGTTTAATTCCTTTTTCTCTTTTGATATTTCCATGTACTCTTGAGTAGAATTGAATTAGAAACAGCTGTTGAAGTCAGGAATGCATGGTAATGACATTGATGATATGAAAGATTAAGAACTAGTGATTAAGATGAAGATTGGATCATTATGTTGTGTCACATGAAAAGTTGAAATCTTTGCAGGAGCTTTTAAATATACATGCAGTAGTGTAGGTTGCATGACTTTGTACTTGTTTTTATTTTTATTTTATTTTTTAAGTACCAGTAATCAAGAGAATATTATGCAGAAGTTGTCAGTGTAAAGATTTTTTAGAGTAATTTAGGATATTATAACAGTGTCTCTCAGTACAATACAGTGTGTGTGGTTCCTTTCTTTTTGAGATCCTCTAGCAAGCCGTCAGCAGACTGACTTTCCTGTCATTACGTTTTTCTTGCAGGGATGCACGAGTGGTGAAGGATATGACAACAGGGAAATCAAAGGGGTATGGATTTGTGTCCTTCTATAACAAACTGGTAAGGCTCCAGTACAGGAACACAGAGTGAAGGTTATTCTATTTCTGTTTACTACATTTCATATTATAGCTGTAGTATTACAGATAGTCAGCCTACTGAGTCAGACTGTTAGAGTTGTTTTCTGTGTAAGATTTTACTCAGTTTAGTATAAGTAATTAAAAGCAAACTAGGACATCTATGTGGTTAATTCCTAATTATACATAGGAACTAATGAAAGACTAGAAGTGTCGCTGAGAGATTATATTTTTGTTTTGCTTTGTTTACATTTGTTTGTTTGTTAAATCTTTCTTTTCCTCTTTTCTAGGATGCTGAGAATGCCATAGTACACATGGGGGGTCAGTGGCTTGGTGGACGGCAAATCCGGACTAACTGGGCGACTCGGAAACCTCCTGCCCCCAAGAGTGTGCAAGACAGTAAGCCAGATTTTATTTTATTTGTTTACCACCTTTAGAGTTGAGCTGAATTAACATGACTGAATTTGGAAAAATTTCAGACAGCTCCAAGCAGCTGAGATTTGATGAGGTGGTGAACCAGTCGAGTCCTCAGAACTGCACCGTGTACTGCGGTGGCATTCAGTCAGGTCTCACAGGTACATCTGCACTTGCCCTTTTACTTTCCCATTCTTATTGTTAGTATGCATGCTCACTCTTAGTGCATTGTCATGTGACTTATACTGTTCTCTTCAAACAGAACACCTTATGCGACAGACGTTTTCTCCTTTTGGGCAGATCATGGAGATCAGAGTTTTTCCAGAGAAGGGTTATTCTTTTATCAGGTATAATTCAGCTATTCCTGTTTTTAGTTTTCTTATATTTAGACAGTCTGTCCACAGTCTGTGTGTTATATATAAAATATTGTAAAATATTATGGAAGATATTAATGGTTTCTAGTAAAGACTGAGATCTTGAGAGCAGAGTGGTTGATGACTTATTATACCATTTATACATAATAATAATACAATTATTAAATGTGGCTCAGTGGTAGAGCATTGCGTCAGCAGCGCAAAAGGTTGTAGGTTCAATTCCCAGGGAACACACATACTGATCAAAAACAAATGTATAGCCTGAATGCACTGTAAGTCGCTTTGGATAAAAGCGTCTGCCAAATGCATAAATGTTAATAATAATATATAGAGCTGTTGTAATTTTTATTATCATTATTATTGGAATTTTTATTTTATTTAACAGAACAACAGTAAAATTACAATACTAACGTTTTTGAATGTTGATGGAGTTCTTGCTTTTTCTCAACTCAGGAAGACCTCACTGCTTTTTTTGTTGACAACAGCAAATTTATAGTCTTTATTAGGGTTGTAACGGTACGCAAAAATCACGGTTCGGTACTTACCTCGGTTTTAAAGGCACGGTTCGGTTCATTTTCGGCACAGTAAGGGAAAGAAATGGAAACATTAAACTGCAGGTTGTTCATTACTATAAACTTTTTAACAATTTGTTTACACTTTTTTAAAATACTTTTTAATAAAATATATATAAAATTAAAAAAGAATAAATAAAATACTGCTGCAAAGTTCTCCACTAAATAAAATACTCTCAGTCTCAAACCAATATCATATAATAAAATATAATGAAAAATATAAATAAATAACTATGATTACAGTTCAGCATTACCAATCCCAGCTTGTAGGCCTGCTCATATTTTAAAAATATATATACATTTTCCAAAGTGTTAAGTGCAGCATCAACAGTTTTAGTTTTTAGACCTGCTCATATTTCGTTATTGCATTGGAACGATCGGAATTAAGAGCAAAGGTCTGTTTAAATGCCGACGGGAGCTGCGTTTGAATTACAATCGTTTTTTTTCCTAGTTGTAGTGATGTTCACACTCGCGTGATGCCTTTTGAAAACCTTAGGCCGGTGACACACTGGCATATTGCACCTGTCAAACATAGTCTATTTTGCCATCAATACTGTTGACGGTGTCCTTTATCAGTAGGCTTTATATTTATGCTCAACATGAAGTATAGATATTGTTGTCGTGAAGACAAGATCCTGGTCTGTCGGTGGCCTCCCTCTATGTCACCTACAGTAGCAGCAGCGCGCCAGCGCCGCGTCAGGCACGATTCTGGTGTGTAAAGACACAGAAAACACGAAGCAGCCATCACGCAACTGACACGCAGCAGAAACGGCACGCTCATGCCACGCAGCCAGTGTGTCACCGGCCTTAGAATCAGCTGCAGGGCAGGATTTGCACTGAACGCGGAGACTTCTGCCACTTAATATGTTCTTTTGGAAACACGAAAATGTACCTATGTTCCGCACACAAAATATTGCATTCGGACATTCGGTACACACGTGCACCGTACCGAAAGCCCTGTACCGAGACGGTCCAGTACGAATACACGTACCGTTACACCCCTAGTCTTTATAGTTATTAATATAGATTAAGTCTAATTACGAATATGTTGTACACATTGCTTTGTCACATGCCTTGTAAAAAATCCTAAAAATGTGACTGAGCAACTGATGAGTAGCACTAGTTCAGCGCAGATCTCCTGGTGCTTTGGAATTTGAAAACTGATTAACAAACAGATCCTCCGTGAGTTTGTGCAGCACTGTCAGAATACATGCAATTCAAGCATGAAAACATAACGTTCTGCAGTTTATTTACTAATTGTTTAAAGCCATTTCATGATTTCAATCATCATACAGTAACCAGCAACAACAATCACCCCTTCCTCTTCTTGTCGAAGATGTGCTGCAGTATCCTTCTAAACAGTCCCTCGCTGTCGGTGCTTGTAATTATTTTTGCGTCTTTCTCTGACCGTTTTAAATGCTTCCGCACTGCTGTGTTTACATGTTTGTTGCATTACATAGAATGTGCGCCTTTCACTCTGCGCTGGTTGCTATTTGATCGTGTCACGTCATTGTTCTGTACAATCATAGACCGTATAAAAACATGGACGTTTTTTAAGAGCATTTTTGAAAAGTTGGCCGTCGCCATCTTGGCAGCACTTCACTGCGCGTCACTCCTGGATAATCAAAAATATTTGCCGAACATTCGGTGCATCCCTATTGTTTATAATAAAAAATGTTTCTAGTGTCTGTATTATTTCTATTGTGTTACAGATTTGTTATTTTTAAAGGGAGTGTCAAGATTTAATTAGCAACATAGTGACAAAGACAGTCCTTCTGATTTTTTTGTAAACAATAGGATTGCTGTGTTCTTCACATTTCTTCATACACCAGCATCATTTTCTCTCAGGTTCTCCTCTCATGAAAGTGCTGCTCATGCCATCGTCTCAGTGAATGGTACCACCATCGAAGGTCATGTTGTGAAGTGCTACTGGGGCAAAGAGTCACCTGACATGGCCAAAAATGTCCAGCCGGTAATTCTTGTGAATTTGCTTTATAATTACCATAATCTAATTTTTATGTGTTATTAAATGGTTTCCATGCAGACATTAAATCAGGCCAGTGTGTGTTTTTCACCTAGACACACAAGTTAAGCTCAAGTTCTTGGTGCTGTGTTCACAGGTGGAGTACGGTCAGTGGGGTCAATGGAATCAAATGTACGGTAATCCTCAACAATACGGTCAGTATATGACAAACGGCTGGCAAGTGCCGTCCTATGGAATGTACGGGCAAACATGGAATCAGCAAGGATTTGGTGTAGAGTGAGTTTTCATGTATTTCTATGTGTGTAATGTATCATGTTGTACCTATGCAGAACTTATGGGTATGTTAACACCCACTTTTTGTTGTTCCAGACAATCACAGTCCCCGGCCTGGGTGGGAGGTTTTGGGACACAACCCTCTCAGGCTCAGCCCGGCCCAGTGATGAACCAGGCTAACTTTGGCATGGCTGGATACCAGACACAGTGATCTGACCTTGGTTCTTCATAACACACTGTTCTCACTTCTTTAGATCCTGCTCTCATAGGGAGGGTTGCTAAAGACTAATAGGTGCACAACATCTGTTTTCCCTACAAGCTTTGGATCTGAAGCAGGAATTGCTTATTGTAAAGATTCAAATTTAGATTAAAGAGGCAATTGAGATGAGCGCCTTCAATGGAAATCTGAATTCATTCACAAGATTTGTTCCTGTTTTAGTGGAATTGCAGAAGATGTATTGTATCTCGTCCCCACCCTTTTTTACTGCATATCTTGAGGAAAACTGTTGATTTTCCCTTAAATCCCAGCTTCAGGAACTTCACAGGTACATTGCAGAAAGCCCATGGTGTAAATGTTTTTTTGAACTAAGTATTTCCTTTTTGTTTGTTTTTTCTTCCTAAATAGCTGATCATGCATTTGCTTGTTCATTACAGTATGGACTTTAAATTTTGTACAAAAACCTCTCATTCTGCATTCTGACTTGGCAAACAAATGTAAGTAAAGGCACTTTTTAGGGGTTCATTGGACCTGTGTCTTGTAAATGTTGAAGTGTAAATGAATTTCTATGTGCAGTGGTGTATATTTAATCCACATTAGCTCCCTGTTCTCCTCCAATTCTAGAGCTCTTTGATACTGTGTGTGTAATGTATCTTTTTACTCCACTTTACAGACAGCGAATTCTCTCCCATTCACTATGGAGAAAGGGTCGTAATGGCCATACCTGTAAATATCTTTTGATATCTTGGCCTGGAATGAGGGTTTCAAAGCATGCACTCTACCTGACGGAAAACTAACGCAGCGTATGTTAGACAAACATTACATGTGTGACTGACATTTACAAGCAAGCCTTAATTTTTGCTCAGTCACATTTTTCAGTTGAACACTTTGAGACCCTTGTTGAGAGCTGTATGATTTATCTTAGAGCCTACTGTAAATTTGTCCCTTTGCTGTTTCAACAAATATGCGTGCCATTTTTGAGTAGCCAGAAAAAAGGGTTGGATTTTTTTTTTCTGGGGATATTAAGGAATTGCATGTTTCAAACCATAATATTGAGGTTGCTCAAAGCATTGAATGTAAAAGGCAGAGAAGTTTGAATACAATTTAGCGTTTCGAGTTTTCTTTTTAGTCTAAATGAGTCTCAATAAATGAACCATTGGACAAGAAACACTGTTTTCTTTTTTTTTCTAAACTGAATTATGGTCTTGTTTCAACAGAGCAAGTAACAACCATTTGTTTTGCCATTTCAATTATTTATTGGCTTATAATAAATATTATAATAAATATCAGTCAGGAAAGAAGAAAGGTAAATATAAATATATTTTAAAATATACAAAAGCAATGTTGTTCCAAGATTAATGTATAAACTATACTAGTCTGTGTATACACTGAAATGCTTCACTCTATAAAATAGTGTGGTTTATATAAGAGATTAAGGAAATCATATTTAAAAGTTTATATTAATTTTCTAAAGACTAATACACATTGCACTGATTACTTTTCATAACATGGCAAATGTACCACAGTGACTCCATTCTCACTAATTTTAGCACTCAGTGAAGATTCCATACTATATGATCGAAAATAATCTGTTAGCCATGAGATTACAGGAGAATTTGTTTCATAAGAAGTAATAGTCATGAAAATTAATTCTTCAATAGGAAGAAGATCCGAAAAAGTTATCATTAGCCTGATATAGTTGAAACTTTCAGAAACTCGAGGGAATGTATTTTACTAACCACAACACAACAATTACACTGTGCTTAACATTAATCAAACCTAAAAGTGGAAGATAATCCTAATGTCAATCACATTACTTCTTATTTAACTCATATAAATGCCACAGTAAGTGCACATTAAACAAGTCAGTTTGGAGAACAGATACATTTCTGTGCCGCTGGTAACATAGAGTACTACATCTATTCTACACAGTAATACCTTCCTTTCTACAGTCACATTCTGAGTCTGTTTATCCACAGACCAGGCTTAAATGAAGCCAATTATTAGTCCGTTTGAAACTCAGGTTTTGATGAATCAGTGACGTGCAGAACTACTGTTCTCAGTGACGACTGGCCACCCGACATCTGGGTACAAACGATTCCTCATATTCCCCATCGGACCAGCTAATGACCAGGATGCTGGTCCCTGAGCCAAGGCTCTATCCAGGTTTACCTGAATATTCCCTCCTGAAGCTGGTCTTGATTCCTGTCACAATACAGCAGCATGACTTTAAATATTTTCTACAATATAAGCATGATTCATGTATTTAACATCCTAAAACATTGTTATTTGTCAGTTAAAAAACTGTATCATGAATCCTTTAAAGTATGATGTCAACTTCTATAGATCTAAAAACTCACATCATCTCTAGTTGTCTGCCGATCCATGTCTGTGTTGAATGTTTGAAGTCTCACTTTCTCCATGATAACGTCCAGTTTGGACAATATAGTGATCACAGCATTTTCAAGCTGATCAACTTTGTGAACCAGCCTAGAATGAAAAGGCAAAATAACCATCAAGTCAGAAATGAACTTACAGCCTGAAATGTTTGTACATCTAAAGTCATGCAAATTAAACACGAAGAGTGTTTTTACTGATAACTGAAACTAAAAACTGAAATAAAATACACATTAATTAAAAAATAAAAAAAAACTTGGAAAAGAGAAACCCAATGATTCTGAACACAAACCTCTGAAAGACGACCGGAGGAACTGTCTTCTCACTGTGGTCCTCCGCTGATTCAACACTGTTTTCAAGATTACGAAGCTCTTCACTGAGTGCATCCTAGTAAAAAAAATGAATATCATAAATACTCCATATTAGATTATTATCACATTGAAGGAACATATACTTGCCAAATCTGGCCAAGTGAAATAAAAACCAAACACACCCTTTTTTCCTCCAGATCTTGTTTCATTCTCTCCTGCTCCTGCTTGTCCAAAGTCTGGTTCCCATCTTGGTCAAATCTGGAGAAAGCGGCTGAGATCTCATGGTCAGCATGACCCATTCTGAAATGTGGGACAAACAACCAGAATACATGAGTTCTTCAGCACCTTTGTTGCTACCATAAGTGAATGTGTTAGTGTTTCACCTGGGACTTACTCTTTCAAAGCATCCCTGAAATCTTTAAACTGCAGCTCACTTGAACCTGAATCCAGGGCTTTCTGAACATCAGCGATCTTTTCCTTTTTAAGTTTCATTTTCATGACGGTTTTCTCATAACTCTGAAATTAAAGCATCATTTTCCACATGCATTTAAACAGTCAGATCACAACAGTGTTGGTTTTTGCAGCTGTTACACAGCTTTCCAAACACAAGTTCAGCAGGTTTGTAGATGCATGCAGTGGGATGACTCACCTGTTTGATGAGATCTGTAATCTGGAACTCATCTTTCTGAGAAGCGAGTTCTGACTTCACCTCAGAGTATGTGTCATTGATGATGGCCAGAAACATGTTCTGTTCAATTCAATTCAACTTATCAGGTTAATTGATAAACAGGCACAAGCAATTACTTCATCACATGCACATAAAGAACTTACCAGTAACACAAAGAAGACAAAGAACACATAGGAGAAAAAGTATATTGGTCCAAGTACTCTGTTTGCCTTGTCAATGGCATCATAATCGAAATCTCCGAGGATGATTCGAAATTGTGTGAAACTGCAGAGAGGAGAAATAAAAGATTCTGAATGTCCCAATTAAACAAATCATAATTTATTTAAATATGTTTCATGCTTACATGCACTTGTTAAATGTGCTGAATGTTGGAACTTCCATTCCAAACAGCAGGTAACCCAGCTGAGCATATGCAAAGAAAACAATGAAGAACATAATGGCGAATCCGAAGATGTCTAATGCACAGCGAGCCAGAGTGGATGTAAGCTGGGTCATCGTCTTATTGAAACTAATGTACTTGAAGATCTGCAAATATTGAAGCCATCAACATATCAAAATGGGTCACTTTCATTCTATATTTGAAACTTCACCTTACATACTGTATGTATAATTACCTTAATCCAAGCGAAAAACAAATTGACTGCATTCATGTTATTGTATTGAGTTTGCCAGAATGCCAGAAACTCAAAATCAGCATAGATGTCGGGGTGTTCTAGAAGGTCTCCAAGTAACTCATCCACTTTGATGGTCCGAAACACACTGAAGACTATTGCTACCACAGCAAGCTGTTAAAAAAACACACAGTTACTGTTAGAGTCTACATATGATGATTTGTTGATTATTATGGCCAGAATATTTGATACTGATATGATCTGATCTCCTCTTACCAGTATGACCACTAGATCTAGTATGTTCCAGATGTTCTTGAAATGGGACAGTCTATTGATTCGGAATTCCAGAATCTCCTCCACAATGTAATAGAGTATGAAGATGCAGAAAAAGATCTCGCAGCCGATGATGAAGAAATCCCACGTGGTGACATAGCGAATCAGCTTTACCGTACGGATCTGGTAGGATGGAATCGCTCCACCGGTAGCTGGAAATTCAACCACTAATCTGAACGAAGAAGAAAACAATCAATTATCTGTTTATTTTAAACAAATGTAATGCAATAAAATAATGCATTACATCAGACGACTATTTTATGTTATATTTTGGTCTGTATTGTACATCGGAAAGGACAGTTTACATTAAATAACAGATGTAGAAATATAATTACTGACCAACCTTGTGAACCAGAGAAAATATATAAATTTGGACATGCAGAACAAGAGCAAAACATGTTGATTGAAGACAAGTACCTTATAACGCAGAAGAGATTGATGTTGGCATTGTATGTAGTGAAGTCAATGAAAAGAACCCGAGTTCCACAACTGAGCCATAGGTTGTTTTTGAGGTCCATCAGGATAGCATCACTCTCTTCTTTGGTCTTCGCCAGGTCTTGATAATATCCTGCTCCACTGTATGTGGTCAGTAACCCCCAGTGACTCGACCCTTTGAGCTCCTTTTCTGTATGGTACTGCCAGCTGAAGAATAATGAGATTACATTTAATAAATAAACACATTTTAACCCCTGAAGAGAGAAATATGACTGTTGCTAATCATAAATGCCACTCACGCTGTTCCGTTGATCAGTCCAAACGCGCTGTCATCTTCTTTCTTTTCGCTGTACACATCAAAACAGTCTTCAATCTCCTGCTGGAAGTCTTTATGCACGGTGCAGGAGTTGTTTTTGACTTTGATCTGTCGAATGCGAGGGACTCCTAACAACAGGTTCTCGTAGTAAATGAAGGATTGATTTTCATTTGGAAGAGGCTCGTCATTATACCACTTTGTCCAGTACAGGCTGTCAAGTAACGGGCTGTCCATGTACTGAAAAGATGATCAAAAATGATAGTCAGAAGGACTGTGATGCTGCACTGGATCTGTCCCATGAATAGAAAAGCATTACTACTAAATAAACATACTTAAAACTACACAAATATTATACAAATAAAAAACAAATAACAAAACATTCAAATACTTACATGATTTACATAAAATAGTAAATATATTTTTATATAATATATTATAAGCCTATATAAAGTATATCAGCAACACCCAAAACATTAGTTATTTTGCCATATTTTTTAAGCTACTAATAAAAATGGCAAAAACGCACAACAAAATTAAAATGGTTACAAAATATAGTTAAAAGCAGTATTATCATAGTTTTTTTATCAATATTTTGAAACCATTTTGTGACGAGTGGGGCGGGGCCGAGAGACGTGGGAACAGGAGCGAGGCCGGTGGAGTGATTGGGAATGAGCGACACCTGCTCGACCCAACGGTCTTGAGTCCCACGGAGGAGATGGAGGGATATAAAACCAGAGCGATGACAGTGACAGACGAGAGAGGATCAGGCCTGGGTTTTAGTTTGTGTTTTGATTTTTATTTGTGCGCGTCAGTCATCCGTGAGGGGCTGACGTGCTGTTTTGTGTTTATTTTGATCATTAAAATATCATTTGATTGACCGCCGGTTCCTGCCTCCTTCTTCCCGATGATTATGGAGTTATATCGTTACACATTTGTAGTAATTTTTGGAAACCATCTTTAGTAGTTTTTGGAGTTTACATAAACTAAATTAAAATCAGAAATGCAACTAGCTGAAATACAAGTGTTTTTTTTTTAGTTAACCTTTTAGTAAATCTTTTTTTTGGTAATAATCATAATAATTAGCCAATATGTCCAGGCAAAGACAAAAAATATATAAATTACTAAATGTATTTGTTACTTAAAACAAGTATATTTAAAACATTAAATATAAATTATTAGTGAATAACATAAATATTTATTAATTACATAATAATATCATTAACAATATTAGCAAAATCTAAAATGTGGAATTTGTGTTGGAATAAATTGCACTTTAAAAATTACCAGATAAAAAAAATAACTGGAAAAATGTATTATTGAAAGGATTTAATACTTATATAGATAAATCTACTTTAAAATCCTGATTTTTTTCACATCTGAATAGGACAAGCTGTTAAAACTCACTGTCCAGACATCATTCATGGTGCTGATGGAGGAAAAGCTGACTCCACTGTCACCCGGTAAGTTTACAAAGAGATCAGTCATAGCTTTCGTGTAATAGTAGGTGGCGCTGCTGGTCATACCATAGGTCACTGCATGAGAACAGGATTACAGTCAGTCAACAATCACATCACTTATTGAGCTTTGCACAGACGTGCTACACCATTCACCATCGCACAGATAAAGGACATCAATTCATTCAAGTTTGATCCATTAGCGGTGCTCGCGTCATGAAAGCTGCAGAGGGTTGTTTGTTTGAGTACACAAATAAGCCTCTTCAACAATGTGACTCCAGCACAGACAAAGCCACAATTGCCCGACCTGAGCTCTTATCAGCAGGGTCCTGCTTGTGTTCCTTTCAGGCCCAATTTTCCATTGAACAATGCAGTGTTTTAACACAGGAGAGCAGGGGACATTTTATAACAAGCACTTAGACTGATACACATCTCTGGATCATAATGGAGTGCAATATAATGGAAAGAAATGGGATCACATACATTGCAATCAAAAAGACAAAAGAGCAAGCTAATAACACTATAACAATTTTACATTTATACATGTTTTATATCTGATCTTAATATTAACAGTTCTATATTTATCCATTATCAATAATCCATAAAGTGTTTGTGCAACAGGGAACACATGTCTATAAATATATCAAACAATCAACATGATACTTACACAGGCACAAATCCACTAGGAAAACAATGTAGATGAGCAGTTCTTTGAGATTTGCTTTGACATTGAGCTCAGGATTCGCCTTTGTGTCCTTTCTTAGAGCTGTTCCCCACAGTCCTACCAAACCAAACAAACACTTTTTAAAATATATTTATATTTATTTATTTGTTATTAACTTAAAAAAATATATAGATTAAGTATTATGTACTATAATAAAATCATGAAAAGTTAAAGGTTTAAAGCTGAAGTAAAACATATAATGGAAATATGAAAATGCATGATTCTTCTTCCCTCACCTTTGACGGCTCTCAAGAGAAAAGAGCAGCATCCAGACTTCTTCTCGTCTGAGGGGTTTGTTCGCACTTTATCCTCAGCCAGATAGGGGTTAGGCAGATTCAGCTGGTTCATGTTCTCCAAAGAGCTGTGGAACATGGGCTGAGGGTTGTAGACAGTGTTGATGGGGCATCTGATGGGTGCAGGAGAGCCACTGTAAGCCTGATTCACCCAGCCTCCTTTCCCAAAGTTTTCCATCTCACACGCCACTGGGCTGCCTTGCTGATTCTCTGCCCGGTTATTGAGGTGTTGCATTGTGGTAAATGGAGAGGTGGGTTTAACAGGAATTGCTCAAGTGCAGCTTTTGGCTGAGGAGAGTCTCCGCCTGTATTTATACCTTTCCTGTTGAATCTTCTAAAACAGAGCAAAGCGAAAGGAGGGGCTCGTCTTTTGTTCACGGATCCATTAAAAAACACAATTCTAGAACAGCATTATTGACAATACAGATATAATGTGAATTTGCGTCACATTGTTATAGATGTGCTGAAAACAGAGATCAATTCCTTCTTAATAAAGATGCACAGAAATGGTACTTAAATTATTTCCCATTTAAAAATGTAGTGTCTAATCATGACTAGATATTTCTTTGAATGAAAAACTTAAAAACAAGTATGCGGGTATGACCAGGAATATTCTAGATACAGGTACCTATGGGTTAACCATGGCATTACAAATGAAAAAAAAACAAATTTTTCTGACCACAAAATGACTCTAATTTGCCTCTTTGTATTGGAATTTAAAACCCTTTCTCTATTTTAAGCTTAAATACTACACTATTACTATTACTACACTATTACTAATTGTAATATAAGTACTAGAAATAACGAACCGCTAGAAAAACATATTTTAAGTCATTAATGGACCATAAATATTGCACAAATTATATTTAGTACCAAAAAATCCTTAATATATTAAATAAATATTCTTGAACTAAAATACAGAACATTTATTTAACTGACAAAGACTTAAGCTGTATGGTCACATTATAAGTAAGCAATACCTGAGCGTTAAATACATGAAAACCATATAAATGTTGCCTCTCGTCACGCTCCAGTATAAAATGATAGGCCTACGACATAATCAAAGCATAATATGCTGTAATGTTTACCAAAAAATACTGCAAATACCTGTATAATGAAGCTGTAGTCTATTCTACTTAAATCAATTCAAAACTATTGTCAGTGCTGGTTTGTTTGTAGACCTCCCTGAACCACTTGACAGCGAAGATCAAAGTTTGTCTCAACTCAGTGTTTCAATGGCTCTGGCCTTAACTGAAGCACTACATTTTACGATTTGCGCCACACTGAGTGCGCCAAAACTGCATTTATTGTTTACATTTCGTATTAAAACTTAAAAAAATTTGAAAGGCGAGACTGTTTCATATCGCAAGTTACAGGGTTGCCAATTTGGCGTGAGATGTACGTGACAGCGTGAGAGCGCGAGACAGAGCCTAGAAGCGTGCGTCTCGCGCCAAATGCGAGAGAGTGGACAACCCTAGGCTGTAACAGTGTCTGTTTATTCTGTATGTGTAGCCTAAAAATATTTTACTCAGCATTGGAATATAAGAAATATATAGGCCTATATAGATTAAGATCAATGTTTCATTTTGAATTAAAATAGCCTATCATTTATTTGTGAATCACTAAAAATATTAATTTAATTTATTAATTTAAAGTATCTGCATATTATAAAGGCAAAAAACTGTTATTTAAAGAAGCTTTATGCAAGTAGGGGAGATATAAAAAATAGCAGCAGTGTTTATTTGTATATTTTTCATTTGAGACTTTAAGATTTTCCGAGATCCCCTAGCTCCCCCCTGTGGGAGTTTATAAATTGCAAGGAAACATGAGACCTGTACGTAGACTGTTCAGCACCATTCTCATTCATGTGTTAATATTTGTGAGATTAATTATGGCTGCACGATGAAGGATTTTGGTTGAAAATAAAATTAACGGTGTCTTGAACTTAAGCGGCCTATATTAGTAACAAAATGCAAGGAAGTGTCTTTGAGATTAGTTGATAGTGATCATGACAGGATGATCGCTCATAATGACAGCTGAGGCTAAACGGATTAAGATGGGTGTTTCTAGCTTCATGTAGCCTATAGCCTACGCTTTCGGTCGAGCACTAGCCGTTCACGCATCATTAGCACTGAAAAGACACGTTATACACAGTCACTGGATCGCAAATGAGGACTGCCTAGTCAAGAACCAATCTGTCTGAACATATAGCCTACGTTGTCTTCTTTCCCCTGGTGATCTTAAACTCTTAATGCTGGACTTTTTGTTGACTTAAAATATGAGGCAAACCAAAATAAAATTATTTGATTATTTAAATAGTAATTTAACCTAATTTTCTTTCCTCTTATAAATGGACTTGCAAACAGAGCAATTCAACCGTGACGTCATTCAGTCCTATAAACATTATTTATAGGCTTCCTTCACTGAACTGTCACTTGTTTGGTGCTGTCTTATCTTGGGACACAGAGGCCTTCACCTCTGTTTATCAGAAATGTGTTAATCTGTCTAATGTGCACACCCAGAGAGATTTGTGCTTTTTTTTAAATTTTGATTTTATAGCAAATCTGCTGCAAAATTTGAGGAAAATGTGTGCATATGATTACAGATGTTTTTTCTTTCCTTCTGTAGATTAGTGTAGGATATAAATTAAAGTTTTACTCAAAGATTCTCTCTCTTTCTCTCTACATATATATATATTAAGAGTTTATTTGTAAAAAACAGTGTTACTCTAAAACTAGAAGAGTAAAAGTACAGTAATGTTAAAGACTTTTCTTCCTATATTTACTCTTCAAAGGCGTTTAATTTGTATATTTTACAGTCAGATTGTTTTTTATACAATCATTTACAATAAGTAATTACTTCAATTATTTTTGTACCGATTAACTGCATTATAAACAAATACAGGTTTAATCACAGAATAAACTACAGCTCAAAACACTTCACCTATTGTACAAAACATTGTAGTTATTATTATTGTTGTTATCCTGCTATATTCTTTTCCCTTTTTTAAAGTATCAAATAACAATAAATAAATAAAAAAAGGAACAACAATTTAGGATGTCATTTTGTCAAAATAAGATCAGTGTATTTTTTGAATGCTTTTGCAGCTTTGATTGAACACACTATACACACAGATTTGATACAAAGCAATAACAAAATTCAAACATCCGACTTAAAGATGAATTTACAAATGTGATGAAACGTCTGGTGAAAGATTTTCTACAATTGCACATAAAACATGTCCTTTTTTGCAACAATTAAAGCAATGCTACTCCTAGAACGAGTCAGACTCTAATAAAGCTAATCTTTTGATTTCCAGAACCAAAAACATCAAATATTACACAGTAATACAAACACATTTACTGACTTCTGTATCTATGTTAAGAAAGATACAATTGAACGCAACATTGCTTATCAGTCAGTGAGAGCTTAGAGGCTTTCGTAGTGATAGGAGAAGGAGGAGTGCATACAGTCATTTTCCACAGGGGAGTTATAGCACATAAAGCAAGAATAGGTCTCTGGCTGTAGGTCGTCAAACTGTAGATTCAGCCAGTCTTTCTGAGGAGCTGCCTGTCTGCTGGCATCAGTCAGGATTCGGTTGAGGGCCATAATGTAGCTCAGGGCCATCTGCAGCGTCTCATATTTGGAGAGTTTCTTGTCCTGACCCCACTGAGGAACCACTTTGCGGAGGCGGTCGAATGCGGTGTTCAGACCCTGCATCCTCTTCCTCTCTCGAGCGTTGGCCGCCATCCTCCGCCGCATGGCACTCTCAAACTTCTCTGGGTCTCTGGAGTCCGACTCCGACCCTGAATCTGCACAGCTCGGGCTGCGGGGCTTCATGACTCCTGGGCCAAAGGTCCTCAAAGGCCAGCGGTGGTCTTGTAAACAGATCCTCTGAGGTGGATAATTTCCTCAGACGCAATGTTCCTCTTGTTGTCCGTGTAGTGAAGTAAATCCAGATAGTAGTGCTTCTGCTTTGCCATAAGGATGACTGATGCTTATATAGAGTATTAACAGGTGGCAGCAGGTGGAGCCCCACCCTTATTGCTTCATCCAAACATCCATTATTATTAATTGAACACACAAATCCAACAGCAGGACTAGAGCACTCAAACTAGCTCCCAAGCCCAACCCCCATTAACTCAAACTTTAATGACATTCCAATTAACTTTGGCTGGTCTATCACTGAAACCATGCGTTACAAATATAGATAACTTACCATCTGTCCAGGTCCACTGCATCAACCAGGGGTGTATGACAAGGACATTACCTAATTAAAAGTGCATGCATCTTTAAGCTAACATAACGTCTTTGCATCTCTTAGACAAGAGCATTGTTTGCAAGTAATTGCCTGTATGGAATCAATTTGATTTTGCCATTAGATTTTAGCTCTCAAAATGTGCATTTATTTTCATGTCTTATGAAGGGGCTTGTGAAAATAAGTATTTTAATATAATCATTAATATGAATAAAAAATGTAATGTTTATATGAATATATGAATATATAAGTTAATATAATAAAACCTATATTATATATAAATGACTCATAAATGAAATTTTTTATGTTTAGTTTAGTATTTTGGATTTGAAACTACTGAAGTAAACTAATGACAACACCATATGAAAAACATTTCTAGGACAATAAATAATTGATTTAACAGTCTCAATGGGACTGAGACAGACAGAAGTCTTTGACAAACTGTCTATCTCAATCTGTCCAACGTGAATCAATTAAAACAGGGAAGAGTCACCGTTTCACCCAAAAGCCTGTTGAGCAATAAACTCATCATCATTGCTACATTCAGTGGTTCAGTGGGAAGATTTTTCTTAATATTAAAGACATATTTAATGTTTTTAGATTAATTTAAAAACAACAAAAAAGCTTTATCCAGTATAAATAAAAATGAAATGCACAATATAATATTAATTATAACATTTATATTATATGAATTAAATACATTAAGAAAAATTATTGTATAAAAAAATACAGTGTTTCTCTTTCAGTATTTTCCTACAAGCATAAAGTAGCATTCTATGCTAAATATGTGTTCTAAATACATATATCAGTACATCACTTTTGTGACACTTTTGTGTACAAAATATCTTGTACATAATTCATGTCACAGCTGACTATGGTTCAAGCCATATAAACTCATGCTGTCAGGTCATTTTGCATTGGACGAGTAATTTTGCTGTTCAATTGGGCATATAAACCCAATCCACTGGTTTGATTTCATTGATTGCAGATTGGCATGGCTGGCCAGCTGCTGCTTGTCTTGTTTAAAGGGCTTGGTCCAGACATGTAGAACAGCCTTGTTTTTCACTCATTCACATGATGGGCTTGTCTGGAGACAGAGGCTGTCCTATGCAAAAAGGCCATATGTTACAAGCTAGTCCTGTAACTTTGAGACAGTGTTGAGCAGATTAAAGATTTACTCAATTTTGAAGAGGGGAAAGTGAGAAAGTCTATTATCAGTTTAACAGCTTAAGCCAGGATTTAGTAAATCTGATTTTCACTTAAAGCAGAGCAGTTACCATTGATTCCAGAGGATAAAATGTTCTAAAAAATTGAATGTGTAATCCTCCAAACACGAGGAAAAGTTACAATCTATTGTGATGATTAAACTCCTACTTAACAGCCAAACCACAGGCCTAAAACAGAGAATGAGTCTGCATCAATACTGAGGTTGAAAACTAATATTATTCATTTGATCAGTATGCTCTTCCCAAATTCATCAAATTCATTCATATGACCTCTGAGCTACGAGTATAAAGTGTCGTGTTCATTTAATAACCTATCAAACAAACAACCACTGAGAAGACAATGCTAAGCTAAGTTTCACTTCTATCTGGAGAACAGTTTGAGGTTTGCAGATTTCAAACACAGACATATAAAGATATTTTTTGATCAAATTTATAGAAAAATCATATTGACCAATGAGGTCATTCAGAAAAGTGAGGCATATTGTGTAAACACTCACCCCCACAGAAAATGAGAATTTAACCCCCACCCCACCAACACCATCAAAACAGGGCATCTGGTGAGATGAGGCTAGTCACTGTAATTAGGTCAAGCAAGGTGCTTGTAATTTCATGCCTATTTGAACCTTTTTTCCCTTCTAGCTATGTTTAATCTTTACTGGTCAATGAAGCAACGTCTTATTGTAGCTAGTCAGTTAGACAAAAGAATCTATAATAATATAAATGTTATATGAAATAATTTACATTACATGTGCACATTGTTTTCTTTTTTCTATAAGTATTGTATATTCATTTGATGCAATGCAAATAAATGCAAAAATGCAAAAAAGGCAAAAAGAAAAAACTATAGCTTTAGCAGCACTGTTTAATCATATCAGTGTTATAGAGTTGTTGTTGCTTTTACTTTGTTTAACTTTCAGATATTGCTTTTTTTTTATTTAGATATGCGCTTCATAATAATAACAACAACAAAGAACCTGGAGAGAAACAAACGAAAAAAAAATGACATAACTTTTGCCATTAAACAAAATGGACACATTTAATTAATTATGTATAATTATTATCATAATAAATCATACAAGCAAGCTGCTTGGTTACACAAACGAGTATGTGTAATGTGCATGTATATATCATTTGTAATTATATGTGTGTATGTATGTGTGTGTAATTGTATTTGACTACTCACAAATAATTTTCACGATCACTTTGCAGCAATTGCCTTCTTTTTCTTAGGTTTCAGTTTGAAGTACAGAAAAATGACAGCAATGCCAGCGTAAGTGGCCAGAACACACTGGAACCTAAATATATTTGAAGTATGCTATGTGCACTAGCAGTGATATACAAAATAACTGGACTTTGTTTTCAAAGCTCCACTACATATACAGTAGTTTACAGATCTGTGTAAGGAAACTGATGGTTTTAAAATACAGCAATTTCCAGAGAAGAGTTAGACTATATGGAGGATATTAAACATACAGCTGTATCATTAATCTGCAATGCACTAATTAATAAATACTCACATTCCTTCTTCCTGTAATGGTGTATGAATTAAAATATTTGGCAATCCCTGTGAACTGGTGTTGGCTCCCAGCATCATGCCCCCCATGGTCCTGCTGTCAGATAAAACACAATGCATATTCTTACAGAATTAGTTACTTCCTTCTTTTAAATTTTCATCCGATTTAATACTTATGCAAGCCAGTAAATTTCGCTGTTAAAAATTGGGATGCACTAATGCAAGCTGAGAGAGGTTTGAGATTACAGCATCTCACTTGGCTCAAGACACTCATCTTAAATTCAACCCATATAAGACACATCTAAAAAATACACTTTATATAGACCTAATACATAATCTGTGGAAATACGCGATTAGCGATTAGGTTTTACCTAAAGTGTGGATATTGATAAACGATAGTCCTTCTTATTCGTGTTATGCTGCAGTCTGTTTAGGCTATATTACTTTATGATAAATATCGCCATCTATCGTCCATATAAAAACACCGCCAACTACCAAAGTCACTAAAACATTAGGATCTTCTTCAAACAGCGAACGGGGCTGGATGACATAAGAAATACAGATTGGTCAGTTTTGTGGCAACATTCTTTTTAGCGTAGGATACAGTTACTGTTTCAATGTTATGTTTGTGATTGTTTTGTGGTTTTGTAGATCGGCTAATCGTTTTGTGGTTAAAATTATTGTGGACTTTATTTTTTAAAACAATTGTAACAAAGTTATTTTTGTAGAAATTTTGTAGGTTCTCATTTCTTTTTCTTCGGGAGATTGGTTTCGTGTAAAAAAAAAGAAAATAAATAAAAATAAACACAAACAAATACTTGATTTTTCTGTCGGATTTTTTATTTATGCCATGTATTTCTACAGGTCATTATTTATTTATTTTTGATAAATGCTTTAGAAATTTGATTACGTTTCGCTGACTGAATATATTGTCAGACATGATTCTGACTCAAGGTGGTGCTCAGATTACTTTTTTCAGCGCTTGTAAATGCATTTTCGCTGCTTTTAATTGTAAAACGTCGTAAGCAAATGAAAACAAAAAGAGTAATACGCCCAAGACAACACGCAAGTACATCATCTGTTACTAAACGTCATTTGTTTTCATTTGCTTTAATTCATTTTACTACACAAACAAGATCTTATTTAACCACACAGTGAAGTATATGCCTTACTTTCCTCCTTGATGAGATAAAAATCCCCTCTTAAGAATTTATGCAGAGGAAAATGTTCTATTTACACAGCCATTCAGAGGGACTCCCAGTGTTCAGTGTTCAGTTTGAGCACCAGAAAGTGTTTCACAGCTGTGTCACTGGCAACATGCATTTAGCTAACTGATCTAGCTACAGTAAATCATAGCATAAATCCATCACTCAGAGAAAATCTCCCTGTGTTCCTCAGCTGCTTCTAGCAAGTTCACAATGGGTCAGAAAGATTATGGAAGCTCATCAGTGAAGCTTTTAGAATAACAAGCCTTTCAACACTGTGTTCTGTTGACTTTTGGACTAAGAATAAGCACAACAGATATGAAATTAAGAGCAATTCAAACAAGATAATTAAGTTATCACACAAGTCATGAGTTCCTATTAGTTGCTTTGCATTGAGTCATGGACAATGTTCTAGGAAGGATGGGATTTAAAGGGAAATGCACTCAGTAAAATTCTGAATCAACGTGACGACATAGGTTACACCAACAGATCATTTCTAGGGTTAGAAAGGTATCTTCAGTGTAGTACTGTTCCCTTTGAATATGACCAATTGTCAGATATGAACAGATATTTTTTAAATGTTTTTTTTATATATATATAAGTCTCTTATAGGCTCACCAAAACATTACTTATTTGATTTTAAAAAAATGGAGTAAAAACAGTAATACTGTGAAATATTAATAAATTCATGATAAAAGTTTTATAAATACTTTTTTAAAAAGTAATTTCATCTTGTGATGACAAAGCTGAATTTTCAGCAGCCGTTACTCCAGTCTTCATTGTCACATGATCCTTCAGAAATAACTGTAATATGTTTATTTCCATAATTGCATAACCTTATTTGCGTTTTTGTAATCAATGTCATGCTGGTTAATATTTTTTTTTGGAAAGTATTATTTGATAAATAGGACATTTAAAAAAGAACAGTATTGATTTACGACAGAAATCTTTTATAACATAATTGCATTAACAGACACTTTTGTTCTATTTAATAAGTATTGATTTCTTTAAAAAAAACACTTTTGAACAATAGTGTGTGTGTGTGTGTGTGTGTGTGAATATATACAAAATACCTATGCGTTATATACATGTATACATAGACCTAATTAAAACATTTTGATCATGTCTTCAAATGAGTGATTTGCAATTTTTTGCTAACAATAAATTGCCAATATTGCTGATACTTTGTGTTCTAAAGTAAATAAGTAATCTATTTATGGAAATGTAAATTATTATACATAGTGAATGAATACAAAAACTGGTTCCATCACAGAAACTTTACATTTTATTGATAGCAATGTAGAGTACAAAACATCCACCTTAATTCAAATTAGGCCAAATTTCATCCAGTCTGACTCGGAGGCTTCTGAATTACAGCATGGGTTCTCATCAAGACCATGAGCTCCCTTTAGCACTCAGAAAACTTCCCTGACTCTAAGCAAACACATTTATGAGTGTCAAATGTCAAAATATTGGCAAGAGTAAAATCCGATGAGCTTACTGATGCCTAAGGTCAGGACTTTAGGTCACTGGGCTGCTCCTCACTTTGGATTCTGTAACTTGGCCTTCCTAAACACGACTCTTAATGTTAGAAATAGTGACCAGAGTCTCTGTTAGAGGAGGACTTCTGTAACTTCACACATATTCCACAGACCTCATGTTTTGTGCATCTGTCCTGGTCTGAATATTTGTCTGTTTGGAGTCCACAAGGCATCAATTTATCTTGCTGCAAGCTACATTATGGCCAAGAATACGGCACATCAGTTCAGTTGCACTGGGAAAATCCCGCTTTCCCTCCCTCCCCCCATCTACGTATGCAGGAGAAATCTGGTGATTGGTGGACAGGGGCGATTGTTATGTATTTTCGGACTAGTCTGCCCACCCACCCGGCCCAGTATTGTGGTGTTTTTTAACGCTGTTCTTAGGTGTGTGAGAGCCTGCCTATCTCTGAGCAGTGACGTCCCTCTTCTGTCACACCTCCAGGGGGTTCTGGGGCCCCTCGGCCCCCTGCAGAGGATCTGCCTGGAGCCTGCAGATAGGCTTGTTGCACATGGGGCAAACACTGCGAATTTCCAGCCACTTCACCAGACACCTAAGCAGGAGACAAAGTGAAAAGAGGAGAGACGGGTTTGTTATGCATCAGCTATCTATAGACTCAAGTGCTTTATGGTCACGTCACAAGATGACAGGCTGAAACTGCAGGATGTTTTGGAATACCGAAAAATCGGACAGGTGTTATTCAAGGAAAATACTCATATTTAAGTTGCAGTGCCTTGACAGCTTAATTTGTGGTTCTTGTTTTAGTGCCTCTAACAATACTCTGCGTGTCAGGAATCGACATGCTTGAATGTTTTTAAAGGAATTTGTTGTTTTAAATGTTTTATATGTAAAGCATCAATCAGTGTTTACAGCATCCTAATCTTTTATTTTCATTAAAGTATACAGAATACAGAAACATAATGAGAAATGTGACAAGATGGTAAAAGATCTTACTTTTTGTGAAACGCATGAGAACAAGGGCAAACCCCTAGTTCATCCCGGCTCCGAAACTCTTCCAAGCAAACTGCACAGGTCTGCTGCAGAGTGAAAGAAAAAAATTCTATAAATTGATGTATTAATTTAATTATTAATTTAAACAATTGTGATAGCTCCAAGCATTGTTGATACAATAATGTAGATAGTTAGCTAAAAATCTAATCTCTTACTCGCTCTGTCATCCCAAACCTTGCTGGAACAAAAAATAAATAAATTATGCAGCAGAATGTTCGAGCTGTTCTTTTTATATAAGGAATGCGAGAGTTAATGGATGGTCCTGTTTTACGTTTATTAAATAAGGGGGGGGGGGGGGGGGGATCAGCATGGATATTCAGCCTAAATTGTTTTGTGTTCTACAGAAGAAAGTAAGTCATACAGGTTTGAAGTGACATGAGGGTGAGTAAATTATAGAAATGTCAGATTTTTATGTTTGAGTGAACTATATACATAGTATAGTTTTAGCAGTTTCTTACTCCAAGAAGACTCAGTTTTTTCCCTGGACCTTTTAGAATGACCTGTCAGAAGAAAATATTATATTAATAATATTATACATAATTAGTATATGCATGTTTATGTATGTATCTATGTATATATATATATATATATATATATATATATATATATACAGTACAGACCAAAAGTTTGGACACACCGTCTCATTCAAAGAGTTTTCTTTATTTTCATGACTATGAAAATTGTAGAGTCACACTGAAGGCATCAAGGGCTATTTGACCAAGAAGGAGAGTGATGGGGTGCTGCGCCAGATGACCTGGCCTCCACAGTCACCGGACCTGAACCCAATCGAGATGGTTTAGGGGTGAGCTGGACCGCAGACAGAAGGCAAAAGGGCCAACAAGTGCTAAGCATCTCTCTGGGAACTCCTTCAAGACTGTTGGAAGACCATTTCAGGTGAATACCTCTTGAAGCTCATCAAGAGAATGCCAAGAGTGTGCAAAGCAGTAATCAAAGCAAAAGGTGGCTACTTTGAAGAACCTACAATATGACATATTTTCAGTTGTTTCACACTTTTGTGTTATGTATATAATTCCATATATAAATCCACATGTGTTAATTCATAGTTTTGATGCCTTCAGTGTGAATCTACAATTTTCATAGTCATGAAAATAAAGAAAACTCTTTGAATGAGAGGTTGTGTCCAAACTTTTGGTCTGTACTGTATGTATATATATATATATATATATATATATATATATATATGTGTGTGTGTGTGTGTGTGTATAATATAATAAATTACCTCATTATATCCATATTGTTCTTGTGTGCCCTGTCGCCTTAATCTGTGAAATATAAAAATTGAGCATTACATACATTTAAAAATCTGTTTTCCACCTTTTTCACTACAGCATTTTGATGTACTGTACTTGCATTGTATTAATGCATTCAGCTTATTATGTTTTTCCCACTTTGTTTTAAATGTTCCTTTTTCATAATTTGAAATGGACTTTTATGATATTTTTCCTTACTTTCTTTATAATGCCTATGGAAAGGACTATAAATGACCATTGTCTATGAAATAAAATGCTACATTCATACAGTTGCAATGTGATGCTTAATACAGCTATTTATCTTCATTTTGTGTAAATATCCGTAGCACTTTCATTGTAACTGCTTTATAGTTTGAGATACCTGAATAGGTAGCAACAGAAGATCATGCCCAACATGAAGACGAAGAGGCCTATCCCAAGAAAGATGACATAGACATTGAGAGGAAGACGACCGCTGATGTCTGTGGTCATTTTGCAGAACTTTTCTGTAATCTGTTAATCTGAGTCACATAGGCATGCTGCAAGAGAACAAACAAAACCATGATTTTTGTCAATAGTATTTGTTAGTGTTTATGGTGAGAGTCATGAGAGCTCAAGACTGCTTAGGATTTCTTTTTTTGCTCACCTTTTTTTTAATCAGTAAAATGGATGCACAATTCAAATTGAATAAAAACATATATGTTATTTATTACTCATACATCATGAATCTGTTATTTGAGTGGGTTGCATATTTCTTTTTGTCAGACCCTTGAAAGACAACACACATCACTGTGATTCTCATGTGCACACTTCTCAGTGTCCCCTGCATGCATATTGCATACTGTGAGCCTGTGGACTGTCCTCGTGTTTCTCAACTCCATGTAACACTGCTCTCATTGTTGAACCTCGCTGAGCAGCATGAACTTTTCACTGTAATACATCTTTTAAAACTGAAAAACAAGAGATGTAACTTGTGTTGGATGATGTGTTCAACAGATAAATGCAATAGCTTATGTTTTAAAGTTTATTATTTACAGTTTAATATATATTGCAATGTAATCTTTAAATCACAGCAAAATAACGGCTGTTAATGTGCATATTAACTGAATTCTAACTGAATTTTCATGCAGTGTTTTCCAGGAAATTTTATGTAACCATACTATATCTTTGTCTTGGTTGTGATGGAAAAAAACCTGCTATGTTGTGTTTTTATTTAACTAGCTATCTAGCTAGCTGTTTATTTACTTGATCAAGACTTGTGGAAGTCCTCCAAAAGTTGCTGTTAAGTGTACCATGTTTACTTTCGGGTTCAAGCTATTTCATCACAAATTGGACAATTTCCAGAGCTGTGAACATTATTTAGACAACAATGGTTTAACCTTATGCAATACAATTAAATAGCAACACAAAACCATGATGGTACAAGGCTTTTAGTATCTGGGAGTAAAACGGTCATCTTTCAATCCAAGACAAGTAAGTTGCCGCTATAATTTGGTAGAAAGATTATTGCTCGGTTCTCTGACAAACTATAAATGTTTTCTGTAGCATGATGGTCAATAATAATTCATTTTCATACTGTATACAGATTTAGATTTTCAAAAGAAAGAGCAAGAGAGCGTTTGGCAACGAGAGTGAAGCCTGGCCAATGGTCTGTGCAGAAAGACAAACATTAGTGGTGCACCCTTTCTGCCATAAAGCCACCATCTGGTCTTTCTGTAAGGGGGGTGAGGGGGAGGCAAGAAATGTGAAGGCCTCACCAACCCAGGAAGGAAGCACCATTTGGGGGGGAAACAATAATAAGTGACCTCATGGTCGAACGCTGCAAAACAACCACACGATATTTTGTCTCACACAATAGATACAGACACGTGTGTGTCTCTCTAGGCTGTGCACAAGTTCAGGTCTTGGAAGAGAGTGTGCCATCGGGAGAAAGGTTAAAAGGCTTGGGTTTTCAGTTGAAGGAGGGGGTGGAAGTAATATAAGGAGGATTTTAGTTAAACATTGATAGAAAGCCAGTGGGAGGGTCAGGGGCTCTGTGAATAACACATGGTTATGGAGCTGTCCAGATTATGTAGCCATTAGAAATGAAGGGAAGAGGAGGAGGGGGTTATGATTCATACTCACTGTTACGCCACTGGATTGGTGCTAGATTGCTCCACTATACCAAATGATCCAGTAACTTGTGTCCAAAGAGACAGTGTTGAAACCTGGCCAAAGGAGTGGGCTGATCCCCTCACTCAAAACCAGATGAATAATACAAGTTTTACTCTCCCAAAACTCCCACCACAAAAACCTGGCTATGAATCTTCAGCGCCTCTGGTTAACACATTACAATCACCCACCAGCTCCTCACTGGCGTATGGAGGAAGGCAGAGTGATTTTGTTTTCTTTGTGTTGAAACATTTACAAAGCCAAGTCAGTCATTGTTGAAACCTGTGTCAACACGGGAACAAATATCAACACCTACTTCTTGGTATCTACAATGTTTTGTTCAACCACAGGCAAGTTAAAAGAACACAATGCGCTCTTTTTTTCCAGCATCATGATCCAAACCAAGCGGCAGCACAGAATATGAAAGATTTGCGATGTGTTTTTGACATCGACCGTGGATCATCATTTACCTCCGCTTGACGTCAAGTTGTTGTCACTGGCTTTTTTCATTTGTTTTTTTACCTCTCTGTATAGTCACGATAAACAGTGAGAGAGACAATGTACATTACAAAGAGTCACAGATTTCATAGTCTATCTTCAAAACATTGTCGCAAGGCTCACCCCTTCTTGCCGTCAGCCACTTTCCACTAGTCTTCCCGCTCAAGATTATCACCCTCACGTTACAATCAAGCGTTTTCCCCAGTAACAAAGGAAGAGGAAGAGCAGTGGCACACAGCCGTCAGAGCGAGAGCTTGTGAATGCAGCCCATTCAAAGCTGTGTCTTCCTCACACCATCTGGTCTGGCTTCTGCGCTGCAAAGACACAAAGGATAAAATGCATTTTCCAGACAAAGTGATGAGATTCCTGTTGCCTTTTCCAGCAGCCCTGCCTCCACGCAATGGTGCCGATGACTTCTCTCCTGCTCAGTTTGTAAACAGATCTCTGCTCATGTGATTCGCTGTCTGGATTACAGCTCTCCTTTCACTCGCCCCTCCTCGCTCTCCCCCTCTCCCTTTCTAACCGGTGCTCTCTCTCTTCATCCTACTTCTCTCCAGCTGAAGGCTATTAGGAGGTGACAGGCCAGGCCAGCAGACTCTCCCTGATGAGTCTGTGGAAGACAAGGCTGGGAGAGGAATGAGGGTTGATTCACTTTGCTTGACTGGCAGTCACCAAAACAGTAAGATACTACATAAGGAAAACAGTGAGAGTGTGAAGCAAGAGGAAAAATATAGAATAGAATAGAATAGAATAGAATAGAATAGAATAGAATAGAAAAGAATAGAATAGAATAGAATAGAATAGAATAGAATAGAATAGAATAGAATAGAATAGAATAGAATTGAATAGAATCTTAGGATAGAATAGAATCTTATTGCAAAAAAGTAGAAAAGAAGCAGAAGCAGTAATGGCAGTAATTTTGTCGCTGCAAAAATAAATAAATAACAAAAAACAGCTTATTACACAGGTTTAGTCAAGAGATTTAGTGAGTGTTTTGAACTAATGTACAGACAGGAAATATGCAGCTGGTGATACTGGTGATTCGTGTTGCACAATAGCAGTGTGTTATGTAAAAGATGCTTTTGCTAAATCTCCCTGAAGATGTCAAGTTAAGCTCATTCGATAGCATTTGTGGCATAATGTTGACTGACAAAAATGTTTGGCCTTGTTCTCTTTAATAAAAAATTGGATGATTTAAAAGAAATGCGAAGCTTGTTATTTTATGAAAATACTTTGGTTTTGAGTATTATTTGTGCTTAAAAGTGTTTAGACTGGCATTGTTTATGGCAATGCATTGTCATGCCAACAAAGTTGAAAAAATTTATATAACGTTACACAGAATATCAATAAACAATTTTCAGAAAATCATGGTAACATATTGTTTACACATTGCGGTTAACTAATTAGAACTAAATTCAGCCAGGAATATTTCTAAATGAAAATAAAATCTTGTATTTTCTTCTCTTCTCTGAGCAAATTTTGCAGTCACATGAGCTTTTTGATGCACTTTTACAGAATTTAATTGGTAAATTTGCTTATAATGCACTGGATGTAAACCCAGCCACTGTGAACCAACAAATCTTTCTCAGCTTCAGTTAACTGGGCCCATGATCAAATATCATGAAATGATTTACTTCACCTCATCAACAACCCCACTGAACAAAGATCAGTATTTTCCCTGAACACCAAATCAATTACCATGTGATCAGCTCATGGCTTCTGTTAAACTGGCAATTTTATTTAAACAATGCTCTATTGATCCTCTCTTTTCCTTCCCTCTGACAACCACAAATCACTGCATGCTTGGCAATCATCTCTGCCTGGATGAATGCCCATCATTTGAAGCTGAAATTATCAAAAATCAAGCTGTTGTTCCTTCAAGCCAAGAAACACCCTTGCCAAGACCTTGTCGTTTCAATAGACAACTCGTGCATCTCACCCACACAGAAAGCCAAGAACCATGATCTCACAATGGACAATGAGCTGTCTACTGCATCCTCCATACTAACAACAGTCATATCGTGCAGATTCCTCCTGCAAAACGTTTGCCAGACTGTGGTATAGGCTCCAATCTGCTGTCGTCTCAGCTACTGCAATGACTCCTGGCCAACCTCCCAGTGAGTGCAATCAAACCTCTGCAGCCCGGCTGATATTCAACCTTCCCCACTAGTCCCATGTCACATCACTGCTGCGCCCCCTCCATGGCTTTCTATCCCTGCACAAATCAAGTTCAAACCACCTTTCTAGCTTTCAAGGCAGTCAAAGTTCATGTACCCTCCCACAGTTTCAGTAAACAGTTCTTAATAGAACCATTATTTTCTTAGTGTGATTAACATTTTAATATAACAGTTTTATTTTCACTACAAAGAACCTAATGTGCAATTAAAAGTTAATGGTTCGTCATAGAACCATAGATGCCACTAAAGAACCTTTATTTTTAAGAGTATTCGATGTATCTGTATTAGCCTGAGCAGGTTTTTTCCTCTAGTAAAAAAGTAATATATTTAAAATACATTTATTTCATACTAAGTATAGTTCAAATCTATTAACGTATTTTCTTACATATCGCTCAAGATGTACTGATATAAAAAATGTAATTTAACTTTATTTGGAGTAATACTTTTGCACAATGCACATTTCTTAATATTGCACCTAAAATGTGTTTCAGTGTAAATACTGATGAGCACTGTATTATCTTTGAATAATATCATAATGACCTTTAAATGCTAGATATTTAAAGTGTACCTGAAGTATACTTGCAATAGTTCCACATTTTTACACAATCAAAATACAGTATAGTTCCTAAACTTTGGAATAGTTTGCCTGTAAAAGTGAGACTTGCTCCTTCACTAGCCAGTTTAAAGTCTGTTCTCAAATCTTATTTGTTTTCTCTGGCATTTGATTGATGTCAGTTTTTTGCTCTGATTATATTTTAATGTTTTTGTATTATTTTTGATTATTTTTTATTATTATAATTTTTTATAATTATAATGCATGCTTTTTATATATTGTGTTTTATTGTACAGCACTTTGGCATAACTCTATTGCTTTAAACTTGACTTGACTTTGATAGTTCAGTGTCTCTTTAGTTGGACTTCAGCACTACTGCACAATTAAAATGCATTAAGTACAAAATTAACTGTTCCAAGTTAGCACATTGACTATACCAGTTTAGTATGCAAAATGGTATTGCAGGGTATTTTTATTAATTAAATAAATATGTAAATGTATTTGTAGCATGAAATAAATAGTTTTTTTTACTAGGGAACACTTGTTTGTATTTGTATAGGAAGCGTTTCTTTAATTGAAGATAGCATTACAAATGCATGCTTGCCATCTGTTCATCACAATGGTTTCATATGTAATGATGCTAATGCACTTTTGTAGGTCATTCTACATAAGAGCATCTGCTAACTCTCTTAAATGAAATAAATTACATGTCAGTAGTAGTTAATAACATCATTTGAACAGTTTTTTTGTTTTGTTTTGTTATAGCAATATGTTTGTCAGATGCACTTTATTGCTTAGAAAAGTGTAACAAGAAATCATCTTAACCTGAGAATACATCATATCCCTTAAAACAGATGCTAAATAGTTGTGCGTTATCAAAATATGACAATTTAAACTGCCAGTCTCCTCTCTACTAAACGAGAAACAGATAATATTTTCCTTAAAAAAGGTTGCAAAAAAACTGAACACTGAATTACAGCCTTAAGTGACAATATCAACATAATACTCAAGCATGTTTCCCATGAAGAAACAATAAATGAAAAATCCTGAATATAAAACATTAATAGAAGAGAACGCATAAACGCATACCATTTTTCATTCACCTAACAGGTGTTCTCTTTTGTAAACAAGTCCCATTTGTTTAAGCGGCTGTACACCGGAGTGTCATCGATCTCTCTGTACATGTAAACCCCAGTTATACGGTTCCACTCAGTTCTGGGAATGGCGCTCTTGGCTTCCTTGCAGTTTTCTAGAAGCTGCTTCTCCTGATCTTCCAAGGCCACAAAGCCAAAGAAGTTCTTGACGCACTCAGCAGCATGGTATTTAGAATGTACTTCAGCTGTACGTTGGAATAGATCTTGTTCATTGGAACGATACTGGGTCCAGTATGCCTCCTGCTGATAGCCAAGTGTAGAGCAGCAGTGTTTCATACAGAGGAGCAGAAAGACAGAGAGGGAGATGATTCCCACCAGCAACCAGCCCAAAAGCTAGATAAAGAATAGAAAAAAAGGAAGTTATACATTTCATACATTTTAGTAAATGCCCAATGAAATTAGAAGTGTATATGTAATTGAGGACTATAACAAGACTATATTGCAGTGATAAATACCTGGGATTCATACTTTAGCTGGCGTTCAATCACTCTTGTGTAGTTCATAAATGGAGCAGGTACATCATTACATGGAAACCGAGCCATGATCTCTGGAGTCTTTGTAGTAGGAGGGAAATGATCCAAAGAAGAGGGGTCTACAAACTCACTTAAAGCACAGACATACGCCTCTCCTCTCAGGAGGGAAATAACTGACCAAGTGATGGGGGCAACAACTGCTCTCCCCAAAATGGAGCCCAACAGAGCAAAAGCAGCAGACAGTGATAATTTCCGGCATTTTCTGGTGCGGCACTCTGACACAACGTCCCAGGTATTTCGATTTAGCATCAACCCAATGATGAAGAAAGCCAGAGCTGGTACACCAATGGCAGCCAGGCCATACAGGTAATTCTTCTTTGGTGAACATGGACAGTTAAATGCTAAAATATTGTATGCTGTCTGACTGGCTACTGTTCCTAAACCTATCAGGCCATTAAAGATCATGACATCTTTACTCTTGAAGAATAGCGCAATAAATTTGAAGTTTTCTGAGATGAGTGAAGCCATCTTGTCCTGATTTTCTCAGTGTGAATTAGTGCAGATTTAACAGTCTTTCAGAGAGTTTCAGTAAAGTAAACCTAAAACACTGACAAAGACAGGAGAGTGAAGAGTCCTCCTTTGTTATCTGACACCATCATACAGAAAAGCAGAAACAATCTAAAAACTAGAGAAACGCAGATACATAAAAAAAATATGCATGTATTCAAATCAGAAGATTATGAGATTCAATTCAAAGACCGATTTCATGCAGAAAAGCTCTGTGAACAAAGACCCTTTGGGCCAGTCTCAACACGACACTGAGCCCGAATTAGAAACTAAAAACCATTTAGAAACGGAGAGACTTACATTACATTGCAATGAGGTACAAATGGTCTCCCTGAACAGCCATAAAGTTGACAAATAAGTACAAACAAATGCAGACAGCAACAGAAGTCCTTAAAACAAATGAGTTTACTTTAGGTAGCTCTTGTTGTGTTGAAGTAGTGAGGTCTTTTCTTCACTCTGTCGGTTGTGTGCATGCAGCAGTGAATCAGCAGCAGGAACTTCATGGTTCCAGCCCCAGTGGAAAGTATGTGCATTTAACTAAAACAAGCTGGGCAACTTCATGAATCAAATCACCTCCCCACATTTAGTCTTGTAAATTAGTTCCACCTAAAATTACATTGCATGTTGGAACAAAACAACAACAACAACAACAAAAAAGGAACAAAGATGAAAACAAGGTATTATTACTGGTAGTATACTAGCAACAAACATTTTTTAACACAAAATGGCTAATCAAAAATGAACTAGACTGCTGCTTTTTCCTGGTCCTCTAGATTTTAAAATAATATAAATTATAACTTACTGCAACTGTGGGTCAAAATATTTCTGAGTCCCTTAAAGGGATATGTTGGAGGAAAAAATACAGGATGGGTGGAATGGACACCCTGCGTCAAATTGTGCCTTTGTAAACAAATCCACGATAAAATGAAATGAACAAAGGACCAAGTTCCTAGTGATGTGGGCTTGAACTTAACTTGAAGTTGAACTTGAAAATAAAGTTCATCCACTCTTTCCTAATGTATATAATTAGAATTTCTCTCAAAATGTTATGTACAGTAGTTACTTTTTCTCATTGAATCAAATTTATTTAAATATGTATTTGTTTGATTATTTTGATGTTCAGGACAAAAATTATTTCACAATAACAAAACCACAACATTAATATTAAAAATGACCAAAAATCATTTAAACTACAATTTTAATGGCACACTAAGTGTCTGTTTTGAAATTAAATGAGCGATTAATATCGTTACAAACAGAAATCTAGCTGGTAATCTCAAAATTTCCATTACAAAAAAAAAATATATATATATATATATATATATATATATTGCACAATTATTCAGTGATATATTTCAGGAAGTTATGATCATGTTCTGCATACGATTCTGTAAAATAGCATTTGTACCACTTAATTTGAAGCTGGCGGTTAGTAAATAAGACTGCACGGGCCTTGCAGAGGAACATGTTTTGGTTGTGCTTTAGCTACAACTTTACAAGTCAGATGAGCCTCTGTAGAAGAAACACAACCAAAACACAGGCTCAAGAAATAACCAGTCTACACTAAATGGGTCTCAAATTGACAGCTGAACTTTGTTAATTTGGCTAGCCAATAGGTTTATAAATTACATGGTCCATCCTTGATAATAACTTTCACAGCATGCACTATACAGCAAACCATAATGAAATAAACTTGATTTGCTGTTTTGCATGTTTCACCATGGTCAATATTTCTCACTCGTTGTGACAACAAACTCTCATCTTTACACCAAAGGGCCTACATGCACCAGAGTAGCCAGAGCTACTCTCTTTTTATGGATATGATTTTGACTTGCAATAATGAATGATTCCAATTTCCCGCAAAATCTGTCCCAACAACTCTAAAATGTAAATAATTATTATAGGCTTACCATGGTGATTTGAAGTAACCAAAACATGGTTTTATTTCAATAAAATTTCATATTGAACAAAATAAGGTTAGCTGTGTAAACTCCACTGTAGCCAACTTCTTCTACCAGGCAATTTTGTAAATCATGAGTAAATCCAAGAATCCAATGTAAGATTGTGACCCTGGACCACAAAACTAGTCATAAGTAGAAATAGCCCAAAAATATTGTATGGGTCAAAATTATAGATTTTTCTTTTATGCCAAAAATCATTAGGATATTAAAATTACAACTTTATTCAGTATTGTCTTTTCTTCCGGGTCTGTTGTGAGTGCGTTCACAATACTGCAGTGATACTGCTGACGTACGACGCTGCTGACTGAATAAAGTCGTAATTTTTGTTATTTTTGGTCCAAAATGTATTTTCGATGCTTCAACAAATTCTAACTGACCCCCCTGATGTCACATGGACTACTTTGATGATGTTTTTCTTACCTTTCTGGACATGGACAGTATACCGTACATACAGTTTCAATGGAGGGAGTGAGAGCTCTTGGACTAAATCTAAAATATCTTAAACAGTGTTTTTAAAGATGAGGTCTTACAGGTTTGGAACGACATGAGGGTGAGTCATTAATGACATAATTTTCATTTTTGTGTGAACTAACCCTTTAAATAAAGATCATGTTCTATAAAGATATTTTGTTAATGTCCTACCGTAAATATATCAATTTTTTTTATTAGTAATATGCATTGCTAAGAACCATTGCTGGAAAACTTTAAAGGAGATTTCCTGAATATTTAGAATTTTTTCACCCTCAGATTCCAGATTTTCAAATAGTTGTATCTCAGACAAATATCGACCTAACAAACCATACATCAATGGAAAGCTTATTTATTCAGCTTTCAAATTATATAAACCTCAATTTAAAAATGCTGACCCTTATGCCTGGTTTTGTGGTCCAGGGTCACATTTTTGTTTTGAGTACACCTATTGCTGCTATCGGAATTGTAATACAATCTCAAGCTAGTCACTACACAAGAACTTTTAGCATGACTGTCTACCTTATAATAATACTGGTTTCAGACAGGCCTTCAAGGCACTAAACGTAATATCTAGAATGCAAATGCAGCTTATAATTGTAAGTGAATTATTTGGTGCCACCCAAATTGCAAAGATTTTGAAATGAACTGTGGTAGGCTGTGATTAAAGGTTGAAAAATATAAAAAATAAAATTAAAGACCACAGATATGCATAGCCTACGTATCTATGTTAGAGGCAACCACTGAATACTAATCACAAGCCAAACAAAAATTCATGAGCAGTTATTATAATTTTTTTTTTTTTTACAAATTTGATTGTGAAATTTCAACATTTAAAGCAAACAGAATGGTCTTTAGCTTTGAGAAAGTTAAAAAAAAATCTCTCTTTGCCAGCAGGTGGCACTTATGGAACAGCAGCTATATAGCATTTACCTGTTGTAAACAAAGCTAATTGTTTTACCACTGTTAACAAAGCAGTGCTGTGCTTGTGAACACTACAATAATGTGCATTATACGGAGGTAAGATGAAAAGAACGCAATCAAAACTTTTCTGAAGACAGTCAGTTCTTCTCAAAGATACATTCAATTCAGCCCCTATTTAATATTTAGGATTTTCTTTGAATATTTGTTTTTCGGACAGTGATCTCCCTGTGCTTGTGCAGTGTTTTCTCTGCTAGCGCATCTTTTCACATATCTTTGGCCTCTGTTAAGGCCCTGTTTATAAACTTTAATATTTCCACATATTTCCAGGTTTAAAGCCATTATGAACAAAAAAAAAATATTGTGGGTCTCAATTTCCAGTATAGCAAAGCAAATTGTTCACTATACTGTAAAACTGATACATTTCTGTAGAATTTCTCAAGCATATCGTCGCCAAAACTGAAATTATGAATGACAAAATATCCATTTGACAATTTAAAATGGCTTGCCTTTAACAGCGACAGTGGTCATCTCAGCAATGCAAAAACTATGTTTTGACATTCAACTTGATGTTTAGAAAAAAGCCAAATCTGTGGATTGTGGCACAGTGGTAAATAAGACTGAGCTGATTTTTGAAATCCTGCAGGTTTGAATGATCCAACAGCCATCATCAATACAGACTCAATATAGCATTGTCCAGAAATATTATAATAGTAGTTTCTTTGTTTGCATTTAGGTTTTTATTTATTTTATTTTTTTACATTATTATTATAATCATTTATCTTTGTGCTTCTAACATTGATATTAAAAATACATTACATTTATTATATGAATATTAAACAGAATCTTTTCCCCTTTATGACCTGAGTGGCACACATTTCTTGGGTGTTTCTTGATTCCAAAGATATTCGTTTTTGGGTGTGTAGTATTATTCATTAATTAGACTCTAATTTGTCAGACTTAAAGGATAAAATGTCCATTTTTTTTCAATTCCTTAACAGTCATGTTCAGTTGTGTACATGGCCCATTTGTTTAAGCGGCTGTAGATGGGAGTGTTATCTCTCTCTCTGTACATGTAAACCCCAGCTATGTGGTTCCACTGCAGTCTGGGAATGATGCTCTTGATTCCCTTGTAGTCTGCTAGAAGCTGCTTCTCATGATTTTCTAAGGCAACAAAGCCAAAGAAACTCTTGACATTTTCAGCCGCATGGTATTTAGCATGTCCCTCAGCTGTACGCTGGAAAAGAGCTTGTTCGCTGGAGCAGTACTGGGACCAGTATGCCTCCTGATGGTACCCAAGGGGAGAGCAGCAGTGTTTCATACAGAGGAGCAGAAAGACAGAGAGGGAGATGATACCCACCAGCAACCAGCCCAAAAGCTAGATAAAGAACAGAAAAAATTAAGTTTGTACAAGTGTTGATACAATTAGGGACTGTAACAACACTATGAAAAATTACAAGTACCTGGGATTCATACTGTAACTTGCGTTCAACCTCTCCTGAGTAGTTCACAAATAGAGCAGGTACATCTTTACATGGAAACTGGGCCATGATCTCTGGACCAGGTGTAGTTAAAAAGAAGTCGTCCAGAGATGAGGGGTTCATGAACTCACTGAAAGCACAGACATACGCCTCTCCTCTCAGGAGGGAAATTACAGTCCAGGTGACAGGAGCAACAACTGCTCTACCGATAATGGAGCCCAACAGAGCAAAAGCAGCAGTCACTGATAATTTCCTGCATCTTCTGGTCCGACACTCTGACACAACGTCCCAGGTATTTTGATTCAGCATCAACCCAATGACAAAGAAAGCCAGAGCTGGTACACCAATGGCAGCCAGGCCGTACAGGTAATTCTTCTTTGGTGAACATGGACAGTTAAAAGCTAAGATGTTGTATGCTGTCTGACCAACCACTGTTCCTAAACCAATGAGGCCATTGAAGACTATGACATCCTTACTGTTGAAGTAAAGTGCTATAAATTTGATGTATTCTGAGAGGAAAGCAGACATCTTATTTTAATAAGTATTTGTCTTTCTCCGTTACTTTTCGCTGATGATGATTATTGTCTCTGTAAATAAACCTTCAAACCTGACAAAGACAGATGTGCAAGTAAGTCCTTTATGGCTGACACAGTTATACATAAAAAGAGGGGCATTATACAATTTCTAAATTACATTCAGTTCATATAAAAACAATTAATTGGGGAGTTTCCTCAAGCCTCTATGTGCCACTTAAATTAATTACCAAAAACCAAATATCAATTGAAAAATTGAAATATTTCTGAAATGAAGACTTACATTTCATCGCCAGGGAGTACAAAATGGTCTTGCTGAACATCAACAAAGTTTGAAAAATATGTTCAAGCTGAAGTAGATCGTAAAAACAAAACAAAAACCTGTCTGTATGTAACTGTATTTGTTGTGGTCAAGAAGTGAGATCATACCCTCACTCTGTCTGTACATATAGCAGTGAATCACCAACGGCAGTTACAATCTGGTTTCAGCCCCAGTTGAACTAACAAGCATTTATCTAAAACAGGTTGGGCTAAAGTAAAATACAAAAATCAGACACAGGCAAAAAAAAAAAATAATAAAACCCACCTTTCTCTCTCTCTATAAGTGTCGTCCAAAGTATTATTCAAAATGCCTCCTGATAGAGACCCAGTGAAAACTGACATTGGTTTTAGTTGATTTTTTGCACGTCTCAATTATCTGAGACTCCTTTCGTAGGAATTAAACTAGGTGTGTTTAATTAAGGAGACATAAAAAATAGGAACATTGAAGTGCACAGAAACACCTTTGAATGAAGAGATCATCTATGAAACCACAATGACATGAAAGGATTCCCCATGGCAGGCCACAGGAGAGTAAATGAGTTCTTAACCTTTTTGACTACATCCACTGTCCAAAATAATATTCAAAGCCAATTTACAGAATTTGGGATAGTGCCCGTACATAAAATAAGTTACTAGGCCTAGTTACAAATTTAAATAATTACATTTAGAATTTCCCAAATTTAGGGGTGAGATAAACAACAAATGTATTGATTTTTGTTTCTTTTACCTTATTAACATTATTTTTGTTTTATTTTAAAACATTTTATTTCATCTTGAGGCCCTCTTGTAAGTTTGCTGAAGCTTCCTGTAGGGCCCTGGAACCTGAAGTCCTGCTTTAAGATATCCTAAAATCATATACATAATCAATTATGAGTTAGTAATAAATACTGCTGCTTTAAACTGAAGAGTATAAGACCACCAGGTGGTGTAAACGCAAAAGTCTGGCCTACTAAGCAAGCTATACAGTTGCAAACAGCTGCAGCAGCTTCTGTTGGACAATAACATTGTCTGTGACTGTGGGAAACATAATTTATGATGTGGTAAACTACTTTGATCACTTTAGCAGCCATAGCAACTAGCTATTAGTAGGCAAGGCTAAATACTGTAAAAATAACCTCCGGAGCGACATTAGCAGCTGATATGTCTTTGATATCCTATGACCGATTACATTAACAAACTCCTCCTGAAAAAGAGTGACATTACTTATTAGCATCATCATCATCATTATATTATTACTGTCATATTGGTCATGCCTGCGTGTTGCTTTGTGTTATCACAGAAAAGCCTATTTTATCCTATTATTTATGTTCTCATTTATTTATAGTAACAAACAACAAACAACAGTGACTCGATTGAACGACTACTGAGTCTCAGGAGGATATCAAATAAGAAATGCCATGCAATGAATTGAAATTAGATCTTGACAGCTGCTATACCAGAGATTAAGATTAAACCATGAAGTCAGACTTTGGAGTAGTATGCTACAGCTGTGTTTTTCACAGGTGTGTGAGTGTAGTGCTCATCTGAGAAGCTGAGTGTATCGAAGTGTGCATGTCCATTCATATTCATATCTTCAGCGTGTTTGTTCAGAAATAGTGGGGGTTTACATGCATGCCAGTTCCACAGGACTTTATTCATGTCTTCTTCTTTAAGGACCCCAAGAAGCTTCTCCTCGTCACTCTTCTGTTTTTCCCCGTCATCATCTTTGCCGCCTTTCTTTTTCTTTGTAGGTAGCTGGAACTGTGGAACAATTTCACCACTGATACTCTCGAAGTATTGCTGTATGCAGACCTTAGCAAAGCTCTTAGCGTGCTCTTTGCATGTTTCGTCGAACAGTTTGCGCTCTGTATCAATGTAGTGCGACCAATATTTGGTTTTAAGAAATGCGGCTTGTGTAAAACAAGGTCTTATCGCCCTTATCAAGAAGGCTGCTATAGTTATTACCATTAAAAAGGTCCATCCACAGGCCTAAAAGAAACATTGCAACAGATTAATTTAAAAATAAAACAATACATTGATTTAGATTTATATACCCTAGCCTAGTTTTATATAGACAATATAGGCCTATAGTTTACATATTATCAAACTGAATGTCATAGCCATCATATCTCATCTATATAGGCCTAATAATTTAAAATAGTTTACCTGGGTTCATATCATAATTAATCCTGGACCTGTTGTGTTTTAGTATAGTTAACCTTGTAGGGTATCTGTGAAAATTTGTTTCTAAATCTTATGAAACGCACAAACACAAAATAAATTCTTATTTATTCTCAAATGTTTGTCTCTCCACGCGTTTGATGTTTTCATTTTCTCTCAGCGCGTCGAAGTTCCTATAACTGTATGAATATTTAATGAGGTAAGCACTAAAGCATTTTATGGTGGTTTGTTTGTTGATAAACAACTTTAGCACCGATTCTCTTCACGCTTGACACTATAATTAATAACAATCCAGGTGCGTGTTAAATTTTTTACAATTACGTTTGCCAAATTACTATGACTATTGCTTTACCCATAGTAGGCTAATAGGCCTAGGTAAGATAATTTAGAACCCCCCATTTCATTATTGAGTTGTGAAATAATGTCATTACCTGTGATAAACAGCGAATGTACCTAGTTGATGCTTCTCTGGGAATAACCACATGCCCATCAAATACGTCTTTGCATGGAATCCTTGCCTGTAATTTCAGAAGCTCCTTTTTGGATAAGCTTTGATAGGTGTCGTTGATGAACTGAGATAAATCTGTCGTGGCGCTGAAAGCACACAAAAAGCTCTTGCCATCCATTAAAGTCACGGCTACCCATACAGCCGGAGCGATGAGAGCGCGCTGCGTCATGGAGCTGAACATGTAGCGTAAAACCGCCGGATCCTTCCTGCGCTTTCCAACCGGTCTCTTCCATTCCTCAGTTAACACTGATATGTTGTTGTTAAGTACATATCCAAGTAAAAAAAACCATATTGGCGGAACGATTAGAATGCCGATCCCATATGCATAATTGTAGTCTGGAAGACAAGGACAGGTGAACTCAAAGGAGGAATACATCTGAGCACTTGCCAGAGCCATGATCCCACAGATGCCATTCATGAACGACTCTTGGTTGGCTTGCAAAAACTGGACCATAATTCGAAACTTATCCATTTTTAAAAAGTTAGTTCAACTTTTAGAGCAAAATAGTAGATAAAATTAGTGCAGTTGAGCAATAATAAATGATGAATCTTATAATAATCAAAGACTTATTCTATTTTGGCAGAAGAGAATAGAGAGCAAGACTGCTGGAGCAGAGTTGAGTCCAAAGTGAACAGATGTTCACCAGGTCGCCTTAATGCATGGATGCACATGAGTGACAGGCCCCTCCTTCAGAGGCTCTAACATAACCTCAACTAAATAGTTGGGTGTGATTTTTGTCCTTGCATTGTCCACTGCTTAAACAGTTTACTGTCAAGCATGTTACATAACTACAAGCCAAAATATTCCTTACTCAAAAGGTGAAGGCAAAAGTGCATTTCAAAACATGGACTACCAACACAGAACGCAGTGATCTAACTCATGATAAATGTATTTTTATTAGTCAATATTATTAATAAATATACATACTCAATATATAGAGACAAATACATATACAACATATTTTTTCAGGTGGTGCCAGGGTTCTGTAGTAATTTGCATCCAAACCATATACATGAGGTTGTTGTGTAATGTTTGTGGAGAGAGAAATGCAAAATTACACAAACTAAATCCCAGCATATTCAAATTCACCAGCATGCAAGCCTTGAGGAAGGTTAAAACAAGGCTTTCAGAATTGACAATATTCGGATAGTTACATTGCAATTCAAAAATGTTTGGGTTCTACAATGCAAATTAAAAATTCTCCATCCAGGCATCATTGCAGAATCCTTTGGGGTCTGGAGGGCTCATTGCAACATTGATGAAGACAGAAATTTTACCTTATTATATATCCATTGCTCCGGCATGCAAGCATTTTAAGATTTGCTTTTGATTTAACATTAACTAGTCAATTAGTAATCAAATTATTACTTTTCTCGGATCAATATTTTTAATTATCTTCATTAATATTTAAGGAACATGTCACTTATTTATATTAATTCTAGTTTAAGAGGTAAGATCTTTTTTCCCCCAAGTTTTACACTTCAGAGAACAATGCCTTTCCATTGATATCTTCCCAAGTGATACAAACTTTGGGTTTATAGGCCATCCTGGTCACGTCCAGCTCTGGTTTACACTCGTACCAGGTTTGCAGCAAGTGATCCACCTGATCGTGTCTGGTTATACCATGCAGATGCTCATCTTCTTCCTCTTCATATTCATTATGGATTGTGCTGAGTCTGAATGCACTTGAGAGGGGCATTCTCACAGTCACGTCTTCTCGCATACTCTCAAAAAACTGCACTACACATTTTCTAGCAAAATCTCTGGCATGAAGGACACAGGTCTCATCGAAGAGCTTCTGCTCAATGTCCAGGTAATTGCTCCAGTAGCGTGTCTGCAGAAAAGTGGCGTGATTGAAGCAAGGCTTTAGGACACGACCCACAGCGCCCAAAAAAATGAAGAAGAGGAGGATCGACCAGCCTATTGCCTTTGAGAAGAAGATAAATTGTACAAGAAGAATAGATGAATCGTCTGGTTATGCAAAGCATGAAAGGATTTTAACCACCTACAGATTTGCTAAAGGTCTGCTCCTGTCAACTTTGGACAGCTCAATCTTACTTAGCAGCTATCAAGTCAAAAATGGCATTGACATCACGGTTCTTTGACTAAAGACAATGTAAGCATTGAAAAAATGCACCAAAAAATGTGAGAAAACCCATTCACCTGAGAGTAACAACGCACATAGCGTGAGACAGCTTTCCGAAAACTGCTGTTTTTGAAGATGACATCCTCTTTACAAGGCACCTTAGCCATGATCTTGATCAATTCTAGGCCAGTGCTGTTTGGTATTCCTGTAAAATATTTAGGGTCTACATTCATACTAAATGCGCAGATGAAACATTTTCCATCCAAGAGTGTCATCAGAATCCAGACCATGGGGGCCAGAAGGGACCGTTGCAACACTGATGACAGCAAAAATCTAGAAGGATAACGAAAGTGTTTTTGAAGTCCTGTTCCTCGTGTACATACTGTACTAATTAATGTAATTGCAATAACTAGGTAATAACTCTACTAACCCTGAACCTACCCCTAAACCTAACCCCAACCCATTCAGTTACCTTATTACAAGTACTTATCACAGGTAAGTGCATTGTAAGTACATGTAAGTACTAATTAATATTAGTATTAATAGTAATAATAAAATGAGTAGCCTAATGTTATGAATATTATTTAGCTTCTAACTTACTTTACCACTGCCGGATTTTTTGTCCTCTTGCCCAGGGGTCTGACCCACTCTTCCATCAGCACCCCAGTATGACGATTAACTAACACTCCCAACAGGAACAATATAATTGGAGGGACGAACATGACCCCTAGTGCGTACATCTTATTGTATTGCGGTAAACAGGGGCAGTTGAAATCAAAACTTGTATACAATTTGACGCTTATAAGTGACAATATTATACAGATACCATTGGAGATGGACTCAGAATTTGACTGGAAATATTGCAGAACTAACTTTAAACGATCCATTTATTAGTTCAGGGTTAGCTATCGCTATAAGAGGCTGTAGATTAGAGGCTACTTATCTGATATTCGACCGCCAAATACGCTGTTCAAATCTGCGCTGTTCGAGTCTGCGAAAAGGACGAACGAAAAACAAAACCTCACTTGAGAAATTGTTAATTTAATTAAGTTATTGTATGGATCACTTGTAAAAGAAATTTTCACAGGTATTAAAGCGTCTCGCGAGTTCTGCGTGCTGAAGTGTGATGGGTTCCCTTTCATAGGTCACTTCGATGCTGCGGTGACGTCACCACGTATGGGAACACCTTCGGTGTGACGAATGTCTGAAGCCCTATACCATCCCGCCAATCCTATTGGCCAAATAGCGCGTGGCACCGCCCAGTCATGCGTAGGCATATATATACCTGGTGCCGCGCGCCATTTACCTCAGATTTCATTCCTTCAGTACGAAGCGAATCTTCTGTGCCCTATTGTCTCGCGTTCTCAGCGAATCATCACGAGCAGTATACTCCTCTCCGCGGACGCGATGAGTTTTAAGAAGTGCAAGGACCCGTGTACCAGGTACATCGTTCAGGGGGACACTCATGACAGGTGCGTAGTCTGCCTAGGCTTACACCACGCACAGGAGGCGCTTAGCGGCCTTTCTTCATGCCCCCATTGCGATGGCCTGCGACTCAGGGTCCTTCGCTCGAGGGTAGATGTATTCTCCGATGTCGCCGTGTCTAACCCCCGCCACACCACTTCTGCGACTGCCGAGGCACCGCACGAGGTGATAGCTTGGGGTGACACGTGTGACATGGAGCTCGAGGACAGTTCAGCGATGGAAAATTACTCTCCACATCGCTCGCTCTCCCCTACCCTAATACACAGGAAAACTTTTGAACCTGTCGTTTTCTCCTGTGAGGATTTACGGCCCACACCGGGGGCATGTAGTGCCATCTCCTTCGGTTGTGACCGTCATGATGACGACGTTCTTTCCACTGCGGCCTCGGGGTCTGAGGACTTCGCGGCCGACACGAGCCCTCTCCCTCCTAGTGGACAGGAGAGGCGTGTTTCCCCCTCCTACAGTGAGCTGTTGGATGTGGTTTCCCGTGCAGTGGTTACATTGGGGCTGGAATGGGAGGTTGAGAAGGCCGAGGCCCAACCTTCTTCGAAGCTGGACGACCGTTTTCTAACTAGTCGGACACCTGCGCAGCCCCGGAGGCCTTTACCCTTTTTCCCGGACCTCCACCAGGAGGTTTCGAGGTCCTGGAAACAGCCGTTTGCGGCGCGCATCACGAACGCTGCAGCCGCGGATTTCGCCACCATTTCGAGCATGGCGAGTCACGGCTATACAGCGATACCGCCGATAGAAGAGACTCTCGCCGAACATCTTGCGCCTAATTCGGCCGCGGCGTGGAAGTCCCGCCCCCTCCTCCCCTCGAAGGCGTGTCGAGTCACGTCTAGCTTAGTGGGAAAATCCTATATGGCCGCTGGTCAAGCGGCTGCTTCGCTTCATTCCATGGCGATCCTTCAGGCCTACCAAGCGGAGCTGTTAAAAGGATTGGACGAGGGGGACGGCATTACACCTGAGGCGGTCAAGGAACTACGGCGAGCTACTGATTTGGCGCTTCGTGCTACCAAACATACTGCTCGAGCAGTGGGCCGTTCCATGGCTGGATTAATTACGGTTGAGCGCCACCTCTGGCTTAATCTCACCGATATAAAGGAAAAAGATAAATCTTTCCTCATGGATGCCCCTGTGTCTAAGGACGGTTTATTTGGAGAGGCGGTCACTTCAGTGGTGGAGAAGTTCACAGCAGCGAAACAACAATCAGCCGCTTTCCGCCAGCTGATTCCCCGCAGACCCAGAGAGGTTGAACGCCGTCAGGCGCCCGCGCGTTCTCGCTCAACCTCCTCTCACCGCCAGCAAGTGCCCTCTCGGGAAGAGCCTTCACCTATGGCGCCCCCTCGCAAGGACTGGGGCCCTAGGGTTGTTCCACCGGCTCAACAACGCCAGCGAAAAAGATTGAACCTGAGTTCGACGGCCAAGGCCTCTCGCCCTCGGGCACATAACAGCAGCTCCTGATTTTTTCGCTGCCTGCCAGGGACTGTGCCCTCCGCTAGAGAGCGCTGTTGGACCGCTTTCGCGCATCCAACACTCTCATTGCAGTCCCCACGCTCAAACCCTGACTGTTTCGCCGCAAACAGCGCCTCGAACAGCATTGGAGCCAACTGTAACACCAATCGCTTCCTCAGACACTATGCACGATCCAGTTTTCAGAGCTCGAGGAGCGCTTCAAAGGGTCTTCATCGAACGGCCCGTTATGACGGCTCGCTCAGCCGCCGCTGTTTCGCTAGCGGCAGAGCCCGATGCTCAATCTGTTGGCCTAATTCCTGCCGTGGACATGTTTCAGGATTACGTACAACGAGATACAACGCCTGCTCTGCATATACTTCCCCTGTGCACGAACACCATGAGTCTTTCGTGCCCGGACATTTCTATGTGTGCAACAGCGCTGCAGGAAACGAACATGTTGAAACCGCTAATATTGTTTCGGGCCGCGTGGGAACGCTTGCCCGGCATTTCTCAATGGGTGTTACGCACAATTTGTCACGGATACACCATTCAGTTTCGGAAAGGCCCGCCCCCTTTCCGCGGAATTCTCTCCACGGTGATAAAACCGATGGACATGGCGGTGCTGAGACAGGAAATGTTAGCTCTACTGAGCAAAGGGGCTATAGAAGAAGTACACCCCTCTCAGATGGAGTCAGGGTTTTACAGCCGTTATTTTGTGGTACCAAAAAAGGACGGCGGATTACGACCCATTCTGGATTTACGCCGTCTAAATCTTACACTCAGGTCGAGCAAATTCAAGATGTTGACGGTAAAATCTATTTTGTCTCAGATTCAACCAAACGACTGGTTTGTCACGATCGATCTGAAGGATGCTTACTTTCATATTCAGATCATCGAGAGACACCGGAAGTTCCTCAGATTCGCTTTGGAGGGCAAAGCGTATCAGTACCGCGTTCTTCCCTTTGGCTTAGCGCTAGCTCCCCGTACATTCTCAAAATGCATGGACGCAGCTCTGGCCCCGTTGCGGCTCCGGGGCGTCCGTGTGTTAAACTATCTGGACGACTGGCTGGTGTTAGCGCACTCTCAGACTCAAGCACACTCTCATCGAGATATTGTGCTAAATCATTTACACAGCCTGGGTTTACGCGCAAACTTCCAGAAGAGTGTATTAATCCCCTCTCAACGGATTACCTTTCTGGGAGTAGATTTGGACTCTCGCGCGATGACAGCGAAGCTTTCTGCCCCGCGCGCTCAGTCGATTATGTCATGCGTTCAGCACTTCAGGGCGGGTCACACAGTGACAGTGAGACTGTGCCTCAGACTACTAGGTCTAATGGCGGCGGCGCTTCCCGTGATTCACCTGGGTTTGCTTTACATGCGCCCGTTTCAGTGGTGGACGAAACGACAGAATATTTCACCCCGTTGTTCTCCGCATCGAACGATCTCGGTGACGCGGAGGTGTGTGATGTCGTTAAAGCAATGGACATCAGCCGAATTTCTCCTCACCGGGGTTCGGCTGGGAATTTGTGCTTCCCGAGAGACTGTCACGACAGACGCGTCTTTGACCGGGTGGGGAGCTGTTTGTCAGGGGCGCCCAGCCCACGGAGTGTGGACAGCGGCACAACGCAGCTGGCACATAAACAAATTGGAATTACTGGCGGTTTTTCTGGCTCTCCAGTATTTTTCGAGTCTACTGACCGACCGTCATGTGCTTCTCAGAACGGACAACACTGCGGTCGTGGCTTATCTGAACCATCAGGGAGGATTACGTTCTCGCCCTCTGTGCAGACTGGCGAGGCGGATTCTTCTTTGGTCTCACGACAAATTTCTGTCGATCCGGGCTGTTCACATCCCCGGACGACTGAACTTCGGAGCGGATTTATTATCCAGGCAGACTCTGGAACAAGGGGAATGGAGATTACACCCCCAAACGGTGAATCACCTATGGCATATTTTCGGGGAAGCGGAAGTGGATTTATTCGCGTCGAGCACGACTACGCATTGCCCGCTATGGTTCTCCCTGAGCCCTCCATCACCCCTGGGTCTGGATGCGCTAGCTCACAGCTGGCCCAGGACCAGCTTGTATGCGTTTCCTCCGATTCGGCTAGTCCCAGCGGTATTATGCAGAATACGGCGGGACAGAGTGGGACAGCTGTTGCTGGTGGCTCCGCGATGGCACACACAGCCATGGTTTGCGGATCTCATCAATCTGTTAGCGGGCTCTCCGGTGGAGATTCCCCTCAGACGGGATTTATTATCGCAAGCACAGGGACGGATCTGGCATCCCAGACCAGATCTGTGGAACCTGTGGGCGTGGCCTCTGAGCGGAGTGAGTTGATATGTCCCGGTCTTTCTGCTGAAACTACCGAGACTATATTGAACTCTAGAGCAGTTTCTACGAGACGCTTATATGCTTTCAAGTGGAAACTGTTTATGACATGGTGTGAAACTCATGATGTGGATCCAGTTTACTGCCCTGTGGCTTCAGTACTGGAATTTCTTCAAGACCGTTTTTCGGAGGGATTGACACCAGCCACCTTGAAGGTTTATGTGGCAGCTATCTCAGCTCACCATGAGCATATAGGTGGTGTTTCAGTGGGTCGTCACCCACTGGTTTCTCGCTTTATACAGGGTGCGCGACGGTTGAGGCCTTTCCGCCCTGTGCGAGTTCCTTCATGGGATTTATCCATTGTGTTACTGGGTTTGTCAGGGCATCCGTTTGAGCCCCTGGAAACTGTATCGGATAAGCTCCTGTCTCTTAAGACACTTCTTCTCATGGCTTTATCCTCCCTTAAAAGAGTTGGGGATTTACAGGCTCTCTCTGTCTCACCCTCGTGCATGGAGTTTGCACCAGGCTCTGTGAAAGTGTTGTTGCGACCTAGGCCTAATTATGTTCCTAAGGTCGCGTCTAATCCTTTTCATTTTCAGCAGGTGGTCCTGGAGGCCTTTTCTCCTGCTGCGACAGAGTCTGGAGATCTAAGTCTTTGCCCTGTGAGGGCGTTGAAGACTTATGTGGATCGCACTGCCCCATGGCGTGAGTCTGACCAGCTGTTTGTCTGTTTTGGACATAAGAATAAGGGCCATGCAGTTACGAAACAGCGCATGTCCCATTGGCTGGTGGAGGCTATTTCCTTGGCCTATGAGGCGCGCGGGCTCGCTTCGCCCTTAGGAGTAAAAGGTCATTCCACAAGAGCAGTGGCTTCTTCTCAAGCCTTTCTCAGTGGATCTTCTATGGATGATATCTGTGCTGCGGCAGGTTGGTCCTCACCGAGCACTTTTATCAGGTCTTACAGTCTGGATGTGAGGATGGCCCCTGGCTCCCGGGTTCTCTCCGCTTGAGCAGATGCTTCCTTGGATCCAAGCTATCAGGTACGTCAGGCGTGATGGTATAGCGTTCCCATACGTGGTGACGTCACCGCAGCATCGAAGTGACCTATGAAAGGGAACATCTCGGTTACGTATGTAACCTTGGTTCCCTGAATAGGGAACGAGATGCTGCGGTTCTGGCCGTGCCGTACCTTGATAGTTTTCTTCCCTTCTCGTCATGAAATCTGAGGTAAATGGCGCGCGGCACCAGGTATATATATGCCTACGCATGACTGGGCGGTGCCACGCGCTATTTGGCCAATAGGATTGGCGGGATGGTATAGGGCTTCAGACATTCGTCACACCGAAGGTGTTCCCATACGTGGTGACGTCACCGCAGCATCTCGTTCCCTATTCAGGGAACCAAGGTTACATACGTAACCGAGATGTTCACCTGTAGGGCACGCGCACCTGCTTCTTTGGCCACACCCAAATGTGCGCACGAATACCTGACTTTAAAACTAAAACTCGCATAGCAGATTCTTGATGTGTTTGCTTTCTTTCCTTTGAATAGACGGATGTTTTTCATATTTTTCACAAAGCGGTCTTCGCGTGACCCTAAAGAATAGGCTATAATCGGTTTGGAGAATGGATGTATCTTTTTTTCTATATAATTACCGCATAGCGTGACCCCAGGAAAATAACCTTAAAAAATAATGTTCAAAATGATCATATAAACGGATGATTGTTTTGGGGTTACTTGATAAACTCTCATATCAAAATAGTATTGTAGGTGTATTGTGTATAATAAGCTATTGAACTTTGGTGAGCTAGTGACCTCGTGTGGGTATTTGTCGTCCGCCTAGGAGTCACTGCGCAGCAGTACGTTCTTCAAAATAGCCGATAGAAGAATAGAAAACACCGCAAATGACTGGTCAAAAACCTTAATTTGATTACCGCCGTTTGTAGATATTACTCTAGATCATAACATGCTTTTGAATCAACAGTTAACACTATAGGCACATCATAATATTCACTCTAAGGATAACTTGTGAAAACGTTAATACTTTTTGCGCAAAAAAAAAAAAAATGTTTTCACCACCCCCATATGATGTTGACTCAAGAGCGCGGCTGACCCACGTGCTTTATATAGAGGAGCGATTAACGGCCCCCGGTCACTTCCTGGATGTGAGAGCAACGAGGAAACAGACTAACGGTAGCCTACTACAGCGCTTTCTCCTGTGTCGGTTCAGTATTGGTATGAAACAATGAACAACGCTGGACTTTAACTCGTGGATTACAGTGTAAGTTACTATTCTGTTCTTGGTCTACAACAAAGACTCAGCGCGAGTAGTGGCCATCTGTTTTGTCATAGATTATTCGAGACACCGTCACAGCTGTGATTAAAATGTAAAACAAATATATAAAAGTTTTGTAAACTACAAGAGTTAAAACACCTCCGAATACGTTGTTAAGAAAATACGCAATTGTGTCGATTAAAAAAAGAGAAGTTGTTAGATGCTCTTCCTTTAAGTCTTTGGTTTATTACGTCACCGCCCTCTCTCTCTCGCGCTGCTGCTGATAAACTTACTATTTACTTACAGACGCGTAAACAAATGTTTCATCTGTAATATTGTATAACTATTTGTAGGATAGATTTCACTCTGTTTAATGAGTAAATTGTTGTAGCTGTCTATAGCTTACTCCGCCCTTGTGTTTGTAACGTTAGACTGTGGGAATCTTTGCAGCGCCACACAAATTTCTCAATTATCGTCTTTACTGGAGCTCAACCATTATTAGTCATTATGCACTCTATTTAAAAACTTTCTTTTTGTTTAACTTGGCATATGATGCAGCTCCATATATACTTAAAACACTCAACCCCCCACCCCCCCCCCCCAAAAAAGCAAACAAAAAAAATCAAATTTATTAAATATACATTTTTGTTTTGAAATTTTTTTCTTATAGTAACTTGAGTAGTATAGTTAAGCTTGACGAAGTCTATAAACAGAAAATAAGACTGAATGAGAATATTTGCTTGCCTTCTCATCATGGTGTATAAAGAGTTAAAATGTCACACGACTTCTAAATAAAATTAGATGTGTACATTTTTTACTACTATGAATTGCATATCACTTCAAAGATTGACAAAAGTTGTTTCTCTAATGCTTAACAAAATATCACAGGACACCAAAGTGTACCGTATTCATGGAATGTGCAAGTAGCTTGTAGATTGTATAAATAAGGAATTTTATCTGCCTCATTCCAAGAATCACTCGGACTCCAAGTGCCTTACTATAAATAAACCAGTTACATCACGTCCTCTTCAATGTATATGAGGTTCCTTCCAAAGCTTCAGTAAAGGCAAAATTTACAAAATACTTAAAAAAGAGAAGAGGTGAGATCCCAGTTTTTTTTTTTAATTATCCAAACTTCAAATTAACAGATTAACAGATATTTCCCCCGATATAATTTTTTTAATTCTTGTATTAAGTAGACATTTATCAGAGGTTATCTGACTTCCTTCCCCAGTGCAGGAGAGTCCTTTGTATTACAGTTAAAAAATAACCACCCTGAAGAATGACATGTTTTCACGAAAGTTAGAAGATGCATTTCTTTTTTTAAGAAGCTCACATTAATCGAGAAATGTGTGTTTTCCTAGACGCACAGTGAAGGATGCAAGGTGCTATTGCACGGGTTTGCATGGTGGTAGTAGCCGCTATCCTCAACCACCCGCTGCTCTTCCCTAATGAAAACACCACCCTCCCTGAGCAAGATGACGAGCTCCTGTCCCGGATGAAGGAGCACCAGGAGAAGTTGGAGGCCGAACACCAGCGCCTGGAACAGGAGATCTCGCAAACAGAAACCGCTCTGATTGATGATCAGGACTGTTACAGCTGGTACTTTTGGAGCACTCTCTGCCTAGTCATTTTCTTTACAATTGAGGTCTGCAGGCAGGATATAATCCCTACTGAAATCCCAGACTCTATGGAAGATGAAGATGGAGATTCCAGTGCCGAATATCTCAGCGCCAAGAATGTAGTCCTAGATAAAGGTGTCCTAAGTAACTTCTGCAAGACCCGCTTCCATTCTTTCATCCACGAGAGTGGGAGAGTGCGAGAGTTCATCGAGGGCTTTGCGGATGATCTGCTCGAGGCTTTGAGAAGTGTTTGCGATCGAGAGTCTGACCTGGAAGTCGAGGACTTCGTTGGCATAGGCAGCATGTTTGAGTCCTGGAGGGTGTCTAAACCTCCTACATGTGACCTCATTGTGCCTTTTGCTCCTCCACGGTCATTCAGGTTTGAGTTTCAGCTCTGGTGCGACCCTTCCGCTGAAATTCCCCTGGACTTGCAAGGATGTGGCAGGATTAAACTAATAAAACCAGGTGGAAATGGCAAAGGCTGTCTTTGTGGCTCAACCAATCTCGGTGATGATATGCTGTGTCTGCTTCACAGTAGAAATGAGAGTGAAAAGCTTGAGGAACACACACTGGTGGAGCTCCTCTGTGAGAAGAACACCTCATATTTGTCAAAAGATCAGATCATGAGATGGTTCCAGATCTCAGTGAGCAAAGCATGGGGCCTGATCTCTCACAAGTATGATTTTGAGCTGGCATTTCGAAACCTAGACTTCCCTGGAGCTCTGAAAATCAGATTTAGGTCTGGAAAGACTGTTATTCTTAACATTACCCCTGCCGTTCAGTTTGAGGACACGGATGCTTACCTCATCTCTCATTTCCCGTCTGACACTAGTAACTCCTCAAACATTCACTGGCAACTCTCACTAACTGTTTATGAAAAGAACCTGCTTAAATATCTAGCGAAACGACTTCCTACAAATTCGTGTCATGTTCACTGTCTTCAGATAGTTTCTTTCTTGCACAAAAAGCAGACAGCTTTGACTGGGAAAAGCGCCTTTTCTAATTACCATATAAAGACGGCGCTTTTGCATCTGCTGTTGAGTAAACGTCCTGCGATGTGGCAGCCGCAGAATCTCGATGACAGGTTACGAGATCTGCTCAGCTTCCTGCAGCAAAGCCTGGAGGAAAAGAGACTCTATCACATTGTTGTCGGGAACCCTCGCATCCCAGTGGAAATTCTGGTTCCCAAAATAATCCGTACGGCAGAACCGATAAACCTGTTTAGGCCTCTTGTATTGCAGAGGCACGTATATGCCAAAATGGAGGAGCATTTTCAAGAGATGGTTAGAAATACCTCTGTGCTTGTTCAAGAATATAGCCCTCACGTTTCTAATGGTTGCGTGAGGCATGAATTTAGCTCAACAGACCAGACATAGACTTTGGCTTTGAGTGCAGGGGATTTTTATAGCCTAATTACATGATGACGTTATGCAGCTCAAATGTAAACAACATATTAAGCACTGACTGTTTCTGAAGCTGTGATGATATTTGGGTGTTTCTTTAACTATGGCCATTTTTTTATTTAATTTTTTTTGTCCCGGGGCAATATTTTACCTTTTACATTTTGTTATACTGTATGAAGGTCATGTTAAAGCAATCTTGTAAACTTTTGTCTATTTTAGCATTTATTTTTGTTACTTTTCAAATGCCATTTATATATATTTTTTATTGTTTTACTCTTGTCCCAGAGTGAGACTTTCAATCTGAAAATACAAAATCAATCATAAAAATATGATCATTACATTTTTTTTTTAATTATCATAACGAAGAGTGAATTAATTTAATAGTTTACTATTAATAACTTCTCCTTAGTTTTGGTGTTATTTTCACAACAATAAACAAACTTTGCATCTAATAATAATAATAATATAATCAAGTTTATTGCAAAAGTTACTGTTTTTTTTTTTGTTTGTTTTTGCCAAGGGCACAGTGTTATTTAGAGCATGCTGGAGTTGAAATAATATGTAAATTGTGAAGAAAATCAAGATAAATATTTTTATCATGCATCATTTCTAGCTGTAATGTTATTCAATTATGAAAAAAGAATGAAATCAAGTATGTATTTAAATTATCTTAAATACTTGCTTTTAAATTGTCCTTAGCAAGACAAAGCAAAAAAAAAGTTTCAAATGAAATTTCAACCACAGAATGTTACTAAGCACAATAGATAATTTGAGATGTGACTGAAATGACATTGCTGCTATAAAATAATAGGATTTTAAGAAAGTCCACAGGGCCGAAAGTGCACATGGTTGAAGAAACATCCACTTGCTATTCATCATCATTCTGGCAGCTGATTCAGGATCTTTGAACCATTTGAGTTATTGCAAATGATGTAATATCATGTTAAGAGTTTAAATGATGTATCATTATCAGAGTATTTAGCAGTATTATCAGTTTTGATCTTGTCTGTCAACATAAGGGATTGTTGAAATGCCTAAACAAAGTGTGAGCAGTAAGCACATCTAAAGAAATGCTGCACAGTGTCATGTACAGGCCAAAGACGAAGCTGTTTCACAGGGTTTAAAACTGCTTTTTTGTCTTTTCTCTATATTGCACTTGTTTGAATCGTTGTAGTCTTTATATTGGATTTTATTTTTTTATTTTTTTTGATGCAATAAACAAACTTTTATGCAGTTCTCTCAGTAAACAATGTTGTTGTGCAGCTCTGTGACATGTTGTGCATGGCTCCGTAGCATTTCACTTGTGACCAAAGAGGAAACTGGTTAAATATAGAGAGATTCATATTTACATTTATGCTTTTGACAAAAGCTTTTATCTGAAGCAAGTTACACTGCATTCAAGGTACACATTTATGTTTTATCAGTTCTTGATTTTCCTGGAAATCAAACCAATGACCTATCAGAAAGAAAAGTGATTAAAGGAATAAACACAAGGAAATAAGATTTGCCAAAAAATATAATGTTTATATTTTGTACGTTTGGTTTATTTATATTCATGTATGAATGACAGACATGGTAATATACCAATAGTAGCCATTTTTACATGGCCTTCTGGGATCTAACTGAGTCTTAAAAGCATAATTGGCTATAAATTTGGAAAAGAGTTATGATTAAAAAAATTCCGCAAAGACAACAAATATCATCCCGTTTTACTCTATAAACCATAATCAAAATTAGGCTTTCCGTCCATGTAGGTGTTGAAGAACACTTTGTGATCCTCTGTTTTAAACATGGTGGCTTTGACCACTGGATCCTCGAACATGCATTCAATCCACTTCCTTAACTCAGGAGTGTTGGCCAAACAACTGAAACACAAATAGAGACATGGAACTATTAAGTTTACAAGCAAGTTACGCTTTGGAGACATACATACATAAGATGGTTGCATTCACAAGAAGTTTACTTGTTGTGTGCATAAAGTTCACTGAACCAAAGTGCTTTTCAATTCAGCTCAATCCAGAGCCCCACCTTTACTTATCTCAGTCATTCATCACTGTTTTATATCAGTTTAACTTCACCTCTATGACTCAGTACTCTATTCCTCTTGCTGTTGGGTAAAATATGTGTTTTTATCATACATTCATTATATATTGCATATATGTAATATGCATGTATCTTATAAAAATAAAAATAAAAACGTACTGCTTTATACCCATCACCTCTGCCCTCTCAAACCATGGCCAGATCAAGTAGTCAATCATTGTGATTGAATCGCCCCCAAAGTATTTGGTCTTCTTTTTTGCCAGATACTGAGAAAAGGTATATAAAAAGCAGAATTTATTAACAGAAATTATAGAATTTTTCAAAATTTTTAGAAATTTTAGCCCACCTTGTTTAGTTGGGAGACTTTTTCTGTAAATTCTACTTCAGCCGCTGAGACGTCCTCTCCTCTTTTCTTGCCCATAGAGATCTTGTAGAAGTATGGAATCACCTAAAATGAAGACGAATTTCCAAAAATCAGTGCACAAATTCACTTCAATCAAAAAACAATTAAGATACATAACGTACATGTTTCAAAATGACAAACTGCCTACCTTTGAATAATGCTCCAGCAGCATTCTCTGTTGGGCCTGCTCAAACGGGTCAGATGGGAGCAGTTTCTTCTCAGGGTAGGCCTCATCCAGGTACTCGCAGGTTCTTCTCAAGAAACCAATCAGGCTTATCCTTCAAATTGATGTTGATAATTTCATGTCTATTTAAAAGGAATATAAAATCAATAGGCATAATAGTTAGTGGATAGATATTAAAGAGAGTGATTTTCCTCGCAACCACAACAAAAATTGTTAATTAAGAAACTCAAATCTAATTTACGATCTAAATATCAGATGTACACATTAGGCACACCTCAAACCTCCATGTAAACCTATACTGCACAGTAGGGCAACATTAGTACTCACTTAACTCCCTTGGCAGTGAGTACCAGTCTTGTTCTCTGAGCAAATGGACAAAATCTCATGCTGCAGAGGCGAATAAGACCATCCGGCACTGGTCCAGGAGCAGGACATGCTGTTACACCAATGAAACACATGGGGCACAATAATGTCAATATTTACATAAGTATGAAAAAGTTAGTTACATAATATGGATGGAATTTTATCAGTAAAATAATGTGGACCACTAACCTGTCCCAGTTCTTAACTGTTTATAAATCAGATTTTAAGAATTTATCAACTGTTTTATCATATGTTTATCAACCTATTATATCATATATATATATATACAGTACAGACCAAAAGTTTGGACACACCGTCTCATTCAAAGAGTTTTCTTTATTTTCATGACTATGAAAATTGTAGAGTCACACTGAAGGCATCAAGGGCTATTTGACCAAGAAGGAGAGTGATGGGGTGCTGCGCCAGATGACCTGGCCTCCACAGTCACCGGACCTGAACCCAATCGAGATGGTTTAGGGGTGAGCTGGACCGCAGACTGAAGGCAAAAGGGCCAACAAGTGCTAAGCATCTCTCGGGGAACTCCTTCAAGACTGTTGGAAGACCATTTCAGGTGACTACCTCTTGAAGCTCATCAAGAGAATGCCAAGAGTGTGCAAAGCAGTAATCAAAGCAAAAGGTGGCTACTTTGAAGAACCTACAATATGACATATTTTCAGTTGTTTCACACTTTTGTGTTATGTATATAATTCCATATACGGTATAATTCCACATGTGTTAATTCATAGTTTTGATGCCTTCAGTGTGAATCTACAATTTCCATAGTCATGAAAATAAAGAAAACTCTTTGAATGAGAAGGTGTGTCCAAACTTTTGGTCTGTACTGTATATATATATAACAATGATTACGCAACATTGTCTGATAACACCTGGGAGATTTTCTACAACCGGGTAGATAATGAAACTTGTGGATAGTGAAACTAGCTGAATCTATGTAGACGAACGTGAATTCATATCTGGATGTTTTTATGAACGCTTTTCCATTTTTAAGTAATAGATCAAATAATGTGATAGATAGATAATTGTGAATAGATCACAATAATAACTGTGAGCGAGTCTAATTTCCTTGCTTTACCTTTTCCTTGGCATTTTGGAGATGGAGCCATTATCAGAGGGTTCACTTAAAGAAGATGAAACAATCGATGGTGAGCCTACAAACAATATTTAAAAAAAACATTCGCGTAAGCGTAAGTTTCAAAAACTGTATGTGTTACATAACAGAAGGAAAGAAAAGGGGGAAATACTTTTGCGTAGATTATCACGCAATTGCAAATACAATTCCGCAATTGCAAATACAATTTGCAATTCCTTCTGAATAAAGTCCGCAATATCATTCCATATTGATGCTTAACATATTTTACTAAAAGCAAACAAAAATACATTGAACGTTTGCTTACCTGTATAACCGGCTGAACTGACTGAAGTAAACGTTAGCTAGAAAGTTGAGTTTTTATGGAAGAATAGGTGTGGCTGAAGATAATGACTCCTCCTCTTACGTAGCTACTTTATATTAACTTACACCAATGTTATTTTCAAAATAAAGCTCTTCTACCAAGCTAGTTTAATACAAAAGATTCTTAAAGGTAACTTTACTTCTCGTCGATTGAAGAGTAGATAATACCATATTAATTTTTACAACTATTTAACGACTATAAATGATAAACTAGCCTACTCACAAGTCTGCTATTATATCCGGATGTGTTGATTTACTGTACATTTCTCTGATTATGCCGCGTTCTGTTTCCTGTACAATCAACTATGAACATACCAGACCGAAATAGTTACAGCTAAATGCGGAACACATATTCCCGTATCACTGCGCGCTATAACAACTGATCGGTTTTTCTGCCAGGGATTGTATCTTCTAGCGGAAGGATACAACTTAAGAATCGGTTTAATAAAAAAACGATTTTACAACATCGTGTGTTCTTAATACTTTTAATATTTATTGCACAGTTATACAACATAGTCTCCAAAAGCACAAACATAAAATATTACTTGAAAAGTGAATTAAAGTTTTTACTGTTTGTGAAATTAAAACATTAAATACATTAAGAATATAAATGTCATTAAATCGTTTTGTATTTAAATAGTATGATACGTGATAAACTGTAACAAAATCAGTTGGGGACAGTTTACCTGCAAACGTCATAATTAATTATAATAATTCCTTAGTATATGAAGCCTACAACAATTAAAAACACACACACACACACACACACACACACACACACACACATATATATATATATATATATATATTCACTTTTTTTAGTTCATAGATAAAATTTCAATATATTCAACTGTACTAGGAAATGTCCCCAGTTTTCATTTCATTTTATTAACCATTTATTAATCCTTGTCTAACAACAGACAAGGCTATATTCACAATATAGCTTCTTGCAGACGTAAGAGTTGGGATGACAATGATTTCTGGATTGTTGAATTACTTTTTATCTTCTTTTCTGTATCACAAGTACAACATCTTATTACATAAAAAGACAATAATCTAATCTTTGTTTCCACATTATGCTCACTGTTTATGTTTCTGTATTTAGTGTGGGTGTCTTGCAAAGTCATGCAAAGGTTTCTTTTGCAGTTCTACGGTGAATGAGTCAGCTTGTCAGTATAGACCTTCCTGGAGAATTCTTTTTTTTTTTATTTACCCTAACACAATGGTCACTTGGATGTAGGTTATGTCACAGACATCTCAAAGCTTCTGCAAAGTCATGCTTAGCAATGCAATTAATATTTAAGAGGCAACTGACAGATCCATTGTTAGTTTTTAGCTTTATTGTTCTAGACAGGGTGGAGCACTTCAGCAAACAAGTGAAGAATTGAAAGATCACCGAACCCGTTTACTGCTTTTTTTATCAGCATTGACTACTGCAGAACAAAAAAAGAAAGAAAAAAACTCAGATGTTTAGTTTCTTTCTTTTTCTGAACACAGAAGAAAATATTTTAAAGAATGTTAGGAACCAAATAGTTGATGGTAGCCACTGACTAAGTTTTGTTTTGTTTTGTTTTTTCTTTCACACTATGGAAGTCAAAGGCTACCTGTTAAACCTCAGTGGCACCTGCTTCTGGTGAGTTAATGGATCTCATATAATCCTGAGAACTTGGTGTATGATGGTGACTCACTAGAAAAGTGGTGGAAACCTAATAATTAGGGATATTATTAGGGCAATTTATGCAAACACTGCAAGTTAAACTCTAGAGACGTGTGACCGCCGAACTGAGAGAATGAAAACCGTTAAACCTTGAGCAGGGGCACAGTGCCCGCAGTTGGCATACTATACTTATATTCCAGTATAATAATGACAGCATTTATACTGGAAAATCTCAAATAGTCAAAATTAAAATAATGTGTATGGTGTACAGAATATTTCATCTATTGACTGAACACCAGAAAGTTTTGTTTCATCATTTATTTTAATTGTACTGACAATTTTTTTGCATATAATTCATTCTGAAAAAAGAAAAAAAGAAAAGTCTCTTAACCTTACCAGTTACATAAGATTTTTAGATTTATACATTTTGATATCAACAAAGAGACAAAAAGGTTTATATACCAGGCATGAAATTCTCTTTTCATATTAATCAGGATCACAGTATAAAGGATGGACTGATATTAACGTACCTTCTGAAACAAAATATGTTGAAGCAGACAGGTGTGTTTTACCAGAGAACAAAGACTTATTCTATAAACCATAATCATAATCGGGATTTCCTTCCATGTAGGACTTGTAGAACACCTTGTAGGTGTCTGTGCTGAACATTGTGGCTTTTACAGTGGGATCTTCCAACATGTGTTCAGTCCACTTCTTCAGCCGAGGAGTGTCATCCAAGCAGCTGGAAATGAGAGTTAATATTCAAAAAAATACTTTACTAGTAAATCAAAAATCACAAGTCTAACTGAATTAAATGTTTGTAATCCACTAACGGATTTTGGGTTTCTTACCTCTTTAGTTTAAATAAAATAATAATATATATATATATGGTTCTATATATTTTTTTGTCTGTGCAAAACATTTTTTTTATTTTTTTTTATATCAAGTAAAATGTCTGCATTTGTTTACTTGGGTCATAATCTACAATCACTCTTTCTCTATTGCTAGTGCACTTAAATGGGATAGATAAAATGTGAAGAAAAAATAAAAAAAAAAACATACTGCTTCAGATCTATCATCTCCATCCTCTCAAACCACGGCCACATCATGTAGTCAATCATTGTTATTGAATCTCCTCCAAAAAACTTGGTCTTCTTGTTGACAAGGGTCTGAAAAAATCCATTAAAGCAGGATGTGATTCTGATATCTGAACTCCGCTGAAAAGGATCTCCAGACATACGTTTAACATCAGAAATACTGGATAAATATATATTGTAAAATAAATATTGGATCTTTATTCCACTCAGTTATGATATTATCAGTATTTCAACAAACCTCATTAAACTGGGCGAGTTTCTCTTTAAGTTCTGCTTCAAGTGCAGACACATCTTCTCCTTTTGACTGGCCAACAGGGATCTTATAGAAGTAGGGAGTTACCTAAAAAGAGCATCCATTCATATTGATGAAACTGCTAAATTAATTAATATATATATATATATATATATATACACAACCCGAATTCCGGAAAAGTTGGGACGTTTTTTAAATTTTAATAAAATTAAAACTAAAAGACTTTCAAATCACATGAGCCAATATTTTATTCACAATAGAACATAGATAACATAGCAAATGTTTAAACTGAGAAAGTTTACAATTTTATGCACAAAATGAGCTCATTTCAATTTTGATTTCTGCTACAGGTTTCAAAATAGTTGGGACGGGGCATGTTTACCATGGTGTAGCATCTCCTTTTCTTTTCAAAACAGTTTGAAGACGTCTGGGCATTGAGGCTATGAGTTGCTGGAGTTTTGCTGTTGGAATTTGGTCCCATTCTTGCCTTATATAGATTTCCAGCTGCTGAAGAGTTCGTGGTCGTCTTTGACGTATTTTTCGTTTAATGATGCGCCAAATGTTCTCTATAGGTGAAAGATCTGGACTGCAGGCAGGCCAGGTTAGCACCCGGACTCTTCTACGACGAAGCCATGCTGTTGTTATAGCTGCAGTATGTGGTTTTGCATTGTCCTGCTGAAATAAACAAGGCCTTCCCTGAAATAGACGTTGTTTGGAGGGAAGCATATGTTGCTCTAAAACCTTTATATACCTTTCAGCATTCACAGAGCCTTCCAAAACATGCAAGCTGCCCATACCGTATGCACTTATGCACCCCCATACCATCAGAGATGCTGGCTTTTGAACTGAACGCTGATAACATGCTGGAAGGTCTCCCTCCTCTTTAGCCTGGAGGACACGGCGTCCGTGATTTCCAACAAGAATGTCAAATTTGGACTCGTCTGACCATAAAACACTATTCCACTTTGAAATAGTCCATTTTAAATGAGCCTTGGCCCACAGGACACGACGGCGCTTCTGGACCATGTTCACATATGGCTTGCTTTTTGCATGATAGAGCTTTAGTTGGCATCTGCTGATGGCACGGCGGATTGTGTTTACCGACAGTGGTTTCTGAAAGTATTCCTGGGCCCATTTAGTAATGTCATTGACACAATCATGCCGATGAGTGATGCAGTGTCGTCTGAGAGCCCGAAGACCACGGGCATCCAATAAAGGTCTCCGGCCTTGTCCCTTACGCACAGAGATTTCTCCAGTTTCTCTGAATCTTTTGATGATGTTATGCACTGTAGATGATGAGATTTGCAAAGCCTTTGCAATTTGACGTTGAGGAACATTGTTTTTAAAGTTTTCCACAATTTTTTTTACGCAGTCTTTCACAGATTGGACAGCCTCTGCCCATCTTTACTTCTGAGAGACTCTGCTTCTCTAAGACAAAGCTTTTATAGCTAATCATGTTACAGACCTGATATCAATTAACTTAATTAATCACTAGATGTTCTCCCAGCTGAATCTTTTCAAAACTGCTTGCTTTTTTAGCCATTTGTTGCCCCCGTGCCAACTTTTTTGAGACCTGTAGCAGGCATTAAATTTTAAATGAGCTAATTAAGTGGATAAAAGTGTAAAATTTCTCAGTTTAAACATTTGCTACGTTATCTATGTTCTATTGTGAATAAAATATTGGCTCATGTGATTTGAAATTCCTTTAGTTTTCATTTTATTAAAATTAAAAAAAGTCCCAACTTTTCCGGAATTCGGGTTGTATATATATATATATATATATATATATATATATATATATATATATATATCCTATGGAATGAGTTGGGAAATACCTTTGAGAATAGCTCCAGCAGCATTTTCTGTTGGGCCCTCTCAAACGGGTCAGACGGGAGCAGTTTCTTCTCAGGATAGACCTCATCCAGGTACTCACAGGTGATTGGTGACTCGTAGATCACCTGACCACTCGGGGTCTCCAGCGTTGGCACTAAACCGAGAGGATTCTTCTCCAGAAACCAATCAGGCTTATTCTTCAAATTGATGTTAACAATGTCATGTCTAGGCCAAAATACAATTATTCATAGGGGCTTTTCTTTTCACTCCAAGCAGACACTATTGTTCCCCAAACATGTTTAAAATCATTTTATTAATGCAATGTCATGCACACCCTCTGCACAACCAAAAATGCCTCATACTAACTAAATAACTCACTAATGCCCACTGATGTTTGTACTCACTTGATTCCCTTGGCATTGAGCACCAGTCTTGTCCGCTGGGCAAAAGGGCAGAATCTCATGCTGAAGAGCCGTATATGGTCCTTTGGCACAGGACCAGGAGCAGGGCTTCCTGTGGCACAATTTAAACAAAAATCTTGTTAACAATATCTGCGATGACATTGATGTATAGCAATGTGAGTTTATAATGACCCAAAATGTCTTTTCAAGTAGGAGCTGGGTTTTAGTATTGACAAGAGCATTGCACATGATGTTGCCATTATGCATTACATTTTCATTATTAAAAAAAAATAATAGTATACTTACTAAAATTTATGGTCTCTTTTGTGGGTGATTTTTTAAGATATGAGATATAGATTAATTTAAAGTTAACGGTCTCTCGTAAACTAACTCTTAAGATTGACTGCCAAATCCTTTAATAGAAACACTTCTTCAATCAAAACAGGCGTATTTTGATAGTTCAAGCAATGCAATCTGTGACGGTGCTGATTCCACGAGCGCATGACGCAGCACTTGTATGGAATCCGCACCGTCATATATCGTCAAATATCATACGAAGCAGACGGTAACGTTATAGTGATTTGATAAAAGTGCAGTGTCATACTGCCGTCAGCACTAAACACATCTGGGGACCATAACGGTTATGGGACTCGTCAAGCTTTCGTGTACAAAATCTCGTACACATTGAAATAACAATGAAACTCCCCGTTTCCTAACATGACAAAGACACATCTGGAAATGTTTACCAAAGTCATTTGCTCAGTCACTGAATCTACAAGAAAATACTTCATAATGATTTCTTACCTTTTCCAAGACATTTCTGAGATGCTGCCATTGTTTTTATTAGCAGCGGGGGAGCGCTGGTGGAAGAATAGACCTGGAAAGGTTAAATTACATTTTGAAGCAAGGTCAATTTCCATTTAAATACTACTGTTGTATTTGATGAACTGACACGACAGCAAGTAACTTATTTAAGTAGGAAGTTAGGTAACCACTGTTTTCATAAATTCAGTCATTTACTGTTTCACCGCATCGAACTTAAATACATAAACTATCGATAGGATACAGAAAAGATATAAGGCGAAATTAATATGACACTTACCTGTCTAATTGTATGACTTGTCACACAATTTCGGTGGTTAATGTGAAGTTGGTCTATTTATTGAAAGGCGGCATGTTTAGTGATTCAATGATTAAACTGCAAACACGTCTTTATTTCAAAATAAAAGTCCCCAGGAAACATACAACCACTTCTCAGTGAAATGTAATTCAAAGCTCAGCGATCACTGTAATGAAAGACCTCACACTTAATATTATCTCTTCTTCTCGACTAAAGTTAAACTTTATGGTGATCATTTAAGTATGCAAAGCATTTTAGGTAAAATGTTGTAATTTCAAATGTATGTAACATTTACATTTTTAAATGGGAGCATTCCCTTCTACAGATGTATAGTGACTTTGCATTCTTCTTGGCTTTGGCACCTATTTGCATGATGAATGGCTTTTCCCCCTGTATTTGCATACTGATTTGTGGTTGGTTTAATCATAACACTGCAGGCAATATTTTCACACTTGTCTTGCACTGTCTGCCATTTGATTCCGGACATGATGTCCCCATTCTGTGCTGTGTGAGATCTTTAGAGGAAAATTGTGGATCCTAAAATCGACAAATTGTAACATTTTACAAAACATTTTCAAAAGTCTTATCTTAATAGTTGTGAATGAATTATCAGTAATACGCACCATTTGATTACTGCAGTTAGAAAAAAGTATTTTTACACCACACAGATTAACATAACGGATATCACTTTAATTACTTTATTTGTCATGTATACAGTAAACATTAAAACCTAGGTGTTCTTTCATAAGATGCTTTTAACCCATGTCTGAAATATCCTTAGATAATAATCCAACAAAACAAATAAAATATAATAATATGCTAAATCTTATACAACATTCTGTGATGAACTCTTGTATGAAGGCTGATCATCTTTGGACAAAAACTGAAAATGTGACGTAAAAAGGGAATAACAAGACTGTTTTGATTATTGGTTATAGTTTGCCCACTGATGAATGATTACAATTATTCCTAGCTGCTAATACCTGATATGAAGACTTTTTTTGCCATCACTGCCAAATCCAAAATATAAAAAAGACTGTGCAGGTATATGTCTGACCAAACACATTTTCATGGGACCTGTGACTAAAGAGCTGCGCTTTTCTCTTCCTCAGCATCATTCTGCCTTTCAATCTGTCTGTTGTAAACCTTTACTTGGAGCCTCACTGAATTCTTAAGATTTCAAAAAGTGAAACTGAAGTGCATTATTTAAACATGACCAATTTCATTGCCAGACCTCACACCTTTCCAAACATTCACAGTGAGCCTTTAAAGTGCAGATGCGGAACTACCATAAAAAAAAAAAATAATAATAATAATACCTCTACCACCTAAAATGAAAGTACAATCAGCCCATACAAAGAACAATGAAGTAGGTAAATAAATACATTTCTGGAGTTACATTGCCTGAATTTTGTTTGCATGTTCTTGGTTCTGCATCAGTTAAAAATGCATCCTCAATATATATATATATATAGAGAGAGAGAGAGAGAGAGTTGCTACAAGACTGCAAAATGTGATTTCAAAGGAATCCAGATATTGACAAAGAAGTTACAATATGATTAACAAATCATACAAGTCAACACAACCCCGATCTAGTGATGATGAATAAATGTATTTAAAAGAAAGACTTGTTACTTCCTGTCAGTGTTCACCATGACTCTACAAACGTTGTGATTTAGCAACCAGGGATTCGTATTTAGTCCAGCTCCAGTCTTGAGTCTGTGTGAAAGAAAAAAGCAGTGAGTGTTCCAGCAGCAAATATGTGCAGTCATGATCATACACAGAATTTCAGAATAAACCTACAAAAAGCACTTACCATGATGCTCTCTGATTTCTCCTCAGTGGTTTCTTGCAGTAAACTGGTAAGCTGACTCAAATAGCGCTGGTTCTCCTCGAGTAAATGATTGACTGTTTCTCTGAAAACAAACACTCGTGATCACACACGCTGATAAACTCAACTTGAAACCTGTGAGGTGGTGATAGTATCACTACTAGCAGGCTGCTCACTAAGGCTTGGAAGAGAAATTTACCCCTCTTGTGGTGGCACCTGCAGGGACATGGGCAGGCGAGAGGAGCACTGGGCTTGAGTCTGGTTCCATGCCGACAGCGAGGAGGACATCTCTCCACTCTGACTCATAGAGCTTCGTGTGCTGTTTTGTGCCTGAACACAAACACATTCAAATCACAATAGTTGGTTAAGCTAAAAAAAAAAAGCCTCGCACACAATGGCATTTTAGAAATGCTCTGAATGTAGCTCAACCAAGTCAGAAGTATTCATTTGACAGTTTTAGTTTTGCTTTGAGTTTTCAACTTACTGTATGTCCAACAGTTTTTACAGTAATGCTGGTGTATCATTTCTTTGTTTTGAATAATGTGACACTATCGTTCAAAAGATTAGGGTTACAATATTTTATGAAAAAAAATCTGTTCATCTCTGCTCAAATGTCACCATGGCTGCATTTATTTGATCAAAAACACAGTAAAACAGTATTATTGTGAAATAAATTGACAGCTTCCTATTCTGGTATATTTTCAGCATCATTACTCCAGTCTTCAGTGTCACATAATCCTTCAGAAATCCTTCTAAAATGCTGATTTGGTGCTCAAGAAGCATTTATTTTTATTATTATGAATGCCGAAAACAGCTGTTTGGATTCTTCAATAAATGTAAAGTTCAATAGAACAGCATTTATTCTGAAACTGGAATCTTTTGTAACTATTTAAAAGTCTGCCACTTTCTAACAACTTTATGCATCCTTGCTAAATAAAAGTATAAATTTCTTAAAAACACTGTCCTTTTTGAGCAGTGGTTTCTGTCTATTTGCCTTTTGGTTTCTGTCTATCAAGTTAAGATGGAATGATCAGATAACGGTCAACACGTCCACTGCTCATACACACTACCATTACGATGGAAAGTCCATGATTATGTGCATATCTGGCCCAGAGACATTAGAAGCACGTGACTCACACATGCAATCTTCAGTAAATGCCAGAACTCTCTCTGTCTCTTGATCTGCATCTGCATGACCGTGCTGTCTGCCTCCTTAATGCTCTCCAGTGTCCTCTCAATTTTAGGGAAGAGGTCGATGATCTTCTGCTTACTCAGAAGGATTTTACTGCAAATAAGACAACAGCAATGCTGGATTTCATCCATAAAATGCAAGAGCAGCATTCATTTGTTTACTAGTCGCAGTTTGAACCATCACAATCCTCTTTGATTGTGAACTGGATGGTTTCAAAAGCTTTTTACCTGAGGTGTGCATACAGATCCCTCAGTACCCGGTCCTGATTCTGGACAGTCTGTACAATGACCTTCACCATCTCAGAGCTGTCACTGTAGCCGTGCTGGGGGTCTGGCACTATGGGAAATGAAGAAAACTATATCCTGACCCCAAAAACTTATATAACAGTAAGAATGTGTAAGGAAACAGATAAATCACCCAAGTACTTGGAATGAGACATGGGGCGAATGAGCACGCAAGATGGGATTGTACTTACTTTTGCATTTTGCCTTCAATTGTCTGTAGAGTTCAATTGCTCTGTCTTGCCTGTGATGAGACATGATGTCAATACAAAAGGTTTAGGGGCATATCTGCTAAGAAAGTTCAGACAGTATCGCTGAAAGAATGAACTTACAGTTGCTCCATGACATCTCCTTGTCGACGAGCATAAGGACTTCTCTGAAGCTCAACAATTTCTGAGTGCAACGCCATTATTTCCTCATCCAGGTGACCGATCTCTGCCACCTGCAAAAGCAAACAAAAGTTGTTGCTAAAACAATGCCATCCCACATGAAAATTCATTTTATAATATACTACTGTTCAGAAGTTGAGGATCAATAGTTAATACTTTTAAAAATTAGGAAAATCAGGACTTTATAACGCTACAAAAGAATTCTATTACATATCAGTTTATTAAAGAATCCTTAAAAAGAATTTTAATCGTTTCCACATTCTTTTTCAACATTCAAAATAATAGATGTTTTTGAGCACTAAATCAGCATAGCTTTGCCATCAAAGGAATAAATTACATTTGAAATCAGAATAAGAATGGAAAACATTTATTTGAAATTGTAATAATATTTTAAAATACTACTGTTTTTACTGCATTGAATTAAATGAATGCAGCCTTGTTGAGCATAAAATAGTTCTTAAAACTTAAAAACCTACCGACCACAAACATTTGAACAATAGTGTGCCACATTTTAATTATGTGATTTGAAGAATACTTTAGTTCAATTTCAAAACAAATGTATCGGTCTAATTTCAAATTGACATATATGTAAAATGTAGAATTTATCCACAGCACCTGTACAAACGCGGAAGCCTTCTCTTCATTTTCCTGCCAAGCCTTCAGCATCTTTTCAGAGGCTTCAGAAAGAAACAAGTCATTTTAGATAATCATCACTAAGGCAATAATACATTTCTGACAATTCAAGGAAATCTAGCACACTGAAACGTACATATGCCGTACTGCATCTGATCACTGTACTTCTCCAAGTCGTACTGTATGCTGCTCTTAAAAAAGTCAAGCTTTGCTTTGAGCTGCTGCGAAAAGGAGAACATCATGTTCTTATATCTCGTAAGGTTGGTGTTATAGCGGAGAAGGCTCAACCTACAAACACATAAACCAGAAAAACATTGACTTATGAGCAGAAAAGTCCCAAAACACAAAATATACACATTAATGAGGATGGCAATATACTGGACGTACATGGCTGCACGCTGGCCCTGGAAGAGGCGGCTATAGTCTTCTCTGAGGCCACAAATGTAGCTTACCGCCTCACCCCAAACCTTTTTAAGGGCACTCAGAGGAAGCAGAGTTTTGGTTTCCCGCACTGTAACAGAAATTAAATGGGTGGAAACTCTGAAGTTCTTTTGGAAACTCAATAAATGTTAAAATCCAACAAAAAGTATACAAAATCCCCCCCCCCAGGCATATTTAAATAAACAAACCATCTATAGAATTGGCACATAGATCAATCAATTCTTACCGATGAAGTTCACACTCTCAGGAAGTGTTCTAGCTGTTAGGGGTCCTGAGTACTTGGTCAAACTCTTGTCAAACAGATATACAATGTAGCTGTCCCATCCTCTCTGATGATTAAACAAAAGGAATGAAAAATTGCTAGTGATTTACTAAAATGACCTTTGGAAAATTAGGAACGCATTCAATAAGCCAAAAAAATACTTACTACTCCATCTAACACACACTGTGCAGCAGGTTTCCTGGGATCTAGCATGACTCCTGTTTCCTGCAGAAGCTCTTGATTCAAAAGTTCGATGTTGGTCTCGGTCTCAATCTTCTGTTGCAGAGAATGAAGCCCTTCATCTGGGCTAAGCAGAAATGAGTGAACCTGGGTCGTTGTCATGTTTAAGATGTGCACAACCTAAAGAAAAAAAATCATATTTCAGCTAATTTTTATTTGCCTATTTTGCATTATTACAGAAGAAAGCCTACTTTTTTTAACTAAATATGTAACATTTTAATGAAATTTCAAACCTTCATGTTCAGTATTTGATCTAGAAGAGTAAAGCATTGGGGCTGTTTTGTTTCTGGATTCAATCCTCCTCCCCTTTGTACTGGGTCCCACTTCAGCATCAGCTGTAGCAGCCCCTCCAAGGGCTCCAGTAGTGTCCTGCAGTACCAAAAACAACTAGTCAACTCAGAGACCCCAAAAAATATAGTAACAAAAATGGTGGTGTAAGAAATACAAGGTTTTTTAGTCTGTATAAAGGCTACCTGCTCAGATTGTTGGGGTACGGAAGGCGGGTGGAAAAGCGGACTTCACCATTCATGTCTTCTACAGCCATTATGTCCTTAGGACCTTTGTTTCGCACTTTGCTTGTCCTAGAAAAAAGAAAATATGATGTATTCCATGTGAACGTAAGATGCAAGCATTGTGGCATAATTAATATGTAGGTTTTCAGGACATATACCACTGCACAGGCTGAAGATTATGAAGAAACGGCCGAAATCCACAGCAGCACTCAAAGATCATGGTGCCAAAGCTCCAGTAGTCCACAGTGACTGTATACGACTTGCCTTCAAACAGTTCTGGAGCCTGAAACATTCAAAAATGTCACATGATCCTTCAGAAATCATTCTAATATGCTGATATGGTGCCCAAAAACATTTCTTTTTATGTTCCTTGATTAATAGAAAGTTCAATAGAACAGCACGCAACTAAAATATACTTTTTCGTAAGATTCTAAATGTCTTTACTGTTATTTAATTTAAAGGGATAGTTCACAAAAAAATTAAAATTCTGTCATCATTTACTCACCTCCAAGTTGATAGTAGCCACTAACTTCCATAGTATGAAGGGGAAAAAAACACTATGAAAGTGAATGGCTACCATCAGTTAACATTATCAACATTTATCAATATATCTTCACACTCATACAGGTTTAAAACAAGTAGAGGGTGAGTAAATGATGACAGAAACCCTTTAACACATCATTACTAAAGAAAAGCATTAATTTATTTCAGCAACAAAAAAATGTACTGAACTGAAATTTTGAACCGTAGTGTTGTCAACTTATTGTGATAATTGCTTTTCCTAATCATTGATGAATGCAAAAGTATACCAGATATTGTAAAGTCCCCACAAATGAAGTGCACAGGCTCCCCTGGTCTAGGTCTTTGGCATAGCCAAGGTCGATTATCTTGTGGACCAGCTGCAGAGACATCAAAACAAGTTTGGTTGAAAAAGTATGTCAATATTACAAAAACACTGACAAACTACCGTACTGAACCGAAAATACCTTTCCATTGATGTCTTGAAGCACAATATTCTCTGGTTTGAGATCTCGGTGAATGATCTTATTCTCATGGAGGTACTGGATTCCAGAACCTGGAGAAAAATAAAACAAACTGTTTTACTTACCACTCTTATTGATTGATATTAAAAATACTAACAACAGTTTGGAAATGACACATTACCAACATCATTGAGTAACGCCAACACCTCACTCTCTTTTAACCCACAACAATTTTCTGGCTTGCTGAGTAACTACACGAGGAAATACAAGGACACAAAGAAGTGAAAAAATGTCAACAGAAAAATGTCAACAGAGCCAGAGGGCCCTTGAGACAAGATGCAAAGAAAAAGCACCTTTCGAAGGTCTCCCTTGGAACAGAATTCCATGGCTAAAAGCGGTAAATCGTTCAAGGCAATGTGCATCATCTCGTCAGGCACATCCTTTGCTGTCACCACATTAAGATGCTTCAGCCTGAAAATTTGGGGGAAAAAATTGAAAAAAAAAAAAAACCCTCATTTGACATTGTTAATTATACATATGTGCATACATACATTAACTATATATTAAAGGGTTAGTTCACCCAAAAATGAAAATGATGTCATTAATGACTCACCCTCATGTCGTTCCAAACTCGTAAGACCTCCGTTCATCTTCGGAACATGGTTTAAGATTTTTTAGATTTAGTCGGAGAGCTGGGTCTGTTGTGAGTGCATTCACGACACTGCTGACGTATTTTCTGGTGCACCCAATAACAAAGATAACACGTCAGCAGTGTCATACGTCAGCAGCGTCGTGAACGCACTCACAACAGTCCCGGAAGAGTAGACAATGCTGAATAAAGTCGTAATTTTTGTTATTTTTGGACCAAAATGTATTTTCTCTGATGTCACATGGACTACTTTTATGATGTTTTTATTACCTTTCTGGACATGGACAGTATACTGTATATACATTTTCAATGGAGAAGCTCTCGGATTAAATCTGAAATATCTTAAACTGTGTTCCGAAGACGAACAGAGGTCTTATGTAGGGCTGTCGCGGTTAAGAAATTTCCCCTGCGCTTATTATGGGTGGCTCAATATGCGGTATTACCGCCGGTTTTTTTTACCATACCTAATTTATCCTGATTTTGCTGCATACAAAGCTTTATCGTTGAGTTATGTAGCATATATTGTTGCTTTTTTAACTGACAGAGAGACACATTTAAAAAAAAAAATTGTTTATTGTTAAATGCCAAACAGCAACAAGAACATGCGTTTTCCAATAATTTTTTTTTTAAGAAATCCAAGAGTTCTAACACGTATTTACACATGTATTTGCGTGCGACTTTGGACAGCAGCGGATTATCGCGGCACTGGCCCACCAGGACAGTGGATTCGCGTTGGAGTCAATGCACTCCTCATGCAGATAGCGTGTGTGAGGTCGTTATCTGCTCACGCTCTCTTGGGTATGGGCACTGACGCGGAGGTTGTCCGTGACTTCAGCAGGTATGCCTGTTACTTTCACGGCTGTATTTTACAGATTTCGCAAAGGCTTCAGCTACTCCTAACTGTCGGCCGGTACCGGTCTCAGCTGTTCTTTTTGATGTTGCTCCGCGACCTGATGTTTGAGGGGGCAGCTGCGCTGGATGACAGGGGACACTCTAAAACGCTTACCGTGAAAAATGCTTAACATGGCTTAATGTACTAAGACAGTGATATTAACAGACCAAACTCACTAAAAATCATACTAATTAAGTATACTATCTATAGAAAATCAGATGAGCCCTGAATATGAATGCAACTCGTTTAATAACACGTTAAGCCTTTTCCTCCCATAGAAAACTGTTATAAGAAAACTGTTAATGTGGCTTAATGTACTAAGACAGTTATTTTTAAAAACCAAACTCACTATACATTATACTAATAAAGTATACTATGTACAAAAAAAAAAAAAAAAAACCCGGTGAGTCCTGAATATGAATGAAAGTCGTTTAATAACATGTTAAGCCTTATGATGGTTTTCTATGGGAGGAAAAATACTATCTATTTTTTGTAGATAGTATACTTTATTAAAATGATGTTTAGTGAGTTTGGTCTGTTAATATCACTGTATTAGTACATTAAACCATGTTAAGCGTTTTAGAATGTCCCGATGACTTCAAATTAGATTTATTGCCGCCTCACAGGAACCTTTTTGCCGCAAATTTTGCATATCGGCTCATCTAAATTCGCTGGCTCGCCCTTTTCATTGGGTTGAAAGCCGAAATGTTCCCAAACTGGCGACGTGACATTAGATTTTGGGACGAGATTGAGCGCCTCCCATCGTTTCAGCCGGCCTATTCGAAAACAAACGAAGCACCATAAAGCTACAAAGGCTCGCGAGAAAATGACAGTCGTAACCATATTGTATCATTAATTTATTTAACATTAAATTGCACAGTGACAAATTGAAAAAACAAGAAGGCCACAGCCTCATATAAAAAAAAAAAACTGAACACTGCGGTTGCTATCTTTTCTCTGCGGTTTGCTTGTCAATAGCGCGGTATTACAATATTGCGGTTATCGCGACAGCCCTAGTCTTACGGGTTTGGAACGACATGAGGGTGAGTCATTAATGACAATTTTCATTTTTGGATGAACTAACCCTTTAATTTAAAATAAGTCAAACATTTGATTGCTATAGATTTACACACTTTTTCATAATCTGGATCTCTCGACTCCATCTGTCTTTGTTTTTTGCATTAAGTTCAAGGCGACAGAGCTTCACAGCAATCTTTTCCGAGGTTTCCTGCAACACATAACAATAGTGAGGAAAATTAACATTTTCTTTGTCTTTACAGGTAAGATAACTAAGCAAAGAAAACAATACATTCCCAAAATCGACAGTACTTAACAGTACCATCAAAGGCAGTGCATTACCTGATTTTGATACAGGTAGACATGTCCAAATCCTCCTGTCCCCAGCCTCTCCTTCATAAGCCATGACCCACAGACCTGGTTCTGTCTGAAAGGAGGTTTCTCCATCTGTACATCAGTGACACATTTCAAACATTTATAATGGCTGCTTTCAACACTAAGACAGCTACTCGTGTTTGATCATGATGAAAGCCTTATAAAGAGGATTCTTTACTGTAAATACCGTATATGATGCTTAATAAGTGAGATCTTTTTTATCTACGGATTAAATAATTTCTTAGATATTGTGACAAAGCTAGCAGGCGAGCTAATCCAAAGTGTCATACGGTGATGACTTACCTTGCGTCAGTTTGTGTTTCTAACTTGCGTGAACCGACCACATCTGATGTGGAGAATTTTGGGACCTGTTAAACGAGCGTATTAATCCATGGAAAACAACAAAGCTATCCATTTCATCCTAAAACGAGCATCGGATGTCAGATTTGCTAACTGGCTAACTACGTTAGCTACACGTAAACAACTCGATGTGAACTGTTGGCCTACAGTCTCTTAGGAGCCTCCAAATGTCAGCTGTCCATAACACCAGGCACGTAAACTAGGACCGGAGAGCACCTGAATATCAAAACAACAAGAACTTGCTGCCCTAAATTGATGATTGGACACGGTAGCGCTGACTGGCACACTGTTGTGATAACTATTGTTGACGGCGGCCACGCCAGCAGGGTTGCCAGATTGGGTTGAAGATCTCCCTATGTCCTTAATTTCATTTTGGAAAATGGGGGGATTTCCCCTTTAGGTGGCTGTTATTGGGGGAGTGAGGGTATTTTTTTACACATATTTTTAAACTTTAACCATCCTACCTAAATGTTTCGTCACCCAGTGTATTTGTATTTTTTTTAATTTATAATGTCACTGATTCATATTTATATTGTGAGGAATATACTTAAAAAGAACGTTGATTTCAAACTCTGAATTTAATTAACTAAAAAAGACAAGTAAACCGTCAGTAATAAAATAAGAATAGATTAATGTCAAACAATGGCACAAACAAATACAATAAAAAATTACAATTAAAATTAACTGTGAATTACATTTTTTCAGGTAATAATATTTAGTTTCAGAAATACCACATAAACTGAATAATCGGTTTAACTTCAAAATAACACTGGTTAGACTTAAAGGGTTAGTTCACCCAATAATCAAAATTATGTAATTAATAACTCAAACCAGTGAGACCTCTGTTTATCTTCGGAACACAGTTTAAAGCCTGGCTCACACTACAGGATTTTTATCCCGATTAAGCCCCGATTACCCCCTCCCGAGAATCGGAGCAAACATCTTGCCGAGCACCTCGATCTGTTTGATGCGGATTATCATATTTAACGGCTCTGGCAGTAGCTAGCATCATGCGATTACATATTTGATTTGGTGTAAACATTCCATTCTCACGCTAACACTTCGTCCAACTCGCATGCAGCTCCACTATATGTTGGCGGATAATTACCTCCGACCGTTTTGCAAACGTTCGACAAAAACTCAAGGCAAACATGAACACGAACCTGTTGTTGATGTTTAAGACATAGCCTATATTTAATTATCAGTTACATCTGACATAACCTTAAAGTGTCAGTATTCTAATATTCTAACCAATATTCAAACCGGAGAGCTAAGAGCTCTAATGTTAGTTAGAACTGTATGTAATAGAAAAAAGATTATAACTATCAAAACATAAACTGCATGTAAAAGAAATAAGTATAACTATCAAAGAACATAGGCTATCAAACAGAGCAGAGTTATAATGTACATAAACATGTCATGCAAATTTACCTCTGCAGGAGTAGCAAACACACCACTCCCCACATGTGTACATACATACACACATGTGCCCTAGTAATCTTCAAGTGACTTAATGTCAGTTTACACACTGACAGAGGTTTGTACATGGCAGCTCATGCAGTATACATGTACGTCTATGTGCATCTTAACACAATTAGTTTTTTACGCAAGCAGTGCACAAGTTCCAGTATGGCGTCTGAAGCTGGCGGAAAAGTCATCCAGTCCACTCTGTAGAAATCTCTTACCATCTTCCAGCCATGATTTACAGGAGGAGGAATGTCAGGCATGCACTCAAGACTCCTTCTGTGTACTGCAGCCTGATAGCTTGCCCGCCGGATGTGTTATTTTTTCTTTTATCTATTCTTTTTTGTTTTCTTTCTTTCCACCTAATTTTTCTTTCTTTCTACCTATCTATCGAAATGTACTGCCTTAACTTTTGGGCTAGGCTTTTTCAAGCCAACTTAAAAGTTTGCATACAAATTTCATCTAGTTTTTTGTACTAATCTTATATTGTTACTGCACACATCTGTATATGTTGTTCATACTGTATATCTATTCTGCTCTTATATATATTTTTAATTTATATTACTGTAAACCATACTAAACTGTATACTACTGCCCATACTGCACTGTACAGTACAGGTCAAAAGTTTGGAAACATTACTATTTTTAATGTTTTTAAAAGAAGTCTCTTCTGCTCATCAAGCCTACATTTATTTCATCAAAAATACAGAAAAAACAGTAATATTGTGAAATATTAATACAACTTAAAATAATAGTTTTCTATTTGAATATACTTAAAAAAAAAAAAAATTATTCCTGTGATGCACAGCTGAATTTTCAGCATCATTACTCCAGCCTTCAGTGTCACATGTAACATCCAGTCTATCACATGATCATTTAGAAATCATTCTAATATTCTGATTTATTATGAGTGTTGGAAACAGTTCTGCTGTCTAATATATTTGATGAATAAAAGGTTAAAAAGAACTGCATTTATTCAAAATATATATTTTTAAATAATAAAAATCTTCATTATTATCAATTTGACACATTCTTGCTGAATAAAAGTATTGATTTTATTTAAAAAAGAAAGAAAAAATTACTGACCAGTGTTGTATATTGTTGTTTACTTTTTATTCATCAAAGTGTCTTAAAGTATCACGTTATGAACAAATATTAAGCAGCACAACTGTTTCCAACTTTGATAATGAATCATCATATTAGAATGATTTCTAAAGGATCATGTGATAATGATTAAAAAAATTCAGCTTTGCATCACAGAAATAAATGATAATTTAAAGTATAATAAATTGAAAATGTAATAATATATCACAATATTACTTTTTTTTCTGTATTTTTGATCAAATAAAAGCAGGCTTGATGAGCAGAAGAAACGTTTTTCAAAAACATTAAAAATAGTAATGTTTCCAAACTTTTGACCTGTACTGTATGTCTAATACTGCACCGCCTGTCTATACAATATAACACCAACCTTCTTTTGCAGTTTCTTCAACTAATACTGCCTTCTCTTCTCCTTTGTTTCGTTTTATCTTTGTGATATTTGTGAAATGGCTGTAGCACTCCCTGTGGGAGCCAGTGTTGGCTGGTTTGACTAACTGGTTTGTAGGTTCCTGACTTTGTAACATCTATGCCTGTACTACTGCCTCTTCTGCAATGATACCTTATCTGCCCTCAAGGTCTTTCCACAGAAACACTGATTTAATACATTTCTCCCAACTTATGTCTGTGAAGGGAATGGTGGGTCCACCACTTCCCTCAAATATATGCATACAGCACTTCATGTTTTGCCATTTCATCCAAGTAAACATGGGCGGGAAAAAGAGTATTGTCTGTCTCGTTCTTTCATGACGTTGTGTTTCCAAGCAATTACATTGTCAAATGTGTTAAATCAGAAGGGTGTATTAAATATTACAAAGAAATAACAGGACATCGTATGACAAAATGTGGTTACATAAAATAAAAACAGTACAAATGGATAACGTTACCTCTACATTCTAATTTTGTGTCAAACTGAATATGTAGAATTTGGTAAAATAGTTCTTATCTTAAATAGTACAATCTTAAATCCTTGGCGCGAAGCTCGCAAGTGTGTTCACAAACGCGTCACCACACTGTAAAAACAAACCTATAGAATCTACTCAATAAAAGTGAGGTAACAATTTGCACTCATTTTGTTTGGGTAGATTTCATCCTATATTTTTGAGTAAGGAGTACCTGACTTTAACAGCTATGATATACTAAACGAAATTAGGCAAAATCTACCTAATATTTCTCAATAGCACACAGCTAATTACTTATAAAAATTGAGTAATAATTACTCTATTATTAGCAGAAAACAGTTAATCTACTTAATTATTATTAATAATAAGCAGTAAATATAAATATTTAAACATTACTTTTTCAGAGATGGTTAAATTTACCTAAAAATGGCCAGACATGGGACACAGTAATTTATTGGTCAAATTACTCTTTATTGACCAAATATTATGGATTAAAACATTTAATTTAATAAAATATTAAAGGTATAGTTCATCCAAAATGAAAATTATGTAATCATTTACTCACCCTCATGTTGTTCCAAACCTGTATGAGTTTCTCTGTTCTATTGAACACAAAAGATGATATTTTGAACAATGTTGGTATATGAAACAGTTGATTGATTTACATAGTATTTTTTCCTACTATGGAAGTCAATGGCTACCATCACTGTTTGGTTACCAACATTGTTCAAAATATCATCTTTTGTGTTCAATAGAACAGAGAAACTCATACAGGTTTGGAACAACATGAGGGTGAGTAAATGATTACATAATTTTCATTTTGGATTAACTATACCTTTAATGCATAAGGTACATTTCACTTCAAAAGACATAACAAATCACTAACAACTTCTTAACTTCTAATTAAAAAATAAACTGGTTTCCAGGGGATGAAACAGTCTTTGCCAGTACAACTCATTTCATTAATTTCAATTGACAACAAATAATTTACAATTCTTAAAACTAATACAAAAAACAAAAAAAACAAAGACAAATCTGTTGACCAACTGTGGTCGTTCTGCTGATGGTCTGAGACTCTTATTAATCATGGTCTTCAAAATCATGCAAATAAAGAACCCTTACTTGTCTTCACACATTCTCACTCCCCCACTTTAACAGCAGACACGAACTGCAGCCTTGAGTCTGTAAACTTTGTTTGAACCACTGCAGAGGGAACGCAAGGCCACACCTTAAAAGTGAAACCGAAAATTGGGAAAAATAGAATTCCCACCAAAAAGAGGAATCATGCCTAAATCACTAACAACTTTAAACTTCTAATTATAAACAGGTCTCCATGGGATGAAACAGTCTGTGTCAGTACAACAGCTCATTCCATTAATTTGCACTTGAGGCTTTGAACCTTTTTGAGTGGTTTTGCTGCATCAAGTTCCAAAAAAAGTTTTTGGAACACGTCAAAAGTGTATTTAAGGGTTTTGGGGTACTCCAGGTTGAGGGCATACATCAGCCCCATCAACAGAATGCATGCTGTGGTTTTGTTTCCACATCCAGTCAGTACTTTGTTGCCCTCTATAACAACCCACACATCTGATGGGTCCTCCTCGGCTGTGGGATTATGAATCACCAAAACTTTCATTATTTGGTTTGTGTTGCCCTCAAGTTCGTCCTCCTGTTAAAAAGAAAAAGAAAATAATTTTTTCAAGTTAGTTTAAGCATATTAACCACATTTTGTTCCAAAACAGTTTTCTTTTTGGTCACGTCATTTATTTCAAGACAAAGCAGGGTTTCAAATCAGCACTTCAATTTCAACAGGTAAAAAAATAAAAAAATAAATATCGAAAGCAATACTTGAATTCTTGACCCCAGTATCCCATAATAAAACAATTACCAATCTAATCCTTTACTTTAGATGGAATTATCTTGTAAGGATTGGAATAGATGGTCATCCTGGAACATTCAGGAAATAAATGTCACCATAGAACAAAGGGATAACAGAGTTGCTACTACCTGATTATATAGGTGAACATTTAGATTTTCATAATTAAATGTCCCTTATCTGTATCTTTCATGAACAAACATTAACTTGCCAATGTTCCAGATAAAATGTGAAATGCTTAATATTAAACAATTATACAAGTAAAAACTAAAAAGGAAATAAATGTCAACATCCCGTTCAATATATTTTAATAATATTAAGCATAATTTAGTTAAGCATAATAAATGCTCACACATAAGTATTGTAGGGTTAGTTCATTCAAAATGAAAATTATGTAATCATTTACTCGCCTTCAAGTTGTTCCAAACTTGTATGAGTTTCTTTCTTCTGTTAAACCCATTTGATGGTACTCATTGAATTCTATTGTATTTGTTCCCTACTATGGAAGGTAATGGCTACCATCAACTGTCAACATTGTCATCAACATTAATTATTGCTCTAATTATCTCATGAATTATCTTGAACCTGCTGAAATGTTCTTATAAATATATATCTAACTGTGCATTCTGATTGGGGGGGTTTGCACCTCACTTTTAAATCACTCATTTGAAAGTCGCGGTGGGAAAGTGATGTAACCGGTGTTGCGGCTGAACACCGGTAACACTGACTATCGCAGCAAGCCTATTCCCAATCAAGTCCAGTACTCATCTACTTATTAACAGTGTTTTTCTCTTATTGATCATATTTCATTCCTAAAAAAAAACAACTTAGATTACGATAATAAAGCTGTAGCGATACAAGATTAAAGTCATAATATTTTGAGCATAAAGTCAAAGTTACGAATATAATGTGGAAACATTACGAGAATAAACTCGTAATATTTTGTGAATAAAGTCAAAATTACGACAATGAATGTCAAAACATTGATCAGTCATTTTATAATATACCTGGCAGTCTTGGAAGAGCTCTTCTTGGTTTTCCCCAAGGTACTCAATGAGGCAACAGACAACTGCATCCCTTTTTTTCTCAACACTCTGTAACTAAAAGGAGATTCATTTTAGAGACAAATACAGTGGCCCTTTGAACTCAATTTCAGGTCAAAGTGCTACAATTTAAGAAAACATGCAAATAGACCAAGACAAGCTAATTAAGAAAAAAATAAAAGAATCCCATATTCATGAACATTAGACACACCTTTAAATATAATTTATAACACCACATTTGTATACTGACTATTTAATAATTTACTACAACCTGATTTTAATATTGCACATAATTTATATTCATATATGTTGCATTTACATAAACGCAAATGATATAAGTTTAAAATTCCCTTAAAGTTTAATCCACATATTTTGGAAAATAATTACAATAACTACACTTGTGCAATCTACAAACCGAAGTTCACTAAAAAAAACATAGCCTAAGCCTAACATAACTCAATTAAAGTGAATTGGCACAAAATAGACTAAAATCATAGAATTTATATATTAATGATCACAAAAGGAACATAAAAACATTACATGTGTTCTATCTTTTACTTTTTGTCGGTGTGACAAAAACACATGCTCATCACTGCACTTTCATGCTAGTGTGATATAGGCTATTTTAATACTTACTCATGTGCTCTGGGGCTGATGTACTTACTGTATGCACCGAGAAACACAATTATACAGAATTGCGAACTTGTTGTGAACAATTTGTGCACGTAAAATATTTGTAAAGCAGGATATTTATAACGAATTGACCGTTCGCAAAGACCCGCCCCCCTTAGTTACTGTCGATATGTCCGTAAAGCTAACTTACGCTGCTCTCACGCCACACCATGTTCTCACTCAGTGAGAAATACATCGCATATCAAAGAGGAGACTGACAACACGCTGACAGACAGGACAGACCAGGTTACTTTTCGGTTACTTTTGATATTAAACATAGTAAACAAAGTCTCACCTGTCAAATTTGGTCATTTTTTAAAAGAAATTTAAACGATTTATACCGTTTTGTGGCTCTTAAATGTGTCTGACATATCGCTGTAGTAGACCATCAGTTAAAGCTGCTCGTGAACCGATCATCTCTTCCTTCTAGTTCATTTATAGCATCAAATAAACATGAATGAACATAAGAAGGAAGGTTTTAAACCGCGGAAAGGCGTCAGTACATTCCGTTTTTCAAGTTCAAATCCTCCCATCTGCTATCTCTCCTGACTGCTTTGTCGGACAAAATGGGGGATGGCGGATTATGATTGGTTAGATCGCCTGTCAATCAAGCTCCCTGCGAAGGCAAACGAAAACACGCATAAACGCCCAAATATATAACTCATGATTTGTAAAATAATGTCCATTATAAAACCCAAACCAGTTTTAACATACATTACATTAATGAACCCCACATAAATGGACAGATTAATATAAATCCGTAATAATAACAATAATAAAATTAGGACAACTTTATGATTTGATCCCTTCTAACACAGAACACTGCAGATCATTATATAAATGCAAGAAAATGTAACATTAATTATCCAGCCTGCCTTATTAACAGCTTTACTGCTATTGTTTTTACTTTCTCGGCCTTGATCACCTCAGGACATCGTCGACGTCAACCGTGTCTCAAATAAAAACGCCGTTGGCCTGAACAAATCACACAGTCACATGCGCTGCACCTTCGCTAAGCTGTTCACTAATTTCAGCAATGTACATGAAACTAATGGCAGCTAATATTTTAATTAGCAATATAGAATTTTACTCGCATTTGCCGGTATAAGACCCAGTGTGTAGGCCACTATCAGTAAGCTAAATCGACCAACCTCAAATTCCAACCTGTCAGCTTGGCTGTAGCACCGACAATATAACAGAAGCGAGCAAATTACAAATCTTTTGATGAGTTAATATTTGGGTTATATGATATCAACATGATAAACAACAACAACAAAAATCTTACCTGGAGCTCAACACTTCGTGGTCCCTCTGGAAGACGTTAAATTTGAAATCCGCGATTCCCGCCTGGATGTTGAAGTTGACGCATGCGCAATTTGCAATGACTGAACTAATATATTGGGGTATTTTTTACTCATTTTTTAATGATGCAGATATTACTGTTAACAAATAGGTAGTGCAGTTAAAATGTACCCATTTTTATATATTTTACTTACTAACTAATATACTTAAGTAAAATATAACTGATTTGCACAGGTTGTATTTAACACCCCCCTGCATCATTTTTTACAGTGCAGCACCAACACTTTCCACGCACGCTATTGGATGAAGGCAACAAATACGTCATGCGGGTCAAACCCCGCACGTAGCTGCTTGCTCTATTCGCCGGGAAAATAACCTGAAAAAAGTTACCGGTATTATAGTAATGGACAAAGTGTGTGAGTGGCAACAATTTTTATTTGCTTTGTTAAAAAGCGTAGCGGTTACATATAAAAAACTGGGTTATCCCTCATCACAGATCGTTTGAAAACACGAAATCTCTAACTGACTGAACTGCTGTGAACAGAGAACTGAAGATGAACACTGGAACGACATGAGGGTGAGTTACATAATTTTGATTATTGGGTGAACTAACCCTTTAAATGTATGAATACACATTAGTGACAGACAGCAGCAGGTTTATTTAGGTTGCTGTCAATTTAAAACCTCATGCACAGATCTAAATGTACACATTACGTTTTGTTTTTCAACTGTTTACATTCGCTTAATACCCTACAATGTTTAGTATAAATCGACTGTTTACGTGAATACATCAATTTTTTTTTTTTTTTTTTTAATTGAATACAAAATGATATACACAACCAAGGCAAATGTAATCATACTACAATATGTAAAACATTCGAAATGAAAGGCTCGACACAAATTAACTAAAAATTACTTAAAAGACAAAGAAAATAGACATGCATGAAATCATATCTTACATCTCAGATAGGGTATAAAAAATAAATAAATAAAATAAAATAAAAATTAAATTAGATTAGATTAAGGGGCAATATTACACCAAATCATATGAAATCAAAAGATCAATCAGTTTCATCGCACTCCTACCTCTCATTCTCTCAAGGGCTTTAGAAAAACACTTTAGATCATTTTTGAACACAATAAGTAGTGGGAGGGATTTAAAAAATCTACATTTGTGAATTAAATATTTTGCCAATATAATAATGTTATTGATCAAATAAAAATGAGCACAGCAGTCTTTGGGAATTCCAAATAAGATATGTTGTAAAGTGAAAACAAAACCATCAACAACCACCTCCTTTTCTATCAACCAGTCTTGAACTGATATCCAGAAGACTTTGGAAAAATTGCAAGTAAAGAAGATATGATCAGTGTCATCAGAAAGACTATTACAAAAAGAACAGGGGACAATATCTATATTAAATTTTTGATTTAAGAATTTGTTAGAAGGATAAATTTCATTTAAGATTTTGAAATGTGTTTCTTTTGCTTTAGGAGGAATAGGAAAACTCAAATAATCTGTTCTAAGATATTTTACAGTATTCTTATTAAACATGTGATCTAGTTTATTTCTTTTAATTTGACAGGGATAATATGTTCTTAAGACGACCTGTCTAATATATTTGTTAGTACAATTAACACTTTTAAAATTAATATCTCCGATGAATAAAGTGGGAAGAACTGGTTTAACTATAGCATAAGAAAGGGAGCATCTCATTAGCATTTTTATGCCAGAAGGTACTGCATTAATGACAGTGAAAAACTCTTTCGGGTGACAGGTAAATCCATGCTTCAATGTAAAAGCATTATAGTCTAAAAGCTCTCCTTTTTCATCCATTAGATCTTTCACCGACCATATACTTCTGCTTAACCAATTCTTAAAACATAAAGATTTGTTCCTGTGCAATATATATTTGTTGTTCCAAATAGAAACATTATGAGGAGTAAAATTGTGTGTATGTGCCAATTTCCAAAATAAGAGAACTTGTTGATGGAATGTTGATAGTTTCACTGGGAGTTTCGATAAATCAAAATCACAATTGAGCAAATATTGAATTCCACCAAATTCTTTAAACAAAGCTGAAGGAACTGTAAACCAAAAACTATCTTCATTACATACAAACATTTTTAGCCATTTGAGTTTTAACACAATATTCATGTTTTCAAATTCAATCACATTTAAACCACCTTGTTCATAAGATTTAACAATGTCAGCTTTTTTAATATAATGAGCTTTTTGCCTCCAAATAAAATTATACATTTTCCAACATGTTCTTGTAAAACTTGCGGGTGGAGCTAAAGAAAGAGCTGGATAAATCAGTCTGGATAAATATTCGACTTTAGTTAATAAAATTCGACCAAAAATTGAAAGGTCTCTTTGTAACCAGCAATTTAAGATTCGGTTTGCTTTTTGTAGATTATTTTCAAAATTATCTTTCGTACAAATTTTTTGATCTTTGGTAATTGTAATGCCTAAATATTTCACCTTATTTTTAACCGGAATATTATGCAAACAAGTGATATCATTCTGATGTAGGGCAAGAAGTTCACATTTGCTTAAATTTAGATGGAGTCCTGATGCATTAGAAAAGGTATTAACTAAGGAAATAGCCAGAGGAATTTGATCCTTGTTTTTTAAGAATAACGTAGTATCGTCTGCCAATTGACTGATTGCTATACTCTTATCAAATAGATTTAATTTTTGTACATTTCGATCATGAATAACTAAAGTAGACAACATGTCTGCAGCCAAAATGAACAAAAGAGGGGATAGAGGGCAGCCCTGTCTAATTCCACGACTAATAGGAAATCTTTGCGAAGTACTGTAAGGAAGAGAAATGGAACTGTTCATATCTTTATAGAGAATTTTTATAATATTGATAAAATGTTGACCAAAACCAAAGTGCTCTAAAGCTTTAAATAAAAACCTATGTTCTAACGTGTCGAAGGCTTTCTTAAAGTCTAAGAAAAGAATATATCCATCATCCTTTATCAAATGAATGTATTCAACCATATCCATTACTAGTCTTACATTGTTGTGAATAGATCTTCCTTTAAGGAATCCCGATTGAACCTCATTAATTACCCCATTAATGCCCTCTTTCAATCTATTAACAAGAACATGTGTAAAGATTTTATAATCATTATTGAGCAAAGTGATTGGGCGGAGATTATCTAAATATCTATGATCTTTATCTGTTTTGGGAATTAAAATAATCAAGCCTTGACTCATTGTAGGGCACAAAGATCCATCTTCAATAGATTCAGTAAGAGCATTAAACAGTAACACTTTCAAATCATTCCAGAAAAATTTATAAAAATTTCCTGTAAGGCCGTCGGGACCAGGGGATTTGTTTGACTTGAGTTTCTGCACAGCTAAATCGAGTTCTTCCATACCTAATTGTGCATCACAAAGATCTCTTAAGTCATTGTCAATTCTAGGAATAAAATTCATTATTTTTCCAAAGAAGTCATCACACTCTTTTGGAAAAAACTTAAAATAAATACAAGTCACTGTAGAAATTATGAATTTCTTTGCTTATTATTGTAGGATCAGTATTTTCAATATTATTCACCATTAGGGATGTAATACTGTTTTTAGACTGCCGTCTTTTTTCTAACCTACAAAAATAGGATGTGCTTTTCTCTCCCTCCTCTATCCATTTGGCCTTTGATCGAATGTATGCACCTTTAGCTTTCTTGATATACAAGTTATCCAATTGTGTTTGAAGAGAAATAAAATTACTTTTTTCAATGCTATATAATATATTTTTACTGCAATACTTATTAATCTCAAATATAATCTTGTTTTCATGTAGTCTTCTTAATTTGGCAAGCATTTTACTATAGCTTATAGAAAATTCACAAATTTTAAATTTAAGAAACTCCCATCTGGCTTTATGAGAACTGAAATCATTACTATTCTCAATGACTCCAATTAAATCTTTTATCTTTGCACAAAATCCTTCATTTTCAAGCAAATCAGAATTAAACTTCCAATATCCCTTTTTATATGAAATCTTAGTCTTTGGCTCAACAACCAAGACAATAGCACAGTGATCTGTTAGAGGCGCTGGTGAAATAGAGCAATCCTTAACAAAATTTAACAAATTATCTGAAATTAACCAATAATCGATCCTCGATTTACTAGATGCATTAGGTCTAAACCAAGAAAACTGTTTGATGTTAGGGTTAAGATTTCTCCATACATCCAGTACTTTAAGGTTGTTGCAAAAATTAGTAATCATAGAGTTTGGTTGAGGGGAACTACTTTTAGGTGGATGCCTGTCAAGAGATTCATCTGGTGTAACATTAAAGTCTCCACCTATGACAATATTATCTGTAGGGAATAATCTTTTGAAATTACAAATTAAAGAAGAGACCTCAGCAAAAAGCTGCTGATTTTGTTTTGCATTGTTATGACCATATACATTAACCAAAATAAAAAAGATAGATTCAATATCCAGCACAATTGCAACCCAATGTTCATTAGAATCAGTTTTAACAGAAATCACTTTACCTGGACAGTTGTTAAATAAAATTGCAGTCCCTGCAGAGTGGGAGGATCCGTGGCTTAATGTCAGTTTAAATACATCATTTTGTATGTAGGTCTATTTGGCCGTTACGCGCAATAAGGCGCAACAAAAGTTCATTTTGTAGTCCTTACTGAAAGCGGTTTCACAGTTTAAAATCGTAAGACTCAAAAGCACGTCCAAATGATACATTTCGTCATCTAATCCCGTGCTACTAAATATTCAAGGGAATTTCCCGCGTTGCAAGCGCACTGAAACACACGACAGTTGTATCAAAAAGCAGCCCATAAAAAATTATCAACCTTTTTTTTTTTTTTTTTTTTTTTTTTCAGTATTAACAATACAATACAACAACATCTGTTTATGCCAAGGTTGATACACAAATACACTACTAAAACAGGCATACAAAACAAACAATAAACACAAAATAAAATACACAAAAAACGAGACCAAATTACATAAAAGGATCAAATTAAACATATTTAGAAAGTACAAGATCGGTCTTAATAGCCTTTCTATTTTTAAGACCTCTTACAGTGGTGTGATATTGTTTTAGCTCTGCTAAAAGGTGTTCAAAATTTGGTTTGGACTCTGCCCATTTCTTCTTATGAATATGGAATTTTCCTAAGACTAAAAACAATTGGACAAAAAAAGAAAAATCCTTATCTGTTCCACCATCTTCAAAGTAAATAAACACATCTTTCCCCCTCAATGTTAAAGTTTGTCCAGTTTTACGTCTTATATAGTTTTCAACATCTCTCCAAAATATCTTACTATATATACAGTCATAAAACAGATGACAAATTGTTTCATCAAAATTACCACAAAAGGTACAGGAATATTCAATGTCAATTTTAAATCTCTCTAAAGTTTTCTTTGCTGGGTATATTCTATGTACAATTTTATAAGACACCTCCTTTATTTTATTATTTAAGAGGAATTTGTCCCCAATTAACCACATTCTTTCCCATTTGATTTCTTCAAACTGAGAAGCCCAAAAGGATCTTGCTGCAGGAAGTGTTTTAGTGTGCATTAGATTCCTAATGTATTTGTTTGGGCATTTTTTGGTAGTGATGTCAATGTCGCCAAGGAAAATTTCTTGTGTAGTCAAATAACTGCCACTTACAACAGTTGAGTTATATTTTAAGATCTGAATGATATTTCTTGGCACAGCATCAAAAACGATAGCATACTCCTTAGGGGAGACAGGAAATTTTGCTTTTGAAAGAAACTCGTCATATGTTAGTAATTGTCCTTCTGTGTTCATGAGTTGTTCAACTAAAAGAATGTTGTTATCTACCCATCTTTGGTAATATATAGATTTATTTTTATATTGAATATTCCTGTTGTTCCAAATATAACAGTTCGTGGGAGAAAAATTGTGTTTGTAGACCATTTTCCAGGCTAACAGGGCATGCTTGTGAAAGTTGGCCAACTTCACAGGTAACTTCTCAATTTTAAAGTCACATTTCAACAAGAAGTTTAATCCTCCCAGTGAATCAAAAATCTGTTTGGGAAAGGTGTTCCAAATGCTCTTTGCTTCCTTAATTAAATTACTTAACCATCTCACCAAAAAGGAATTACTTAAGGTTTCAAAAGTCAACACTTCAAGACCACCATCTTTCCTTAAATTACATAAAATATCTTTACGTAAATAATGGGATCTATTCCTCCAAATGAAATTAAATAAGATCTTATCAAGTTTTTTATATACACTAGCTGGCATTCCCATGGATAAAGATAGATAGACGGCACGTGATATCCCTTCTGCCTTAGACAATAGAACTCTACCATTCAGTGACAAGTCCCTCATCAACCATATATTAAATCTTTTCCTTATTTTCTCTACTATGGGGTCAAAATTGAGATTACAACGCCTTTTTTCATTTTTATCAATGATAACTCCCAAGTATGTTATTGTATTTTTAACAGGAATACCACTTATGACTGATAAGTCACATTCCTTTAGTGACAACAAGGCAGATTTATTTAGATTCATTCTTAAACCCGAGACTTCGGAGAATTTTGTGATAGAATCAATTGCTTTGATAACCTCGTGCTTATTACGGAGAAATAATGCTGTGTCATCCGCTAACTGTGAAATTTTAAATTCTGTACCTAATGTCAATATACCTTGGAACTGGGCATTTTTAATATGTCTAGCCATGATTTGTGTAACAAGGAGAAATAGAAAAGGACTAAGGGGACATCCTTGTCGTATTCCACGACCGACCTCAAATCTAGGAGTTGTGCCATGAGCAAGTTTAACTGAGCTGTTACATCCTTTGTATAGAGTTTGGATAGCCTTTAAAAACTGTTCTCCAAAACCAAAGCATTTGATCGTTTTTAACATAAATTGATGACTAACAGTGTCAAATGCTTTATAAAAATCGACAAATAGGACAAAACTATCATCTACTATGTATTCAGTGTAATCAATCATATCCAAAATCAAACGTATATTATTACCTATATTCCGGCCTGGCATAAAGCCTGATTGTTCTTCATCAATTATATCATCTAACCCTGATTTTAATCTTTTAGCGAAAATTAGTGCAAATATTTTAGCATCATTATTCAATAAACTAATTGGTCTCCAATTTTCAATACTTAATTTATCTTTGTTTGGTTTGGGTATCAGTTTAATTAGTCCTTGTCGCATAGTTGGTGGGAGTTCCCCTTTCTTAATGGCTTCTATATAAACTTTAACTAAAAAAGGAGCTAACAATTGGTCAAAAACCTTGTAAAATTCACTTATTAGCCCATCATTCCCTGGCGATTTATTTTCTTTTAGAGAGGCAATGCATTTTTGCACTTCTGATAAACAAATCTCTCTGTCACAAACCAATTTAAAGCCATCGTCAATGACATCAAAATAATTTTGTTTACTTTTTAGGAAGAAATCCATATTTTTTGCATTTTCGACATCAGAAGAGTACAATCTTTGATAAAAATCAGCTATGTATTTTGATATCTGGATCTTATCATCACAGACGACATCATTGATTTTCAATTTACTTAGGGATGATACTTCAAAGTTTCTTTTTTCTAGATTAAAGAAATATTTAGTGCATTTTTCCCCTTTTTCAAGCCATTTCCTCCTAGATCTGACAAAAGCCCCTTTAGCTTTGTCTTCATACATCTTGTCCAATTTAAGTTGTAAAGAAGTTAATTCTGTAAATTCACATCCAGTTAAATTAACTTTCTCTGATAGCTTTATTATTCTAGTGATAACTCTGGATTCTTCCTCTCTCTTGTCTTTGGCTATTTTCTTCCCTAGTTTTATAGCTAACTTACGAACTTCAAATTTCATCAGCTCCCAGCAGCTTCCAAAGTTGTCATCAAGACTAGCTTTTCTCCAATATTTTCCAATTATCACGGCGGCATCATCCTTAAATTGTTTATTTTGTAATAGCATTTGGTTTAATTTCCAATAATCTCTGTTTGGTTTGTAACTAAGTATTATTAAATCTATCTTTATATAAATGGCTTGGTGATCTGTGAGAACAGTAGGTTCTATATGAACTGAAACCATCTTGTCATCGATCTCCGAAGAGATCATCCAGAAATCTATACGGGACTTCTGTGACCTATCTTTATTACTCCAAGTATACATGCTTTTGTTGGGATTTTTTTGTCTCCAGATATCAACAAGACTCATCCTTTGACATACATTCTCCAACTCATCTGAAGAGCTGTTTCTTGGAGGCCATCTATCCAGATTTCCATCCATAACTGTATTAAAATCACCTCCCCATATAATTTTGGCAGTAGGAAAAATTGTAATCAGCTGGTTAATTTTATTTTCTATTGTTGTAAATAATAGCTTGTTGTCTTTTTTGTTGTTACACGCATAGATGTTTACAATAATGAATTGAGAATGATCTACCTCAACAACCAGTATTACCCATCTCCCATTTGAATCTGCTAAATGTTTAATAATGTGCCCTTTAAAGTTTCCCTGTAAAATAGCGACCCCTGCTGACCGGTTACTCCCAAATGAAAACCATATTTTTTTCCCCCATTGACTCTCCCAAAAAGAAATATCTGATTTAGTCGCATGAGTCTCCTGTATAAAATAAAAATCAGCACCTTTGTTTTGAAAAAATAAAAATAAACATTTCCTTTTCAATTGGTCTCTAGCACCTCTGGCATTTACAGATAACACAGATACAGACATAAAAACTCAGAACAAATAACGTTAACGAACTTTAATGAACTTCTTTGCAAAAACTGTGAGATAACTGCTCTAATGTAATCATTAGCTGCCTCAATGCCCCTTATAAAAAAAAAAAATAAAAAAAAAATTATCAACCTACCCAACGCATTTTTTCCGGTCTGACGTAACCAAAAGAAGCCCAATCTGGCAACACTACGGCGCCAATCAGCTGCTACTCCAGTCAAAATCGACGCAATGTCCGGTGTCAGGAGCCGCCTGAGGTCCATCAGCACAGATCTAGGATCAGCTGGTTATGGCCAATGTCATATAAGGAAAGCCAAAACAAAGTTTTTGTAGCTGATCTCAAATCAGCTTGTTCGGCGAGAACCTACCCGTTTTTTTTTTTTTGTGAAAAACTCCAGAGACGTAAATCTGTCTGAACAAATTCGCGTCTCTGATCTTCAAATCATAATTCTTGTGAACTCTCTGTACGTGTTCTATATGAATCTTTGGAAAAACGATTCATAAATAGGCTACTAAACTCAAATAAGATAAAACATTTATTACATAATACATAAAAAAAAATGCATTTTGCATGTATTCTTAGCCTATTTAGTTTTGTTCACCAGTACTGCACCACTGCTTCACTTCACAATTTTGAATGTAATAATTCTGTTATTTTATTTCTGTTGTTTTATTAATTTGTATTCTTCACATATACGTTTTTGTTGTGCAGTCCCGAGGGTGTCAGATTACGTTGAAAAACAAGTTAATCTGCATGTAAAATGTATATTGAAAGCATATATTCAGATGTTATTTTGTATTTATAGCTAGATAGACAGACATGGAAACAGATCTAAAACTAATCTGTAGTCAACAAGTGGTTCACTTGACCAACTATGATGTGAGAAGGCCAAGCATGAGTAAATATTAACACAAATGTCCAGGAGATGGTGCTCAAGACTTTAAAATTCCTGTAAAAATCCATCTCATCAGTAGCATTGGACACCTGACCTCTAAACATTTATCTTTTTAAATAAACCTGACTTTGTTTAATTAAGAAACCTTCAATTATATTTTTACATTTTAAATTAAATCTTCTAATGGAATATATCTTAATGTTTGTCAAGGATGTTGAGCAATAAAGGCTGCATCAGCCAGTCAAGTAGCCAGACAGTGATAATCTCTTCTATTTAAGTGATTTCCAAATGTCAAATATGCTGTTGACTACATATTTTCTTAATGGATGTCATCTTTACAGGAATAATAATAAAAAAGCTTAATCTTAATGATTAGATAAGGGCCCATCTGGTGATGAATATGAAGTATGTATGCAATGAATTTAATTACAGTCTTTGCAAGACAGTATAGTTCAAACCTTGACCTAAGTATTATTAATAATTAATTATTAGTAATTAATTTAGCCCAAACTGCTTAACAAAGGAGTCCATTTACACTTTATTGTTTTTAAGAAATTTAAGATTAAACTTTCCAAAAAGGCAACTTCATGCTTTCTAAAAAAAGTCACTTACGCTTGATGGACAGCATCATACAAGGCGATGCAAACCTTTAGCGGTTGCATCATATTATCATCAAAGAAGCCAAACATCAGCAACACTGGAAGTTCAGTAGTCTGCTGAGCAGGAAACACATGTCTGTACATTTCTTAAAGTGATGGAGAGGTTAAATCATCTCCTCTGGCTCTCTCATTCATGAAACCCCCCTCATTTATCATGTATAGATCTCACAGGATGAAATCCAGCTAAAACTGAGGAGTATAATACTATGATTAACCGTCTGAGATTGAGAAAAATGTTTTCAAGAATTACATAAAAGCCGGGGATTTCATCTTTATAATGAATCTGGCATGCAAAATGTGGCACGCATGCGGGCAGAGAGTAAAATCACATACGTGAATGATTTCAGATGTTAGGAAACAATGAAGAAATGTGATTTCATCATGTCACATCTGTGGTTTTAAAAATAGACTGTCTGGGTTAAAATTGACAGACAGCAATGAATCACCTAGCTGTGCGTGACAAGAACAACACACATCTATTTTGATATTAATCTGAAGATCCAGTTTTTTTATATTAATTATAATATTAACTATTAACTATACCTCAACAACATATAAACTATTAATACTAGTCAGAAAACACTACTTTATGTATGTAATCATTTATTTTATCATAGCATGTTGTGACATGGCCACTGCAATGTAAAACCACATTGATTGTCATTGCTTCAGGGGCAAAATCCCTATTAGGAATATTTCCCCTTTTTGCCAGTGTTTTATGTATTAGAAAAAGAGAAGAGGTCTTGAGCAATTTAGCATGAGTCACATTTTGAGCTTCCGCGACTATCTCATTGTTTGGTGCACAGCGCATGTGCCAGTTTGCCTGAGGCCAGGCCCCCTCAGCCAATCACAGCCTCGGCACTCGTCACATAAAGCGAAGAACACTAACAGGCACATGACAGCAAGTGCTCAGGAAGCCCAGTGCAGCTCTACACTGCAAACAAATAAGCAAATCAACTACTATCAGCAAGGTAAGCACCAGATACACTTTTTCTGGATCTGCTTTGCTTTCATTCTTTTACATTTGCATAATGTGCCTTTATTGCTTTTTTTCATTGTCTTGATTTATACATAATGCATGTGGGAATATGAATGAATTAGAATTACATTTAAATATGTTTATCTTACCCTTTTGCACATAAAACAATGCTGATTTTGGGTTCCACAAAGAACATTTCAATGAAAAGTTCTTAAAAGAACCATTTTAGTCTTAGTGTGAGGAATCATTTAATAAGTTAAAGAACATTTTTTCATTGCAAAGGACCTTTAGCCCAATGGAAACAATGGCTGTTTAAGGTCTTTTATAGAACTTTTATTTTTATGATGTTATAAGTGCACTAAGGATATTTAAGGATACAAATATAATGAATCAATTTGGCTTCTGTACATATTATAGTAACATGCCTGAAATGTGCTAAGAATTTATTCAAAGGTACTTTAGGAGTTTCATAAGTGATCAATAAACTATGAAAATGAATAAAATCAATGAGTTGTATGAAAAAAAATGATCAATGGAGTTATTCTGAAGATTTGTGCTACCTCCCATTTAAACAGTTGGCAGCATAATTCAACAGCGAAAAATGCTACCTATCAGATTTTGCTTTCATCATGATATTAATGTGTTGTGAGGCTTTATTAAAGTGAACACCTACCCCAAACCTGAACCTTCCCTTACAGTATTAAAAATACAGTGTTGGTAGCATAATTTGATAGCACTATTTGTTAGAACCCTGGGCTTATAGTACCATCATATGCATGCTTGCTTCTAATCAGTGCTTGCAAATTCATATGATTTTCTTGGCAATGCTTCTTTATTTATTTGTCAACTTTAAAAATGCTCCTGTTTAGCGTAACTTGAATTCCTCCTGTTTGTGGTGAGAGAGCATGTGCCCTCTCTTTTAAAGATGTGTCTTATGATTATATAGCTCACTTCTTCAAATATATTTTAGGATCTCCAAAAAAGGAAAACATTGGTTTGCGGTCAAGATGAAGTGTATACTTAGGATATTACTGCTGGCATGCGCCCTGTACTTTATTGAAACAGTAAGTGGAAAAACTGCAAAAAAAAGTCAAAATGCATACTTCCTACAAAAGGTCTTTAAATAGAATTAACATTTTTACCCACACAGCTAATATTAATATTTCTGTTTTAGACTAAAAGCCCTAGGAAAAAATACACTTCTACTAAAGCAAAAGGTAAATTCTTTTTTGATTTTGTCATATTAGATTAAAGTTTTTCATTAATATGCTATTTGGTTATGGTTGTAGTTTTAGCCTGTGAATGTACAGTTTAGGTTTAATAATGACTTTTCTCTTCACAGATAATTGCATACTTGATGGAAGCGAGGAGAGCAAAAACGAAGTGTCAATGACAGTCAGAGGACGGACTTGTGTATCATGGAATATATTATCAAGGAAATACCCCTCCTTCCATAACTGCAATCATAACTACTGCAGGTATTTATATTTAGATTTTCTGTTGCCCATTAATTGAGAGTAAAAACTGAGATTAAAAACACTTTATTGCGGGATTTCTAAAAAGTCTAAGACCTCTGGATTTTGCTTTTTTAGGAATCTAGGTAACAAGATTCAGCCATGGTGCTTTGTAAGGAAAGGAAATTATTATGTGCGGGAATACTGTGACATTCCCCACAAGGAAATGAAACCAAGTAAGTAGAAGTCCATCTCTTTTGATTATTTAAGTCAAGGAAATATTGATGGCAGTTTGATTAATAAGACTTACATTTGCTTATGCAGCCACCACGAGTCCACCCACATCTGACCAACCAAAGCAAGACACAGGTGAGGTTATGATTGATTTACTTTTTATCGCCCATTCTAAACAAAAATCATTTAGTAGCATCCTCGACTAGGATCTGTTCACAAAGCCTAGAAAATGACCTCTCCTCACAGACTTCATGTCTTCATTATTCAGAATCAACCTGTGGGGAGCGACGCTTGAACCGCATTACAAAGATAATAGGAGGATCAAGGTCAACTGTTGAGTCACAGCCTTGGATGGCAGCTATCTTCAAAGGAGAGGGATTCGTTTGTGGAGGAACTCTTATTGCTTCATGCTGGATCCTCACTGCAGCCCACTGCTTCCCTGACGGGTATGTCAACCTGTTGTTAATGGAAGTAATCAGCCAATGCACAGTCTGCTCTGGGGTCTGGGTCTTTTATCACTCTGTCAGCTTTATTTTGCAGTAATGACTTGCTGGCAACACATTATCCTGCTTATTACTCATCAAATATTATCTTAAAAATGTTTCACTAATATCATTAACTAAGATGGTGCCAAAATAGCAGTAAAACAGTCTAGTTGGTAACTTGCATGTAGCTCGGAAAGAACATTTTGTTAATAATGCAACAATTTGTTGGTAGCCAATTGCAAATGGATAAGTTATTATCCAGTTAATATGAAATGTCATACAAATGATCAGCATCAAGTATTCCAAAGGGCCGTGTAATAAAACAGCTTAATGCAGTTAATGTAGTCTCATTGCATTGTGGTATAAAATGTCATATAATTTGAATTTCTTTGCTTTAAACAGTAAGAGAACACGCATAATGAAATATTCGGTCTATCTGGGAAAGAATGCCATCAACGAAACCGACACTGTCAAAGAACAGCAGTTCAACATCAGCGAACTTGTGCTCCATGAGGACTATAATTACACAGCTGAAGACTTTAATAACGACATTGGTATGTTTGCTTACTATCTGATTATTCCAGCAATTATAAGAAGAGTGCATGAATAATAAGTAGTGCAAATTCCTTCCTTTAGCTCTTTTGAAGATAGCGGACAGCAGTGGACAATGTGCAGTGAGGACAGACTATGTGAGAACCGCCTGTCTTCCCCCTTTCCAGCAGATGCTTCCCACAGGATTCTACTGTGAGATTGCTGGCTATGGAAGACATCAAAAGGGTAAGATGACACACACTGTATGCTAAGCTAGATAGTGTATCCAAGAATAATAACAATGATCATTTTCCTACGACAACAAGATATGAGGGCAACATGGTGTGTCCATAAAGTTGACCTATGATATGAAATATAACAAACTTGAACATCCTATGATTATGACACGACATACTGTACTTGATCTCTTAAAAAAATCTAACTGAGAATGTAGCTGGACAATTTAGTAATCAAGTCATTTTGTCAATCTGGACGTCATGTTGAATGGCAGGACAAGAACTGTAATATTTGAGATAAACAGAAAAGTCATCAGTGTTTTTTATCTGTTTTTCTTTTGTTAAGGTGGCTTTAAGTACTCTCGATATCTGAAACAGGCTCAAGTGAGGCTTATTTCCCAGAATGCTTGCCAGAAAAAGTATTACAGCAAGGAAGAAGTCAATGAAAACATGTTGTGCGCAGCTGGTAGAGAGTGGGAGGAAGATGCTTGCCAGGTAAACCGCATGATTTCACTGATGATTGATAAATAATACATTTGGCATAGGCAAGTGACAATATCTTCATAAATCTGTGAGAAATACAAATCCGAATGTTTTTTTTCTGCTTTCAGGGTGACTCAGGAGGGCCTCTGGTGTGTGAATTAAATAACACCATGTTCCTATTCGGTATCATTAGCTGGGGAAAAGAATGTGCAAAAAAGTTTAACCCAGGAGTTTACACAAAAGTCACCAATTACAATAACTGGATCTCACAGCATACTGGTTTACCCAAATATACAGCAGGCTCCAGGTATCCACAAAAGGACTGATTAATACATGCCAATTATTTATACCATTAAGATTAAAAATGGCAGCTACTGTAATCAATAGGAAACATCTTTGACAGTGTTATAATTACATGTTCCTGATTTACTGAGTAATGATACCAGTGTTTAGGTACATGAAATGAGGCCCTATGTTCAGCTTTTGAGAACTGTAAATAATGTATTTTGTCTTTTTATACCTTTCTAAAGAAGTTGATCTAAGATGCTTTATATTGATGACATTGACATTGGTCCAGTCTGTTGCAGTAACTATATATATATAGAAGGAGTAGTGTTCCAGAATGTTATATTAATTGGTTGTTTTATAAATTATTTTTTATTGTTACTTTTTATTATACACAAAAAGTTTACACATTTAATATTTAATTTATTTCAATAACGTATATATGACAGATGTATTTATTTATTTTTTACATACATAGCTCTGATTGTAAAACAGTAATTCATACAAAATTCTACTTTTTCCATTTTTATGATACACCATTGTATAACAACACCATTTTATTTGACATTAAACTTGCTTTAAATCTTTTCAAGTTTTAATTTCATTCATTCATTTTTCATCATCATAAATATTTCTTTAAATTACAACCAATGGATGAATTCTCACTCATATCATTTTTCATTCTTTTTAAGCATTTATTAACCAATTCACCTATTATTCATCTATTCTTTCATCTATTAGTCTCAATGAAGTGCAATATTTTTTTTTAATTATTCAAATGTAAGCATGGTCTAGCAGTTTTTGCACATCTGCATCCTTAAAGGGATAGTTCAACTAAAAATACATTTTTTATCATCAATTACTCATCCTCCTCCAAACATGGAACACAAAATAATAATTTTTGAGAAATTATTATTATTATTTATTTATTTATTTTTGGTCCATACAATGGAAGTCAATGGGCAACGATGCTGTTTCACTATAATAAGAACATTCTTCGTAATATCTTATTTTGTCTTCTACAAAAGAAAGAAATTTGGAAACTATAATTTTAAACATTCTTGTCCCATTAAACTAATTGTAATAAAATATTGTATGGCAAAATTAGGACATGTGGTCACAAAAGGTCAGCATGTTCCTTTTTCCTGGTCAGTAATGATGGAAATGTCCTTTTTATAGCCAAGACTACAGCATGAGTATATACAGAAATTGACTGTTAAAATAAACCTATTCTGAGAAATATACTGTAAGTATATAAGCCTTATCATATACTTACTCACTTTGTAATAGTCACAAAGGAAAAACTGGCCATCATATACTAAATGACTGAGGATCACACACTCCCAGACTTAAAAGTTGTTCCTATCACAACAAGCTCAAACATACGGATACTTGACAAATGAAAATAATATGTGTTCTAAAATAAAGAAAACTTTATTTGTTTGGTGTGTCCAAACTTTTGGTCTGTACTGTATATATATATATATATATACATATACATATATATATTTGATGCCTTCAGTGTGAATCTACAATTTTCATAGTCATAAAAATAAAGAAAACTCTTTGAATGAGAAAGTGTGTCCAAACTTTTGGTCTGTACTGTATATATATTTTTCATTGCTTGTCATTTGTCAGTAAACCAAACTCTTTCCTTTTTAGGTCAAGAGCTTTTTCCTTCATAAGCAAATTCTGTTCTGTTCTTGGTAAGAGGAAGGATATTATGCCTACATATAGTCTTTAGTGATTCACTACTTCCACCTTTCCTCCCACGTTACCATGTTTTATTTTGATTTTGAGGCCAACTTTTGCAATTAAGAACATTTCTCTGATATCAACTTCTTGTACACAACAGCATGTGGTTCTTCTCAGGTAAGTTCTCAGCATCTGAAAAGCATCTCACCACTAACTCACACCAATGACCATGAGCAGTATATATATATATATATATATATATATATATATATATATATATATATATATATATATATATATATATATATACATATACATATATATATATATATACATATATATATATATATATATATAAGAGTTTTCTTTATTTTCATGACTATGAAAATTGTAGATTCACACTGAAGGCATCAAAACTATGAATTAACACATGTGGAATTATATGAAATATGGAATTATATACATAAGAAAAATATGTCATATTGTAGGTTCTTCAAAGTAGCCACCTTTTGCTTTGATTACTGCTTTGCACACTCTTGGCATTCTCTTGATGAGCTTCAAGAGGTAGTCACCTGAAATGGTCTTCCAACAGTCTTGAAGGAGTTCCCCGAGAGATGCTTAGCACTTGTTGGCCCTTTTGCCTTCAGTCTGCGGTCCAGCTCACCCCTAAACCATCTCGATTGGGTTCAGGTCCGGTGACTGTGGAGGCCAGGTCATCTGGCGCAACACCCCATCACTCTCCTTCTTGGTCAAATAGCCCTTGATGCCTTCAGTGTGACTCTACAATTTTCATAGTCATGAAAATAAAGAAAACTCTTTTAATGAGAAGGTGTGTCCAAACTTTTGGTCTGTACTGTACTGTATGTATATATATAGTAACCTATATATATAGTAAACTCATTGTTTCCTGTAACCTATATTGACATCTCCTGCATGTCCTTCGCTATAGCAAACAGTTAAGGTTAGCTATATATTTAAACATCAACTGTACATACATCCATTATATATTAAACAAAATTACATTTATGTGTTTTTTCATGCCACTGTATGCTTTCAACTGTTTCCTTAGTAGGTTATACTGTCTAGTACATTTGTGTATAGTTATGCAGATTTTTATTACGATGTTTTTTTTTTGCTAGTCAATTGCCTAAAAATATATTGATATACTTCCCAATATTAAAATCCTGGTTTCACTCAAAGGGATGTTTATATACAGTAGCATGTGCTGTATGGCAGATGTGTTTTTGAGTTCTGTAATCACTCTCATTGCACATTGGAGGGCGCTGCTACGTCATTACAAGAATGATGGAATGATGGCATTTATCTTATTATCATCTTATTATATAGTGAAATCTCTTCATGGAGAATCCTGTTGTCATCTTGTTATCTGGTTGAGCAGTTGGTTCTCTCTTCTTCATGTTCCAACCTCTCATTAAAGGGTATTCACAGCCACACATTGGCAGTTATATATATAAGCAAGTCTGAGTGAAAACATTAGTTTATTGCTTCAAGGTGTGCTGTCTTTTAATGGCATTAGTATTGTGGATGCAGTGAATAAATATAAAAATAAAGGGGAATCCAAACATTAGAGACCACTAATAGCCTAAAAAGTTTTTTTTTTAAATTCCTTTCTAAACTCAACATTTTTCATTACAAATTATATGATCAACACAAGAATTTGAGTTAAATGCATTTTGATTCAGTGATTGATAGCATGAAACAAGTTTGTATAAATCCTGATGATCACATTATCCAGCAGTTATATAATTGAAAAACATCCAAAAAGCATATTGCGCTTTTATATTGATTAAATTTAATTATTATTATTAAGTTTAATACAAGTATTTGTTTATTTGCATGTTTAAAAGTGTGAGAGTAAGCGAGTGTGTTTGTGTGTGAGAGAGAAAACAATGCGATCACAGCCAGTGGGGCAAATGCAACAAATATGGGCTGGTCAGCAGTAGGGCTGGATGACATGAAATTGCTGAGCACAGCATTACTCATAATGGGACTAATTCTGGACAGTTCCATCTCAGTACAAACAGTTTCAACACCAATAGCAGTAATACCATTTATAATTCTAATGATGACAATTAATACTTCAAACTGATTATATGTAAACATATTAATCAGGCCGCTCTAGAAAGAAACTGAGGATCTTGAAGAGGAAAAATTATTTAAACATTATATATAAAAAAAATATATATATAAAATTAAATAGTTATTATATAACGTTGTTAGAAGTGTGAACTGACTGACAACTTGACAGCTTCTGCTGTCTGAAAGAGTTTAAAAGCTGGAGTTCTCCTGTCAAGTTTGAGAACACTGAGAGACTGCAGACGTCCTAGATACGCAAGCAGCATCCCCAAGCGACTCTGCACTTACGAGGTTCAGTGGCAGCTGCTAGTTATATAATAAACTGTTTACCTTATTAGTGTTGCAAGGCACTTCTCTGTGCTCCTCCATCTGAAATCTCACCATATTTGGTAGCCTTACAGCTGCCTTGTGTTTCCTTAGCACTGAATGGTGCCTGAAACAAAGTCACGAGGGAGTCTTACTTGCCTAAAGACCTAACCAGTGAATTATGTGTAATTATTATGCTTAAACATTATTTTCCTGGAGATCCTAAACAAATCGTCAGATGTCTAAATGAAGACCTGTCTCTTTTCCAGCAAACTGACTTTTTCATAATGGGAAGTCAGTCACCCTTTAACCAAATGTTTATTCTTGACTCTAAACACATCGTCTAAAGCATTAAGCTAATCCAAACAAGGTCAGTATATTAAGTGTCCAGTGCTTAGCTTCAAATTAAGAACTTCTACAGTGTCTCAACACTTTTTTTCTTTTTTTAATATATATATAAAATATATACACACACACACACACACACACACACACACACACACACACACACACACACACACACACACACACACACACACACACACACACATATATATATATATATATATATATATATATATATATATAACTATTTGCAAGTGGTCACATTTTAAAGCATGAGTACATTGTTTTGTGAATTTATTTATTTATTTATTTATTTAAGAACTAATGCTTCTATTCAGCATGGACACATTCCTTTTATGAAAAGTGACAGTAAATACATTCATAATGTTACAAAAGGTTTATATTTCAAATGCTGTTCTTTTGAACTTTTTATCCTGAAAATAAATGACATTTCACATTTTCCAAAAAATTTTAAGCATCAAAACTATTTTCATTATTGACTATATTAAGCAATGTTTCTTGAGGAGCAAAACAGCATATTAGAATGATTTCTGAAGGATCATGTGACACTAAACCTGGAATAATGAAATTTCAGATTTGCCATCACAGGAATAAATTACATTTTAAAATAAATTTTATTTTTATTTAAAAATTCAGTCTTGGTCAGTATAAGAGAAACTTTTGGACGGTTGTTTCAATACATAGTTTCATTTAAACCTATATTTTAAAATATGCGTTCAGACTATACCAGAATGTCATTTATCAGGCAAGTGAACATCTGTGTTGTTCATGAGCATTATCTTCTAAAACTAATTAATTGTCCACCTATACATTTCATTCAGTCAATGCAGAAATGATCACGTGAAGACATCAACTCAGTATGTACACTGCAGTCTAAGTATAGACATGCTTGTATGGTCTGTCATTGAGTATCATTTACTTGTTGCCATTTCACTAACATCATTACCGATCATTAAGTCAAATGCAATCCACGGAATCCTCACTTTGTCATTCCAGCCTGACGCATTCCCTTTTTGGCCACTGCCTGCATGACGTAGCCATGGAAGCTCTTATCACAGGTAGGGAGGGGCGGAGGAGAATCGAGACAGCGTCAGCGCGCACCAATCAGATGCTCCGCCTGGCGTGAAACCTCGGCGCTGATTGGTTGACGAGCACTGGCTCTTTAAGCCTCGCGCTCACCGGCGCCGTGCTTTGGTTATCCACAAGAAGGCGTCGGTCGTTGAAGAGGCGTTTAGGGATTTCTCTGCATGAGTGGAATAGACTTGGCAATAGACGTTTGGAGCGTGGTGCCCTTGGAAGAAATAACGGGGAAAGCAGAGGACAGAGCGCACTCGTGTCTTTTTCTCACTTGAGTTGAGGATATTGATATTTCAGGATGCCAGTTTTCCACACCAAGACGATAGAGAGTATCCTGGAGCCGGTGGCTCAGCAGATATCCCACTTGGTTATCATGCACGAGGAGGGCGAAGTTGATGGGAAAGCGATCCCAGATCTCACCAGCCCAGTGGCGGCAGTGCAAGCGGCTGTCAGCAACCTCGTGCGGGTGAGAGTCCTTCATCCATTCAGCATCTTCTTGCTCTTTTAGTTTATCTGTTCGTTTATTGTCTTTATCAACGCGCACTTCATTGCGTTAAAACATCTCCCCGTATAAAAAATTACCATGGTAACAACAGTTTCTTCCTAAATACCATAGACACTGCAGTTATTGCTGCTACCTCATAGTAAATATGAGGTCTTCTTCACTTAGTATGAAACTTTGTCATTTTGTTTCTTTTTCATGACAGTGGGTGACTGACACCAAGTTTCCTAAAAAGTGTACTGCTTTGTTTTAGTAACAATAACGCTGGTGTTTAGGTGGAAATTATTTTTAACCGTGGCTTTTTTTGTGTGGAGGGTGAAGGTTCGTGATCTGATCAGGTAAATGTGTTGCAATAGGAATAACAAAAATACCAACAGTCAGTGTAAACTGATCTTACTGGTTTTGGTTTGATAATCACATCTAAAATAAAAATAATTAATAATTCACTTTCTTAGTTTTTAGTTAAAGGTAATAATAGTTGAAGTAAACACATGGTCCTCATGAGTCAGTGAGGAGATGGACTGAAGCAGAGCATGTGTTGGGAAAGTGTTAGGCAGTGTCAGATTTCGGTCATTTTATTTTCTTCTAAAACCGTTCACACACAAACTAAAAGTTCCTACAACTGAAAAGTAGAGATGTAGGAACAAAGTACTACAGTACCTAAATTATTTTTAACCTGACAACCAGTAAAAGCAGAGGGATATGGTAGTTTAAGATAGGCTGTCAACTTTCCAAAATACTGTCATGATTTTAGACGTTCCCTAAATACATTATCCTGTATAGAAGTAGTTACAGAACTGTGAACAAGTGAAATGTTTGGAAGCTGTGCTGCTCATGCTCAATATATATATATATATATATATATATATATATATTTGTGTGTGTGTGTGTGTGTGTGTGTGTGTGATGTTCCTTATCATAAAGATGAAGTGATTGTGGCATAGTGGAGTCTTTAAAGGTGGGCTGTATTCTTCTCTGTACAAGGAGTTCATCTGTTTAGAAAAGTACATTGTTAGTTCCAGGAAACATCAAAAACAGAATCATCCATCCCAGAAATGTCCAAGAGTGTTGTACCATTATTTTTCCAGTGTACCCACAGCAACCGGACAGAACCTTGCTGCCATGTTCTTCTTCCTCTCTGGTCTCAATAAATGAGTCTCTATTTGAAGAAAATTACAACAACAACAATCAGAGTGTTTGTTGCGTATAAAATACATGATTAAATATGTGTTATAGGCCTATATAGAATCATGAATATTGTTTATGAGTTTGATTTTGATGTGATATTTCTGATGTGAAAATGCTGGCATTCTATTCTATTCTATTCTATTCTATTCTATTCTATTCTATTCTATTCTATTCTGTAATGTGTTCTGATTGTTTTAATGCCTTCAGCCTTCTTAAAGGGGTCCTATTATGCTTTTCCACTTTTTGAATTTTAGTCAGTGTGAATGTTTGGGCATAAAAATGATCTTTAAACTTACAAATTTCAAAGTCCACTCCTAAGAGAGATATTTTGTTTATAAAAAAATCCCTTTTCAAGAACTACAACAAACGGCTTGTTTGGACTACAGCTTTTGTTTTCTGGGTTTTGTCATGTTACAAAGCGTCCCATTAGAATATCATTAAAATAATTCCCGCCTATGGGAATTTGAATGTTTGGGGGGTGGGGAGGGGCGAGGTCGTGGTTAGAACGCTTGGTTGAGTTCATCAGACAAGACGACCAAATGCTGTAGCCTCAGGATACATTGAGTGCATGTGTTTTTATATGTGCTTGTATTTCTGAAGGGAACCGACTGTCTTCAGAAAATTTTATGTCATTTTCATTTAAAAGGGTCATATGATACATTTAATTTTTCCTTTCTCATTGGATTGTTACAAGCTTTTGGTGCATGAAGAAGATCTGTAAAGTTGCAAAGACTAAAGAAATATTATTTATCAAATTTAAGACTCTGCCATGCCCCCTAAAATGGCTAATTCGAACACGCCCCACATGTCTATGTAACTATGTTGAAATATTTGTGTAATGCCACCCAAATGTTAACGCAAAGAAAGAAGCCGTGGTTTCAGTAACCGCAGTTAGTGTTGAAGCAGTCATGTCAGGAAGATGCTGTGTGTATCTAGGCAAAAACACTTTATTAGGCCTTCAGAAAGTAGAGTCATTTAGGAATCTTTAAGATTACTTACAGCAGAACTTTAACAGATTTTATGGATGACTGTTTCTTGAACCTAGGAGAGGAGGTCATTCTGACTTCGCTACGACAGTCTGGCGCTTCTGAATCAGCTACTGTAAGTATGTTTTGTTATTAGTTTAGGTATTTGATATTGACTGTTCAAATGCAGAGATTTGTTCGGCCAATCACAATGCACTGGGTCAGTCGCCCAATCAGAGCAGACTGCGCTTGTCGGAAGGAGGGACTTTGTAGAAAACGACGTGTTTAAGAGAGGCGGAGCATAAAGGACCTACAATAATGTATAGTATTTGAAAAATAATGTGTTTTTTGAACATTAAAGCATGTCAACATATTCTGTTACACCAAATACACAAAATAATGATCTTTAAAAAAGCATCATATGACCCCTTTAATCTTGCACGTAATGTCTGATAAAGCAGTGTTTTTTTTGGAGCGGAGCGCTGCTTTGTGTACAGTGGTTACCGGGGAAACCTCCATCTCTACCACTCCAACAGCGCCTCCTGCTGGCAGAGAATTAATTTGCATACATATGCCGCATGGAGCACTGGACTAGAGCTGAAGATCTTTGCCCGAACCCGATGGGACCCGACGGGTTCGGGTTTAATTTATATCATCTTACGCGGGTATGGGCTTGCGCTCCGGTTTGCGAGGTAAACGAGCGTTGTGATGTGATGTGTTTCGATTAGTGCGAGAAAGATGCGAAAATGTATGCTGAGTAGGTGTAACGGAGGCTTGCCTCTGGCGAATACGTTTTGGTTGCACCAGCAACTAAAGCAAAGTCTGAGGTGTGGAAAAGTTTTTACCATGTTTATAATGAGAATAATGAGTGAATAATGACGCACCATCAGTGAGCGCAGGAACGCCCTGAAGCCATCTACAGTGGATTCAATCATTTTCCTCAACAAAACATGTAGGTTTAGCCTAATCTCTGTGTGTAAAAGTTTTTTAAATAACTAAATATTCATTGAGTCTTAAATGCATAATGTGGATAGAGTATATACGCTAATGTTGGCATTATTTGTCACGGTTCGCATGTTTGCTTGCTCATTTTGTGTGTACTGCACTGATCTGATTGCCTATCAGCTCCAGCTGCGCTGACGAGCAATCAGATCAGTCGCAGGTGTGTCTCGTTTATTAGCCCTATATGTAGGGCTGTGTCAGTCAGGTTCAGTGTCAGATCGTTTGGTTTGCTGTCTCTGTTCTGATCTCTGTTCTGTGTAGTTCTGGTCCCGCTCTTGGTTTGCTCTGAGATCCAGCTTATATGTCTGCTTGAACTGTGGTCTGCCTATGTTTGAGGATCGTCCCAGCACATCACATTTCTGGTCTGCCCTGCTTTGAGTCTACACTGCAGCTGTCGTGTTTCCTAGGACCTGCTTGGTGCCCGTTGTCTGCCAGCAATTCTGTTTTGGTCTACTGACTGTTTCATTAAACCTTATTACTACTCGCTACTGGATTCTGTCGTATGATTCCTAACATAACAATCTGACCCCGTTATGGATCCTGCGAGTGTAAACGAACTGAGAGAAGCCCTTCACAATAATAATGCGCGATTTGATCGACAAGACGAACAGATCATGGCTTCTGGTCGAGCAATACAGGCCTTGGTGGTACAGGTATCTGAATTAACCAAGCAGTTGCAACATCTTAGAGTCGAGCCTGCCCACGTGCCCACTGCGCCTAATCTACCACCCGCTGTTCCCACCATGGATCATCCCGCCTACAATCTGGAGCCCTGTCTGCCTCCTCCTGCTGCCTATGCTGGTGAGCCACATCTATGTCGATCATTTTTGACAAAATGCTCTTTGTTTTTTTTTCTCTACAGCACTCATTTCCCACTGAGGAATCTAAAGTGGCTTTTGTTATTACCCTACTATCTGGAAGAGCGAAGCTGTGGGGAACCACTGTTTGGGAGCAGGGACATGACTGTTTAGAGTCTTTCCAGACTTTCAGCACCGAGCTCAAGAAAGTTTTTGATCGGGCAGTTGCAGGCAGGGAAGCAGCCCGAGTGTTGGCAGATTTACGTCAGGACCACAGATCGGTTACTGACTATTCCATTGAATTCCGGACACTAGCTGCAGAGTGTAAGTGGAACAGCGAGGCGCAGTGGGACATGTTTTTGCATGGGTTGGCTGACCGCATCCAAGATGAGATATACACCCTGGAGTTACCTGCAACTTTGGATGGGTTGATTGATCTAGCTATCAGAGTAGACACAAGGTTACAACGTCGAAGTCTTCTGGTACAGCGAGGTCGAGTTCCAGACATGGAGGTCCATCCGGTCTTTCCTTCAGGTGATGCGGTTGGTGACTCGTTCAATCCGGAAACCATGCAGGTGGGCAGAGCTCGTCTCTCCCGGGAGGAGAAGGAGCGCAGAAGAGCGCAAGGACTGTGCCTATACCGCAGAGATGGGGGTCACTTTGCGTCTAAGTGCCCGGTAAAAGCCAACACCCGTCAGTAGAACGGAGGTTACTGATGGGTGGCATATCCTGGGATGAATCCTCTCGTGAAGCGACACTCCTTCCAGTAAGACTGCAGTGGGCCTCCTCTTATCATCGATGTGAGGCTCTGGTGGACTCCGGTGCTGAGGGGAGTTTTATGGACCGTGACCTGGCACTTTCGTCTGGGAGTACCTATAATTCCCGTCACTCACCCAATCCCAGTTAACGCACTGTGTGGACAACTCCTGTCATCGGTCACCCACTCCACCGGACCGGTGAGTCTGATCACGTCGGGTAACCACGTTGAGGAGATTCACTTTCTCCTCATTGACTCCGCATTGACTCCTGTGGTGTTAGGACACCCCTGGCTCACACTGCACAACCCTCACATAAACTGGCGTCAGAACTCTGTCATGTCTTGGAGTGAGAACTGTCATGCATCTTGTTTGGTGTCTGCGTGTTCTTCTGTGTCTTGTTCTGTGTTGCAGGATGAGCAGGCGGATCTGTCTAACGTGCCCGGGGAGTACCTCGACCTGAAGGAAGTGTTCAGTAAGTCCCGAGCTGCTTCTCTTCCTCCGCACCGTCCTTATGACTGTGCTATAGCCTTATTGCCAGGTACGTCTCCGCCTAAGGGCAGATTATACTCTCTTTCCACTCCATGGCCATGGAGAATGGGCTTTTTGTCAAGGTGGAGAAATGCGCTTTTCATGCTCCGTCTGTTCCTTTTTTAGGATATATCGTGTCGTCTGAGGGGGTGCGCATGGATCCCGACAAGATTCAGGAAGTGGTTAATTGGCCAACTCCAGATTCCCACAAGGCCCTGCAGAGGTTTCTGGGCTTTGCCAATTTTTACCAGCGTTTTTTCGCAACTATAGCCAACTAGCCGTGCCTCTGACAGCCTTGACCTCCACCATGATGACTTTCAGGTGGTCTAGTGCATTGGTTCCCAACCTGGGGTCCGCGCCCCCCTCAGGGGTGCACCAGAGTTCACAGGGGGGGCGCGGGAGTGGATATGCTTTGAGGTGAATAAAGATGCATAAAATGTTCTACTAATAATTTTATATAAAAATATCAAAGTTTTAAAAAAAATCATATGCTAATAATGCCGATTTCAATTACAATTTCGTTATTTCAAATGTAGGCACGTTGCGCGTGGCAAGCGCGCTCATAATGTAAGAGATGCCGGCGCGACCACAACAGTGCCCAACATCAAATGGCAAACATAATCCAAGCGGAACGAAACTGCTCGTTATTGTGAGGTTGACGGACCGTTTATCAGTTTGGACCAGTGCAGCGTGAGCCGATCGTTATCATGCGACGCTGTTACTACACAGCGCTAATAAGAGATCCAGTAAAGAAAGCATTTGAATTTGTCACAGAAGTAATAACATCGCTGCGAGATCTAGAGAGAAACATTCACATTTCTCCGTTATTAACGGATCAAACAGCGCGTGGAAACCAGGAAGAAACATTGTGCCGTGAATGAACTAGCCAGTGTCCAGATCTGCAACATTCACCATGGATTTACTGTAGTAACACTAACTGCAACCATGAAAGTTTGTCAGGAATAGTAGGCTATAATGCCTTCAAGTAACATTACGTGGGTTTTATTTTGACATTATGAATACAATTGCTGCCCTCAAATGTTAATCTGAAATAAAATAATCCTTGGTTTATAACTACTACAATATTAAATTTTCTCCAGGAAGCTGTTTTGTTTTATATGCTCATAAGAAGAATCAATTATAGCTCCAGAACTACTCAAAGTAAAAAATATCACACTTTATTATGTTAGTTTTAATATAAAAAAAAGAAATCAGGGAAATTTCTCTGGCATTTCTTTCTTTTTGCTGTATCAAAAACGTACTGAACCGTACCGTGACACAAGTGTATCGTATCGAACCGAACCGTGAATTTTGTGAACCGTTCCACCCCTTTAATTTTGCGATTTTATTTTTTTTCCCAGCACTAATATATATATATATATATATATATATTAGTGCTGGGAAAAAAATAATCGCAAAATTAATGCATAATATATGTGTGTGAACCGTTTTAATCATTTTGTATATAAATACAAGCATTTGCATGTATTCATTTAAAATTTTTTGCATGTATATACATTTATACATAATTTATATTATATATAAATATAAATAATTTATATATAAATAAAAATATTAAATATATACATGCATATGTGTGTATTTATATATACAAAATAATTATACACCGTACACACACATATATTATGCAAACACAAACTTTTATTTTGGATGCGATTTAATTTTTTATATATGGGGGGGGGGGGTCACGGATTGTTAAATATGTACATGGGGGGGCCCCAAGGAAAAAGGTTGGGAACCACTGGTCTAGTGCAGCTGATGTTGCATCCTCTAAACTCAAGAACTGCTTTGTTTCAGCCCCCATTCTTGTTGCTCCTGATTCCTCTTGTCAGCTTGTGGTGGAGGTCGACGCGTCAGAGGTGGGGGTAGGTGCGGTTCTCTCCCAGCGCTCCTCTGTGGATGGCAAGGTTCATTCGCTTATTATTCTCATCGTTTGTCTTCCGCTGAACGTAATTACGACATTGATAATAGAGAGTTGTTGGCAGTCAAGTAAGCCTTTGGAGGAGTGGCGTCATTGGTTGGAGGGTTCGGGGGTACCTTTCATTGTTTGGACCGACCACAAGAACCTTGAATACATCAGGTCCTCCAAACGACTTAACTCTAGGCAGGCTCGGTGGGCACTTTTTTTCGGTCGGTTTGATTTTTCCATTTACTATCGTCCAGGTTTCAAGAACATCAAACCTGATGCATTTTGACCAATCTGAACGCCTGGTTTCTCCCCAGTCCATCGTTCCACATAATTGTGTGGTTTCAATGTTGACCTGGAAGATCAAGTCGAAGGTCCGCATGGCCTTAGATGGGGTAGTGCCTCCGCCCGGATGTCCACCGGGTCGTTTATTTGTGCCAGAGAAATTGAGGTCCAACGTCATTCGGTGGGGTCATTGTTCCAAGCTGGCGTGTCATCCAGGAGTCAATCGTGCCATTTTTCTCATTAAACAACGGTTCTGGTGGCAAACTATGGCTCGTGACACTCATCGTTTTGTATTGGCCTGCTCGGTCTGTGCCAGTTGTAAGTCTTCCACTCACCTTCCTGCTGGGCTCCTTCAACCGTTGTCAGTTCCTTCGAGGATCGAGACCCTGGTCACATATTGCGCTAGATTTCGTTGCAGGTCTCCCTGTCTCACAGGGTAACACAGTGGTTTTAACTGTGGTGGACAGGTTCTCGAAGGCTGCGCATTTTATCCCTCTGCCCAAATTACCATCAGCCAGAGAGACAGCAGTTGCTGTCATAGAACATGTGTTTCGTATCCATGGCCTCCCGACAGACGTGGTCTCTGACAGGGGTCCCCAGTTTATATCCAAATTTTGGAGAGAGTTTTGTCGATTGCTGGGGGCGAATGTCAGTCTTTCTTCTGGGTTTCATCCCCAGAGTAACGGTCAGACGAAGCGGGCCAACCAAGATTTGGAACGAGGGTTGCGATGTTTAGCATCACAGAAACCGTCCTCTTGGAGTCATCTTATCTCATTGGTTGAGTATGCGCATAACTCATTACCAGTGTCGTCCACGGGCCTTTCTCCATTTGAGTGTAGTTTAGGGTACCAGCCACCAATTTTTTCTAGTCTGGCATCTAAAGTCGCGGTCCCCTCGCAGGTTTGCTTGCTCATTTTGTGTGTACTGCACTGATCTGATTGCCTATCAGCGCCAGCTGCGCTGACGAGCAATCAGATCAGTCGCAGGTGTGTCTCGTTTATTAGCCCTATATGTAGGGCTGTGTCAGTCAGGTTCAGTGTCAGATCGTTTGGTTTGCTGTCTCTGTTCTGATCTCTGTTCTGTGTAGTTCTGGTCCCGCTCATGGTTTGCTCTGAGATCCAGCTTATATGTCTGCTTGAACTGTAGTCTGCCTATGTTTGAGGATCGTCGCCGCACATCACATTTCTGGTCTGCCCTGCTTGGAGTCTACACTGCAGCTGTCGTGTTTCCTAGGACCTGCTTGGTGCCCGTTGTCTGCCAGCAATTCTGTTTTGATCTACTGACTGTTTCATTAAACCTTATTACTACTCGCTACTGGATTCTGTCGTATGACTCCTGACATTATTCTTTTATTAAATGTCAGCTGCTAGTAAGCAAATCAGGCGGAGCCTTTATCTTAATTTCGTTATTACCAAATACCCATCTTAATTTAAAATTTATCTTAATTTAATTTGTTTAAAAAGCACTCGTTTTTATTGGTGCGTTGGTCTATTTATAGGCTAGATGAGCCTATGCATATTTCGAATGCTGAGATGTTAAGATGTGACAGAGGACCGATTTTATTTCTTTATTCCAACTTCCAAGTGGTCTAGTCTACGTTAGTTATAAATAAATTGTTAAAACATTTATAAATTACTCATTCTTGTCAAAAGGAAAAAGAGCGTGTGTGTGCGCACATTTGAATAATGTTTGGCTGTAAACGGGTTCGGGCTTTTTAAAAGCTGTCAATCAAAATGTACTTGTCTTATATGGTTTAACTCAAGCTGGGCCTGTGCTGTGAGGTCAGAGGTGCTGTCAAGTATTAGGCTATTTCTTCTTGTTTATTTGTAACAAGATAATTTACTCCCAGGTGTCATTTAAGTAGTGTAAAAAAATTCCTCCTATTGTATGTGAGTAAGTCACAAATAGGGAGTGAGCATTTTGTGCGGGGAATAAATAGGTATGTTAGCCTGGGAAGTAACACGGCCTCACGGTGCATGGCTGGAGGGGTGTTTCATGCGCAGGGAAAGTGACTCCCTGCTGGCTTGAGGAAGTCTAAGGTGTCAGCGTCTTAGCTGGAGACACACCCCATTCCCCCCTCATACGGCACCTGTTACTGCTGAAGTGGCCAGCACATCAGCCAAGCCTCGAAATCAAGGCTGAGTGAAGAGGTTTTATATCTCTTCTTACTCTAAAGACCGGTCTGTATCTTGGAGACTGTTATATGTTTAGATTATCAACATTCTCTTGGTCACTGTGGGATTGTGGAAAGAGATTCGATTATATACATATTAGTTAACTAATGCTTATAACCACCCTATCATTGTTACAAATAAGGAATTTAATGTGTAATTGTTTATTGTAATGTTGACTCTCACTACTTCATGCTTCCACAGAATATTAGATATGGCCTAATAGATGCAATCCAAAACCATATTTGAAATTAGTCTGTAACTTGAATTGATAAATGATAATTGCTGTGTGTGGAAGGGCTGGAATGAAGCCAGTGAGAAGTAGCAAACTAGATCTGCCTGGATTCATATGGAGTTCTTTTATCTCTATCTCTCTGGATGCTTTTTCTGGATCTTAACGGAGAAGACAGCAGGGGTCTGGCATGGAGGGGAGTCTCAATCTCTCTCTCTGTCTGTCTGTCTTTTAAGCCAAGTCTATCACAGTGTTTTGGAAGAGAGCCACTGGCATACCATCCATATGCCATATGCATTTGTAAATGTGTGCCGTTTATGTCATCCATGGCTAAGCTCTTAGATTCCCTTTGGAGTCAGCAGTAGTGCAGAGCTACAGTATACGTAAACTGTTGCTGTTGTTTTAACATCACATTCAACAGCAAAATTCAGTGATTAAAGACATGACCTATTAACCCAAAGCCGGACTTTAGTACATTAGTGAAATGCCACTTGCATGGAAAACTCCCTTAGTGATAAAATGAATGTGTGAGAGGAGCTGATGCCCTTTGAAATGTGTTAAACTGCAGATAATCCTAGTCATTCATACAGATCTATCACAATGTCATAGTAAGTCCCACACTGATGACACAAGCATAAACTTGTTTGCAGTTTGCTTCCCCCAGCTCCCATAATCCCTCAAGTACTTTAAACAGGAATATTCTTTTTAAAGCAAGTCTCCATTGTGACTTCTTCACAAAATATATAAATCCAGCCTGCCCATGACTATAGGGAATGTATTTTGAGTGGCTTGAATGTTTGCATTATAATGCTTCAGTCTGATTTCTGTGAATCACAATATAGATGAGAATCTGCACAGCTTTTTTTATGAGGACTGAGATGATTCTAACTGTGACAGTGAACATATCCAATCTTTTTAAATTTGTATCTGCTTGAAATTAATTTAGTGTTACTTATAAATTTCTCAAAATGTACCCCTAACAAAATTAAGGAAAGAAAGGAATTCTAAAAAAATCCCTGTGTAAGTTTTTCTGAAGTGGATGACTTGACTGATCTCAATATCAACCACTGTAGAATATAACATTTGAAATATAAATAATACTCAAAAGTTTGGGGTTGGTCAGTTTCTTTAATTATTATAATTTTTTTGTGTTTGAAAGAAGTCTCTTATGCTTACTAAAGCTGCGTATATTTGTTGTAAAATACAGTAAAAACTAATATTGTGAAATAATATAACAATGTAAAATCATTGTTTTCTATTTTAATATATTTAGAAAATGATTCAAAATAGAAATCTTGCAATATTATAAATGAATTTTACCTAAATAATATCCTAATTTGCTGCTTATTAATAGTTAGTAAGGTAGTTGTTAAGTTTAGGTATTGGTTAGAATTAGGGATTTAGAACATGGTCATGCAGAGTATGTGTTTTATGGGTACCAATAAACAGCCAATATATTAATAACAGGTATGCTAATAAGCAACTAGTTAATAGTGAGAATTGGTCCATAAAGTGTAACTTGGGCTTGTACTTAATGTAATCGTCTACAGTGCACAAGTCCTTCAAGTCTGGCTTCCTCAGTCCTGTTTGCTGAAATGATCTGAATTGTCTTTAATGATATCTGACAGTGTCCTGATAGAGAGGAGCCGGAGCAGCTGCTGACCTGGGCTACTCTCTCAACACCCATTATCACAGCACTAATGCACCTGAGATCAAACAGCCTTTTAGTGAAGCTACAACTGCTATAAGCACTCTGCATTAATTATGCATCAAAAGTACACAATCAATGAACTGATGCCTTTTGAGTCTGTCTTTCTGTTACCCATATGCTTTGTTTGACACCACGAAAATTGCCAAATGTGTGTTTGAGGGCCCTTTTATAAAGTCAGACCTTTTATGGATCTGCTGGTGTGCGTGCAGAGTTTCCCTTTAAAGGAGTCGTGAGTCTTTACGGAGGTTGTGGGAATCAATGAGAGATACTTCAAGAGTTCAAGCGTAAACAGTCAACAGATGACCGAGTGCTGTGACAGAACAGGAGCCTTGTTATATAAACAGCCATCATGGAGAGAGAATGCAGTCGCACCCGCTCTGCTTTCGGCTGAGGGAGAGGCATCTTACTGCAGGTGCCGTCACATTCTTACTGTGTGTATGTGTCTAATACAACCCTCACACACAAGTGAACTTTAGAGGAATGAGAATCATGTCAGATGTCAAATATCAGCTCCGTTTTTATGAGCCAGGCATAAATAAACATGCCATCTCTTGTTGTAATTACATTATTGAGCAGGTGGATTTTGTGCTGCCCTGTTGCTACCACAAGCCACTACGCTGTAAAAGAAAAGTGCAATTAAAATTATAATAAAAAATGTATTGGTGGTGAAATAGAATGCTGCAGCAAATGTTTAGGCAGTGACAGGATACTGAGTCACCCAGACAAAGACAAACCATCAGGATAAAGGCCTGTACACAACAAGAACGAAAACTAAAATGATAACTATAGTGATGACTATGTTAGCGTCCATATCAACAGCTGTTATGGAGTTATGGTCTGTCAATATAACAGCAGTACATGCTTAAAAAGTGGATTTTGATTGGCTATCATCTTTCCTAGCATTCACTTAATGGAAAAAAAAATCACTCTGAAAGTGATTCCTATGATATATCTCCTCTGTGCCATTATCATAATAATTATCGTATGGACTTTCTTGTTTTTTATTAAAACTTTATAGTTATTGTTCTTCTATGTATCATTAGCATAATTCAGATCACCCAAAAACAATAATATTTACTTTTTTATGTTTTATATATATTTGTATATTTTTTTTTTAAATAAATACTTTTACAATAATACCTTTAAATGTTACATAAAATGGCTTAATGTACATAAATGACAATATATAAATAATTAATTAATTTAAATAAGATGTGATGTTTCACACAGAGATATCTGGAAGTGTTATTAATTATGATGTTTATCATATCGTCCCATCAAATGTAATATAATTTTTCACCCTATGCACAAGGCATCTTATAATTATTAGACATTATTGACAAAGTAGTCAAATCAGTGCTACACGATGAGAGAACTGAGAAAAATGACTGGTGTAAAAAGGTAGGAAATCTTCAACACCCATAATGCACTGGGCTCGATCAGGCTAACCGTGAGTAAGGATACAAAAATTTTGAAGTACATTCTAGTTTTCTCAAAGTCCCTGTCAAAAGATGATGATCAGATGATGTAAAACCATTTATTTACTGACAAATAAACTGGAATATCTTTCTGCAGATAACACACACACACACAAAAAAATGCACATTGTACATTTATTTGTACTACATGTACATTTACATTTATTCATTTAGCTGACGCTTTTATCCAAAGCGACTTACAATTGCTATATATATATGTCAGAGGTCACACGCCTCTGGAGCAACTAGGGGTTAAGTGTCTTGCTCAGGGACAAATTGGTGTCTCACAGTGGATTCGAACCCGGGTCTCTCACATGTAACAATAAAAACCTGGTTGAAAATCAGTGAACATACTGTTTAATCAAAAATCCATTTCCCTTATCTGAGTTTAGATAAGGAAGCAATAGGATACTTAATTGTTCTAAATATGTATTTTGCGGCCTTGTCATTTTGGTTGCTTTTAGGTTTTTGTAAACCCCTGACTAATTTGTTAGTGGGCTCTTATTTACCACCATTACTTCTTGCCCCTCAGATGGCCTTATAGACCAGGACACTGAGCTAAGAATAACTGTGTGGAATGTGTTTGAAGGTCCAGTATCTCAAGAGAAGCATGAGGTGGAGGCCCCTCTGAAAAGAGCCTTTCAGTATATCAGGTGCCAGTAGACGCTAATAGGCCTCAAGAGTCAGTGAAAATAATAAATGCAAGTGTTCAACCCCCTGACCACAAGACATTTTGACCGTTGAATTTTCTTCTGGAAGGGTACATCATGTTTAACCAAAACTGCAATGAAGGATTTTTCATTCTGTTGAATACATTTACCAAACAGGCTGTGCAGCATTCATCACAGCGTGCATAGGGCTGATGTTTGTGACTAGCTGCTGTGTGTGCATATGTGATCTCTGTTCTGACTTTAGCCCAGCAGTTAACCCAGTTAGCCTTATTTATGAGTCCCCTTCACCCAATCAGGACTCTGTAAAAGAGCACACTGCACTACAAAAGCACCATCCTCCATATACAACTGCATGATTTGCGCATTCCAGTGCGATCAATGGTCCTTAGCAGGTCATCTGCTGTGAATCAAGGCACTCTATTATTTACTACTTGCATCTGTCTGACTATTTTCACCCATTCAATCAAATAAAAGCTCTCTCTCTCTATATATATTTTTTTCAAATGTCAACTCATGAAAAGCTTGATTGGAGCTGAAAAATCTTCTTCAAATAGATGGAGTATAGAAAAATGAATGTGTCTGCCTCGGTGTAATTACATCATTGGAAAAAAGAGCAGGCGGGAAGTGGCAATGTGCCGTGTGGAGATAACAAACATCACTGTTACGCTGCTACAGTATCTCTGCATTAGAGGACTCTAAAGAAGGACACTAATGTCATTCCTGATGTCCAGTGAAAAAGCAAATAGACCATCTGAATGGGAGCATGTGTGTCTGGTCTGATATCTTGTCACTTCAGGATTATGGTTTAAAAATCAAACAATATGAGGGGCATTTTTTTTGCACAGACACTGAAAATATTTAGATTATAGGTTGATAGGGTTAGACAATTATAGCTAAAAAATATCTATTTTTGTGTGATGCAAAAAAATCAGTGACCCAGAGACGGTTTTGAATCAATGAGACTGACAGATTAAACTGATTTGTAGAAATTGATTAAATAAATACATAATTGAATCTGAAGAATTAAATAACATGGTATACCATTGAACAATGAACATTAAATAAAAATCATAGCAAAATTATTAAATCAATGCAAGGCCAGTACAGGTTTTTCTAGAATTATTATCATTAGATTCATTAAATATAATAAGATCATTAGATTTTAGTTTTGTTTTTATTTATTTATTTATTTTTGTTTTAAGTTTTGTTTTTCATTTTATTTAGATTAGTTTGTTTTTTCATTTAATTTAGTTTAGTTTTTTGTTTTATTTCCATTTAATTTAGCTTAGCTTTGTTTTTGTTTTTCTCTTTTTATTGTTCTGTTTTGGTTTTTTGTTGTTGTTTGTTTTGCTTTTCATTTATCTTTTTTGTTTTGTTTTGTTTTGGTTTTAGTTTTTTGTTTTTGTTTTGCATCTTCCTTTTCATTCTGGAAATAATCAATAACTGGGTGTGGCAATGGCAGATGAGCAGCATGGGCTGTTTCAGATTGGACAGTTGAAAATATTGGGAGCATCCCAGACAGCGAGTAGTAGATCAGCCCCAGGGCTCATCCAAGAGACACAGGCCCTTATTGTGTCCAGACACTCAGAGTGACCCCGTTCACAAGAAGTGTCAATCTGGTCTGCCTAAGGGCTGAAGCTTTTCCCTATGAGTGTGTATAACCGTTTTGAGTGGAGGCTGGTGTCCGAAAAATAGAAATGTATTTAATGATCTCAATATGCATCTTGTAAACAAGCTTGTTTTACATGTGTTCTCAGGTGGGGAAAGAGACGGTACAGACCACAGAAGACAAGATTATGAAGAGAGACATGCCTCCGGCCTTCATTAAGTAAGACCTGTCTTCCTGTCTCTCTCCAGGCACCCTTCATGTGAACATACATCAGTTCTAATCATGCTGAACACATATACGCTCATTGCACAGGATTAACAAACCTGTGCCTTTACTTTGTCAAGAGAAGTTTAAAGTCATGATACTTTATACAGGAGTGTCCAAACATCTAAAGGTTCTTGCTCTTCTGATTTTAGATACCTGTAAAGCCTGGTGTCAGAGTTTGAGGTCTTTGATGTATTAATCTTGAAGAAAGCTTGAAATAATGTACACTGAGATGGAGGTTAAATAAGGTCTTGCAGGACATATTCCTTTGGTACGAGTCATCCCCTCACTGCTGAAGCTTGTGGGGGCATTTTCCACTGAGCTTACGATGCATTATTGATAAGACTATGCAAAAACTATATGACTACTCTCCCTAGTGTCTCCCCGGCTGTGTGAAGTCTCACTTTCTCAGATGCTCAAAGTCAGAAAGTCACAGAGAACACAAAGGAGCTTGTTCCTTTGTTCCTCAAATCTTAAAGGGAAAAATTTTGTGTATTTGTATATAAAATGTATTTTATGAAATACAAAAATGTAATACATCAAGAGAGAGAAAGAGAGATTTCTCATAAAACATTTAAATTATTAGGTAACCATTTACTTAAAGCGTTTATGTATAATGCATAATAAGATTAATTTTAATGCATTAATTATGCCTTGTAATGCACCTTATAATGCATTGTACAATTTCATTAATAATTGTAACCACTGTTAATACATTATAACACTTATCATTTCATTTTTACATTATGCATTTTAAATTCGGTTATAATTATAATATAATTATGGCAAGACATAATGAATTATAATGCACATTTTAAATAATTATAATGCATTTTACCCTTTAATAACCCTTTATAATAAATTATACAGGCTTTAAGTAAAGTATAACCAATTATTAAATTAAATTATTTTTTGTAAATAATATACAAATAATATATATATAGAGAACGAGAGAGATAGATTTGTAAGACCTCATGCACATGTAGCGGTGTATGAAGCATCCTCAGAGCAGCAGTGCAGTTGACAGGTCCTTATGGACCCTGCACAGCTTCTCCTGGCTCACTAATCGAGCTCCTGAGGGGAATCATTTTTCAGAAGATGGTACAAATGTGAAATACATGACAAACCAGAATGATAAACTGTGATATGGTCATTCATACTAAGCAAGTTCAAATTTAGTCGGAGAAACAGATGGAGGCTAAATTTAGAAGAAATGTTTACAGTTATTAGTGGTGTTTGCTAAGACATAATCCATTAGTTTTATTGCTCATAGTTAATTATAATGAGGTTTTAGCAGTGCTGTGTATCAAGTAAAGGTGTGCTATTACCTTACAAAGCGATTAGATTTGATCGGGCTTGGCGAATGATAAAGTGTGGGTATATGTATCTGTTTGAAATGGCTGGGCAGGTGGGCTCAAATGTGTGTCTTTAGCTGACACATTTGGCATCACAAACACAAGTTGGCACAGGGCTCATCAATCAGCACACATGTGGTTGGTGACAGGAAATGTGAACCTCTCTCTATATAGACTGTGTTGTAAGCGCTGACACCCGGGTGGTGCCTCAGGGAGGTGCCTGCGTAAGTCTGGGTCTCCACCGCAGAATAACGATGAAGAGAGGCCTCCTCCAGAACACGTCATCATCCCGCTCTCCCGTGGGCCGCAGGGCGACTGGGACGTGCTTTCATTTCTATTAATATAGTGTTATTGAGTCTGGGAGAAGATTTTACACTGCTTGCAGGAAAGTTGTTAACTGATCTCATTTCTGGGAATTGAACTTGATTTGGGATTTAGTGGGCCGCCGATTTAATTGCAATGAAATCAATTAGTAATGTCACCTCCCATTTGAGTCAAATGCATAGTTTTTCTTTATGCACTGAATATTGCATTGATTTAGTATTGAGCATAGTGCAAGGCAAGCCATTATAGATTTATACAGTATGACTTATAGATTTGTTTTAGGATATTCATATCAGTTTTGTTTGTTTTGTTTTTCAGGGTGGAGAATGCCTGTGCAAAGCTGGTGGAAGCAGCTCAGATGCTGAGGACAGACCCGTACTCTGTCCCGGCCCGTGATTATCTCATCGATGGCTCGCGGGGCATTCTCTCAGGCACTTCAGACCTGCTTCTGACCTTTGACGAGGCAGAGGTACGAATGGAAATGAAGGCTATCTTGGATGATGATTCAAGGCTGATGATTAATTTTCATAAAAAGTAATTGAGATAAATGATTAGCCTAAACTTAATACACATACACTGCCATTCAAAAGAAGCTCAGTATTTCAAAAAGAAGCATTGAGTTGAGCAAAAGTTACAGTAAAAAAAAAAAAAAAAATTTATTACAAAAAAAATTTGTGTTTCCCCCAAAAATATTAACCACCACAACTGTTAATAATAATAATAATAATACAAAAATGCTTTTGTGTAGCAAATCAGCATATTAGAATGATTTCTGACAGATCATGGGACAGTTAAGCCTGGAGTAATTGCTAATGAAAATTCAGCTTGGCCATTGCAGGAAAAATTAAATTTTAGAATATATTAAAAAAGAAAATAGTTTTTTTTAAATGCGAGCATAAGAGATTTCTTTGAAATCATTAAAAAAATCTTGCTGACCCCAAACATTTGAACAATATTGTACACCTGCAGAAGTCATTTACTGGGATTAAACTTGGAATCATACAATTAAATATATTTTCTTGGTTTTGTGAACAAATAATGTACAGTGGAAGAATGACATACGTCTTTTATCCATTATTCTCTTTGGTAAAACTCTCTTTACACTTGACTGTTTCATGGTGTTTTTAATATTCACTTTAAAATGTGTGATTTGTTTATTTCTCATTTGGCAATATTTCAGATGCTTGGCTATTAATGTGAACCTGGCAGTCGACAGTAACAAATAATATGTTCTCCTCCAAAGGCCTGCTTTGTGAAACTGACAAGCTTAACAACTTTTTTTTTTTTTTTTGGTGTATGTGTACATTGATGAGATCAGATATCACACATTTTCACATCTCCAAACAGGGTTTTGACTGAAAGCAAGATTGTTATCTTAACCAGGAGTGATTTATGTACTGTTGATTATTTGACAGTTGGATGTGAATATTGCATGCATGATTTACTTGTTTAACCTCATTAGACACGTGAAAGATTCTGTGAAAAATATGCATATCATTTTTTTTTTATCTAATCTTGAAATAAAGCAAATTGAATCTAATCTAATCTTTCTGATGAATAATAATCAGCTCAGGGAAAATCCTGAATTTAAATTCTTTTGATCATCTGTACAAAAAAGGCTTTTCTTCTGGCCTAACAACATTAAACACACCGTCCCTTATTATGCACTGTACCTTGCGGTCTTAATGTGCCGTGCTCCACATATCCAGCCTCCCCTGTGTGCTGCCGTGTGGGCGCAGCATAATGGAGCTCACACGGAGCACATGATCTGAGTGAGCCGCTTCGCACACAGCAGGTCTTCTATCAGTGCAAGTTACTTTTGAAGTTTCTGCTTCTTCGGGTCACAAGATTTCTCATCACAAGACAAGATCTGAACCCAGCAGCACAGTGTAAATGGGCTTGATATATGTATTCAAAACCAAAAATGCTCCCTAAAACCAGTGAGAGCATATGCAGATTTAGTGCCAGCGACTGCTGTACTATTATATAATGACCAAAAAACCCTATTCTAACATCTATTATAGAAACATTTCCAAGAGAGCACAGATTGTTGTGTGTATGTACATACTGGCGAGATATTAGATCATCGGTTTGTGGTGAAAGCTAACTTTGAGCTCTATTAATAGTGCTGCTATCATCTTTCTCAAGGAGCTGTGTTGTTCACAGGGCACTGAGTAAGCATGATGTTACGGTACTATATCTTGTGGGTTTTGCTGTTTGTGGCAGAGACCTGAAGAATAAAACATTAGTCCTATGGGATCCCTGTAAGGATCCCTGCTTGAATGGTAGAGCATGGGACTGGCAACGTAAAGGTCATGGGTTTGATTCCCAGGAAATATTTGCACTGAAATAAAAATGTGTAGCTTGAGTGCACCATAAATTGCTTTGGATAAAAGAATTTATGCCAAAATGCATAAATGTCAATGTGTCTAAATGTGTCTTTTTCTTTTGCATCATTTGTATTTTGTGTCTTTCTAAGGTGCGTAAAATTATCCGGGTGTGTAAAGGCATTCTGGAGTACCTGACCGTTGCTGAGGTTGTGGAAACCATGGAGGATTTGATCACTTACACTAAAAACCTGGGACCAGGTACTTTATATATCCTGTTACTTCCTTTTGAAGAGGTTTCATTTCATTTTGATTTGAATTTCTGAATTTAAAGTTGACGCTGTTGACATATGGCTCATGCAGGTGACTTTTTGCATGAATGGAATTCATTGTTATTCTGGTTGAATTATTATTTTCAGATGCTTTTGTTACTTTTTTCGTTACTTTGAATGATCTATGACCATGAAAAAAATATTATTTGTTATATCTTCAGTTCAGTTACACTTTATTGTTGGAATTTCTTCCAAAATTGGTCTTGCATCTCAATTCAATTCAATCTCACATCAATTCACATCAATAGACTTACATCAGTTTAAACAAACAAACAATAAACACACCTTAAAACAAAAACCAACCATACATTATACAGCCAGAGTGCATTAATATAGTAGCTCTTTTGATTTTACAGAACCCAGAGGCCTACTTAGACCCCCAATTATGATTTATTAATTTTAGAGACTGATAAACAAAAGATTTACGTGTTCTGTTCAGACTGGTATATGCAACTCTAAGCCTTCTATTTGTTTCCCATTGATATATGATTTTTTATGATTTGACAATATTTGGCCAAGATAAACTTATTTGAAAATCTGAAAAACTTTGAAGTTGTCCAAATTAATTCTTAGCAATGTATATTACTAATCAAAAATGTAATTTTGATATATTAACAGTAGGAAATTTACAAAATATCTTCATGGAACATGATCTTTACTTAATGTTCTAATGATTTTTAGCATTAAAGGAAAATCTATAATTTTGACCCATACAATGTTTTTTTTGGCTATTGATAAAAATATACCCCAGTGACTTAAGACTGGTTTTGTGGTCCAGGGTCACATATAAAACGTGAAAATATCTTCTCAAATATCTTCTAACTATTTTTATTAGGTAGTAGGTTGTTCTTGAAGCAAGAATTTCTATTTATGTGAGGCATTTTCAGTTGATCAGGCTATTTTCCTCATTTTTTGATATTTTACTTTATGTACGGTATGGCATGAGCTATTTAAATTTTTTATTCAGGAATGTACATTATGAAAAAAAAATCATGATTTTACGAAAAATATGAAGCAGCACAGCTGTTTTCTACATTGACGATAGTAATAAATGGCTGCTGAAAATTCAGCTTTGTCATCACAGGAATAAATTACATGAAAGAAAATTAAGTTATTTTAATTTTAAAATAATAATTCACAATATAATTTTATTTTTATCAAATAAATGAGCATAAACTTGGTGAGCATAAACTTTTTTCAAAGACATAAAAATCTTGCCACCCCAAACTTTTAAATGGTAGTGTATATTTTTAGATTTTATTACTGGATAAACAAGTATCCACTTTTAAAAACAATTTTTGACCTCTACATAGTCACTGTATTGATGTATGAATTTGTTAGGCATGACAAAAATGGCAAAGATGATTGATGAGCGGCAACAGGAGCTGACACACCAGGAGCACCGTGTGATGCTGGTCACCTCCATGAACACAGTGAAGGAACTGCTGCCCGTGCTTATATCAGGTAAGAGGCCAGCGAAGTGCTGTGTGTTCGTGTGTGTGCAGCCTGCGGTCTCTGTGTGCCAGCTCGTTGATATGGCAACACTGATAATTGGAGCCATTTAACCGCCTTGCGGGGAGAAATAGATTTTTCCCTTCATCCAGTTGGCTTTCTGCTGTTGGCTCAGCAATAAATAGCCAGGTTGATGGCAGCTCATCTGCACACTCAGAAAGGCTTTTAATGTTGATGTTTGCAAATATGTCTACTCATATGGTGATAATTAGTTGCCTAATTTTTGGACAGATCAAATATAAACCACACTCTGATCTTGATTTGTACAGCAGTTTTAGATGGCCTGTGAAATGAAGGACTAACACAATTGTTTTTGACACCCATCAGCCATTAAAATCTTTGTGACAACCAAGTGCACTAAGAGTCACGGGGTGGAGGAGGCCTTGAAGAACAGAAACTACACGTTCGAGAAGATGAGCGCCGAAATCAATGAGATAATCAGGGTGCTGCAACTCACTTCATGGGACGAGGATGCCTGGGCCAACAAAGTATGTTTATGTTGAAACACAAATACACGCCTTCTACAGCTCCACCTTTAATGGTTACACTAAGTTATGTCAGCTTCAATGGGTCAAGCAAGTTAAGTGAGCAATTTTCAATTAAATATGTTTCTAAACTGTGAACATGACAGTGGGAGCGGTAGAGAGAAGTAAAAATCCTGTTCATGGTCCCCATAGAAAAAAGACTTTTAAGGGTACTGTGTCAAGCTTTCAGTGTAATAAAAAAATATATATATGTTTGAATATATATGAATATATGTAACTTCAAAACAGTCACTGCTGCGCTCTATTGAGACCCTTTGGTGTATCTTTGTTTTTCTTCCTGAATGAATGTGACACTCCCATCCTGCTAATGTAATAATCGGTTCCATTTCCAGCACTGTTCACAGTCAGGCTCAGAATTCACTGACTAGGACACAAAAACACAGGCCTAGTAACCAGCAAAGGTGGAAAACATCACCATATACTGTACACATGGCATCAGTGTTTAAACAGAAGATGAATGATCTGCCTTTCAATATTTCATGAAGCCTGCTGAATCATTTGATCCCTCGCTGACTGATGACACCCTTCGCTTGCTTAGCATGCATATTAAATAATCCCATAAGAAATCACTCTACTCTCAAGATCAGTTTCCTGAGCTTTCATTTACTTTGCTGTCACCTCTGATTTTCTGTTTGCCCTGATATAACTCTGTAAACATGCCTCTTTCTTTTTGCTCTCTTTCTTTTCTGTGTTCTTCCTATAGAAGGTAAGCTCCCCTCTCTCCCGCTTTGTAATGCAACAAACTGCATGCCGGATCATTGTGTTGCTAACTGTATGTGTGTGTTAGTATATTCATTCTTGTTTTGATTGAAGACTTTTCTCTTAGCCTGGCTTGTCATTTTATATGCTGTATATAAGGGGTGCTGTATTTCAGAAACCCAGGACCAAAACAATACAATAAATTGCAATTAGAGAGGTTGTTTTCGGATGTGCCATCACTCACTCTCCTCGTCCATATTTACTCCAGTCTCACATCATCCCTCATTTAGACACTCCGTCTCACAGTTAATCACTAATGTCTGTGTCAGGATGTGACAACTTTTTTACGCTTGGTGTCTGTCTCATGGCTCCCGCTTTACACATTTCCTTTACCCGAATGCTGTCTTAACAAGATTAACTGGCCTCTTAGGGTAACATAAATAATTATTTTTGTTTATTCTCCTTGAGAAGAATTTAAATATACTAATTTGCATGTACTAAAAATGTACCTAGTTTTAGAGTATAGCATATGATTAAAGCTCAAAGCCACAAAACTATGATTTTTACGTGAGTCTTTAAACTTCCTTTTAAAGAGAATACACATATATCAGAGATATATATATGGAAAGGATTTATGTATAACCTTTTAGCTAATCAAGTAATTGTTTTGGCACAATAAAAGAGTTCTGGCACATTTTCAATCTTTTGAATGGAAGTAGCATACATGTAGTATTGGACCCTCTTGTTTTTGTCTTTAGACAAAATTGAATTGAAACTCCCTTCTCACTCTGTGCCCCCTTGTGCCTTATGACTGACAACATGAAAGATGGATTGACATAGTTATTGCTCTTCAGCTCCTTCATACACACAGCACAAAGTCCATTTGTGGGGAATGATTAATGGAAGACAAGCCAATGCGTTTCCAGATTCATTTATCGTTTCACTCAAAACTGTAATCAGAAAATTACTTTGACTTGTTTCCTTATCAAGTCATATAAGGTGTTGCATTTATTTTGAAATGCATGAATAACAATTTCAAAGCATTTGTCTGCCAATAACGTAAGTACAGTTGGCCCAAATCTTTCTTGATTTTATTTACTCTGATAGCCAAAGGGAGACAGATGCTGAAAAATGTTAAAGCTTTCCAGTGTCCTACTCTTGAAGAGTAAGTGCATCATTGTCAGTCGTCATTCTGCCTTCATATTGTAATTCTCCACAGCAGGTGCTTGTGATATCTGTCATGAGATCAGGCATATTCAAGCAGAAATTGTTCAAACAGGTCGTCTGACTCCATTATGAAATATTAATCAGGTTTAGACACCCTGCTCTGTTTCTGAACTACAACAGCATGCGAATTAGAAAAAATTCTATACACTAACGTTCAAAGTTTGGGGTTGTTTATTTAAGTCTTTATAAGTAGTCTATTTTTGAACATTACATTTATTCCAGTGATTGGAAAACTGAATTTTAAGCAGTCTTCAATGTGTCACATGATCCTTCAGAAATCATTGTAATATGCTGATTTGGTGCTTATGAAACTTTTTAAATTATTTTCAGTGTTGCAAACAGTTTTGCTGATTAATATTTGTGTGGAAACTGCAAAAACGTCTTTCAGGATTCTTTTATTAATAGAAAGTTTAAAAGAACAGCATTTATTTGAATGATAAATAATCTGTAATCTTGTAAACGTCTTTACTGTCACTTTTGATCAGTTCAATGCATTCTTCCTAAATAAAAGTAAAAAGTATAAAAGAAAAATCTTACTGACCCCAAACATTTGAACTGTATATACATGGAAAACTATTTACTACATTGAATGTTTTGAGTTTTTTTTTTTTATCATATGTGAAGTAAACAGAACAATAAAAACCTGAACAAATGCATATAACATTTTTCCTGGCTTGCAAATGCAACCCAGCCCTAATGCACACGAATAGGAAATGACTCATCAACTTACAAATAATGTGATTTGTCTCGCTGGATGCTGAAAGGTTGGCTGGAAAGCAATAGCAGGCAGAGGAAATGGATTGGGCGGATAATTTGTTTTAGCTTAGAGAAGACTCATCGCTTATACTAGTGCTTCAGGTTTGCTTCAGGATAACCACAAACTATATTTAAGCTTTTTGATATGGATTTATGAAAGTGGGTTGACATGAATTTAGCTGTATTTTTTAGAGCCATTTTAACATACAGTATTTTAGCGGTGAGATGAAGTGCAATAGGGAGCAGGCGCAGGTGTGAAGGGTTAATTTCCTGCCCGTCTCCCTCTCCTGATTGGATCTGACTGCTGCTTCAGCTGCCAGAGTGTCTCCTGCTGGAAATACCACAAGCAAAATCAAAAACTCAATTGGAAGTCTTTTTAAAGGTCCATTATTGTCTTGTCTTGCTGAATCAAAGACAACAAAGCAAAACTAGATCTGGACATTTTCAGATCAGCATCTGAGTGCTGCCACTCTGAGATACTGAAGCACTGCAATGTGTTTCTGATATATTAACATGAGCCCTCAAAACCTTGCCACGAGTCAAAAGATGCAAATATGGCTGAAGTACACTGCCCAAAAATGAGAAATAGAAAAATTTTCTCTCAAAATAATTGTTAAATTTCACCAACAATTAAAAAGAAATGCAGGTAACCAGTATTATTTTAGTATTATTGAGATATACTCTTATTATTTTTATTCATATTTGAAACCAGTTTTTAATGTTATATTTTAAGTTTTCATTTTTATTTTTTATTATAAGTTTTAGTTACTTTGTTGTGTGGCAAAAACGATAAGTCTGATTACTTAGAAAACTTACAGCACACATCTCCTCAATAAGCTGTAATATTTTGCGGCATCAGTATTGAAGGCATGACCTTGATACTCATACTGAACTTAATTTCACACCCATGCCCTTCATTTGTCTTTCAGTGTTATGCTCTTGATATGCTAATTTTTCGGATAATGTGTGCATTGAATGCTTTGCCTGTGCAGATGACTGTTGCTTTAGACTGCAGTAAAGAGGAGAGCCATATGCATGGCTGAGTTACTGAACCAGACATGTTGTCCTTCAGATGTGTGTGTGGTGTAATGGAGTGTGAAGTGGTGATTATGTGGGCCGTTCTCGCACTCAGTGTGTGTGATTGAGAGAGGCAGAGGCTCCTCTTGCCCATCAGAGGGAAAGAGCTGCAGAGCCCCCTCCCTTCAGCATCTACTCCTTCATATGCACATCAACTGCAACTGTAACAAAAAGCTGTAACTGCTCAGATCCATGTTATGACATCCTGCCCTGTGGGCCAATATGACAGACATTACTGACTTACACACTCTTTCTCTCTGAAGGACACAGAGGCCATGAGGAGAGCACTAGCACTGATCGAGTCAAAGATGGGTCAGGCTAAAGGCTGGCTGAGGGACCCTAACGGTCTACCAGGTAATATACTTTCGGTCAAAACTTCTGAAGTAATAAGATCAGTTATTAAATCTGTGCTGTGAAAATTGCTAATTTTTCAGCAACTTTCGGATCTGAGCAAATGCACACGATCAATAACATATATGCATTAATGACACTTTTTTTTGGATCTGCATCTCTTTTTACATGCTAAGAGAGCATGTACAGTACAATGGAGCCGTTTGATTATATGTGTCAGGGAGAATGATTATATGATGAGAAAAAGGGTTAATAAAAACAAAATATGCATTTTTTTTAAGGTTACAATGCTTTTAAAGAAAAATTATTTTCCAATAAAAATATTTCCCAAATTTTAAGGGAAAATAAATAATTCTAAAAACATTTAATATAGCCCTTCTAAACAGTCCTGTGTGGCATATGCTACTGCTCAAAAGTTTTTTTTTAGATGTTTTTGAAATAAGTATTTTATGCTCACTAATGCTACATTTATTTGAACAGAAATATTGTGAAATATTATTTTGATTTTTTAATGCAAAATGTATTGCTCTCTTACTGAATAAAAATATGAATTTCTTAAAAAAAAGAACATAATATTACAGACCCCAAACCTAAGTGTACACAAACATATACACTTGAAGGACCCTTTGGGGCTAAATAAGTACAAAGGTATTCCTTTTGAAAGGATATGCCCCAGTGACAGCTTTTGCTTTATTATGTACATAATATGTGTGTAATCTTCATGATTTTAATTGAACTGGGTTAAAAGTATGTGGTGGCCTAACACTAGGTCTGTGACACCTGCAGGAGATCCAGGAGAGCATGCGCTGCGTCACATACTGGATGAAGCAGGAAAAGTGGGTGAGCTTTGTGCGGGGAAAGAGAGACGAGAGATCCTGGGAACAGCCAAGACCTTGGGCCAGATGACGGATCAAGTGTCAGATGTGCGCGCCAGGTACGCCCCCTTCAGGTGCACCTGGAGAAAAGGCCGAATTATTAACAAAGCCCATTATACTGCTGATTCAACCAACTGTAAGATTCCTGAGTTCAGCATTTCACACTGAGAGCCAGATGCCACCACATGTTCCTGTAGTGCTCACGTGACCTGAATTATGCATTAATGCAGCTGTTTGCTGTTCATAACTATATCCATCATCCTTTATACAACATATTACCCCTGTGTGATGTGTCTCAGGGGATGTAACTGCTTCTAATTTACAACACAAGAAACTGTGTCAGGTTTTTCAATAAGCACAGTTTAGACGTTGTTTGTTAGCGAGCTAATTCTCCGGGGATTGTTTATCCCTGACTGCTAAGTACAGGAGTTGGAAGGAACGGGGTGGTACAGTTGGGCCCATGTGTCAAGGATGTTGAAAGCTGGAGTGAAAGTGAATGATCAGACGCTGGGCTCCGACTTCATTAGAGAGAGTCAAGGAAAGCAGATTAAAGGCTGTAGGGCCGGATAATCAGAGGCTGCCCTGGACCACTGATCACTCTCACACACGGAGGCTCTTTACACTGACCTTCACATGCAGATGCTTTTCATGTCCATGTTTAATCAATGTTAACGGGTGGTCAGAGAGATCTTAATGTATTACGAAGTCATTCTATTCTCCAGTTGATTTTGTGATCATGAAAATGTATGACTGTTCTATTATTGTTGTTTATTCTTTATATATGTTGTTTCTTCAGAGGTCAGGGTGCTACCCCTATGGGTATGCAGAAAGCTCAGCAGGTGGGACAGGGTTTGGATATTCTGGTGGGCAAAGTGGAGAACGCAGCTCGGAAACTGGAGGCCCTGACCAATGCCAAACAGGCCATTGCCAAAAGAATCGACACGGCCCAGGTAAGTCTTGAAGTGTGTTTTGTTAATGAATTGGTTTGTTTAGTCAGTGTGTCTGAAGTGGTGCTCAGTCGACCCTTCACAAAAACCTGCCCTCCTTAGTTACTGTTGCTATGTTAAACAAGCCATCCCGCTCTCACTCTACACATGTTCTCACGCAGTAAAAAATGCATCGCCGAGCAAAGAGTAAACTGACAGCACGGCGACTGACAAAACAGAGCAGCTTACTTCTGCTATGAAACAAGGTCTCGGCTTTAAAATTGTGTCTTTTTTTAATAAAGTCAAACAATAAATACAGTTCTGTGACTCTTTAATGTGTCGTGACAGATCGCTGTATTGCCTCAGTTCAAGCGGCACATGTGAACTGATCATCTTTTCATATTAACTTAAAGCACAAAATAAACATGAATGAACATCATAATGTATTTTATTTGTTTGTTGGGCAAGATGACGGATTCAGGGTTCAAGACTCAGTTGAAAAGGCAACAAGTACCAAAATTTGTACCAAAACAAATTCATACCCAATATTACCAACGCAATTGACTGTCTTTTTAGCCATTTAGTTATATTTATAGATTTAAAGAGATGGTATATGCATCCCAGAAGATGTGTGGGTACTTAAAATGGATAGTCATAATTACAGACATGTCTTCATTTAAATAGATGTTACATAAATCTGTCTGGACTGATGTTATTTAGTGGAGATGTGCTGTGACTCCTAAGTATTTAAAGGGTGGATAACTGAAAAACAGAAAGAATACTTTTACTTTGTGCTGTCTGTGCTGTGACAGACAACAGCAATGTGACGTGTGGTTATGTAACAGACTGGTTCCTTATGCTGAATGACAATATGACTATAAATATTCTGATAATAAAGGAACACAAGAGTTTTGAGAGTGTTCTGTGAGATTACGTTTGAAGGTACTGCTAACTAACTATTAGGTTTACTATTAATATTATAGTCTAGTGATGCAAAATAAATTAAAAACTTAATTTACTGATCAAATAAAATACAATAAAAATAAAATCTTAAATAAATGAACACAGGAATGTGACTTGTAACTGAACTTGTTGTGTGAATGGTTGTTTCTGTACAGAGCTGGCTGGCTGATCCTAACGGCGGTCCCGAGGGGGAAGAGAACATCCGTGCTCTTCTGGTGGAGGCCAAGCGCATCGCTGACCTGTGTGAAGATCCTAAAGAGAGAGACGACATCCTGCGCTCCATCAGCGAGGTCGCAGGACTCACTGCGAGACTGGTTGAGCTTCGTAAAATGTAATTATAGATCTAAAGTACATACAGTTAAGAGTCCTTTAATTTACAAGAACGTTCCAAGTGTTCTTTCCACTTTCAAAGAACAGATTGTTTACAGCTTGATCTAATTCATGCCAGCCTATCATGATTAGACCATGTTGTGACTTTGATCAGCACATGATGAAAAATGTGAACTTGATAAACCAGTATCATGCTCACTTTTAGGAAACATTATGTAACCAAGATAATGTGCCTGATGTGATTCCTATTGCTTTCATAATATTATGAAACATTTTACTATAAATAAGTTAGTACGTTTTTTTTTAAGGAAATAATACTTTTACTCAGAAACAGTGTATTCAGTTATTCAAAAGTGTCAGTACAGACAATTATGATCTTACAAAAGAAAAAAAATGCTGTGTTTTTTTTTGTTTTTTTTTGCCATAGGGGTAAAGGAGATACTCCTGAGGCTAGAGCGCTGGCCAAACAGATCGGCACAGCTTTGCAGAACTTGCAGGCAAAGACTAACCGTGCCGTGGCCAACATGAGACCTGCCAAGGCTGCTGTTACACTAGAGGGCAAAATGGAGCAGGCCTTGCACTGGATCAACAACCCTGGAGTGGACGATCATGGAGTAGGTGGGTGGCAGGATGAGGTGAAACATTACTCCTTAAATGGGACACAAAAATCAATAACTATTATATCTGTATCTGTTACTAGTGTAGTAAAATCCTCATCTGGTCATCTGAGGCCATTACTTTTCCCCCAAAGGATAACACTGGCATATTGAATGACTTATTCATACGTATGGAACTAGGCACTTGACTCTGGACCTTTATGTGATGTGACAGATGGCCATTTCCTCTGTCCTTGTTGTATTTATGTTCATACTTAAAATATTTCTAACCATAAATAGCTGCTTCGTGTCCTATTCACAGCAGGTCATGTTACGTTCAGGTTAACTTAGTCTTGGAGTAACTCTAGACCAGAGCTGCACAGTTTAGTACCAGGGCTTGTCCCAATTCACATATTTACACTAGTTTGTACTTCGCTCGTGATAGGGAAAATCCATACTTATTAATTATTTAATTACTTATGAATTCATTGTTAATTATCCTTAATAAGCTTTGGCTATGGAACAGATTCTCAATTTTCAATCCACCAGAAACGGTTTACTATCTGGTCACCTATGGCTTGTTATTTTAATATACTATCATTTTGGATGCACTCTTTATCTAATAATGGCGTACTTGGATACTGATATTGCATACTATATAAGTGGTATGTTATTACTTTCAAGTGAAGTAAATTGGTTTGTTATGGAGCAAAAACATATTTTTTATACCAGCAAATAGAGATACTAATATAGTGCTAATTTAATAGTGCTGATTTATTAGCCAGTCAGTAAAAAAAAACAAAAACAAAAAAGGTGTATGATTGTCACATTATTGGCAATTTCAAATCATAAAGCAGCTGTTGCCCTCCACTTGGTAAAATGAATGAATAATGAATGTATGAATATATCCACACAAAACAAATGCCATTGTGTTTGTAAGAAAAGCATAGTAGGTTGTCTAGGGATAATTAACATATGTAATAATTACAAAATTATTTTCCACAATTATTATAACCACCCATTTTATAGATATCTTGGTTTAAAAATTAACATTTAAGTGCAAAATAATAATTCTCACTGCATATTTATAGTTTTACTTAAAATACATCACATCTGGTTTGGCACTCACATATGGATTATGAATAAAACAGTACCAATGTTTTGTTTCTCAGAAAAGGTGGCTTGAAACAAAATGTTTCTATTATGATTATAGCTTCTTTTTAAAGGGATAGTTCACCCAAAATGGAAAATTCTGTCATGAATTACTCATCTTCATGTCGTTCCAAACCTGTCAAACCTTCATTCATCTAGGTCGAGCTCTGACACAGAAAAGAATTGTTGATGAAGTCGTTATTTTAGTTTTCTTTTTGCGCAAAAAGTATTCTCGTAGCTTCATAACATTACGGTTGGCCACATGGACTATTTTAACCTTGTCGTTTCTATCTTTCTGGGCCTTGAAAGTGATAGTTGCGTTGCTGTCTTCAGGGTCAGAAAGCTCTCAGATTTCATCCAAAATATCTTAATTTGTTCTGAAGATGAACTAAGTTCTTACGGGCTCGGAACGACATGAGGGGAAGTAATTAATGACATTTAATGATTAATGATTTTTGGGTAAACCATCCCAAAGCAATTTGTTGGTTAATTTCCCTGAAGAGACTGTCTGTTTGTCCAAACAGTAATATAATGGAGTCTGGAGTGTTTGAGAAACCTGTTTGATTGTTTCAGCTAGAAATGACTCATTTCATCATTAAATTTGAATGGGAGCTTGTCATGTCTCTGTCTGTAGGCCAGGCTGCCATACGAGGGCTGATAGCGGAAGGCCGCCGGCTGGCCAGCTCTCTACCAGGGCCGTACAGACAGGATCTGCTAGCAAAGTGTGAGCGAGTGGAGCAGCTGATGATGCAGTTGGCAGATCTTGCGGCGCGGGGAGAGGGAGAGAGTCCTCAGGCGCGCGCTGTGGCTGCTCATCTCCTGGAGGCAATTAAAGTAAGGCATCGTGTCCCCCTTTTCTATTAAAAGATCCGGCTATCTTTCGCACACAGCAGGTGTGAGTGAAGCATAATCAGATGTTTAGATCTTCTCAAATGTTATGTGCAGAGGTCAGATCTGCTGGCTCTAGAGCAGCGGTTCTCAATTGCAGTCCTCGTGCCCCACTGCTCTGCACATTTTGAACGTTTCTCTTAGAGCTTCAGACATTTGTTCTATTCGAACATAAGTGCCCTGCGAAGTGGACATCAAAGCAAACGTTCGAAGCAAACGTAGCTATATGTTCCAATCAAAGTGCATTGAAGTGTGCAAGACGTGAATTTAAATTGTATTGATTTACAGAGGTATATAATGTCACAGTTGTCCATGTTTAAAGACGCTGCACAGCACAAATCAGTGAATGAATGTTTCGATGTGAGGTAAACTTCAACAGATTTCCCGTGCTCAGGGAGTAGGGAGCAATGAACAATTGGAACACAGTTCATGAACGGAGTTCATTTCTTACGAGCTGATTATCTGAATCAGATGAGAAACGTGCAAAATATGCAGAGCAGTGGGGCGCGATGACTGGAATTGAGAACCGCTGCTCTAGAGTAATGCAGTACACAAATCACCAGGGCTTTAAGCTCAATGTAATATATAAGCAAATGCCGCCCACTGCTGGAAAATATTTGCACTACACAATATTTTTTCCTATTCTGCTTCAAGCAAATGACTTGAAACTAATTATTTTTTTAAATACATACTGTACACATAAATAAATCATCATCTCATATTTTTCTTTCAAGGATCTGAAGGCGAAGATGCAGGAAGCAATGACCCAGGAGGTGTCTGATGTTTTCAGTGATACGACCACACCTGTTAAACTCCTGGCTGTGGCAGCAACCGCGCCTCTTGAGGCCCCCAACAGAGAGGGGGTCCGTTGCCTATACACCTGTTTTAAACAGAGCACAGCTTGCATTTCAGTATCATATCAAATATGCTAATTCACACAAAGCATTCCAAGGCCTAAACCTAATTGTAAATTGACTTAAGCCATTTTTAGAAATAAATAAACACTTCTGGTTCTTATGGTTAATTATTTATCTCGTCAGAAATGCATACAAACATACTCAGTCATTATCATATTTATTATGTGTTTTTAATATAGTTATCTCATACTAAAAAAAAAAAAAATTGTTTTATTTTATTTTTTTGCTAAATTTAAATATGATATAATAAAATGAAATTGCCATGGCAACATTTCTCATTTTTGTTTAGTTTAACTTAACATAACTAGAACTTATTAAGCTACAAAAACAAAATAAAAACTAGAAATTATATAGACATATAAAATACTAATTAAAATGACAAAAAAACAGCAAAATTACTAACACTACTACTAAATTACTAAAAAAAATGACTAAAGTGAAAGCAAAATGTTAAAATTACATTTTCATTCTAAATATATACAAAAACTATAATAGTATATAGATAAAATGGAATTATTAATTATAAAATAAGAATTATAATTAATTTAGAGTTGTTCTCCTCTAGGTGTTTGAAGAAAGGGCGTCTAACTTTGAGAATCATGCCAGTAGACTGGGTGCTACAGCGGAGAAGGCCGCCGCGGTGGGAACAGCCAATAAGAGCACAGTGGAGGGCATCCAGGCGGCTGTGAAATCAGCCAGAGATCTAACACCTCAGGTATGCAGCTCATATATGTATATGTGTTGATATGTGTGGACCGCCTGCTCTGTGCTTATGCCAGAGCTACTTTAAGAGCACATAATGGAGTGCTTGGCCTGATAGCTGGGCATTAGCCACAGTATCACGTCTCCAGAGGCATTCAAGCTTTTTGATTCCAGATACTACCAAATATGATAATGATCTCATTCTTAAAATAAGACTTGTATTGAGTGTAAATTATGAGGATGTTTCTAAAATAACTAGCTTCTATGTTGTCACAGTACTAAAGTCAAAACAAATGAGCTTTTTTCATCACAGAAATAAATGACACTGTAAAAAAATATAAAAATACTAAAAAAAAATAATTTTAATATTTTGCAGCATTACAGTTGATCTTTTGATCAAATAAATGGTGAGCATAAGAAACCCTTTACATTTTTTTTAAACATTTTACCTACCACAAACTTTTGAACGGCTATTATAATTCAGTATTATTGTAATTCGGGAAATATAAACTTTTAAAATAATCTTTATTTCTTTGTTAAAAAGTGGGACTTTATACAAGTTTTATATATAAAAAGTAAAAAAAAAAAAAAGAAAGAAAAACAAAGATATATTGGTGCACAGCATTTTTTTTTTTTTACTGTTTATTAATAATTCTACCAATAACAGCTCTCAGAATGAGTAATATTAAGTGGAGTTTGACACGTTGATCTATCTTTTGCTGTTCTCATGAGCAGGTCACTTCTGCTGCACGCATTTTGCTGAAAAACCCTGGCAACCAGGCTGCATATGAACACTTTGAGACCATGAAGAACCAATGGATTGACAACATTGAAAAAATGACCAGTAAGCAAAAGCTCATATCACATAAAATACCACATCAAATCTTTAGAAATTCTTTCAAATATTCACAATCTTTATTTCAGGTCTTGTGGATGAAGCCATTGACACAAAATCCCTCTTGGATGCATCAGAAGAGGCCATTAAGAAAGACATTGATAAATGCCGGGTGGCAATGGCTAATGTTCAGCCCCAGATGTTGGTTGCAGGGGCCACCAGCATTGCCCGGCGGGCTAACCGGGTCCTTCTGGTGGCCAAACGGGAAGTGGAGAACTCGGAGGACCCGAAATTCAGAGAACTGGTCAAAGCTGCTTCAGATGAACTTGGTAGAACAATCTCACCCATGGTTATGGCTGCTAAAGCCGTGGCAGGAAACATCCAGGATCCAGGTCTTTTTTTATTTTACATTTTCTGTATACGTGTATACATTCTGTATACATTTATAGAAATCAATTTCTCATATTACTGACAGAAAATCTTTTTCTCCTAATGATCAGGTTCACAAAAGAGCTTCCTGGACTCTGGCTACAGGATCTTGGCTGCTGTTGGGAAAGTGAGGGAAGCCTTTCAGCCTCAGGAGCCTGACTTTCCACCTCCACCTCCAGACCTTGATCAGCTGCATGTAGGTCAAATTAAAGCATCAATTCAGGTCTTAAAGGGACAACTCTGTCCTCATTTACTCACCAATATGATTCCATCAGGTCAGTGATGATCAGGCTCCTCCCAAACCGCCCCTCCCAGAGGGAGAGGTACCTCCACCGAGACCTCCACCCCCAGAGGAGAAAGACGAGGAGTTCCCTGAGCAGAAAGCCGGTGAGATGGTGAGCGAGCCGATGATGGTGGCGGCCAGGCAGCTACACGATGAGGCCCGTAAATGGTCCAGTAAGGTGAGTGGAACTATTCTGTTTCATTCATCACAACATCATTCCTTGTTGTTCTTTAGAAACACATTATGGTTCAAAAGTTTGGGGTCATCAAGATTTTTTTTTTTCAAGAAATATATACTTTTATTTAGCGTGGACACATTCAGTTGATCAACAATGACTGACTTTTATAATGTTACCAAACATTTTTTATTTCAAATAAACTTTGTTCTTTTGAACTTTCTATTCATCCAAGGGCCAGTCTTTCGGCGTTAAAATAGCACTGTCAGGTTTTACTAAAGACGCGCAGTGACGAATTAGCACTGAAAGGTAGTGGACAGAGTTATGTTTGCACATGACCTTATTGAATATGCATTTATAGGAGTTTCCATTTCAGACGCAAAATTTATGGGAGGAGAGTATTCAAATGAATCACACAATGAGATTTACTAATGTTTGCGTTTGTCAAATTACTGCTATTTGCGCCATTATTTAATGTCCAAAAAAGCATGTCTTAAACTACAGTATTTCGCGCTTGGCTGCAATTATTGTTGCTAGGAGGAAGCACCAGAGAGAACAGAGAGCACGTGGTAGAAGGAAGAAGATTTTTTCCTCGCGTATTAATTTATTTGGAATGCCAGAAAAACACATTATCTGAACATAGTTTGCCAAGCCATGTTATTTTGAATTTGCTTAAGGAAATAAAAGACTTGGAACCTTCAACTAGGAGCAACACAAATCCAGGTCTATCAACACTTCTTGAAACCCTTCATTTTTTCATGTACTTTCATGTAGGATCTTTTTTTTTAATGTACTGTGGCTTCTTTATTTGCAACTACGCTGCACTTAGTGCATTGCGTTTGTCGATATGTAAATAAGATGTCGTGTTCTTTATTTTGCACGTTGTTAGTAAATCACACGGAGAGTTAAACTGAATCTCACAAAGACTGTCAAGATGAAAATGACAAAGTTAATGAAAAAACTAAATTATGTGTTCAAATGTTTGAGATGCACTTTGTGTACTTGTCTGCTTTTTATGATTGTGAAATGTTGCCTTTGTTGAACTCTGAGTGTTTTTGTTGTCTTTAACCTGAAATGTGGAAATCTCTGTGATGATTCCAGTTTCAGGGGGAAAAAGAACGGAAACTGTCATCTATGAAAGAAATGTTTGCATGCTCTAATGTTTTAACAAGTAGACTCATTTTTTTTTACCATAGTGATAGAGCAATACATTACTTTTCTTAGCAGCTTTACCCCAAAAGAGCTTCTGCTATGAAACGAGACAGACAGGACTACCGGAGTTAACTTTAACTAATGGAAAATGTCTTCTACAGTGGATGTGATATCAACTAGAACTAGTGCAGAGCAGATACAAGCTCATTACAACGGCTTGTGTAGCAGTCTACTTCAAATCAGGTGACCATAGTGAGTGTTTGACATACTGGTTGTGTTGTTGTCCTTTTGCGGATATTTCTGTGCTATTTCTTCTATTTCTATAATAGTTGAACAGTCCCTTCGTGCCTTTCTCTTGGTCCTTGTGAAAACTATTTGTTCTCTTGCGTATTAAATGGTCTTTCCCTGTTTGTATCTACACACAGCCTCATTTATTGCCCGTTTAGTTATTATAATATTCACTTTACTAAATTGAATAAAATGTAAAAATTAGGAATAGCAGTATTATTGAAATACTGAGATCTCGCAGATAGATAGACCGATACAATACCATTCGAAAGTTTAGGGTCGGAAAGATTTTTTGTTTTTTTTGAGTATCTTATGCTCACTAAGGCTGCATTTGTTTGTTTGAAAATACAGTAAAATACCATACAGTATTGTGAAATATTATGAGTTTTAAATAACTGTTTTCTATTTGAATATATTTTAAAATGTAATTTATTCAAGTGATGGCAAAGCTGAATTTTTAGCAGTCCTTACTCCAGCCTTCAGTGTCACAGGATCCTTCACAAATCATTCTAATATGCCGATTTGCTGCTCAACAAACATTTTCTTATGTTGTGCTGCTTAATATTTTAGTATTCTTTTATGAATAGAAAGTTTAAAAAAAAGTTTATTTGAAATAGTAATCTTTTGTAATATTACAAATGTCTTGACTGTCATTTTTTAATTGAAATCCATCAATTTAAATAAATTAATAAAATGCATAAAAAAACAACACCTACATTAAACCCAGACTTTTAAATGCATTTTATGGAAATTATGGTCTATATGACTATTTTGGCTGCTATAAATAGCTTTTTTGTGAGAACAGTCTCATAAATGTTAAAAAAAAATCTTTATTCAGTAATAATGAATGGTTGGAAAAGTTAAAAGAAAAATATCAAGACAATTTAAGGGAAAACTTTGAGGACAATCTCTATAAAATAATTGATTAGGAGTATTTTTAGGTTAAGTATCAATTCATTTAATTCAATTTGAAATATAAACTCATTGTAACACAATCTGTCAAAGCTATTGCATTTCAACTTTTTGGGAGCTTTGCTTGTTTGCTCTCTGTCCAAATTAAAATCCCAGTTTCTATCCTCAACTTTGAGTGAGAATAGATCAGTTTCATGATTTTCAGTTGACATTATAAATGCGGTGGCAGACGTTACCGAGCAGGACCCAGAATGCTGCCCCTCCCAGCTATCCTAAACCCAGATGTTCCCACAATCATGTCGTCCTGGGAATCTCCATGCAGTACCTCGTACTAACTCTGTCCTTCTTTCTCCATGCTGGCTCCCTCCTCCCCCTCCTCCCCAGCCTGCCCAGCCTGAAGTGACAGACGAGGGTTTTGAGGCCGCTGAGGCGGAAGTAGATATAGACGATGAGGATGAATTCACAGACAACGAAGATGATTTTGAGCCAGAGCTACTCTTAATGTCTTCCAATCAGCCAGTTAACCAGCCCATTTTGGCTGCTGCGCAGACTTTGCACCAGGAGGCTAGCAAGTGGTCCAGTAAGGTACTCTGTTTTCCGGCCCTGGCGGGCCACAGCATCCCTTCTGCATCCAGATATTACTGTGGGAATGCTGAAACCAGATAGCTGCTGCTGCTGCTGTTGTTGCTTCACACTTGGGTCCGGTGTGTTTTTTTGCTGCTGGGGTTGCCAATGACCGCGACTGGAATGGCAAGTTTGTTGTGCATTTCTTGGACAAACTGATACTGGCTTCACAAGTCACTTCCCTGCTCATTTCTGATAGTTGTCACGCCTCTGTGCCCCGATTTAAACAAGGAGCCATTCACTCAACCGCTGCTGCCAAACACTCTGCTTTTGCAAACCTGTGAAGCCATGGATGACAGTTTCCCAATGACTTCGGAATTACACGTGTTGAAGTCATGTCACATGCCTGTTTGTTTGTTGCACACTTTTTCTAACCATTTAAATGAACCATGTCAAAGCAATTGTAGGATGTTACATTTTAACACAAACTTTGCATGCCTGTGTATAAACATAACTGTCTCACTAAATGATTATGCAGAATTCTTTTTTTATTTTTATAATTATGATAAATTTGTTAGATGGGCACCATATTGTTCACCAGCTGGAGGAAAATACAGTAGATTCTACAGAGCCCCTAAAGTTATGTATGCAGAAAAAAATGGCCTCAGAGTTTCTTGTGCACACAGGAGAACTGCGGAAACGTTAAGGCCTTGTCCACACGTATACAGGTATTTTTATAAACAGAGTTTTTCCTTCTTCCGTTTTAAAAAAAAAATCTTCATTCACACAAAAAACGCAAACGCATGCTATGAAGCACTGTCAAGAGCATGCCAAACCAACAGGTGGTGATATAATCCCAACCGTAAAGCCATGTTGGCCAATCAGAAACCTGAAAAAGTTTCCAGTAGGTGGAGATAACAGTGCATGCTTCAACGTCACAAGCCAAAATCTCCGGTTTCACTGTCTACACGATAACACTACAACCAAGGTTTTTGAAAATCTTCAGTCCTGCAGGACTTTTAAACAGTTTCAGTAACCTGATGCTACGTTTGCGTTTGGATGAATGGCCAAACGGTGTAGAAAAGCTGCGGTTTTGAAAATAACCACGTTCGTGTGGGCAGGGCCTAATATTTCCGTCATAAAATCTTTTTTAAAAACAATAGTAATTTTTATTGTATAATCTTCTAAACTTTTTTCTTGCAATTATGAGATATAAACTCTCAATTGCAAGGAGGAAATTCAGAATTGTAAGATAAAAAGTTCCTTTAATTACGTTTTGGAAACAAAAGAGATAAAAACTCAGAATTCTGAGAAAAATTCAAAATTGTGAGATATAACTGATGGCATGAAAAAAACATGATGGGAAACACCCACACCGGAAAAGTATATTTACAAAACAGTAGCAAGCATACAGATGCTTTTCCGTGTGCACAGAAAAATGTTTTGTTCACATGTATTTATTTCTCATATTTTTTCCTACAAATGTGAATTCAGAAGACATGATAAACCTATACTAATTTCAGTAAGGCATGACTGATGTGCACTGGATGAAAATGACATGATTCTAAACACCATTTGTTTGTCTTTTGACATTGTCAAATGTTAAGATATAGAAGTTAGATACATAGATCTCCTCATCAATCACAGATTAAGAACAGGCAAAAGTGATCTACATGAACAGCAACCGACTCTATAGGAAGGAACAGTATGTAGTTATTTTAGATTTTACCTGTGTTTGCCAAAGTACGTCTGTTATCAAACCCTTATTTTAAGTCCTAATGCTATGTCCACATGGGTTTTTTTCCTCTTAGGGTAATGACATCATTGGAGCAGCTAAGCGCATGGCCCTGCTCATGGCGGAAATGTCTCGTCTAGTGCGTGGAGGCAGTGGGAATAAACGTGCCCTCATTCAGTGCGCCAAAGACATCGCCAAGGCCTCCGATGAGGTCACACGGCTGGCTAAAGAGGTAGCCAAACAATGCACTGACAAACGGATTCGCACAAACCTCTTGCAGGTCAGTGGCACAAATATCAAATAGTTTTCCTTATCAAGTACATTGCTCCTCTGTGAACTCTGGAATGTTTATTCCAGGTTTGTGAGCGTATCCCAACTATTAGCACTCAGCTGAAGATCCTGTCCACAGTAAAGGCCACTATGCTGGGACGTACAAACATCAGTGAGGAAGAATCTGAGCAGGTGAGGACACAAGGCACATCTTTAATAAAGGTTATCTTGGATTGGATTGGATTGGAATTAAAATGATTGTGTTTGGTCCTAAGGCCACCGAGATGCTTGTGCACAACGCGCAGAACCTCATGCAGTCCGTGAAGGAGACGGTCAGAGAAGCAGAAGCTGCCTCGATCAAGATCCGCACAGATGCAGGGTGCACTCTTCGCTGGGTCCGAAAGACCCCCTGGTACCAGTAAACTGAGGACCAGTTGATTTCCATTAGTAATTTGAATTCTTGCCTTTTCAAACATTGTGAGATGTGATAAGGGGTGGCAGATGGAGAAAAAGCACCCTCTCTGATTCTTAAACTTTAGAACATTAGTGTTCGGCTCAAGTTTCAGGGTGACTGGTATTACTTATTTTTATTTACTTGCTGGTATGGGTACTTAGAACACCTCCGCTGCTCCTTACGCAGGCTATTTTTGTCCTGAAAGTTTGCTGTTGTTACCTTTATCGCACACTCCTGAGGTATAGTGTAGGAGTATACAGGAAGCAAATTTTTAAATATATATTTTTGGTATGTTGGGTTGCCAAATTCCAGGTATATATATATATATTTATTTTTTTTTTGCATGAAAAAGTTTTCTATTTTGTATCGGAGAAAAATGGCATGATGCCTCTCTCGAACAGTGTTGGAGTTCATGATGAAATTTACTTTAAATTAGTTTTTGACAATGAAATTTTCTTATTGAAAATGTATATATTTATATTTCTTATATCTCATCAGAACATGATCACAGATCACTTTTTAGTCACAAATATACAACACATACAATGTTGTAAGTTTTACTTTGCTATTCAAAAACCCTATGGCTGGTTGTTTTTGAGTTATAATTCACTATAATTAACTGTTCTTTGCTCATATTTATAATTAACTTTTGCTTAGCTATTTATTAAATATGACAATGCCTATTTTGATGGGTCGTGCCATTACACAAATGTATTTTGCATGGCATGGTTGATGCCAAAGATCGTTTTTTTTACACTTAATATCCATTAGCTATCAAAGAACACATCGATCATGTAAATTTACATAGACATGCGAAAGCTTGAATAGTTAGCACTGTAATTCTTCATACTTCATTCACACTTAAGTTTGTGAGAGAGTGAATGATTATTTAAATTTGTTAAAAGAAAAGCACAATCCTCACAACAGTTGAACTGTTCTCTTAGCTCAGTCTTTTTACGGTTTATGGCTGTAATTTTGACGTTTCGGTGTGATTGTGTTTGCAACCGTAGAATTTTGATGACGAAAAACTGTCTTAATGTTTTTGCCCATTTAAATAGAATGGGTAACAAGACCCAGGTGGTTTGTTTATATGTAATACCTATGAGTTTGGAGATACAGTTTACCCAAAAAAAGTCTATCAACACCCTCATGTAGTTCTAAAACTGAAAATGTTTTTGTCTATGCAATGAAAGTTCATGGGGTCCAAAACATGTTGTTTGGGAGCCCAATGACTTTCAATGTATGAAGAAAACTTTTTCTAAATATCATCTTTTGTGTTCCAGTCATACAGGTTTTGAAGGACATGAGGGTGAGTAGACAGCAGATTTTTAGTTTTTGTGTGATCTATCGTTTTAATGACAGTAAATTTACAGTATAGAATCAAATGTGTGGAAATTGTGCAGTCATTCTATGAAAAACTCAGTAGCACAAGCTTATCTCTCTGAATTCTCTGTACAGCTACAAGAACACTATCATGATGCTTCACTGCCTTGCATTCACTTAAAAACTCTTATCTACAACATATACATTTGAAAGAGTACTTTTTCAGCCCCCAATATAGTGCCTCGTTGTGAAAGTTTACAGGGCTGTATTTGTATGTGAAATAGCATGTTGTGGGTTCTGATGACATTTAGAAAGGGTGAAATTACTGCTTTGTGAATGTATATATGACACTAATGTTGACTTTTTTCAGTGTCACATAGAATATCTTACACATATCTTATGTGCCTCAGATTAATAAAAAAAAATCTGTTAAGGTGTTTTGTTTGGATACTTCATTCCCCAAATATGTCAATAAAGGGATAAGTGTACTTTCCAATTTTGTCAAACATATTCAAGTGAAGCTATAATAAACAGGTATTAGTCAGAAGTGGAAACACACAAAAAAGACATTTTGTTCACAAACTTTATAAATCTGAAGACTTTTGGTTTAAATACATAACTTAAAATGCAGTTATGCAGTTCCCTTGACATTTTACAAAATAATGCTATTGTAACTTTGTGTGCAAATCCATAAAGCTTCATTAAGGTGGCAGACCTGCATATCTAGCTCACTGGAGCTCATAAGGGCTCCATAGCCATAGTGCTTGTATGTGGCAAACTACTTCAATTGTAAATTGTCTATTAAGCAGATGCAGCCTCTATTCATCTATTAGCAGTGATGTGCTTGTGTAGTAGATTGCATCCTTGTAAAAATGTCCTGCTATAAGCATGACTGTTCTTTTAAAGAAAGGCCATTTGAATGTGTGAAGCCTCAAAATATATATTTTTTTCATTCAAAGGCCACTGAACTGGCAAATAAATTTAAATTAAAAAAATAAGGCCTGTGAATAGGAGCAGAAACTCTCAAGTATTGTTTTGTGACAATATCAAAGACTGTAGAGCAGTATTGTGATAAATGTAATGTGTTTCTGGCAAAGATTTACCGTACCTTAAATCTAACATAGTACAGTTTTAATACATTAATGGAAGGTTGTTTATATGAAGTAAAAGATTCCCAAAGCAAATGCTCTCTGAAAAAGAATTTCACTTCTCGCAAACTGCCAGTAACTTCCCACAAAACAAGAAAGATAAATATTACAATAACGAATGTAACTGCCACGTTTTAACAAAATAAGGGAGATTGTGCACAAGGTTGCAATCCTGAATGGCACCTCTAATAAACTTTTGGCATATGCTTGTGATTCTCCGCAGCTGGCCTCATGTCCTGACCTGGAACTTCCCAGCTTTGGTCACATATTTCACACCCTTGAATGGCTTATATTTCTCTCCGTACATGTCTAGACGGTTGACTTTCAGTCCTATGAAGCAGAAGAGAGTGAAATAAGCATAACTGTATTTATGTAACACATTTTAAAACAGGCCCTTTACATTAGTCTGAAAATAGGATTTTTTTTGTTTTTCTAAGGATTTTGCACCAAAACTTAAGGTATGCCATATCGAAGTCATTGTTCAAATAAGCAAATCTGTGACACTTACCATGTGAACACCCTCTCTACAAAAGATCAGATTTCTTTCAATATCATTCTCATTGCAATCTCAATGCTCATTGGATCATATGATCATTCAAAAACATTTATTTGAAATAGAAATGTTTTGTATCATTATAAATGTCTTTACGGTCACATTTAACAAATTGAATGTATCAAATTAACTTTTTTATTCATTTTTAAAATGATTCTAAACCTTTGATGGTATTTCAGTGATTACATACAAACATGTGGAAGGAAATTAAAAATTTAGGAAAAAAAAAAGTGAACAAATAGTAAATGAAATAGGGTTACAGCATCTTATTGTGCTTTTTAAAAGTGTGTTAATAACAATAGTGCTTTATCACAAGGTCCTGCTGGCAATGAATAACAACCAAAGCTGATAAAGGACCCTAGCCTACCTGAGATGGCTAGCTGCTGGATTTTCAGGTCAATGTTCAGACTCGGGTTCTCCTCTGGTTTAGGAGCTCCAGACTGCAGACTTAGGCTTCCTTTCAGATTGGGCAGCTTCTGGGGGTTAAGTTTCCCTATATCCCACACCAAAATCTACAAGACAACAGTCAGAACAATTAGCCAAAAGCAGTGTTTCAAATGATCAACAGCTGCTAAAATAACACGACTGCAAAAAATCAAATTGCATTTGACCTTTGTGACGGGGTCATAGTTGTAGGTTCCCTGAGTTGCATTGAGGTTGGCACTGAGAACCACTTTTGGCATGTGTACGGTCACAACCAAACACTCCACAGTCTTTCCCATGGTCTGCTTAGGACCCACAGTGATGTCCATTCTTCCTGAAGATCCAGTCTCAAAGAAGCTGATGTTCTGCTTCACATATACCGGGATTGCTACAAGGCTGCAAAAACAGGTTAAAAACTTCTAATCTGCAATATCTAAATATCTTTAATACATGTTTCAGGTTTACTGCTTAACTATTTGTTTCAGATCAACACTCTGCTTACTTCTGCGCACTGATGTGATACGACATGAGCTGAAAGTTTCCATCGGGGGGAATGAAGGAGATAACTCTTTCACTTTCCCATCTCTTATAACGGACACAAGGATGAAAACTCACGTCGTCCAGGAGCCTGGGGTTCTGTGGATGAAGAACACATAGTTGTGTTAAACATGTTTTGCTGAAAACATTAATTTTTAAAGCTACACAAATGCCCTTGATTCAAACGAGATCATAAAAGCGAAGAAATGTTGTTTAAAATGTGCCACAGCTCAGAAAAAATATTTAACAACCAATGGATAGATTCAATTCTCCACCCTGTCGCTAGATTGGTCTCATCACAATTTGAAATATAATTAATGGCACAAAAAATAGAATTATTCAAAACAGAAAAAAAAGAGAGATGAATATGATTAAGTGGCCTCACCATAAATGAGAGAGTAAGGTCTGGCATTCCAGAGAGCTTGACACAAGCATCAATAACCCCCTGGATTTCTGCAAAGACTGTAGTTCCTAAAACAGAAGAGAACACCAATATTAATCTTAAAAGGAAATACATACCTTCAGTTTAATGCATTCACATAACTTGTGAAATCAAAGTACCAACAACACTCTTACCAGACTTATCCAAGATGGCATCGATTTCTTCCACCACATCAAAGTAAGCCTCATTATTGGTATATTTCACCCCTGCTCTTCTCCATGGGATAGTGGAGAGCTGACCAGTAGGGAGTGTTTCGCCAACATTACTACTGCCTGAGGGTTATAATTCAGATTCTCAACATCGCACAGCCATGAACAAACTACTCAGGAATGTGGTGTTTTACCTGTGATGGTGTTGACCATCGACCGCAGGATTGTGGGAGGTCTGATGAGTTCTTTCAAGATGTTGGATTCTGTAGCGAGGGGGAAGCCGTTATCCAACATTTCCTCCAAGAGCTCATAGACTATGACCACATTGTCCTTGATCGTGGTCTCAGAACATTCTCCAAAATAGTCCTACATAAAGGATTATAAACACCATATTATTCAGCACACAATCTATACAAGACATCTACAATAAAACGTACACCAAGTTTGCTTAATTCAAACTTTTGACCGTAGTCCATGTTAGCATATGTTTTCGCAGCTACACAGTTAGTGGGTTATTGATACCTGAAATGTCTCTGCGACTCGATGCAGAAATTCTATTACGAAGAGTGGAGGCACTTCTGTTTGGATGACAGAAACAAAGAAGATCTTCTCACGGTAGATGTTTATGAGATAGTGATGAGGGGTGCGGATGACAGGAGGCACATTGTCAGGTTCCACTGCCTTCTCTCGTGCTTCGAAAAAATAATCGCAGACGGAGCGGCTTATGACACTCTTCCAGTGTTTCTCCAGGAATAAATCGCCAGCATTGTTTATCAGAAACAAGCTGTGAATCATGATGAGGGCTGTGAAATAGGACAATGAGAATGGGAGTCACGGTGCTAGCAGCAGATATGAGCTACTATGTTATTCCAGTTTGGAGAGGAATATGCCTGGAACTTTTTTAACACTGGTTATAAAAATAACATTTAAAAAAGGGTTGTTGTGATAGTACTTTAAATTAATAATCAAAATGTACTATGAGAACTTTTAGGTAAACTCACCCACAAATTAACATCCACATCCATTTTTAAAAAATAATAACTTTTGAAAAAATTATAGTGAGCAGGGGTTAGATCTAAATGCTGTTCATTGTGCACTTTATAAATTACATTTCAGGTCCTGAGCTCTCTGTATTTTATCAGTAAATTAAAACTTCAGAACCTAGATTTCTTTCAAATCTATCATAACTGATGGTAAACAAACTTGTAACATATATATTACTATAATTTTAAAAGGGAATGCAGGACAGGGTGATCGCTAATTAAAACATTAATCCCTCAGAGAATAATAAAAACAAAAGCAGAAAAGTAATGTTCCCTGCAGAAAGAGTTACAGGATATCTTACCGATTATTTAAGACAATAATATTCAGTCGAACAAACACAGAGAGTCGGTTGTTCATAACTACACATATCTAAACTTATTTAAATAGAACGTACCTGTAGACAGCTGTCTTGATTGATGTTTTCAGGCAGGATCCCCGCTTGCAAATGTGGCAGATGTGTCATGCGTTCAAATCTAAGCCTGTCGCCAATTTATATTAAAATAGATTTAAAACACAAACACTCGCTCCTTGTAAAAAAAAATAAAAAAATCTTAAGATCAAAGACGTTTAACATTGCCTCTACAAAGCATGTGTTTATTTTATATGTTTATATTAGCTTGGAATGTATTTTTTATTCCGGCAACACACAGGGGCAGCTATGTGTCAGGCCAGAATCATTTCGTCGAGTCGGTTCTTTTGAACAACTATTTTCAAAGAACAATCAAATGAACAGATTCACTGGCTCTCTATTTATTATCACGTGGTTCCTGCCGTGTAGGATTAAAGTTTCCTGAAGTTTATTAAATATGTGGGTTATTTAAAAATTAATACATTTGCAGTAGGATAGGTGTAGCATTTTTGCTATTTGTCTATTAAAGTAACTTTCATTCAGTTAGTCAAATCTTCGGTTCACTCGCGTTCTTTACTGACCCACTGAACAGAGAATCGAATGCTTTTATAAGCAGCTCACTCATCGGGCCTCAACTCATTACGAAACCGATTAATTCAAGAGAGACGATTCTCAGTTCAAATGGGTCCGTGAGAACAGCTCGGACCGTTTCAGTCCGGTTCGTGAAGGAATAGTTCCGCGCGGTTTTGTGAATCGACTCAGTCAAAAGATTCGATTCAAAAGAACTATCCGACAACCGCGCCTTCAGATTCTTCATTCAACAAGGTGAAGGTGCCTGCCGCCTGGAGAATATTTGATAGAGCACTATCACGCTACAGCATGTCGTCCGATGAACCTAAAGCCAAAAGGATTAAACTCGAGGAAAAAAAGCTCAGGTAACGTTACAGCAAACACAAGCATCGGTTGAACAGAGAAGAATGACAGAGTCAAACCGTGTGTTTGGTAAATTGAACACGGGGCGGTTTGTTTGCGAGGACTTTTGAGTCAGAGGTCTAGTCTGCGTGTCATTTAAAGTCCACGTGCTTCAGTGCTTTCTCTCAAAACCACATTGTCGTTGCATTAAACAGGAATGTATCAGGCATTTTCCAATTATAGAGCAATTCCGATGAATCGGTTCGGTTTTGCTGCATAAACCGGTTACTCGTGATCATGGGGCATTTTTATGAGTGAACGATATCCAGAGCATTACAAAATCTCTTAAATTATTCATAGTGTACGTATGATGAATACTTGAACAAACCGTTGTCCTTGAGTGTTTTATATCGACAACTGGAGTGCGTCCCTCCGGCTCCACGTGTTTTTGTTATGCCGGCTCTGCTGGAAAAATAAGTTTTCCTGCTGTCACTATCACAACAGTAAGTCACACTCACATTAATACATGCACGCATTAAAAAAATGCATGAACACACCATATAGTTGTCGTTTAGTTTATACCCACAAAATGTGGGTATTTCTGTCCCAATCAGCAGTCGATGCTGCTGCGCGTTCAGCCAATCAGCAGCGAGGCACGCGTTTGTCTGAGTCCTAACATTGCAGACCGCTGTCTGGCCGTCAGTAAACTCCAGTAATCATCACCTCAAGCCATCCTCATGCCTACAGCCAGGTAGGGCTAAACTGGATAGCCATAATTGTGTCACTCCACAATGTAAAGGGGAACAGTTTTTCTAACTCAAATAGCATGTCGTTTTAATAGAATTTGGTGATTGTTTTGGATAATGGAAGTTTACAAGATGTGATGCTATATTGTTTTCTGGATAGTTTGCTTATTTATCCTGTTTTTGAGATGGCTGTTTTTTTTTTACTTTAAGTTGTACAGAGATAGTTTTAGTCACTACAGACATTTTATTTCTATATTTCTTTATGCATTGAACAGCACCCCCTAAACATCTGTTTTAGAGCACCACAAGCTTCACAAACTCCCACACTGACACATCTGTGCATATTCACATGTTTCTCATGACTTCCAGTAAACAATTGTCTTTCTTTGCATGTAGGAGTGCAAACGATCATTTAGACAATTTTAGTTGCCTGCTTTGTGTTTCATTCCTTGTATTTTTTGGAAGTGTGGCCTCATTTGTTTACATTAATAATAGAGAATAATATATTATGGAAAAACATGCAGACTTTTGTCATTCCTCTTTGCAAAATTAGTAATTTTATCACATCTGTCAACAATAGATTAGAGGCAATGTTTCAGGGGGGGCTCCACCACATGTTTCCCCGAGGGTGAATGAACGGTCAGCCACGTGCTTGAATACTTTGGCTTGTTAGATGTGTTGACTGTCTAATGCTTTCTTTAATGTTTCAGTGCTTGTTTGAAACATTTATGACATGCTTTTCTGCTTGAAAACTATTTGTGTCTGGCTAAACAGATGCTGAGTGTTTCTGTATCTGACTGATAGACAAAATAGCTAGATTTAATATAATATCTAGATCTGGATTTCATTAAAAAGCAATGCTTGCATATTTCAAATTGTGTAATGTGCTGTAGTTTATGCTCAAATTGATCTTCTATGCTTATGCTGAATTTCAGTTATGAAAAGTCCCTCAAGACAAAAAATGCTTGAGTTATGCACATTTTTTACATTTTTGTTGGTCAGAGTAATGCCCATGCTATCTTTAGAAGACACATCATCCAAGTGAATCACAAAGGCCCTGTGCATATGCTTTTAGTGTAACTATGCTTACATCTGTTGTCAGGACTACTCATGTCTTGTTTTTTTTTTGTTTTTTTCAGTCAAAATGCCCTTTTCGGGATGGGAAACCCCCTGCTTGACATCTGTGCTGTTGTGGACAAAGACTTTCTAGACAAGTAAGTCACATCTTTCTTTCAAATCAATTTGATTTGACTGGGCACTGCTGTATATTTGCTTTTGTATCAGTGTGTCGTGTCAGCATTTTGTCTTGGGTGACGTGTGACCTAAAACCTCTTTTTTTAACATGTCACCGAGTGGTTGAGCTTTGGTCAACCTATGTTAGTTTTGAAAAGACGTTTGAAGCCAGGTAGCTTTTGGGTTCATAATATTATTTATAAAGAAATCAAACATAATAGGTATAATAGGCCAAGTGTCCTTGTTCTTTAAAGAGGTGGCATGTGCCATGGACACTCTGTGGGTGAGAGGAAATCTCCTGCTTGACACGTAGGCCTACTCACACAGTGCCATTCCAGCACTAGTCATAAAACAATACCCCCTCCATTACATAACCTCAAACCCACTGGCAGTGCCCGACTTGCCATTAGCGTCTTTGCCTTACCATGACCGTGAGATGGCACGCTTAGAGCGGTTTCACTAAACAGATGTTTTCAGCTGCGGGCAACCTGATCTAACCTTTCTGAACCATTTAAAAAAAAATGTGCATGTCTAATTGGTTTTATCTGTTTTTACGGTCACTTTATTTGTCAGTACTTCATGCATAAATGTATAAGCTGATCAGATCTTCAATACCACGATTTAGGTGCCCTTGAGCAAGGCATCGAACCCCCAACTGCTACCCGGGCGCCGCAGCATAAATGGCTGCCCACTGCTCCGGGTGTGTGCTCACAGTGTGTGTGTGTGTGTTCACTGCTCTGTGTGTGTGCACTTTGGATGGGTTAAATGCAGAGCACAAATTCTGAGTATGGGTCACCATACTTGGCTGAATGTCACTTCACTTTATCAAATCGCAGAATATACCAACCAAGTCACATTTTGTAAATAGAAATGTTTTTAAACAATCAAACAGCAGTTTATTGGCTCTTAACTGTCAGCACTATTGCAAACAGGATAATCTTAAAACTGCTGTTTCAGACAGAACAGCCGGACCTGTGGCAGACTTTGACTGTAATGATTTCCATTCGATTTATTATGAAGTGTAAAGCAGTTTATTTAGTTGCATAACCTGTTGTTTGCAGGGCAGAGTCAAAGAATAGATTACTAAGACGCGTTAAGAGCTCACTAGGCTGTCTATTTAATGTTTAGATATTGGCCAGCACATGATTGACCACATACAAATATAAAAAGACTTTCAAGATAATGGAAAAAAGAGTTACTTGAGCAATCACCTAAATCTCAGTAATGCCACTTATTTTGTTCTCTTAAAATATTATTCATGGACCGATTAAGGTTTGATTCCGTAGGTTAATTTGTTATCCTTTCATTTCATTTGAGAGAGAATCTTAACAAGATCCCTAACAGTTTACCTGCATATAAACTACTGTTTAAAAAAAGATTGCTTAAGGTTTTCAGTTTTTCAAAAGAAATGCTCACCAAGGGTGCTTTTATTTGATCAAAATACAGCAAAACTGCTATTTTGTGAAATATTGCAATTCAAAACAATCTATTAGAATATATTTTGAAATGTAATTTATTCCTCTGATGGCAAAGCTGAATTTTTTTAGCATCCATTATTCCAGTCTTCAGCATCTCATGATCCTTTAGAAACAAGTCTCTTTAAGACTAAACATTATAAATGTTCTTACAGTACTATCTTTTACCGTAAACAACAACAAAAACTTTTAAAGTAGTGTAAGTAATACTCAAAAGTCATTTCATTGTTTTTGCTTTGCCTCAAATATTTTTTATTGTTGTTTCATAAGACCTCCAATAGTTGCGATGAGTCAGTTTCTAGTTCCATAATCCTCTTCAGATGTAAAATTTTACCTTATTAGATGAGCTGTTATGGCCCTTTGTACCACAAACGCAGACTACAGACAGTTGGTTTCCATTTTTAAAAGTACACCAAGTTCATGTTTTTCTGTTACGCATGACTCATAATTGACCATGCTTTTGGATGGATTTAGACACAGTGATCAGCTGAAATGAAATAGGCAAATTATTGTACTCGCTTCCAAAGGCGTTTTAAGTTGAAGTGATTATGGCTCAACGAAAGAAGCTTTATTTCTTGTTAGGCCTAATACCTTCACCCACACAGCCATCTTACTAAAATAAGCTGCCATGATGGTTTATTTTGGCTAAGAGCACATTTCAAGATGATTAGCTGCACGTGACAACAAAATATGGTACAATGAATTACTTTAGACAAGGAGTTTTTTTTTTTTTATCTTTTTGTATTTTATGTCACTGAATGAAAAAAAAAGAGAAACATTTTAACCTAATGATTTTTTAGATTTTTTTTTGGTGTGTTCTTGATGAGTAGATCTGGTGTTACGAAGATGCTTTTTGTGTCTTACAGGTATGGACTCAAGCCAGATGACCAGATATTAGCAGAAGAGAAACACAAGGAAATGTAAGTGTCTTTTTACAGGCTGTTTTGGTATGTTAAGTGGTATTTGAAGGCTGATGATAGATATTCAACCCTTCATATGAATAGAGAAAATCTATTTCTAGTGTTTGTGAGAATAGCTCTCAAACTGGCACGTGGCATAATCTTCCCTAGTGTAATTTCTTATTTAGTAGCACTCAGTGAGTAGCACGTGTGTTAAAAGATTTTCTACCCATGGCTGTATGCCAACAAAGTAATTTCACTTCATTTCGTCTTTAGAGAATGTGAGATCTCCTCAGGAGGGAAGTGCCTGTACGATGCATTACCAAAGCACCATTGTAGTGTTGTTGCCATCTTTTGTATTGATGTTACTCCATGTTGATTAGCATCTGATCTAAACGATTGATCCTCTTTAATGCAAAGATTAGAAGGATGTTTAATGCATTAGTAGGATACTGACAACTCTGAATTATGTTCAGACAGCTGGATTCATCTGATCCCACTTCCCTTGATCTTATCATGTGTGAAAGCACTGTTTGATAAGACTGAAACTGTACTCTTTGGTCTCTGCAGTGAATCCCATAATGATTAGACCCTCAGAGATGGAGACAGTGATTTAATATGTGATACTGAGAGTGTGGCACCGGTAATTTCAGCGTCAGGGGAAGCTCGCAGTAGCTTTAGGGTAACATGCACTTTTGTTTAAACATTTTGATGGTCATAGTTAGATCATAAAATGCTTATGCACCATTCTGCTGCTTTAGCACAATCCAGCGTAGATCTGTATTCAATTCTGCTGTCGTTTCTGAGTGGCTAGAAAAGTTTAAAGTGCATTTGCTCAACATACTGTACAGTACGTCCTGTTTTTGGTAATGGGTTTAGGGGTCAGTCGAAAGCCTTAGGAAGTACAACAGGGAATTTATTGTTTACTGTATGTAATTGCATGTAATTTGGGATATATTTAACTTGTTTTCCTTCAGTGTAGATAGTTTGGAGAACTTCCTTTTTTACCCGGTATATACTCCTCCTCATTCGTCTTGGTTTGGAAATCGTTGATGTCCAGTCATATTTGGTCGGAAGGCACCAATTGGATTCTGGAATGGACATAGTTTGATAAGTGGGCTTATTGATGTTGCAAAAAGTTACTGAAGTACAATGAATTTAATACGTTTTAATGTTGTTTAACACACTGATTGTTGATAGTGCCCCCCCCCCACCAAAAAAAAAAAACAAACAAATTCAAAACAATTCACTAGACAAAAATACCATAAAACAGTTTTGAAACTTGGTGAAAATTATAATAATTATTTAAATGTATTATTAGTTTAATAATTAACTTGAAATGTTACAAATGTGCATTATTATGTGTAGAAATTAGCATTAAAGGGATATTTCACCCAAAAATGAAAACCATCATCATTTACTCAGCCCAAAACCTGTCTGTTTCCTGAAACAAACCTGAGAGTTTCTTTCATATGTTGAATACAAAAGATGATATTTAAAAGAATTTAGAAGATCCAAACAGTTCTGGGTTCCAATTGACTTCCATAATTAGGAAAAAATACTATGGAAGTGAATGGGGACCATCTGATGTTTGATTACCAGCATTCTTCAAAATATCTTCTTTTATGTTCAACATAAAAAAGAAAATCATACAGGTTTGTAATGACATGAGGTTGAGTAAATGATGACAATTTTCATTTTTGAGTGAACTACCTTTAACCAAGATTAGTAAATGCTGTAAAAGTGTTCATTTTTAATTCAACTGTTAGCATATAAAAACTTTGTCAACAGAACTTCATATGAAAACAACTATGGGTTAACGATCATTGCATCTGTTTATGTAACAGTGGACCTTTAAAAAAAAATCTATTCCAAGGATTAGTCAAAAAAAAGTGCAATTTTCTCTTTCTCCACTATATGTTTATGATTACACTGTATTATGTATTGTAAATGTTAAATATAAACACTGATCACACGATGACGTAAATATTTTTTATTGTTTTTCCAAAAAACACTATGGTCATAGGAAATGTTTGGCTGTCCAGATCACACTGTGGTTGTGTGTAACAAGCTCTTCTCAGAAATTCTTCCCAAAGGTTGTAGGGTTGTTTTTGTTTGGATTCATAGATTATAGTGTTTAAGTTGAGATTGAGCCGAAAGACATGGATCAGACAGAGACCTTTTGCCCTGTATTGGTTTACTCAGCTGCGCTGTGTGCTTCCTCTTTCTCTCTCATCTCAACAATGCATCACTTCAGCATGCACAATGTAATGCATATGATCATGAGGGGACCATCTGTCATTTACATGTCTGTAAATCATTGGACTGTTCCTTCTTGGCTTATGTGTGACATTAACACTCATTCAGTTTGATAATGATTATATTCTGTAGGCCAGTAACCTCAAACCTTGCTAAATGTTTGATTCAGCCATAAAGTGTTGCTTTGCAGTGTTTGGATGCTTAATCTAGGTTGCTTGTGATGATTCCGGTGGGAACCAAAGCTCTAGTCACTGACTGTTATGTTTGAAGCTGTGGGCCTCTCTCCATTGGCCTTGTATGAAGAGAAATGAATGTGGCCTACCACTGAGAAAAAGCAAGGACAACCCTACATCCCACTGTGTTTAAAGAATTCAGATGCTTAAATTGGTCCAAGCAAAAAAAAAAAAAAAAAAAAACACACACAAAAGTGAGAAAAGGCCTGTAATCTGCCTAAAGCAGTGTGGAGGCGTATGTCAACCTCTAAACCTTAAAGAATTTGATCCAAAGCGCCCATTGTGGTGGCAGCTCTGAATGTCACTTCTTTCAACGACTTTCACAGTCGACTCGGTGTGCAGTTTTTTTTAAAACCACTTTCTCTTCATGTACATGTTCCTTTTTAAATTTGATTTGTGCAGCGATGTGTGTTCAGTTCATTTTCCGACCACTTCAGGCTGAAAGGATCTGATTTGGTGAGTCTGCAGTATTATGTATGCACTCCGACTCTGTTCTCTTTCATTGTCCTTATCAGAGATTTTGGCCTGACACAAAGGTAAAACAGCCAGTGAGCAACAGGTGGAGAGGCCAGACATGCTCTTCATAATCACAACACTTGATAAACCTGCTATATATGATTCAACCGTGCACATTTAAAGCACATTTAACCCAGTCTCTGTCCCTCTGCCTTGTTGCTTTTCTTTGACCCATGTTAAAACCAGTAGTGTAATCTTAGTTTTTTGTAGAACTGTTTGAATTTGTTGTAACTAGCAAAGTGCAATACATTATACCTTACCCTTTTTTAAGGCTGATATTAGGGAGCTTTTATTTGATTAATATTGGTCAATATGAGATATTTTGCATGCTAATTTCCTGTTTTTTTTTATCTTTGACACTACCTTTGCTTTTACTCGCTTAAAGTTAATCTTAAAAAGAATAAGTCATTTGACACTAAGGATTTTTTTTAAAATGTAGATAACTGCAAAACGTAAATTAAAATAAAAGTAAATATCCATATTTCCGTCTGTACATGCTGTAGATGTAGATTTGTAGAAAGTTATATATATATATATATATATATAATATATTTTTTTATTTTTATTTTTTCATATTTTCATTTTATTTAATTTTAATTATTTTTTATTGCATTTTATTTGATTCAAACATTGTTCATCATTAGTTGTAAAAAGTTTTGTTTGTACTGCTTTGTCAGCATTTAATTTCATGAGTACAGTAACAGCTGAGGCCCTGCAGTGTGTGGTGCTAAACATCTGCATTTAGCCATTACTATCTTCACAATATTGTCCAACCTCTCAGAGCTTAATGCTTAAATATAGATTTTTGCATTGCATATTTCTGTTCATTTACATTATGGGTCATTTGGACTGTAGAGTGTTTTTTTGTTTTTATATATCACAGACAGATGCCCTGGCGTTTTGCTGTAGACTGTCTGGGTGTATGCTGGCATTCATTGGTCCCCATGTGATTTACGAGGCCCTGAGGCAGCAGAGTGCAGTCACCAATCACTGTACTCCTGTTACAGCTTCAGCAGTCTTCAGACTGTGTGTGGTGTTCATATACAGTGGTTGGTTTTCTATTGTCAGCATACAGTGTACATTTACTAAAGGTTCCCATCTGTCTGGTTTCCTTTAATCTGTTCATATAACATTGTATCATTGTAACAGTGCATTTGGGTGAAGGAAAATCATGGTAAAATTCAAAAATACCTTTCACAATTTGTTTACAGATTACACTTTATCTACTGCAGTTAAATTCAGTCATTAACTACTAACTATAATGACCTATGAAGTGGCCAAATATTTTTTTGGTGCCATTTTAAATGTTTTTTTTTTTTCTTTTAACATCCTTAGAAGCTTTTAAGAACCAGATTGTGTAGTTAGAGCATCTACCAGCAGGGGCTTAACTGAACAATGTTATCCAGAAAAAACCTTGACCCATGTAGAAACCATAGAAACCCAGATGGTTATAGCATACTCCTACAATACTGCCATCTTGTGACAGATCTTTGTTTGTTTATATAACTATCTATTAATATATCGTGTATTTATGAGTTATTAACATTTATTTATTTTAAATCTGACTTTTTTGTAGTTCCTTTTAAGGATTGTTTTTATGTATTTATTTATTATTTATTTTTTAAATTAGCTAATAATTTTTACCTGTGAAGTCCTAATATCTGTAAAGAAAATACAAGCTGCATGTAGCTCTGTTTTATTGCTATTGGTCGATATCAGACATTTAATTTTACATGGTTTTCTTCTTTGCATCTAGAATGAAAATTTCTTTATGTATTTTAATGATTTCATAAGATTTAGGTATGGGTTTATCTGAAAAGTTTATCAATTTTTAATTAACATGATCTTTTTAATTTTTTTTTTTTTTTTTTTTAAATAATTTTATCTGCTGTATTTTTTACTTAATTTTATTTGGTTTTATTTTGTGTTTGTAACTTTTCTTATTGTTCCAACTCAGTTTTTGCCATGAAGATAGCCTTAGATGCTGACATGGCAATTAAAAAAATAATTACTACTCTTTGATTTTTTTATTTATTTTTATATTTCTTTTTATTTTTATTATTTTTTATATTTCCCCAAATATCTAGAGACTGAAAAATAATATATGTATATAGCTCTGCAGTGTGTTCTTATGTGATTGAAATTGAAGTCATTTCTGTTTTAAGAGGTTGCATGTGTGCCAGTGTATTAAAGTAGTGAACAGCTGCCTCTGGTCTAGTAACACAGCACCATGTTTGGAAAAAACATCAGCTCATGTGAACAGACACCAGGTGAAGTACCACTGGCAGCCAGCTGGTGGAGGCATATGCTCAGGAATTTTAACCGTTTCACATGGCACCCAATGCGGCAGGGTGGCTTTTGCTCGTGCACAACAGGAAATCTTATCCAATTTCAGATTAGTTTTGTTTAGCTAGGGACGGACAATTGAGTTGCTTCCCAGGCTGAAAGGCAAAGCTTGTCTGACGTTATTTGTTTTGAAATTCTCAAATTGAGTCATTTGTATATACTGAAACAGTTATCGAGAACACATCGTATTGAGTTAATAAATACCACGACAATCGCAGAACATACCAGCTCTGATCTGTGTCCTTATGTTCTGTATATTGTCCTTACACCGCGCAGCCCACAGGCAATCTGCCTGAGAGAGCTGAGTCTGACTGTTTCCTGGGTCTCAGATGGAGCTGCTTTTGATGAGTGTGCTGTTCTTTATTTGAGAGCGGGCAGGAAAAAGAGCTGTTGCACACCAAAAGCTATATTGCAGGTGCGCAGCGGATTGGGAAAATTGTATATTTCAGTGGGACAAACCATTTGCAAATTGCACATGCTTGCAGTGTGAACATTTACTCAGCAGTGTTTTGGGGCAAAACGCTTTGTCAACATTAAAGAAAGGAAAAACAAAAATTGGCAGGGATGCTTAACTCTTAGAGTTGGAGGAGACGGCTACAATTAATCATCGGCACTGCGTGTCGTCTAACACTTTAATCATCTTGACACTTCTGTCGAGAGCTATACGCTCTGAAAAACATATTGTTCATTCAAATAAGCCACAAACTTGTACTGTATGTTCCTGTAAGGTTATCCCTGTGTGAGCCGTCCTTGCTCTGCCTTCCCATTGGCAGACATGCACCAGTGCTCGTCCAGGCTTGGCTGGAAGTGCATATAAAGCGCCACACCTTGGGGTCACATTCCAGGGGTCAGGACGGTGACCTTATCCCGACCTTACAGACGAGGAGGGAGGGTTAAAGCAGGTGGTTTGTCTACAGGATCAATGGTCCCTGGTGGCTCCGCCTCCAACTCTGGCTCCCGCCTGATTCATTTCCCATCAGCCATCCCTTCGCAGCCAGTCTTCTAAGTGATTTCCCCTAATGGCTCGATGTCCGAGCAGTAACCTCTTAATGCTCAGCTCTGCATCCACTTCTGCCCGTTCTCTGCTCTGTTCATCTTGAGAAAGGAGAGAGAGCGAGGATATCGCCTGTCGTATTCTCTCTCTTGCACTTTTCTTCTCAGTCTTCATCATCGTTCGAGCTCTGGTGTATGTTATGACTGCTTAGATTTATGTGCTGTGAATTATGGCAGCAGTAAGCTGACTGTCAGGAAACTCCAGACTGTACACTGCGGCCCAGTGTAGAAGCGCAACATTGGCTTTTATGGCCACTATGGGATTTTCCATTGGTCTTTGCCCTCTCAGGTGGGAACATAGATCTTTTTCTGCTGAGATGTATTAGGTAGGTTATAGCCAAGTGTTACAGGGAGTCAGGTAGAGTCGTTTTTTTTAAGTCTGTTTGTTCTCCAGTCAAAGCTGGACGGTCTCTAATTGCTAAGCTGCGGGCCGCCGTGGAGCACAGCCAGGCCGTCTGTTTTCCTGCTGCACTAAATGCTGGCCTGATTGGCAGTGGGCTGGTCCCGCTCCACGCTCTCCTTACAAGCATGCTTGCCTGCCATGTTTACGACAGCATTCGGATGCCTTTCCCTCTTCACTCCTGGTTAAGTGTTTAGTTCTGTACGCTTAGCTCTAGGGTTTCGAATGGCCACAAACCCCAGCTTTGACTTTAATCATCTTGAATCACTCTATAAAACTGACCTCAGACCTGCTGCTCTGTGCTTACTGTCTCCCTAGCACCTCATTACCAACAGAGCCCAATGATTATGTGCACTCTATTGCCCCCTAGTCCTGGCTGGCCTGCAGTTTAGCCGAAACGCACCGCGCAGGTCCTCCTGCAGGTGGAGCTGTAAGTCACTGCGCTCTTGAGCGGCAGCCAGCTATCATCATGGAAAATATGCTGGGTGTGTGATGAAGTATTGTGCTGGGTGTGTTGTAGAGGAATAAGTTTTTCCAAATGTGGTATTGTTGAATGATTCTCAAGATTGTAATAGCTGTGATGACTGTCATCTCAGTCAGGGTTTGTTCAGTTTCAGCAAAACAATTCTAGATAATTTTACATGATTACTTGCATAACTATTTATTTACCTGTGTGTGTGTATACATGCGTGTACAAAATATGTTGTACAAAACAATTTAATTTTACGTATACTTTATGCATTTTATATATTAATATGAACACTGTATCATATGTATTAAATGATTAAAAAAGTTTAAATTGTTATTGTTAGACAAGTAGTTTAATTAATTCAAATGTTATATTATGTATGTACTGTAAATATTTTAAAATATTATTTTTATCCAATACTTTGCACACAATAACAAATTCATATTATATATGCAATGTTATATCAGTGCAATTTTAATATTTAATTATTAATAATATCTGAAATAGTTTGCTCAGATTAAAAAAAACTATGTAAGAGTATTATTTTTATTAAAAATGATTAGTTTAGATTAAACTTTCTATTTTACTCCCGCTTGTATCCTGTTGTTCTCTTGTGATTTATTTCAGTGGTAGTCATTAATAGGGCTGTTTTAGGGCGATTTTTAAGACATAAGTGTTCATTGAATCGATTGTACAATTGATTTTCCATGTCTAAAAAAAAGACGTTTACCTTTTCAACGTCAAATAACGAACGAACGTAAAGAGAGCGCTGGAAACGGACAAGTCAGCAATATTTCTTATTTATTGGCATGAAGTTTCTTGCAAAATAACAAACAGCAACAGGAGTGCAACATTCTCGAAAAAATATATATGCAGAGGGGACGGCTGCCATAACAAAAGAAAAACATCACTGCAGGCTTCAACCCGGCTGCATTTATGATTTAGACAATTCAAAAATCTCAAAGATTATTTTAAATAATGATTCAATCCATTTCAAACAACTGTTTGAACAAAAAAATGAACGCGTCTTTACATTGACTTAACATTGAAATCATTCGCGCCAGACGCTCTATTCGCGTTTGGTGTGAACGCAGCATAAGAGGTCGTATTTTCTGTCTAGCTTTCGCAACGCATACTGCACTTTCTGAATTCTTTATTTTCTTTTTCTGCTTGTTTGTGAGTTTTGTTACATCTGTATTTTTTTAATTGTTTAATTCTTTTAAAATTAATAGTGTACATATTTGGTTAAAATCGATTTCCTATTTTCATTTTCGAAACTTTTTTTTGGTTGGTCCGATCGATTATGCAATCGATTTTCGAATTAAAAGTGACAGCCCTAGACATTAAATTGTCTGTATGTCATTGTATGTCAAAGCTACACTTTTCAACACAAAATACAGTAAAAGTGATTGATGCTGTGTGATGTAGTTTTTCTCTCTCGCACAAAGCTATCAGCTAACTAAAAATGTCACATACGATCTATTTGAATTATTTTGATGTTTTTCTGGTGCATTTTTATTTTCATTGCATGGAAGAGAGCAGCTTGAACATTCTTCAAAAAAAAATATTTTTTGTTCCATGGACAAAAGTCAGTCATACAGGTTTGGAGTAACATAAGGGTGATTAAATGACCAAATTTTATGTCGACTGTATCTTCTTTTCTGTTCCTTTTATCGTCTGATTTATTATCATGTTTTTAGGGAGAAGATCAGAGGCTCAGCATTTTAACAACCAGAAATGGCATGTTGATAAGAAAAACCTCAGCCCATGTATTTTGCTAAAGGAAACCAGCAGTTTCAGCATTCGTTTTAGCCCAGCAGTTAAAAGTATTGTAGCCTAACTTGTAACCTAATTTAAACAGTTGGGCCATGTGTGTAATTACCCTCATTTATCTCTGACTGATTCACAGCCAAAACTTCCTTAAATGAGCAGAGTTTTACAGAAACCAAGATCCTACAGCCATTTTGTGGGAGTAAATTGGACTAGAAAATGTCTTTTTTCTGTATTACTGATGAAACGCTGCAGTTGTGCGCTCGTAGATGGTTCACATTAGGCCATGTGGTGTTCTCTGCATGGATATGAATTATTGACATGGAACATCATAGCTCAACGGATCATCCCATGTGTCTCCCTTAGGAGATCAGCTAAGGGCAGTCTTTTTACTTCAGGTTTGAAAAGCAGGACCATCTCTCTCACACCATCTGTCTGCCTTCAAAACCTGCCTTGGGTTTCTTATTGAAACCCAGACTGTCACCACAGACACATGGTTTCATCCCAGATGAAGAGTCCAAGTCACCGTGGTGTGAGGGGTCCTGCCCTCTGACCCGAAGAGGATCTGACATCAGAAGCGTTACCTCAGGGCGATCTGGTAATGCGAGTCCAAGGGTTCAGCCATGTCTGTCTGATATTGTGACAGTGATGTCATGCTTCCGCCGAGTTTGGTCTGCACCTGTGCTGCTCATCAAAAACAGATTATTTCCGATTTGTACGTCTCGTCGTTAATATTTGTAAAGTTAATGAGCAGACTCAGATTGATAGATTACCAAGGAAACCGAACACAAGGGCCGCGTCTGTGACATCACGGGATAATTAGGCGCGCGGATCCTCAACTGCGCTGATTTGCATTTTAATATGTCGTTAGCATAGGTGAAGGTTTATCTCCTCTTGATTAGATTCCAGTGATGTAATTACAAAGCGGAGTTTTACTTCTCAGAAAGGGCACTGCGCATAAACATCAATATGATTACCAGTAATTGTTTCAAAACAAATAAGCGGTTGGGTAATCAGTCATCGGGCCGCCTCGGAATTGTTTTGGAAGACGGCCTCCGCTGCAGCACATCGCAATCGGCTCATTTTAACATCTCAGTTTAAATTGGCTTTCCACTTGTCAGAGTAAAGGATATTTTAAAGATGAGTGGTGAAGGCTCAGAGGTAATCAGTGCTTTTAATGATCTTATTTGTGCGTGAGTGGCTCTGTAGACATTACTTAAGAGTCATTGAGAGAGCTGAGACACTGCGTTTGAAAAGCTGTCCCCTGACAGCCAAATCCATCCTTTTATAAAAGAGGAATTATTGACCCCCCCCCCCCCATTCTATCTCTCTCTCTCACTCTTCTTAAACAAGGGGAAAAAAATAACAGATTCAACCTTGGGAGAACAGGCACAGTGGAAGCTTAGAGAACAGAATAAGTAATGACACTGTCGTCTTGCTGGGACGTGGCTCACCGTGAAATGGGCTATTGATTTTAAACAGATAAACTGTGTTCTCTTTTGTGTTGAGAAATTACTGAACAATTTAATTAGGACTGGAACAACAATATTTATTAGCAGTTTTTCGCACCGATCCGCCCCCTCCCCACTTGCTTTTTTTCATGAAGTCCTCAGTCTCCTTGTAAACTACCAGAATAATTAAACAACCCATGTTGCTAAGCTCGGTTTTGCTGATTAGCAGCCTCACCCTAGAGAGGAAGAAAAGAGGAAAAAAATATCCATTGATCATGCTGCTAATTCCTGAAGGTCTGGAAGAATTGCAGCACCAGATGACTCTGTTGAAATGAGGATTGACGAGCGCTTTTACATTCGGTGTCGTCCTGCATTGTTCGAGCACATCCCAGTGCGTCTGTTAGCTGTCTAAATATAGCCTTCAGTGCCAATCCAATGGAAAACGTTCCTCTCGAGTGATTTCGATGGAGAAAACACTTGTCTTTCTGAAGTAGTGAGTTCTGTTGGCAGATGAATCCTGTACATTTTAAATATTACTGTGGTCAGTTTTTTTTAATCAGTTTTACAGTTTGATTACGTGGGTTTTGTGTTTGGATACTTGGTGGATGTCAGCTATATTATTTGGCTTTTTAAGAAATAATAAAAAAAATTGTTAAATTTTTTATAGCACTTTTCAAATGTAAAGTGAAGCTTGAACAAAAAGTTATGTAAGTATAAGCAATATACTCCAAAGCAACTTAGAAAAACATTTAAAAATAAATTACATTTTGTTTCTTATTTTTAATATTCTTAACTTTTTATATGAGGGTTTTAAAGCACAAATATTTTATGTTGTCTTTCAGGTAATATCTGCATGTGTTTTTATGATGTATTTTTTTTTATGGTAGTTAATGACGTCCTCTGGTTTTAGCGGCTAAGGATAGGGCTGGACGATTAATCGAAAAGTAATCAAAACCGAAATTCATAACCTCTAACCAACGTAATTTTCCCATGTCGGTTATTTCTGTTTTTTAATCCTGTTCTTCCCCCTTAAAAGCATACTACCGCGTGTGTAGCCACATGACTCTGCTCTCCAGTCAGTGGCATAAAAGCAAAACACGGAGGTGAACGCCGGTTCAACACATAGTGATGGCCTTGCGTCTTCACTAAACTTTGTCAGTTGTATTTGTTTTATGGTTTGGACATTCAAGCGATTAGATGATCGGATGTGTATTATTATTTCGAGCTATCATGTTCGCGCAGCTGCATTGTGGCACAAACACTCATATAAACAGTAGCTATGAAGATCGCGCGCACAGAGGAACACGGAAACTAGCTGTCAGCGCTGTCCTGTGATTTATCACTAAAGTAGCTTAGAATCTCAAAACTTATTCTAGCATGTTTGTGTGCAGCGCACATGAAGCACAAGCGCGTGCACAGAGAGCAGCGGTCGGCGGTCGCGCTGCGGGTTCCTGGTTGGTGTCCGTTCTCGGACTGTATTTTAACTGTAGAAAAAGGTTGTTCCGAGTCGAAACTACGATACAGAAAACTACATCAGTATATCATCATAAACACAGCAGTTTTTGTCTTACGTTAACATAAACAGATGAGAAAGAAAACACACATGTACAGTGTCATAACAGCCTAATAAACGCGCTGCCTGTCATTAATGTTAATCAAAGAACAAAAGAAAATCATTCAATGATCTTGACTGAATATATTTAATAACTTGATTAATCTTTATTTTATTTATAAAAAGAAAACTATGCAGTGTTTTAAAAATTTTAATTACTGTTTCTGTACCTGAAATTTTGTTTAGTTGTATTTATTTAAGATATTGCTAATTGATTTGTTTGTTCCTATCTTATTACTTACTGTTTACTTGTCTTTAACACTTTAATATTTCAAATTTATATTATTATATTTATATTATTATATTATGTTATTCGGCTGCAACAGAATGCTTTGTAAAAATGTTTGACTTCATTTTTTTATATTGGATTATTTATCTTATTGCAATCGAAACTAGGAATCGATAAGAATCGGAATCGATAAGCAGAATTGGAATCGATAATATTCAAACGATACCCAACCCTAGTAAGAAATGTTACTAACATAGATAAAATAACTGCTGATAGTCAATCATATTTACAATACAAACCTTGTCAGTGAACTATGAGGGCAAAAAACAAAACGGAAACAAAATAATCGTTCATTAATCGTAATCGAGGTAAAATGTTCAATTAATCGAGGTTTTGATTTTAGGTCATAATCGTCCAGCCCTAGCGAAGGATGCCCCGGGACAGCTGTTTAGGGTGCAGAATGATATGTGTGCGCTCTCTGCTAAATGATTAAATGGTTAAAAGGCTCTTGATTGTAGCCGAGCCACGTGATCCCTTGGGCCCCGGCGAGGGGGAAAAGGTCCCGAGGCAGCTGCTGCTTTTGAGCAGGACTCCTTAAGCCCTCTGAAAGCAGGGCCCCTCACCGTCTGTGCTCCAAGGTGCTGAAAACAGTTATTCAAGCCCAAATCCTGTGAGCCCCTGTGTGTCTGTGCCTGTGTGTGTGTGTGTGTGTGTGTGTTCGTTGGAGTCCCCTCGTGTGAAATAAACACCCAGGCTGCTCAGATTCCCCAATGTGGATGACTAGGAGCAGGTGTCCCACCAAGCTTTATTAAGTCCTCTCCATCTCTCTCCATTAACATGGTGAATGTGGTCTGGTGGGGAAGAGGCCATTATAGGAGGCCATGTCTGTCTGTGATTCAGATGTAAAGGGCCATGTAGGCATGCATGTCAACCGCTGCATTCCACACAAGAGCTGGCTTAACCACACTGTTTCGAGATTTATGTAGTCTTATTTGAAAGGAGGGTTCTTATCGCCCTCAGTCCTCAATCTCAACCGGAGACCCATCTTCATTTCGACATCAGTCTTGCATGTTTGGTTTTCTTCAGCTATTGGTGACTACACCTCGTGTTTTCTCCCACACATTTGCTGAGTTGCTCTTTAAAAAGGAGGGATCTCCAGCAGTTCATGAGCACAGTATATTCAAGTTGTCATGTTTTATAGGTATTTATTTAACTATGGGTATTTTTGGACCTGTGGAAGCTATTGGTTCACAGCAGGTTTATTTAATTTGTCCTCTTACATTTTTACGTAATATCCGCCAACTCAAATTTTTATTGTATTTAATAACATTCTATAGAGGAGATTCTATTATGGCTGGGTTTCCTAAACTAGGGTTTCTGAAGGAACTGCAGGAGAATTGAGAGAGTTGCATCAGGAAAATAAATTTTCATTTAAATAAATGTTAATATGAAAAGTCAAAACGAAACCCTTTTAACACAAAATGGAACATATTTTATTGGTTTCCTTGCATGCCATGTGACCATTAACCAAAATGATGAAACAGTGAACCTATGAATATGTTGTTAATTTATTAAAAATATTAACCTAAAATCACACATATTTTACATCTAATAGTTTCAACTTCAAATATTTGAGAATCCCTGGTTTCTGAAGAAAAAGTATTGCCAAGGCTAATACTGTAGCTAGCATTTTGTATGTTTTAAATAGTTACTTTTTTTTTCTTTCTGTTTTTACATACTTGAACTTCTCAATTAGAGTTTGACTGTAAATATGCAACAATATACGCCTTCACACTTTGCCATCATGCCTAATTTCATATAAAGCTGCTTTTCACTTATACTTTTTACTATTTTTAATTTGAAGCTCTGGCTCTGGAACAACGGTAAAACATTGAACTCTATAAAAGACTTTCAGAAAGTAACAAAAATTAATAATCAAGACAAGATAAAAAGTTTCCAAGAGTGTTTAAATGTGATCTTTACAAAAAGAAAAATGTTAAAATCTGTAATACAAATCATTCTCTGGGACATAAATATGCTTGTAGTTGAAGAAACAGCTCTACACCTTTCAAAGCGGTTAGAGATTTTTTCCAAACATATGACTACGTGAGAAAGCAGATCCTCTCCCCTGCTAGGTATGTGTTCAGAAACCCCTCAGAGAACTATGTGTAAAAGAAGGCGGAAATTTCCAAGGGTGTTATGATTAACATCGAGAGAGGGCAAGATGGAGGTCCCCCCTCCTGCGGAAAAGTGCTCTGTGCAGGTTAGCGTTTAAGCTAGCATACAGGCCAGGAACAGAGAATACTGATGGAGACATTAGTCAGGCTGCAGTTGGGGGTTTATTTTTAGAGGGTGGCATTTAAAGCCAGGACACTTGGTTCTGCCGGTCTGTTAATGACTCATCTGGGGAGAGAGGAAGAGAGAGAAGGGCCGCTGCCCAGCCGGCGGCGAACTACACTTTGCACCAGCCCGCGGTGTTTGAGCTTCATTTTATAGATTTCAGATTGTTCTGTACAGTCTAAATGCAAACTCCAGTCTCAAGTCATAGCCACATTAGCTGCATGACCTTTTTTTGTCGTTGTGGTTTCATTAAATGTAGCTGTTTTGTTTTTTCTGTCTCTGAAGTTTACATTTTCGATGTTAAATCAAAACCTCGAGTCCGTTTTGTGACAGGCCTGTATAATTCACTTGTTTATTGAGAGGCTAACGGTGACGTGCAACTATTGACCACCTTGTTTCTATTTAAACGTGCGGCCCTGGCCAATGAATGGCTGCTTTGTGGCTTCGGTCAGTGAGATGCTTGTAAATTTTACATTTCCTCTCTGTTCCTGTGTTTGTGGAATTTACATGACAGCTACATTAATAATGTCCAACGCTCTTGCCACCTGGTATGTGCATTTCCAAATAAATGAACCCATCTACTTCACTTCATAATTCAGACGTGCTCTGCAGTCAAAAGTTTATCTGGACTTTTTCACGACCACCCAACAGCAGGTTAGGTTTTTCCCTGCCATTAATCCTGACTGTGTCTGTCTGTGTGTGTTTTTTCTATGTACGGTATGTATAGGTGTCTGTATTTGTGTAAATGTGAGGACATGTGTTGGCTCACTCCCAATTCGGAATTTGTTCAACAGAGCCTCAATGCTTGCCATGATTTCAAATGGGAAAACAAGGCAGCTCTTTCTGAGGTCACAGTTGTATGTCAATAGCTCTAACAGTTGCTATATAAATCTTTCATAGAAAGCTCAGTGCTGTATAGACATGCACCTATGTGCATCCCAGTCCAGACGGTCTCTCCTGAGCATCGTTGGATGGATACAGCACATCTGACATTCACTGTATTTAGTTTACTCAAAAAAAAAATAGAACATTCTGGCATCATTTATTCTCTTTTTTTTTGTGTGTGTGTGAAACATAATAGGAAATATTTTAAATAATGTTTTGTTTGCTCTTTTCCATGCGATTGCAGTAAATGAGGAATATAGGGCCCTATGATTACCGCGATGCCGAAAAAGCAGATGGAATGGTGGAATCCAGTCATAAAATTGGAATTTAGTGTAGGCTATAACACAGAGTATCAAGGAATTTGCCAAATTTTGGATGCATAAATCAAAAGTAGATCAGTACACTTATATCAAAATGTGATATGGACTGTTTAAACTGTAAAATACTATTGAAATATGAATCCTGCATGTTCTTCGTGTAATTAAAAGTGTGATTGAATGGCACAGGTGTGGGTTTCGTTTACTACACACATACTGAAACACGCCTGATGATTTCAGCCCTGCCGCCTCAATATATGAGTACAATATAGTCTCTACAACTGCTCTGAGTTAAAGGTCAGAAAGCTAAAGGTCTCCACAACAACCGGTCAAAATAAATTTGGTTTAACTTGAAGAAACTGTGACAGGAATATATAACTTAATGTACTGATAGTACTACTGCTAATAAAATTATTATAAATTATATTTTTTAATAATGTATACAAAATTTACCAGAAACATTATTTACCAGAATTTATTTACCAGAAAAATACACATATGCAACACGGCATTAAAAAGGAAAAGAAAATTAGTTTTTTTTTAATATAAAATCAACTATTTAGAAATGCCTTTAAAATTTAATGAAACCATTCAAATGGAATCGAGAAAGTTACTGTAAAACACACAATTTTGTGAAAAAAAAAACAACTAAATTTGAGACAGTAAAAAAACGTATTTCATAGGGCCTTAAAAATTTAATTTTTGTTAAACTTAATAAATTGCTGGTAAATCTCATGATTTTCATTAATTAGACCTGCTTAATAATAATAATAATTAAATTGAACCATTAAAACAGTGTCTAGAAAAATTTAAACGGAAAAAAACACAATCCAGAATGGACATTCATTAAATGAGGGGAAAAAAAACCACGGAACTTGGACCAAATAAAATGGACTTCATATGGCCCTAGGAATGGCACTATACAAATCTATCTAAGTCTTCTGAACGCATTTAATTTCAGTGAATGTTCACAAAATGCATCTCTTTTAATCATTCATGAATCAAACCCATCAGTTACTCCTACTCAATTTAAATATCACTCCTAGCTGATGATTTACAACTCACTGAAGGGAACTGATATAAGCAATCAGTTTTGATTTTATTCAATATGTTGGGCACGTTGTTGTTTGACTTCAGAAGACTGTATAAGATTCAAAAGTTTGGGGTCAGTTATGGGCTGTTTTTATATCAGAAATACAGTGAAGTTATATTGTGAAATACTTCAGTATTACATCTTAAAATTACAGTTAGGCTTCCAGTAGTGGGGTAATACGGTCTCTTTTGAACGATTGTACATTTTGTGCTATAATAACTAAATTAGCAAACGTTTTTATTTATTATTCCTAATAGCACACTGGCTGATGCATCATTATTATCCTGCACATGCAAACATCCTACAAACTTGTATCTAAATATGTTACAGTTCAGAAGTAAACTGACGGTGTATTTACTTCCCGTCTTAAGTTGCATTTGTGTCCATATCATAGCATGAAAACTTAGTTTTCAATTGTCAGTTGTCCTCTCTAGTGTACAACACATCCTGTGCCGGAGATGTATTGGCATCTACGAGGAACTGTGGATTTGGTGCAACCATTGCTCTGCTCCGTTGACCAGCTCTCTCCCAAACCACTACTGAACGGTTCATCATAAGGCTTTCTGAAGGATCTCCATGAATCATTGAGGAGCGGGCAGCTGTGAGCTCAGACATAGACACGCACGCCGCTCGCCTTGTTTTATTTACAGCCCTTCCAACGGTCTTATCCTTCAAACTTCTCATCTCAATCTCTCGCTATCTGGATACGGCCCTGACAGGTTGTTTTATATCGGCCTGCTAATGAGTATTTAAGTGCTTGTTATTATTGCTAGCTCTTTATGTTTAGCGTGTGCAGTGTCAGCTGTCATAAAGGCAGCGGTTCTGTGAGAAACTGTCAGTTCTGTTTAGAATATGGCCTGCATTAGTAAAGTGCTGTATTCTTCCTTCATTAGAGATCTTCTCTGCAAACAATGTCATTGGCAGAGCAGAGTGTCTCACTTCAGCATTTAGAGCGAGCTGTCTCATTGCTCTTGTTTAATTGTTTTTGTCAATAGAGCTGCATACAATGTTAGTGGAGTGGAGGCGGATATTCTGGATCTAATTAACTGCGATTGTTGTGCTTCAAAGCTCCATCTGAAAGAGTTCTGAAGACTTGACCTGGTTTTGTTTAGCATCATTGCATTGCGCTCTCTCTCCCCGCCTCCATCCCTGTGCTTTTCTCCTTTTTGTTTATTTTTTGCACCTATTTTGCTTAAGCTTCCTATGACCAAAAAAAATGAAGACCAAATCCCTAAATATTGGCTTTTTCTAAATCGCTGTCTGAAAAATCAGTTATATCCCTATCTTGGATAGACACTCGGCTCTCATCTTGCTTTAATATGTCTAACCACAAGCATATGCAAGACATGTTGCCTCTGGTATTATCAATCTGACGTTTAAGTGCATTCTTTTCAGCTCTTGTAACATTTGTGGTGAGGCATTTCAAAGAGCACAGTCTGACATTCCTCACTGTGCCCCCTCTCTTCATAAGTGAACATTTGGTGCTCACAAAAAAATTAATAAAAGGAAAAATGTGGTCCTCATGCTTCACTTAAATAAAATGGTTTGCTGCCCAGCCATGCTTAAGAGCCATCATTGATTCTGTGGGTTATATTTCTTAAACACTTTATAGTTACGTGTACGATGTTTTTCAATTTGGTTAATACAAATGTTTTTTTTTTTTTAAACAATTAATTTACGATTTAAAAAAAGATTTGTACACTGTTAAAATAAAAAAAAATAATTTTAAATTCCTATTTCATTTTAAAAAGAAAGTCTGCAAACTGATATTTAGCATAATCAACTTGGTTATAGAAGTAATTTGAACTGAAATATTAAACTCCATGAAAAAAATCTAGTTGAAACTCAAAACTTATTAAAAGTTGAAATTGCTCAACTTGTTTTGAGGAGTAAAAATAATGTAACAAAATAATTTGACATGACTTACCGATCAAAGGCCTATGTTTTTTTTACAGTCATATGATGTATAAATCTTTTTCAAAAAATTGACCCATATGACTGTTTTTGTGGACCAGGGTCACATATATGATGTATAATAAAATTAATATTGTTTAAAAAAAAAAGTAGCTAATAGCATTTCTATTGTCAGTTTGTCCATATAGATGGCTTTTTTAGGCATAGTATACCCCCCCACCCCCACCCCCCCAAAAAAATTCTGTTGACACTTTAAAAGTACCACATAATTGTCTAAATAAGGCAAGGAACCATATATATTCTGTACTTTTAGTGTAATATTTTCTCCTAGTTGCGACTATATCTAACTTCAAACCCATTTCCGTCCGTTGATTGACACCACCTCCCACTATACCACTTACTCCCTGTCACCACTCTACAGCCGAACAATTTACATTTCTGAAATAAGAGGCTTCTCACAATTGATTGTGTTTTCCACAATCTGACTGGAGTGCTGCTTTGATGGTGTTCGTGGAGTAGCTAGACACAAGGCTGTGTGTAGAGCAGTGTTTGCCTGTGGTCACTGATGAACAGTCCCTGCCTCTCTCCGCAGGCTCAATGTTTGTTTGTGTGAATTGCCTATGTAGCCACATCAACTGCTTCCAGTCAAGCTACTATACAGTAAATAAAACCGCCGTCAATATTGAGCATCGGTGCTGCTGCCTCTCGCTGTGAAGTAGACTGCTTTTTTTCTTTGCTGAGGTAGTAAACAGTTCTGAATAGCGCCTTTTTCAATCAATAATGCTCACGTGTATGTTCCTTACCTCTTTTATTATTCTTATTGTGAGTTTTCTGAGTGCATGTGTGTTCAGTTTTTCTCTGAGGGGCGCGTGTGTGTGTGTGTGTGCGCGCTCTGTAACCCTACACTGAGGCACTGTGGCAAATCTCCCATCCAGAGTTGTTCTCCTCACCCATTTCAGGCCAGAACTAAGATGTGTTCTCCAGTGAAGCACTGGGCACAAAGTGCAAGAGTTTTTTTCTTGTGTGTAAAGGGTAATGTGTTTGTGTGTGCGTATGCTCGTGGTTTGACTTGCTTAGCTCAGTCCTACGCACTGCGGTCAGAATGGTTAGTATTTTTTTTCTGTAGGCCGAGGAAGTGTGTATATTGTTCCCACGCTATGAAGAGTTCAGGGTCCCGTGCTCCAGACAGGGGGCGCTGACGGCCTCTGCACTCAGCCCTGACCCGGGCTGCACAGGAATGTTGGAAAAACGCTTTAATTGTTACTACCTGATACCAAGATGTTTGTAAACGGACAGCATGGTTAAGTAAACTTCAGTGAACTGTGTGTGCAGTGCAGAACAGAAATCTCCATTTGGCTCTCTTCTGTCAAATGATTAACATTTTGTTAGTTTTTCCATTATTCTTGATGCACCAAAGGTTTAAAGGGATAGTTCATTACAGACATGAATCATCTTTTTTTCCATGAAACACAAAATGAGATGTTAAGGAGACTGTTTGAGAGTCTCTTTTCATTACAGTGAAAGTGGATGGTGACTTATAATGGCTCCAAAAAAAGAAAAGTGAGACACGTCTTGCTTCATATTTGAATTTTGCAAGTTAACTGTCTGTGAGGTACGGTGACATAATAATATTTTAAAATAAGACATGCAAGAAACTATAGTGATCTGCATCATGATGTCACCAAGCATTGTTTTTGTAGTTCAGACAACTTTTGTGGTAAAGTAAAAAAAAAAATATCTGAAAGAAGTCTTTCATGCTCTCCAAGGCTGCATTTATTTGATTAGTAATACAGTAAAATCATAATATCAAAAAACTCCAGTTTTCAGTATCATATGATCCTTCAGAAATAATTAGAATATGCTGATTTTGCTGCTCATTAAAAATTTATTATAATTATTAATGTTAAAACAATTGTGTTGCTTAATAGTTGTGGAAACTGATTTTTTTTTCTTTAAAGAATTGAAAGTTCAAAGGAACATTTATTTGTAATAGAAATCTTTGCTAACTTTGTAAATGTCTTTGTCTCTTGTTGAATTTAATACATCCTAATTATTAATGTCTTTATAAAACCTTTTGAATGGTAGTGTAGATTTAAAGTGTCAAAAAAGAAAAAATCATAAAAATCTTTAAGTGCACCTGAAATTTTTACATAGATTTGATCTTTGTGTATCTTTATCTCCTTTTTAAATATGTCCAGTAGTTTAATTTAAATATTTTAATACATTTTTAAGGACATTTTACTCTATTTTATCATAATAAATGGCAGTAGGTGCTTACTTGGCATAAAACAACCAAATAAATTATTAATGAATAAGTAATAATTATGAATTATTAATCAATGTATGTTTCAGAGCTTTGCAATGGTAAAACTTTTGTGACCTATAATGACCAATATATTGATCTGTTATTTACACAAACCTATTGTGTACTCTACAAATCAAGTCATATTGATGACTCTTTTGATGCTTTTGGCTCTTTGATGTTCTAGAAAAGATCAGCTTGGACTTTGTTTCAAGTCAATAAAAAACAGAATTATATAAAAGTGTGATTAAGACGGTTTTCATTTTTAGGTGGGCTGTCCCTTTAAGAGGCATCTCTCACAGGCACACACGAGGAAGATGCACGTGATTATGTTCTCAGGAGGTGTCACTCCACTGTTTACAAAAGCTTCAAAAGGCTGAAGACAAGCTGGAGTGAGAAACCGGTGCATTTGTTGTCGGCCAGCATCTTGAAGAGCCTCAACATGCCAGCCATCTCCAGCCTGAGCCTTTTGTTGCCAAGTGTGCAGAGCTCCTGTTGCTAAAGGAAGTACTTAAATGTGTAGTTATGTGAGATCCCTCCACGCTGAAGCCGGCCCCCCGCTGCTTCTTCCTGCTCCTTGGCTGGATATGAAGTGTTGCTTGATGGGCTTTTCCCCTCTGACAGTGCCACAAGAGGAGTGACAGATCCATGGGAGAGCTGACCCTACTCCCAGAGGAAGTGCTGGGAGCCAGGGGTGGCCCATTCAGTGCCCGAAGGCCACTCTTCTAATGGAACATAAGCTTTTCACGATGCACTGTGCAGCGCTGCTTTTGTCCGCTTGTGTCTCTGTGGGCTCGGTGCATCAGTTCTGTCATCACTTTGCTCTGACTTCATGGGAACACGAATTGGGTCATTGAGAGCCACACCTATTTAAGGTTACCCATCTTGCCTAGTATGTGTTGAAACAACTAGACCTTGTTAATGATAGCGATTCCAGCAAGATAAATATACTTATTAATGATTATTAATGGCCAGCTTTAAGTATTGGGTTCGTTTTAACCAATCTTTTAACCAAAGATCTTTTGCAAGATCTCATTTTGAACCATTCATTCATGTTTCATTGTTAAGAATGTTTGACCTTATGAAGGTTGATATTACTCTTCAGGTGGAAATTTCTGACTTCTCTCTGTTGATGAATTCAAGACATTCACTTTTGATTACATCGGCCATGTCTCAAAGTCCAATCCACAACCCATGAATTTAATTGAAGTCCTCGTCCTACATTTTTCTCCTTTGTCACACTTTGTGCATCACAATATGGAAGAAAATATATATTGCTACTTTAAGAAAGAAAGTTAATGAAGTTGTTATTGTACAAAAATTAATAATACTTCAAATTTGAGTTGAGGAAAGATATGCTATTCGTATTACTTATCTAGCCAATTTGACTTCCTTTTTTTTTTTTTTTACCTAAACGGAATGACCCAGCCAATAAATGGTTAAAAAATTCCATATCTCACCACATATATTTTCTGAATATCATTGAGACTTTGTGACCAGCTTTGTTTGACTCATGCCACTAAGCGACCACCCACAACACCCTAGCAACAACATAGCAATGCTTTGGCAACCAACCACAACAGCACTGCACTCAAGAAATGTTAAACGAGTTATAAAGCATCCACACGAACACAACTTCCATTTAATATGAACACAAACTTGATAAGCCGTTTTTAATCAATTTTATTGTTAATGTGACAAATCATTTTGTTTCTTTTATCATTATAGTTGGTGAAACCATTTTTCTATATTGCACTTTTTAACTCCATGGTATCTTAAATACTAGAATTTACGATTACATTTTTTTAAAGGTCCAATTGTAGCCATTGACAAGACATTAACTATGACTTTTGCCTCAAACTCATTGGTAGGATTAGGGATGTGGAATATGGTCATGCAGAATATACGTTTTATAAGTATTAATAAACAGCCAATATGTTAGTAATAGCCGTGCTAATAACCAGATAGTTAATAATGAGAATTGGTCCTGTGCTAAAGTGTTTCTGAATTTTCTTTCAGGTTTTATTCTTAATAGCTTTTAAAAGGCCACATATGTTAATGTATGTGGCAGCATGTTACTGTGGGTACTGTGGAAATCTGTCAGCATTTTTTACAAATTTACCTGGAATTTTTAATCAAAATGTTCAGTTAAGAGTCTTACTTCTCTTAGCAAGAGCTGCCCCTGAATTGACTGCATGGAAATATTGTTTAATATCAGTGTAACAGTGTTTGTCATCATGTCAGATGGTTCTTGAACATTGGATAAATATTCTTCAAACACTTCATCTTTTGTTTACATGAGCACATGTGTGCACGTGAGCGTTAGCTGTTAGCAGATATCAGCTTCAGACATCGGTGTTGTGTGGAGAGGAACTGTGTGTGTGTGTGTGTGTGGTTTTGATGCTTGTGTTTGGATTGCAGAGGCCATGGGAGGTCACGTCCTTCAGTGACTCTTTGCATGCTGTTCAAATCTGTTGCACATACAGGTTTGTAGTGGATGCTTTTCTCAGTAATAATGTCCAGACTTGGGGCAGGTCGTTTGTTGCCTTTGTGTGGGTCTTTTGTGTGTGTTTGTGTGCACGTCTCTACACACTGAGAGAAGCATGCAGAAGTACAGTACACGCACACTTTCTCAGAAGGCTCACTGCCCTGCGGCACAAGGCTTCAAGTCCCCTATTTCCTGTTTACAGTGTCTGAGGTTTCCTGTTCTCGATGCATCTCCACTGGGTGATCTTGTGATTGTACCCTGGACAAGGCCTGTGTTAAAAATAAAACACCCTTGTTTCAGTGTCATTAAATGTTTTTAATTCTGCTTGCATTCATAGTTTTTTTTTTTCATTATATAATCTTATTTTAATTTCTGTCTATCTCTTTTGTACTTTAGGTTTGAAGAGATAGTCAAGAAATTCAAGGTTGAATATCACGCTGGAGGTGCCACTCAGAACTCCGTAAAAGTTGCACAGGTTGGTGCTCAAAGCTGTAGCCAGTATTTAATGCATGCAACACTAGCAACAACAAGGTCATGAGATTCTAGAGAATGCAGGAATGGATAAAATGTATAGCTTAAGTGCAACGTAAGATTCTTTGGATAAAAATGTCTGCCAGATGCATCATACACAGCTCCCTCAGATGGACAGGTGGTTTAGTACATCCTCTGTGGTCTAAAGGGCTTAACTAGGATGCCTGTAAAACCACAAAGATACAAAAAAGAAGTTTAGTACATCTAGCAAAGTTCCTTGGCAGAATTTGTGATTATGTCACCAGTGAACATCTTTATACAGATTGATATTTACAATGATTATTAGGGAGCATTTCTTAACCTACTTAGAGGCATATTTTTACTAACCATATAAAAGGGTCCCATGTACATTTATAATAATTCAAGTTTTGAAGTGTTTTTGGAGGGTTATAATTCAATGGTAATTTATTATTTAATGTTAATAAAAAATATATCATCATTATTGTTATTTAATTTATTTACTTTAAAATATTAAACACTTGTTAGCTATATGTGTTTACACTCACTTCTGAGATTTTGCACAGTTAATAAGCTCTAACTAAGATCACTATAGGGTGTCTGTAGAGAGCGTAAACTCAACTAGATAAACACATTGGCCTTTATTAGAAAATTATGATTTGATTATATGTGGGTAAATTGTTACTTTTGGTGCAGTTTTACCATGAGCTCTGGTAATTGCTGGCCCTCAGGCCTGTACAAAAGCAATGTACCATAAAACCATCTCATTTTTGTGAGAATAATGTCAGCGGTGAGACTTGTACACAGTAATTTTTTCACAGCTTAACTTTTAAGGACTTGCTGCATGCAGTATATTTATCTTTTTTGGATCCATTTTTACTCCAGTTTTACAGGTTTATATTTGTTACATCAGACGCAGCAAGATTTAAAGTTGGATGCATCTCGCTGATTTATAGTCCAAACGAGAGACCGTTGTCTTAACATCTTTTCAGCCCTTCACTTTAGCTGGCCTAGTCTGCAGCTATTCTTGGGTTCGAGCGTTTCCAGAAAGTCTAAATATTGCTTTTCCCTTTTTCAAGCTTTTTCCAAAAATTCCCAGGACATGATGCTTCACATCTGAATGGGATATTTTATTTGTGTGATATTGTTTAAGGCCAACAGCAGAAATAATCTTAAGTCCCTGATGGTCCGGTAGGGTGCTGTCACAGCAGACAATGAAATCTGCTCAGATGGCCTTGTTGCCCTCAGGGCCCAACTAGACGGAGTTTGATTCCTCCAGCACATGTCCAGTACTGCTGTGTACTTTTGCAGGTGGCTGCAGACATCAACATTTTTAAGACCTCAAATACAGGAGTTATTTAGATATATATCATCTAAACAGACACATGGAATTTTCTGATGATCTCCAGATGATGTACTGAATTCAAATCTACAGATGCATTAGGCTGCAGAGGCTTTCACACGCAGTGCATCTATCACCATGAAATACAGACCTTGCTGTGTGATGAGGTATGACTGTGGATAATCATTTGGGAATCTGCCAGTGCAAGCAAATGTGATTTCATTACTTTAGTGTCTGACTCCTCATGTTGCCGGGCGCATTTGTTATTACCCGAATACAGCCCGAAAGGACTTAGAGAAATAATTCTTCATTTCAAGTTTTTCTTTTGCTGCTGCGTTCCAACATTTATTTTGCTTAACGGGATTTGCTGTTAACGTCCTTGCGAGGATGTCAGCGTTATCTTCCAGCTCTTCACCTGCTGTCGCAGATAACAGAATCGGGGCGGTAAAAGTTATGGCGGCGGTAGTTACGAAGGCTCCCAGTGATATGTGGGTTGTTAAGCAGTGGTTTGATCAGACAGCTTTTCAAAGCCGGTTCGCGTAAGAAGGGAAGCTTGATGCGGAACCAGGCCTCTAAGATTAACACATGGCAGCACCTGGAACGCCAGGAGCAACGCAACCTGTGTGTCAGTGTCGCGGAAAACGAGAGCTTTCAAACGCAATGACATGGGCTGCCTTGTGCGCGTACATCAAAGCACCCATGTGGAGATGAGGTGCTCCAATCGGAGGCTGCTCTGAGCCTCGGGCACTGCTTGGCAGACGTGGGAGGGAGCATGTTCCGCTCCCAATACCTGACCAAGATAGGTAGACCATTTCCACAAGAACAACCAGTCATCTTTCTTGCCCTGCATCACCTTTTCTCACTTTTCCCCTTCTTTTCCCAAGACCATGAAATCAAACTGATCACCTTATATTTTTTTTGCCAACTTATCTCCTCTCTTTTCTCTTCATTTCATTTGTACGCTCCAAAGGAACACACACAGCACAAACACATTCCCCAAAGAGTCTTTCTTAAAGGTTCAGTTACTCATAAATGTAAATTCTGTCATCTTTTACACATCTTCATGTATGACTTGCTTGCTTCTGTGGAATGCAAAAGTTTGAATAATGGGACTGTCAAGCTTCAAAATGACACAATACACGAGTTGTGCACTTTATTCAGTATCTTTTGAAGCCATTTGATTTCCTTGTGTAAGAAATAGACTAAAATTGCCATTGAAGAAAAGTTGTTCACTGAAAATCTTAAAAGCTGGCCTAGATCTGCTTCTTAACAGCTGACGATTGATTTAGTCATTATTTTGAACAAGGTCTTTTCAGTGCATCTGTTGATTCAGTTTACAGAATCATTCTCAATGATTCATTCACGCACCAGACTGATCTGGTTTTACAACATTACACTTTGTTTGTCCCAAAAACCTATCAAATGGCTTTGGAGAATATTGAAATGAAACTTGCAATGTTAAATTTATAATGCTTTTTAAAGTTTAAAAGAGCAACAAGCTTATTCTTCAGAATTTCTATGGGTTTGGAACAACATAAAGGCAAATAAGCGATTACAGAATATTTATTTTGTTTGAACTATTCCTTTAAGACATTTCATTCGGTTACCGCATACATTCCTCATTCTTGTATAAAGCCTAGGACGTCAATATAAATCTATTAATGGTTCAGCTCTAAGCCTCCCCGGATGATTCTTTTGATGTGTCTGAATTGGTAAATTTGTGCAGGAGACATATAGTCTTAGTCTGATAGGCACCACTCTGCCCCACAGGATTTTCACAGATGAAGACTCTCACCTGCAGAAAGTTACAATCTCCCATTCTCTTTATATAGCACTGCAAAGAGAACACACCAGCACTGCTCTACAGCCCCAGACATCAAAGCCAGGGCAGAGAATCACACTCTCCTCCACTGTATATACAATGTTCCCCAAGCATTCTTCTGCACTGTGATCCAAGACACAGCTCCATTACATGTGCACCCCTGGTGCGGCCCCTTGAGCAACAGAGAGTTTGAGAGGGGAAGAGGCTGACACTTACCAACAGAGAGAGCAGTTGTTAGGTGCTGCCTCTATTGGGAGGTTAAATTACTCCTCTAGAGCTTGATAGGCCTTCAGCTTTGAACAGTTTCCACTTTTGAGCACTGCAATTGTTGCAGGCAGAGTCTTAATAAGATTCGTTGTCTACAAATTGACATTTTTGAAAGCAACTTCTAACATCATAAGTGTAATGTAATTGGTGTTTCATCCAAAAATTTTAATTGTCATAATTTGCTTGCCCTCATTACAGTCCATCAGTCCAAAGCTAAATGATTTTCTTTATTCTGTGTAATTTTTTTCTTTATTCTGTCCATACAATAGAAGTCAATAGTCATCTAAACTGTTTAGTTACCAACTGTGATGAGTGGGGCGGGGCCGAGAGACGTGGGAACAGAGCGAGGCCGGTGGAGTGATTGGAGATGAGCGACACCTGCTCGACCCACCGGTCTCAAGTCCCATGGAGGAGATGGAAGGATATAAAACTTGAGTGACGACAGTGAAGGACGAGAGAGGACCAGGCCTGGGTTTTAGTTTGTGTTTTGCTGGGAATCGAACCTGGATCTCCTGCGTGGGAAACGACAATTCTGCCACTCCACCACCAGTGAGTGAGCCACTGTAACGATAAAAACTCCATAACTATGGGAAGGAGGAGGCGGGAACTGGCGGACAATCAAAATGAAACTTTAATGCTCAAAATAAACATAAAACACAAATAAAAAGCAAACACAACTAAAAGCCCAGGCCTGGTCCTCTCTCGTCCTTCACTGTTGTCGCTCCTGTTTTATATCCTTCCATCTCCTCCGTGGGACTCGAGACCAGTGGGTTAAGCAGGTGTTGCTCATCTCCAATCACTCCACCGGCCTCGCTCTGTTCCCACGTCTCTCGGCCCCGCCCCACTCGTCACACCAACATTCTTTAAAATATCTTCTTTTGTGTTCCAAAGTCCATACTGGTTTCGAACGACAAGAGGGTGAATAAATCATGACTAAGTTTTTATTTTTTGGTGAACAAAAGCAAGCAAGCATAAGGATATAACTTCTTCTGTTCTTTTTTTTCCGTTTGTCGCTGGCCCATGGTGCCTTCGCAGATTCTTTTTCAAAGTGGTGAGGGGGCCCAACCTTGGACTCAAACCGGACTCTTTTATTGGAAACACATGTGCACTCTGTAGTTGGAACTCCTCTGTGAAGAAAATCACTTAGCTCCCTTCAGCACACAAAGGCCTTTCCCAGTTCATATTTTTTTTGCATGGAAACTTAAATTAGGGAAAAGTTGTTGCCTAGAACCAGACATCAGACTAGAAGACGAAACGTTCCATGACCTCATGTTTGACTTGACTTACTACTTTGCTTTCCTTTTGAAAAAAGTCCCTTGTGTCCATCTGACCTTTCTTGATAAAGAGTTAATATATTTTTTGTCTTTTATGTAGGATCTAGTCTTAGTGGAAAGGGGAAGAAAATGGCAAATGTTACATGTGTATCAAACTTGGGGGAGGAAATCGTTTGGACGAAAGGAAATTTCAGTGCAAAAGAAAGGAAAGTTTGAAAGCTCTGAAGACTCATGAGATTAACAAGACACATACCAGGGAACACTAAACTCTCCACGGTGAACGGCCGCAACATCTGTGACCGATATTCACAAAGGAGAGAAGGCAAGTAGAAAAATATCTCGATTTGAGGATTTAGATAAGTGCAAGTGTGAAATCCTCCACATTGTTCATGAGGGAATATTAGATGTACTTTGGGCACAGGGAGCTTGTCTGATTAATTATTGCTAAATACCTGCAGGTTTTGGAGATGATGTCCAGTGCGGTGAGAAGCTGGAAACAGCCCCATCATTAAGCATGCTCATCCGTTTCTCGACAGAAGGTTAATTGAATGTTAACATTCAAAAGCGCCAGCATCTCGGACAACTGGGCTGCCAAGAACAGTTTATTTCTTCCTGAGTTGATGAAGGGTCACAGACAATTAAGAGCCCTGAAAAATAAAAGCATAACAGACTCACCTTTTGCATTCCTGGAGAGCAGCGAACTGGCATCCATTTCCATCTTGCGCAGGAAGCTCTGCAGTTCTCATGAGGCCAGAGCAGTTACACCCAAATGCTTACAGTGAGCTTTAGCAGGATTCTTGTGAAATCACACCTTTCCTCTTCCTTCACCCCAAACATTGTTTACTGGAATCGTGAAGGGGGCGTATACTCTAGACTGTACCGTTGTTGACTGCCCTGTCTGTGTCTGGAGCACATGTGCTTTGTCTCAGCTAATATTTCCCCATTTGTGCCTCATAGGGAGTCAGAGAGCAGAGTAGATCATAACAGCTCTAATCTTTAGTTTGATCAGTCCACCGGCCTCCCAGCAGGGGCTCCCAATTCACTTCAAGCGCTCTCGTTTATCAGAGTGCTCTTGTCTTATCTCAAGACCTCATAATCTAAAAGGGTCGGTGATACACCATTTCCCACACTGTTCTTGGTCTTTATTTATGTGACCTATAAATCCATTCGGCATGGTTTCACTTTAAGAAAAAAATCACCTTGCCTTACACTTACTACAGTCGATGCATACGAATACATATGTGAAAACACTGGGTCATGAAAGTCGACAAGTCATGGAGTGACAACTGCTAGATAATCTAGTTATTTTTCGTCATACTTTAACTTAAAGTCTAATTCTCGCTATTAACTAACTAATAACTCTGGCCTTTGCCTCAAACTTATATTATGTTGCTTATTAGTAGTTAGTAAGGTAGTAGTTATGTTTAGTATGGGGTAGGATTAAGGGATGTATATGGCCATGCAGAATAATAGAATTAATAATTTAGGTTAACAGCTTAATATGCGTGCTAGTCAATGCTACAGAGCATATTACAAGAGTTGATATTATATTAAAATATAAGTGTTTCTAATTATTAAGAAGAAATGTTTCCTGACCACCAAACCAACACATTAATATTATTTCTCATTTGACGATTGACGCTGAAGATGAGTAATGGCAGCTGAAAATTCAGCTTTGTCATCACAGGAATAAATTGCACTTTATATTTAAAAAAATAAATTAAGTTAAAATAGATCTGTTGTTTAAATATTTATATTAATTTGTAATATTTCAATGCAGCCATTTATTTAATCAAAAATAGGATATGAACTCCCACGTCTAGCCTCGTGGCCAGCGCGTTGACATGTAGCGCTGTTGTGCTTTGGCATCCTGAGTTCAAGTCCCGGCTCGCAGACCTTTCCCGATCCCGCACCCACTCTCTCTCCCATCTTTGCGTGCCAATGTTGGCACATGTGCCCAAGGTTGCCGACCTCTGATTTTGCAGTTCAGGGTGACACTTGTCATGTCACTTGAGTCAGACCCTGGATAGCATTGTAACACTGTGCCATTTACTGTGTCTGATTCCGCATTCTCTGTGCTGTAATTGTGTGACATTTGTTGCATGATATAGCATGGTGTTGTTGCATGATATAGCATGGTGTTGTTACAAAGGCAGCAGAGATGAGTCAAGCCTGGGGACATTGTGGAAGGGTCAAAGTGAGTGGCACATGCATAGATGCCATGTGTATTTATAGATGCAGGCGTTCAGATGTGACAAATGGTGATGAACACAGAACTCTTAGATGCTTCCAGCACTTAGTGTTACGTGACATAGTGAAGGTGACGCTTCCCCCGCATTATGAATAATGATTAACTGCAGGCAACCGCCAAGAAGGGCTTGGTGGGGAGAGATATAAATAGACTCTGTCTTTTGTTCATTCGCTTGCTATCACACTAAAGAAGGGGCTCAGACTGTAGGAGGAAGCAATGAGGCATGTGGGATATGGCAGAAAAGGACGTTTTCTCATTGTTACTAACAAAGCCATACTGTGCGTGAGCATTTGCATATATACACCCACACACAAAAACCACGTTCAGAATATAGTTGACCTTTCGCATGCATGTGGTCTTGGTATCAATGAGAAACATACGTTCAGTTTGTGTGTGAGAGACGGCATTGAAAAACTGCCTTGCTAATGCACTGCATAGTGATGGATATTGATGATCAATGTTTATAATCTAAAGTTATATGAAGATCTCACTTAGCACTAAATGGAGTATAAAGGATGCAGCTGAGACTTTGGTTTATGGTTTACTGCAGCTTTATGCCATGTTGGCAAAAATGACATAATGATACTTGAAAATGCTTTGAGTTATGCAATAGACCACTTTGTTTCCAGTAATGCTCAAAACCAGAAGTGCTTTTTTTTTGTTGTTTTTTGGTTGTCATTAGCAAAAATAACCTTTTTGGAAATGCATAAATTTTTTTCATTATGTTTTCATTGTTAATTAAAAATCATATCCGAATACATAAAGTGGTGGTCACACTAGACTTTCAACGTGCAACATTTTTTCGGACATCGCTACAAATATGGGCAGGAGCAGTATTTAACATCAGGCATCAAAGTTTCCCCTGTTATCACATGTATTCTGATGTGCTTGTAATGTGTCTTTTGCGACGGCGTCGAAAGCGTCTTATTATATTGTGCTCTCTGTCTCTCTCTCTCTCTCTCTCTCTCTCTATGAATATATAGCCTACGCACTAAGCAATAAAAAATTATAAAATGTCTGTGTTAGGGTGTACCGTCGGTGAAGGTGTAAAATCAATGATGGAGAAGAATTTTCAATCCAGTGTGTTTATTTTGGTGCAAAAGTGATTCCCAAGCAAAAATGTATACAGTAACAAAAAATAAAGCAAAATAAATATAAATATAAATTCATAAGTTTCACATGTATTCTGGCTATGCCAATATTCAGGCCCAAAAATACAAGGAGTGAACCCACACTCCAAACACACTCCAAACACTCTCCTGAAAAATGGCTACCAGGAGCCCTTTTATAGCGTTAGGCTCCTCCCACTTCAGGAACATACCATGTATAAATAAATGATAATTTTAAAGCAAGATAAAACTATACAAATATATTAAATAAATGGTATTAACATGCAACCTATGCATCACATTATTAATTACAAAATTTTGTCTCCACATTACAAAGAAAAATGTCTGAGAAATGATAGTTTCCCTGATTTCCCCCTGCGATGTCACTGACAATGAAAGTGCCCTTCCAATTGGGCAATAAGCAGCTTTAAAATGGCAGCCGTAGCTGCACATGGGTTTGCCAGTAGAGAGGTGACCCACAATGTGAGTATAACAGTATTTTATGTGTACATGTTAGTTTGTTACCGAGGAAATAAACTGTTAACATTTGTAAAAGAGTTTGGTGTGGTTTCTTTGAAGGTTAAATCATATAACAAAACAAAACATTTAGCATTGAGACAAAACAAACAACCAACAAAAGAAAAGAAAATTATATAAAAACATGGAACTAAGCAGAGAGCCTATCACACCACCTAAACAGAAAAATAACCACACATCTAGTATAGGATGTTAATTTGCCGGCATGTAGATTGTGTGTGTATATTGGTGTAAACTGTTTATGGGGGTACAAGTACTTCAGCAGTTCTTTCAAAATAAAAGTCCTTTTAGTCTTAGGTCACAGGCTCCCTGTGACAGTCCGCATTCAAATGTTCCATCTGTTCCTGTCTCCATTGACACTGCGAACTATGCAGCTTCTTTTTATATAATCTTTTAAAGATGTCATATAAAATAGGATGCTACGCTACGGCTAAAATTAGTGCTTCCTCCATTTTTTTTTCTGTACAGAGAGGTCACGCAGTGACTGATGCAAATTCGCAGGTCAGAGTTCACCAAACTTGAACTTTGGAATGCAGCGAAATGCAAAATCATTTGCATGAGCTTGCATTTCCATTATGACGCATTTGCATGCATATGAATGGAAGTCAATGGAACAAAAAGTGCAGTGACCGCCCCTTCAGTCTTGCAATATGACTTTAATTGCAATTTGTTTGCAATTTGGCCCATAATCAATTAAAAAAATAATGGATATATATATAATATATGGTAAATATTGTTAGAAAGTATAGTTTTTATGTGAAGAACAGCCATCATTCAGTTTAACCCATCATTTAAGTCATCATTCACTATACATTTTGATGTCCATCATAGTTCTGCTTGTAAGCATTCATCACAGAAGTTGTAATGTTTTGCAAGCCACTCATTCAAGCTGAATGTTTTCAGTGAATCAGTTGGTATGAATGATTGATTCATTCATGAATTGAATTGATTCATCTCAATGATCTTGATGCAGCAGTTAGCAGCTTCCTTAAATTTTGGTTTGTACCTCACATAAAGCTGTCTTTTATAAATTTGTGTGATTTAGGATATAATGTAAAATGTTTTATTTATTTATTGTAAATCACCAGTCACTTTAATTCTATGTAAAATAGTAGCTTGTAAATTCTAATTTTTGGTTTTGTGTTCCATATACTGTGATGTGATATACTGCTTTGGAACAACATGAAGGTTTGAGTAACCAATGGCAAAAATTTAATTTTTGGGTGAACTATCCCTTTAAGAACAACCCTACACATACCACTTGTTGCAGATAGACTACCGTAAATATAAATAATGGGCTGTTAGACTTGACGTGCCTGGAGCTTAAAAAAGACCTTTGTAGTGTTTAAATGACAGATTTATTAACAAAATCCAATAGACTTTGATTTAAAACCAGATCCTGTTTTTCCTCAGCATGAGCTTCTGAGGAATCAGTCAGTGGATTTAGTCAATGGCTTTACTGGTGGTGTGGTTGTAATTCTCACCGCTCCCTGAATTAAATTGACTGCAGCTTTCTCAGGTCTTAATTAAAGCACTCATTCATTCAGTACTAAAACCGTGCAGTTCAGTGTGTGGTTACACAATCAGCTCCATGTCATGTGCCGACATATAAAATCAATGTCTTGACTAAACCACCGATAATATGCGGGGTACAGTTCACAAGCTGTGGGCTGTATAGATTTCCATATTGCTTAATTTACTCTTGCAGAGTCGTCATTAGCCGGTGGGGGTTTAACGGTGTGGATAGCGCCTCATAAGTAAGCTTGTTGATTAATGTTATGTACTCCAGGGAGGCGTCAGATTCATTTGAGACGCAAACCTCTCTACAATTAAGATTGAATGAGACATATAGACATAAATTGTGTGTTTAGGGTCCTGAGGGCGCAATATGAAACTCTTTTTCTCATTCTCACACACACACAAACACACTCGAACTCCGTGTACTTTGCGCCCTCTTTTATTTTTTGCAGAATTAGTCATTTGCAAGCTAAATAGCTACAGATCTCTTTGAGGACAAAGCTTATAGAGAGCACAGCCTGGTCTTGTCTGTCCTTTAACACCAGCGTATCCTGGAGGATAAGGCGCTTTGTAGCCGTCCATTCAGTATTCATGACACGCCACCTTGCTTGAACACTGGGCCCCCAGTTCGTCTCATAACTGGAGCACTAACAAAGCTGTTCATTTGGCATCAGCACTGGCTCCTGATATAGAACAGGCAGAGCTCTCGCTTAGTGTTTCTCTCTCAGCAAATCCTATTACCAGTGTTGTTTTTCCCTTCTTCCTAACTTAGGACTTGGTCCAGGAAATTAGTCACTTCCTTCCAGTTTATTTGTCTATAACTGAGCACAACATCAGTGTCCTTCTTTTTCTTTTTTCTTTTTTTGCTGAACGTCAGAAAAGTAAAGTAGTGTTATGTTTCTGCCATAGCATCATTATTCCTAAACTGAGACTCTGATTTACTCACCCATCGGTCCAATAACTGTACCTTGGATCTCGGCAGCTGTACTGGTGAGGAAACGTAGCACGTCAGACTTCCCAGATCCATTCAAAATCCCCTTAAGTCAAGTGAAAGATCTTGGGCAGTAGCGCAAAGGCTAGCTGGACTACATGAAAAGACGCTTTGGCCTTTTAAGCTTCGGTGCGTCCCAGCCAGCCCCGGAATCGCTCTCCTGTTTATGTTTGCTCTGCTGGAGTCATAATGCAGTCCTGAGGAATCCTCCAGATAAAAATCAATGACAGATGTGACCAGGAGAAAGAACAGCAATTATACGGAAAGTCATCTTTTAGGGTCGTCATCCTCTTTTCCCTAGGTGTTCTCGGTCTTACTGTCTTTTACCTGCTTGCTCATTTTAATGTTTCATAGTCTGGAGCAGAGACGTTTTCTCCAGGGAGGCAAGGGAGGCAATGCATTTTTCAAAAAAAAAAAAGTTTGAAGAGGAAAATAATCGGCGGTACAAAAATAAATCTTGAGCTCTTTTCTTTAGCGTGTTGCATTCTGAGGTGGCATGTGTGAAATACAGGCACGAATGGGTGAAACTATTAACAACCCAGTGGATAGGTAAACAACTCACACACTCAGATGCCATCACTTTTAGTCATGTTTGAATCTAAATGAGTTGAAATTTCATGAAATGATGAGTAATCTGAGTGATTCAGGTTTACACCTGTGGCGTTTGACTAATGCAGGGCTCCAGTCGTGGAAAACCTGGTAATATCAGGGAGTTTTCATATTGTGGTTTCAAGGCCTGGAAAAGGAAAGTTAATAAAATGTAAAATTATGGACATTTCTTTGTTGAATATCAATTGTTCTAATTATGCTCAGCTCTAAAATATTTTGTATTGTGAGTGAAATCGCTGTGCATTTACAAATGATTTAAAGAAAATCCTTATCCATTTACCATGAACAACAAAGTTAATTTGCTGCTTATTAAAAGTTAGTAGGGTAGACATTAAGTTTGGGTACGAGGTATTATTATTATTATTATTATTATTATTATTATTTTATTTATTATTTATAGAGCACAGTAACTACGATGGTTGACCATTGTGCTGAACAGTATAACTTTTTTTTAAAGAATCAAAATACATAGAAACGATAAAGACAAGACAAAATATAATTAGACATAATAAACTCCTGTTGGCTCATACACTAAAAGCCTTCGCAAAGAGGTAGGCTTTAAGCCTTGTTTTAAAAAGAGATTGTTGTAATTGTTCTAATAGAGATTGGAAGACTATTCCACAATTTAGGGCCAGCTATGGCAGAAGCCCGGTCACCTTTTCTCTTCAGCCTAGATCTAGGGACCAATAAGAGTTTCTGATTCAATGACCTTAGACATCTAAGCTGGACTGTGTAAGCTCAACAGATCAGAAAGGTACGAAGGTGCCAGACCATTTAAAACCTAAAAAAAAAAGTAAAATTAAAGTAAAATCTATTTTAAAATAGACTGGCAGCCAGTGCAAAGAGAGTAGGATGGGAGTAATATGTTCGTATTTGCGAGTGCCAGTCAAAAGTCTGGCAGCTGCATTTTGCACCACTTGCGATTTATACATGATTGGTTAATCCCAATATACATTGAATTGCAGTAGTCTAGTCAAGAAGAGATAAAAGCATGTATAGATCTCTCGAACTCAGCAAAAGTTAAAAAACCCTTCACCTTGGCAAGGAGTCTGAGCTGAAAAACAATTGATTTAACTACTGCATTTACTTGCTTATCAAAAGTCAAAGCAGAATCGAACACAACACCCACATTTTTTACAGAGGGCTTGACATATGGAGCCAGATCACCCAGCATTTGCTGTATGTTGCCAGATACAGCTAAAGAACCGAGCACAATTGCCTCAGTCTTACTCTCATTGAGATTAAAAAAATTAAGAGACATCCAGGCCTTAATATCAGACAGGCAAGCAATTAAAGCACTCAAACTCTGGTTGTCATTTTGCTTAAAAGGCACATACATTTGCGTGCCATCAGCATAACAATAAAACGACACTTTGTGCTTATTAAAAATGGAACCCAACGGGAGCATATACAATGAAAATAAAATTGGAGCTAGGATAGAACCTTGAGGAACTCAAGTCAACACTGATTTAGAGGATGAGCACCCCTCCACACAAACTGAGAAAGTTCTATTATTCAAGAAGGATTTGCCCACACAGTGTTCAAGACAGGAGATAAGAATACTGTGGTCTACAGTGTCAAATGCTGCACTTAGGTCCAAAAGCAAAAGTACTACAGAGTTACCAGTATCAACTGATAGCAAGATATCATTTAATACTCTTAAAAGGGCAGACTCAGTACGGTGATGTTTCCTAAAACCTGACTGAAAAGTTTCAAACAAACTATTTGAATCTAAATAACTAAGCAATTGATTAAAAACAACTTTCTCCAAAATTTTAGAAGGTAGATTAGAAATGGGAAACATTTCCAAATTGTGTGTTTTTTTTTTAAGAGTGGTTTGATTGTTGCACAGTTGAAATATTCAGGGAAGTCCCTTCAGAAATACTTGTATTTATTATAGAAAGTATACACGGTCCAACAGCATCTAAAATCTTAATAAAAAAGCATGTTGGAATAATATCAGTAGAAGACGTAGTGGGTTTTAATTGCTTAGTAAGTTCTCAAAGAGAATCTATAGTGATTTGGTTCAAATTCACTAAAAGATGAACTACAAGCTAGAGGGACTGAGGGGTCATAATCTGCAGGAACAATAAACTGTCTGATATCGCTTATTTTCATTTTTGAAAAATCTAAGAAAGCATTCACAAGCCGGTTCATCAAAGTGAAAATCAACAGATGGATTTATAAAAGAATTTATAGTGGAAAAAAGAATCCTGGGTCTATGGAAATTTCTTGATATAATGGCTGAAAAATATTTATATTTAGCTGCTTTCACAGCTTTTTGATAGTTGGTCAAAGAAGTACGTAGGATTTCAAGAGACCCATGTAACTTGTCCTTTTTCCACTTCCGTTCTGCACGCCGACATACTCTTCTCAGTGCCCGTGTAGTGTTATTTAGCCATGGTTCAGCCTTTAATTCTTGTTGCCTTTTCTGCAAAGGGGCTATAGAATCTAAAATGTCAGAGCAGGTAGAATTAAACCAAGTAAGTTGTTGTTCAGCATTTGAATTATTAAAGAAAGGACAAAGAGAATATAGCTGATAGGCCTCATTAAAATGTGCAGATATTAAGGGATCTAAAATATGGTCATGCATAATAAAGCATTAATATGTGCTTTTTATGTTTTATTCAGCAAGTATTACAAGTGTAGGGCCCTATGATTTAGAATTTCAACAATTGAAAGATAAATGAATGTTTTATGCCTTCATTTGAAAAAAAAAAAATAATAATAATAATAATAAGGCTTTTGTGGCAATTCATTTGATTCATATGATTTGTATTAATTAGACATGCTTTTTGATTAACAAAATGTAATTTAAAAAAACAGAATCCAGAAAAATGAAAGTGGCAAAAAAAATGTATTCGGAAAAAATTGCAAATTTCATAGGGCCAAAAAGTGGCAGCATTAATAATGTTTAATAAGTTCTATATTTTTAAGCTTTCTATTCCTCAAAATATCCAATCCAAATCCCACAAATGTGTTATTTATTTCTCTTAAGGTCACATGCAATGAGTAGCTGACTATGAACAATTAGTAATGACAAGAAAAAGCCAGACAAAATGTGCTTGTTAATGTATTAATTGGATTTTTTAAGCAGTGCAAACATGTTTACAAACGTGTCATGGCGATTTGACAATATAGAAAGTGAGATTTTGAAATGGAAGAGATCACAAGCACCAGCATATTCTGGCAACAGCTGAAGCAGAGCAGAAAAAAACAGGTTATATAAATTTTAGATGACGAACACATCCTTGTCTGGTAGTGTCAGTACCAGTCTTTTCGTGTTCTGCTTCACTTCCCAAAATGACAGAATTGGAGGAGTATATAGAGGAGATGGAAAGTCTAAATTTTGAGTGACTGTGAAAAATGAATGGAGGGAAATGACAGGAGGCTGGCAACACACAGCAGGTGACAGACAAGATACTAACAGTCTGCTTCTTACCATTGCATGCTTGCTCAAGCCCCCTGCAGAGCTGCAGCCTGCCTTACTGCGCTGGGCTTTTGGATGGTAGAGCTCATAGGATGCCACTAAACCAGAAAAATCTGCCAAATGGCGATGAATCGAAATATATCTGCTCTCCTTCCAGCCAGAACATTTTGTTTTTCTGTTCTGAAGTCGTGATCTGAAAAATGTCCTTTCTGTTCTTTCACACTGAGCGATGTCAGGAATATTTGGGTCATTAAGAAGTGCTGGAATTTGAACGTCTTTCATATCCTAAATGCTTTGCTTCCTTCTTTAAGGCCTTGACTCAAGTTTGTAGGGTACTTTTTAAAGTCTCGTCGTTCACAGATCACTTCCACCAATGCTAGGTCATGACTGAAATGTCAGATAAACCTTTTGGCATTAAAAGTTGTTGTCATGTTCAAAGAGAAATGGAGATGTTAAAGTCTGACTCTGTTCCTGTTGCTCAGTGGTAGACCATTGCGCTAGCAGTGCAAAAGGTTGTGGGTTCAACTCCCAGGGAACACACATACTAGTAAAAAAAAAAATTTATAGCTTGAATGCACTGTAATGCACTCTGCTAAATGCGTAAATGTAAAACCATCTCTGCTTGTGCTGGTTAATGTACTGATTCATGTCTTTTCTGTCCCTTATTGTCTATAAATGTTGTGGTGTCATGAGGTGTGCCATAGTGTTTCGTTTTACTGGGTATTTAAGCACGGTGATGGATGAGGTTAAGTAAAGCTTATGTTATGTGCTGTCGCACAAAATATACTTACTCACTGAACAACAGAAACCCAATCCTTTAGCTTGTTTCCAGATATGATTATAAAGCAAGTGCTCTTTAGTTGTTTATTTAAACATTGGAGTAGCAGATGAAGTAAAGTCTTTGCTCAGAAGTTTATCAAAGAGGCCCCTGTTTTCTCAAGATGACAGGAGAATGTACCTCCCCACCAAAAAGACAGAATGAATTTGGCCTGTTCAGAAATGAGCTGTTCTTACTGCAAAATTAGAAGCAGGCAGGTTCCAAGAGCAAAGCTGGCAAGAGTCATGATGTCTCCATGTTATTGAGAGGACCACCAGGGATGGATTTTTTCAGTCTGTTTTTAATCGCCATAATATTCTCTGTAAAAGAACTGGCTGGAGGCTGCAATTTACTGCTGCATTGTTACAGATCAGTTTCTGCTTGTCATTAAGTGTGCCCAAACAAATCGCAAATCTGTAGAGTTTTTCTTCCTCTTGTTTTTTTTAAGTTTGCATCATAAGTGACATTACTCAGTCTTCTTTTATATACAAATGTCTGTGACCTTGCTTGAGATGGCTCAAAGGGATGTTTAGATTGTGTGAGCTACAGTGTCTGCCTGTCTAGATAGAGAGAGAGAGATGGATGGATGGATGGATCTATTCACAATTATCTATTCAGATTTTATTAAAGAAATAAAAAATCCTGATTAAAAAAACATATCTCTCTCATATATGTATATGCATGTATGTATGTATATATGTATGTATATATTTTTAAATTTTTTGTACTGAGTACCGCTGTGCATGTGACAAATACAACTTTAAACTTTGACTTAGTTCCTCATAGTGGCTATCTAGTGGTACCAATGTCTCAAGAACTCGACTATATATCCTTGCTTTGAAAAATGATCTTGAAGCCACGGGAATGTTCAGAAATCTCCATCTACACCAGAATCCCTGAGGTGAAGCACTTCCTGGCCAGTGTTTTCGGCTTGAGTTGAGAGTGACCGCTTCACAGCATGCTGTGTAATGGCTTTGGGATCCAGCCGTGGCTGTAATTCTTCAGATGAGCATCCAATGTCGGTTCTGTTGTCACCGTCCGCCTGTCTACTGTCACATGCCTCACATCTCCAAGAATTACTGGACACACCTGTGCACAGCGATTTATAGCTTTAACCGTCTGCGCTCTCTCTCCTGAGAAGCAATCGTTTGTTGTAAATTGGTGTCACACTCTGATATTTAATTTTCGTGTTACATCAATTGTTCTCAGCATTGGCAGAGATCTGATATCAGTGCATTTTAGCTCTTTTTAATTGCTTAAAATCAGTCTTTTGTTTTGTGCCAAGTTGTCATATTTTTTACTCTTTTGAAATCTTAAAGGAATATTGTAATTGACCTCATTCTTCTGTATTTTGAATGTTTCACTGTATTTTTATCTCCATATAATGAAAGTCACTGTGGTCCAAACAAAATTAAAACTGTGCGAGACATTCAAAAAGTTATTTTTGGTGTTCCACAGAAAGAAAAAAAAATTACAAGTTTGGGAAGACACGAGGAATAAATGATAACTGAGTTTTTGGTGAACTATCTCTTTAAGGCTGGTTAAGAAGTTATATATTGCAGATTACGAGCCACATTTCATCCCAGAAATAATATTATTTCCATATGACATTGAAAAGTTTATTTTTCCAACCTGACTGCTTGCAGCAGCAAACAAGATGGCTGCCAGAGTCTTCAGGCTCCTTCAGAGCTTAAACTGTCAAGGTAATTGCAAGTTTTATAGAAATGTTGCTCCTGCATGTCATTAACCTGTGAAGTGATCCGTGCTGCCATTGTTTTGATTGGTATCATCCCAGGCAGTAAAGGCTAAGTTTCCACTGCCAATTAGACGTTTAAAATCCAACTGTTAACCTTTTTATTTTTTTGATTTATAATCACCCAGCTTGTCTGTCTGGGCCAGTTTATAATATAGTGGTGCTGTTAAATTCATGCCTTGTTAGCTTGCACTAATAAACACACAGCTAACGTCATGCTGATTTACCTGTCGGCCCGCATGTCTTGCTCGCATCGCTGACTCATCATTCACATACCAGTTGAATTACCAGTAATTTGACTTGTGAATGATGCTTATAGTTTTCTCTAATTGCTGACATGATTTATTAATTAATTACTTGGGGCGGGGTTCAACTAGCCTTCAGATTACTGATCTGCAAAGTCGAGTTTAGTTGCAGACATGCTTCAGTTTGTCTGTCATTGAAATCTATACCAAATTTTCCAAAATATGCCTGAATGTGCTTCTTTTTGAGAGGATATTCTTGTTAGGAAAAAAACAGCAGCATTCGGATAAATTAATTGCCTTCCCCTTAGCCATTCACTCGATTTGTAGATGTTGGCAACCCAGCGTAGAGTGTAGCGTGGACGTTCGTGCCCAGGGATATTACAGTACAGAGCAGGAGTTGTCTTACATGCTGCTTCTAGACTTCCCATAGAGACGGCCCTCCACACTCAAACCTAATTAAAGTGAAGGCGGTATGCTTTACAGCGCTCTCCATAATTCATAAAAATCGGAATGCCGCTTGGGGAATGCCTGCCATGCTTTCTGGGATGTTTGACGACCTCTGTTTGTCTAAGTGACAGGAGGAGGGAGAGAAGGGGGGTGAGAAATTAGACCGGAATTAGCATAGCAATAGCTGTAGTTGTGTGCGAACACGGGAGCATCTCCGGCATGCTCTTGAAAAGAAAGGAAGGTCGTATTTTGATTGGCGGCTGAGATTGGTGAGGTGCAGCTGTGCTGGGATCAGTGCCAGAGCATCTCTGGAGACCTACAGGAGGTCTGCTGAGGAAGCAGGTCACCCTGTGACAAGCTGCAATTGCAACTATATTTGTCTTTAAAAAGAGAGTGTGTGAGAAAGAGAAATGGTAGCGTGCACCCTGAACAGGTGTTACTGTGTTGTCTCATTGTTTTGATGTATTGCCTTTGCTGTACATAGCTACTTCTGTACCTGCTTTGCCTCTCACAAGAGCTTCTGTTTAGTTGCTTGTAAGAGTCTGAGGTTCTAGGTCCAGGCTTGTTGCATGATTGCCTTTTTTTAGCACATTATGTGCAATATTCAATGTAGGGGAAATAGGTTTGCATTATGTTTTAGGGCTGCCAAGATAACTTCATTTAATTATTTATTGTACTTGAAGTCAGTTACAGCCCATTTTCTCTAATGTGACACAAGTGGGCAGGTTTGTATCCATAAAGAATTTGTTGATGATAAAAAGTGTCGTTACATATAAGAATGGAGTCAAATAGAATGTGGGAGGTCACTAAAAACCATAATCATATAGCTATTTAGTTGTTCAATAACGTTTATCCAGTAGCTTGCTCCGTTTAAGCGAAGTTGCTTCAGATTGTTTAATGGGTCAAGTTAAGGATTACAAAGTCAAACATGCACATCGTTCACACATGATTTTAATAATAAATAATTTTGATTGGTTAATGACTCCAATTTAAATTGTTCCTGAATGTCTGCTAGTTTTAAAGTGAGCAGTGACACATTTTATAAATGTTATTTTCTTAGAGGAATTAAATGAAATTAAACAATGAAATTTGTGTAGGCGCACATTTCAGAAAAAACTCGATGTTTAACCACAGAATTGAGGTAAATCTTCTGTACAGTTCTTATGTATAGCCTTTATTCATATAAATTATACAGTAACTAACTATATTGTATATATTTATATGAATATATTTATGAAGTCATTTGTATAGGTGCAGGGAATGTTGCAGCATTTTTAGATACGATTTATCCATTCACATTATTATATCATTTAAAAAGTGTCCTTATTACTTAATTAAAAACAATAACAAACTTTTGAGACTAAAGCCAATTAATGTTTGTCTGGTCAGAGCGACAGGGCAAATAAAAATGTGAGTATATATTTATAATACTGCATACCGATCCCCACCTGAAGTGTGTGCAGATAAGAAGTTTTAACATCTGTTTTGTGCTCAAGCCTCCAGTATATTAACCCCTGTTGTAAATTAACTCCGTATAAACTAGACTGAAATAACCTTTAGATTGGCCCATGATTCTGTCATTCTTTATGGCTTACTAAAACTGTGTTCATCTGCCAAATGTTTTTCTTTCCATTGTTCCAAGTGATTCTGACACGCATGCTCTTATTAGACTGATAGTAGGATAAAGTATGAATGTTTGATTGATTTCATACTGACATCTTTGTCTAATATGTACTTGTTGTGCTCTTTTAAGTTGTAAGAGCAATCAAGTAATCCGATGTGATCTCAATAGCCTTTTTGACTGCTAATCTGCACTTTATTCAGCAGGTAGCGTGTGTGTTTTTAGAGGTTGGTGTAGTTTCTTCATGCCAATCATGAGTGCCGTTGGAGCCGCCGTGGATTCCTGCGGTGGGCAGCTGTTTGTTATTCTTCTGTACTGCTCTTTTAGGGCCAGCGGGAGGTAGAGATGTGGGCTCTAATCATTAGCACATTAGCCTAACACAAATACTCTGGTGTGGGTGTGTATGAGATCACGAGGGAGATTAAATCATTAGAGATTTGCCTGCTGCCTTTCTTAAGCAGTTTTAATGAATGAGACTCCTTGATTATAGCTTAAACTAGCGGTGCAGTGCAGAGTAGTAAACTCAGGCAGAAGCAGTGTTGTTGGGCAGTGCCCCGAGGCTGCCACCATGCTGAGAAGGAGCCGCTCGTAGCAGGATTTGCCACTGATAAACACAATACATCATGCTTTTCACTGAGAAATAAAAGTGACTGGATTTGGCTCCCATAATTAATCCTGACCTTGATTCGTGTCGAATGCGCAGTGTGCTAAAAAGAGGACAAAAGGAAAAAAACATGCATTGAAGAAAAGCAACAGTGAAATCCTTTTAATTGACTAGGATAGTCGCCCAGCAGGGGGATTCAAGACGCTTGGTAATTTTCTTTGTTTGTTTGTGAAATCGTATCCCCTTTTGAATCCGTATTGTTCATTACTGGTCCGAATTGTGCTGTGGAGCGGGAAGCTCCTCAGATGAATATTTCATGATGAGCTGTGGAAACTTGCAGAAGTAAAAATTTGGGCTGACAAGAAATGATAGCCCACAAGGTCATCATTGAAATGATATTAAACAAGTAGTTGTTGTGCTGCAGCTGTTTGTTTGAATCTCAGACGGATCTGAGCAGGAGAATTTGAGTGTTTTTTTTTGTTGTTGTTTTTAGACAGGCAGTCTTCGATTTTCATTTTCAGACTAGGCCACGTAAATTATATTCAACACATTCTAATGAAATACATTGAATACAAAGAATTTCCACGGGCAATTGAATGTACGACCTTCATAAATGCAGCTGTCAGTGAAGCATGTAGCATAACTATTACTTTGAAAATCAGACCTTCTTTTTATACACTTCTTTTATTCTGCACTGTCAATGTTTGAATGTTTTATCAGACAGACGATTTAAAACGAATAGATTTTTTATGTGCCTAGTGAATGCTCATGAGAATCATATATTGATTCCTGTGTGTGAACGCCAGACTTGAGAAGAATTACAGCTACCCAAAGTTTTAAGCCTCTGCCAGTCAGCTCAAGTAGTTTAAGTTGGACGGCGAGTGGCTTCGTCATTCCCAGGTGTGCTGGATAATTTCTCCGGCTCCCAAAAGTGTCGAAAAGAGAAAAGAAGCACGGCACAGCACAGCCCCGTTGGTGTTTGCGTAGCGCTACCGCTGCATTTCACTCGACTTGCCAAAGCTAACATGGGCTGGATGTGGAGAGGCAAATTTGCCAGCGCTAACTCGGATAAACGAGCTTTTCATTCTAAGACGACCTTCTCGCTGTAGTCTCAGGCAGGGCTGTCAGGGCCTGGCCCCTCTCTTCCTGGATCTCTTGCTCTGGGTTTTAACAGGAACCCTGGGGTCTGAAAGACAAGAGTTTTTTTTTTTTTTCATGAGGGAAGTCAAGTCAAATGAGAGGGAGTGAAGACCTGGAATCATCTGCATCTCAGGTGCCACGACTCGATAAATCAGTTTGGGGCCCCAAGAACGATGGGATAATTGAATAATTTTGGTATGGTTGTCCTGAAGTGAAATGTGCATTTAAATGTCTCTCCTCCTTTGTCTGTCTGTCCTTCTCTTGACTTTTTTTCTTTTTTCTGGGTGGGGTAAGAAGGGCTGAAATCGGATCCAGCAGTTGGCTTCGGGGAAGCTTCTTTTGGCCCGCAACGTTGAGACCTGCGGGAGCCATTATAAAGCAGAATTCACATTTTTGCATTTTCAAATGGATTTAACTATAGGACTCAGTCCCCAGCCCTGACCCTGTTAACATTCTGCCTTGTCTGGGAACGCAAAGAGCGGGCCAACCTTTACAGGCTCCGTCGCTGCTCTGGAGGAAGAGGTGTTGCGTTTGGCAAGCAAAGAGGGGTTTTGAGAGACGGCTTTATAGGCGCAGAAATACATCTGCCACAGTCCTTAGTGTTTCTATTATTCTATAGTGCATTAATGGTCTGGAGAGGAATCATTTCCTGAGTGTAGTTAACTACATGCTTAGAGAAACCTTACCCAAAGCTGGGGATTGAGAAGACCTAATGGCCTAGTTCCCAGCCCTGGCCGCTCTCCTCAGGTTCGGTTACAATACAGTTACAGTCTGCCTAGTCAGAATGGCCTTGATTTATCACCTTGATTAGATTTATGGCACACAACGCGAGGTAAAACAACCCACTTGCCCTCCGTTCCAAAACGCATAGCATGTGAGACTCATCCGTGACATGAACCCTTGCTTAACCCTGTTCTGTCTTCAAGGGAACCACAAACCTTAATTATGGGGTTTGCTATGCTTTTGAGGTTTGCATAGCTATCGGTACAAATTAGCAGAGATAAAATCATGTTTTTATAGGATTTTGTAGTGCATAACTGGGTTTTGTCAAAGAAGGCCACAAATGACGGCTCCTCCTCAATCAAGATCTGTCTAATGCCGAGAAGCTATTGTTAGAAAAGAAATAAAGCAGCACTGATTGCTTTAGTTATTTATCAATAAGCAGAACGTACTTCAGTACATCGCTGCATATATGAATACATCCAGCCTTGAGACCCTAGCTTGTTTAATTAAATTCACAGTTTAATAAAGAATGACCAAGCTTTCCGAATGCGGTGTAATTATGTTTTTATCCATTCCAGCGAGCATTGAACTGACGTGAAGTGCGTGGTTGGAGGTGGTAAATAAGCATGTTTTCAAAGAGAGTCAGCTATTTTTTATAAATTCAATACCAAGTGCAAAACTGCAGTATAGTCTACTTTCCAAACTGTAGCAAATGGGTTTTGAGTCTTGGCAGCTTTTTTTTATTATAATGCAAATTGCTAATTTTGTGACATCCTGCCTGCCAAGCATGTCTGGTGTTAGCATGTCATTTAGAATTTAATTGAGAATGGCTCTCAAATTTAAATTCAGCTTCTGAATTTTAAATGCATTAGCAAAGTGGATGCAGAATTGAAATTTAAATTTCATTGCAGGGAAGTAGAACTGAAATTTAGATTAATTACTACACTAAAGTGTGTCCTAAAGGATGCATAAATATGTTTATTGAAAATACTGAATGAAAGACTTTTTTTTTTTTTTATTAATTTATAAATTTCATCGAAATAAGGTGAAAGGGCACTTAATTTCATAATTATATTGAATATACTGATTTTCCTTTCATTACAATTACGATACAGCAATAAATAATTTTTCCTGTCATTCACTTTCTTGTAGTTGTGGTCGATTTAAGGGAACCAATTCTTCAATATTTGAATTTGACCAAACCTGGTTGGAACTGAAGAAAATCTTTCCTTTTGGTTGTTTACTTTTTCATTTTACTAGATTATAACATAATAGCCAATATTAAAATTTTTTGGCATATTAAAAAATGTAGGTTGAATTTAGGTTGAAATAATATAATATCTACTATTAATATGGCACTTAGAAACTGTCCTGTTTCACATTGTAATCATATTTCATAGCATCAGGGCCTGCAGTTTGCAAGCTCTGCCCATACTGTCGCACACAAAGGGGGCATTTGAGACAGCTTGGTTTATGGTTTGGTACAGACACCCTTGTTTTTCACCAGAGTGGGCTGTTTTATTTATCAGCCCAGTATTTATGGTGATTAATAAAGAAGAGTTGGGTCGGCTCTGCTGTAGTGGAGTGAGGAATCTGGAGAGCTATCGGTCTCGTAAATCAGACAGTCCATGCTCGCTCATGTCTCAAACAGTCATCTCAGCTGCTAGATATGAGTCTTGCTGCTCTCCATTAAACTCCCACAGATGTTTCCAGGCCTGGCGGGGGGGTCGAGCGGGGGGTGAGATTATGTTGCTCACAGCAGAGACATGTAATCGCATATACACAGCTGCTAGTCATTCCTTAATGTTGTAGCTGCTCAACTCTTTATTGTTCCACATTCACACACTTTCCTCTAAGTATTCCTTGCATTTATTAATGTTAAGTATACTGCATATAAAAAAACTGTTGTAACCTTGTCCACCATATATTTTGAAGTTCTCAAAATTGTCAAGTTTTAATTTTTTCGCAAAATTCGATTATTCACAGGGTTATTAGGTCATGTTTTCTCCCTTTTTTTTCCAAACTGTGACAAATGCCAGTCTCCCTTTTTTGCAGAATGCGATATAGCCACTCAACCAATCACAGCGCACCATTCCACGCACTCTAGACAGTAACGCTGGTGCTCTGAATACACCCGGCATCCTAATTTCCTCATCTACTTTGTACTTTGTGATCAACAAACAAGGGCTGCACGATAAATCGTATGTGTCATGTGCATCTCATCAGTAAAGCTGGTTATGTGATTAATAGTACTGGTTAATCTTCATCACGTGCTTTCAGATGGAAATTATTTAGATGCATTTAATATGCAGAGCCGTAGATCACTGACAAACTACGCTATATAGTAGCGTATATTGAAATTGTTTATCATTAGATGAATCGCATTTGATTATGGGCGATGTATTAATCGTATTAAGCGATTTGTATTAATGCCATTTATGTTTTCATTAATACAGCATATAGCACTAGTCAACTAAATGAATGTAGCATGGCAAAGATGACCTTTTGGAAGTTGAATGTAAGGGAAATGCCATTTTGGAGTTTCGTTGGTCTAATATGTTATTGTTGTTCATGTTCTTGGTCTTGATGAAATTTTCTTTTATTGCTGAAATTAATTTATAGTATTAACAAGATCACCCGTTGAATTCATGTTGGAAATGAAGACTGTCCAGTCCAGTGCCTGTATATAAGATTAGTGTTGACCAAGTTCAGAGGCTGTCATATGTGGATCAGCTTACTATGTTGTGTATTTTCAGTTTCAATATGAAAAATAACTTTCATATTGATTGAATGGATTTATTGCATTTTGGGAGGGGGGGAAATTGTATAATAATCTTTGAAAATCAAAACCTGGATTTAAATTTTTAATGTTATTGTAACCTTAAGATGAAACAGAAAGTTTGAAACAGAAAATAGTGGTTTTCCTCTTGCCACTTTCTTGTTAAAGAAAACACATTTTTACTCAAATTCATCAAACTGGATTTATTGCGTTTTGGAACCTAAATCTTCATATATATCGACTCTTATCGGGAGATAAAAAAAATATCGCCGTTAATCTATTCTCAAAGTTGGGTTGGGAGCTGGGAACAGGGCCCACTGGTACAACCTGCACCGGGGCCCCGCTAACCCCAGCTACGGCCCTGTGTATATATATATATATATATATATATATATATATTTCTTTTCTGGCATAATTGTGAAAACACTAGACATTGGCATTGTTGTTAAAACTCTTGACATGCTTATTCTGTGCATTTTGAGCACGTTTTGTGTTAAATCACATTTATTGTCCATCAAAAGTGTGCTTTCACTTTGATTGAGCGTGAGCAGCACAGCATAAATAGACCGGATGCCGAAACCCCCGCTGCACTGCTGTTCACACGACGCTCCTGCTTGACGCTCATGCGGCTGCTCCTGGTCCCTGTGTGAATGCACTCATTGATTAACATGGATGCCGAAAAAAATACGCACTGCTCGCGCGCCGCTCACGCTTGCGGTGTGAAAGAGGGGTAACTCGATGTGGTGCGGAACGCACCTGTTTTCGCGTGTGTGTCGCGACCGCGTCGCTTCCATTATGAGCGCACCTTCATTGGAAATAACGAACTTGTGCGCGCAAAAGACGCGATATGTGAACGGCCCCTTAAAAGACAACTCGTTGCGAGACAACAGTCACAAACCACAGAGCTACCACGAATCAGCTCCAGATCTCTGGAAACCATGCTTAACCATAGCAGAACCCTGACTACATTTTATTGTTTGTGATGCTAAAGAACATTTCATGATGTCTCAGACAACTGTAAATTTGTGGCTACTGCGCTTTAATTATAAGCGCTATCGTAATCTTATATTTACCATAGTAAAATGATTTTCTTTGCCTCTTTATTTTTGTATACTGTAAAAACTTCAACCACATTGGTTAAAAATGAATAAAGGTTGAAATATTATATTAGAAGTTGTACTTATATTTTTTTGTAAAGTTATCCAAAGGATTCATTAGCTAATCAAAAAAAGAACATTAGATTAATTATTTATTGTAATAAAAATAACCGTTAGAGTAGTCGACTAATCGAAAAATAATCGTTAGATTAGTCGACAGAAAAAAAGAATCTTTAGTTGCAGCTCTAATATATATATATATATGTGTGTGTGTGTGTGTGTGTGTATATATACAGTACAGACCAAAAGTTTGGACACACCTTCTCATTCAAAGAGTTTTCTTTATTTTCATGACTATGAACACACACACTGAAGACATCAAAACTATGAATTAACACGTGTAATTATATACATAACAAAAAAGTGTGAAACAACTGAAAATGTCATTCTATACAGGTTCTTCAAAGTAGCCACCTTTTGCTTTGATTACTGCTTTGCACACTCTTGGCATTCTCTTGATGAGCTTCAAGAGGTAGTCACCTGAAATGGTCTTCCAACAGTCTTGAAGGAGTTCCCCAAGAGATGCTTAGCACTTGTTGGCCCTTTTGCCTTCTGTCTGCGGTCCAGCTCACCCCTAAACCATCTCAATTGGGTTCAGGTCCGGTGACTGTGGAGGCCAGGTCATCTTTAATCTAGATTAATCTAGATTAAAATGGCTCATTCGAATTCTGCCGAAGGCATTCAGAAATATGTGTGTTACCCAAATAAAATTGAGGTGGTGCATTAGAAAAGGGGCTCATCTCCTGTTTCCAAAATGCATCAAAATGCAAAGTGCTTGAAAAACCTGTAAACTAATTCCACATTGCACAAGGTGCAAACAACCTTACGCCTGTTTCACACATACTCCGTCTGCAGTGCGTATGTGTTGCATATTTTTACGCACCCATGTTAACGGATTCCAGTTGCGTTCCAGTAGCGGTGCGTCTGCAGCAGTGCAGCGATCGTTTCCATACCGAGTAGCGAACTGCAAACGCGTCCTGTGTGAAAGCACATCAAGTAACGCACACGGACTGCATACGCACTGCAGACGGAGTATGTGTGAAACAGGCGTGAGCAGGGCCGTAGCTGGGGTCAGCGGGGACCCGGTGAAGGTTATACAAGTGGGCCCTGTTTGAAATTGTTTAATTTGTATGTCCGTTTATTTTTATTTATTTGTGCTATTTATTTTTTCAAGTTTGTAGGTGTCAAGGTACAGAAACCAAATATTAAATGTAAAATAGTACTGGATAGTCTTCAATGTAAAAATTAAATATACAATCAAACCTACATTTATTCAGACACCTTCAACATTTCTCACATTATGACAGTTTTGCTATATATATAAAAAATTATATCTGGGGTCTGAATAATTTTTGGTTTGACTGTTAAAACTACAAAGTAATTCAGTCAAGAGCAGTGAGTGTTTTTCATTTTCTTGGATTAACATTACAGCAGCCAGTAGCTAAATTAGGCGCGGACACTTCAACTGTTTACTCTCACTTAAGATATAACTGACAGTTTTTTCGAGCATAATTTCCAAGGAGGATATTTTGACAAATTTTTTATGTATTTGTCGGCACAAGAGCAAAAATAAGCAAATTCGGTGTTCAAGTGTTTTGAGACGCCTTTCTCTGCTTGAGGCCTGAACACCAGAACACAGCGAGTACTGAATTGGGCTCTTTCACATCTTTTTGTTTGTTCAAACTGCGATATGTATTTGTTCGTTCAGGTGCAGGAGAACTTCGCAGAAGAGCTTGCTTCAGTGACGCTGTCCGTGATACGCGGCTCTCTCTCTCGTGCGCACCGAATACAGCGCGTGAGTAACCAGCTACTCTGTTCAGCTTTTTCGCGTCTTGTGTTTGGATGCTTTAATGTTTAAATCGACAAGCGGTAAGGCTTAAAAACAAGTGAAAAAGATGCGCAGCAGTGGCCCGTGAACCAGTGATGGAGTACTCGAGTCCTGGACTTGGACTCAAGTCCGACTCGAGTCACTATTCTTTGGACTCGAGTCTGACTCGACACTCCATTCTCTGGACTCGTGACTCGACTTGGACTCGGACTCGAGGATATATAAAATCGTACTTGAGCATTCATCACGTTGTTTTTGACTAAAGATGTTCTAAAAAAATATATAAGGTGTTACACTTTTCCTGTTTCGTGCCCAAGACCGGCCGGGATCTATTATTTTCCCTCACAGACACTGCTACCGCTCGCTCTCTTTGCTTGACAACACACTCACTGACGTCACTCACTTTACTTTCACTTTACTTTTTCTCCAAAGCACTCGGGCACTTGTGGGAAAGGATGAAGCTGATTGGTTAGTTCTTGTCACATGACCCGCGGTGCGCTTGCGGCATTCTGAAAAGTTGAGATGTTTTTAACTCCATGCGGTGCGGACACGTCTGGAAAAAACGAGCACGACGCTTCCATTATGAGCGCGCATACCGCGCGCCTACATTGGAAATAACGAACTTGAGCGCGCAAAAGATGCGATATGTGAACGGCCCTTATCGTTACACGTTGCTTTCTGAGCAGTCGTGTGCCGTCACACACAAACATTCACTTGAACACATACAAACGCACTCGATCACTCACACACATGCTCTCTCTCTCTCTCTCTCTCTCTCTCCCTCTCTCTCTCTCTCTCGACATATCGTATTGATTTTTATGTTTTAAGTATCTTTAAAATAAAGTGTCCTGTAAAATGCACGTTTCTTTTTTCACCGAGTGTATTTCTGTAATACAGTGTTAAAGGGTTAGTTCACCCAGATAGCAAAATTATGTAATTAATAACTTACCCTCATGTTGTTTCAAACCCGTAAGACCTCCGTTTATCTTTGGAACACAGTTTAAGATATTTTAGATTTAGTCCGAGAGCTCTCAGTCCCTCCATTGAAGCTGTGTGTACGGTATACTGTCCATGTCCAGAAAGGGAAGAAAAACATCATCAAAGTAGTCCATGTGACATCAGATGGTCAGTTAGAATTTTTTAAAGCATATACATGAAAATACATTTTGGTCCAAAAATAGCAAAAACGACGACTTTATTCAGCATTGTCTTCTCTTCCGTGTCTGTTGTGTGAGAGAGTTCAAAACAAAGCAGTCTGGATATTCGGTTCGCGAACGAATCATTCAGTTTACCAAATCGAACTGAATCGTTTTAAACGGATCGCATCTCTAATACGCATTTATCCACAAATGACTTAAGCTGTTAACTTTTTTTTAATGTGGCTGACACTCCCTCTGAGTTCAAACAAACCAATATCCCGGAGTAATGCATGCACTCAAACAGTACACTGACTGAACTGCTGTGAACCGAGAACTGAAGATGAACAGGGTTTGGAACAACATGAGGGCAAGTTATTAATTGCATAATTTTGCTATCTGGGTGAACTAACCCTTTAAAGGATTAGTTCACACAAAAATGAAAATGTCCCAATCATTTACTCCTCCCAATGCCATCCAGGATATCCATGGCGTTTTTTCTTAAATTGTTTTTTAAGGAAAACATTTCAGGATGTTTTCTTCATATAATGGACTTCAACATATATATGTGTATGTGTATATGTGTATATATATGTGTATGTGTATATGTGTATATATATGTATGTGTGTGTGTATATATATATGTGTGTATATGTGTATATGCGTGTGTGTGTATATATATGTGTGTGTTGTGTGTGTTGTGTGTTGTGTGTGTGTGTGTACAGTTTTCTACTTTTATATCACTACCTGTACAGCATAAAGACATCCAAGGTCCTTTTTTTCCTCAATTGAGCATTCAGTTAGGCAAGTATCAATAGTGAACGAAATAAACAGGACTCATATTCATCTTTGCATAATAGATTGAAACGCATGCATTTAAAAAAATGCATTAATTAAATCTGGTCTCCAGTTTTTTTCCTGGCTTGTTTTCGTTCTTTGGATAAATTGATAATTTCCTGTCATGTTCTTGTCAGGCTGTGAGGGGTGTAAAACTGGCTTTTGTTGCTTTGCAAACCCTTGCAGCACTGTGGGGTCAAAGGTCACTCAGCAATGCCTCTGATCCCGTAGCTCAGTTTGAATGGAGCGTTGCCTGCAGCTTTTGAAAGGCTCTTTCTTTCTCAGAGGAGGGTGAGGGGGGGGGGGGGGGGGGGTTCAATTTGTGCCGATAAAAGAACACAAAGCAACAGAGCAATGAACAGCCTTGTCAGACAGGGGAGTTTATTAACACGCCATGAATTGCACAAGAGTGGCTCCTGGACTTCTGTTTCAGAATCAAGCTGCAGGGCTTGGGAAAAACAAACAGGAGCTCAATGAATCTGTTTGGTGTTCCAGCCCAGAGCCACTAATACCATCATACACAAACAGTTTTTGAAACCTTTTTATGGGAGTTCATTTGCCGTCAGTTAACATCCAGTTTGATGCAGATACACACACATCCCAGTTAGAGAGTGGTCTTGATCTAACGCTTTAATGCTAAAATGTTTCTAATACTATGCATTTTATTTAATTTTGCCATAAAATAATATTGTGAAAATTTCAGTACAGTATTTCATAATCCTTATGCACATTAGAATGAGGTAAAGGTGTGAGCAACCAATCATGCAGTTTTCATTTTTGTGTTAAACTATCCCTTTTAGACACGTACACTTTCTCATTCACCTCTCCATTTACCCCTTCCCTGTTTCTCACCCCCCCCCCCCCCCCCACCTCTTGGTTTCTATAGCACCATGTCCCAGTATACCACTGATCTTTTCCCTATGGGCGTCTGGCATGTGCTCGAGATCAAAGCAGAGTGTCAACCCAAGATTCAGGAGCAAAACCAATTCACCTGCAGCGCCGTCTGGGCAGGGGGAAGCTTCTGTCGCGCTCTCACACTCTCTCCCCTTTCTTCCCCCCCTCACCCTGCAGACAGGATTAGCCTCCCATGCGTCATGGTTTTGGACCAAGAAGCGCAAAGCACCATTTTACGACCAGATAAACTCCAACCATAAATTGACCGGTGAGTTTCACAACCTCTCGCTCTCATATTAACAAGAGATCGAGAGAGACGAGTCTCCCACGAACACCACCCAGACTATGCTCCCGTCGAGAGCGCCAACTTGCAAGACACCCAGTAGAAAGAGTCCATTGTGACGGATCATTGTGCATCAGCCCCTGCAGCATGGCTTGTTTGTCCTATGAATTATTCAGCAGGCCTCTCCAGCACTAAACAACAGAGGCCTGTACTGTATGTTTAACCAGTTGGGTAGGGAAAACCAGTATGTTTGTCAGATAAACTCTACATGGCCTTGATGCAGTCTGTTCGGCCACGTCTGAAAGGTTACTCTGGGAAATAGGCCTCCGTTGGTGCCTCTGATCTGATCTCTCAGCTGATAGCACCGGGTGGTTCCCTACAAGTATGTGTGTGTGTGAGTTGCATGGAAAAGGAGAGAGTCAGACCGGATGGTGTCATTTACACTCTGCTACCGCAGTGTTCAAAGACACTGGTAAACTAACTCCATTCTCTCTCCCAAGCCCTTGTCCGAAACACGACACTGTACAGTCACACTGGAGGCTGCCGCCCTGGCCAAGAGGGGAAGTGGCATTCACAGGCTCTCACAGAGACCTGCTCTTTCCTTTCTAAGGACGCTTTCACACTGGGGCTTTTGGTGAAGGCCTGGCTTTGGTTTGAAAGTTGCCCTCTTACATCACCAGAGAACTGCACTTAAAGTCCACTTGAAAATGGTGTTTTGGGAAACTGTTGGTGTGGACTCCAGTACTGTATTCAATAGTCGCTTTTCCACTGTCGAGTCAGTGCATTAAATGGGCCAGGCGGGGCTAATAGCCTCGGACCTGTAGCACCGAGGCCAAAATAGCGCTGTGTTTCCATGGTCGGGGCAGATGCTCCATTGCGCTTCACTAAAACCCGCCCTTTACATGCCTCTCAGGAACAACGTCACGCAACCCCATTAAAGAGGAGTTATCAGAAAACTAATAAGAAATAAGTCACTGGAACTAGCGCCATCACAAAATGAACATAATAAAAGTGGCCGTTTGTTTGCGTGCTTTGTAAAATATTTAAATCCAAAAGCATCAGTTGTTTTACTATAATAAGTGATACGTCATAATGAGATAATTTATTAGGATTGAAAATTGGCCACACATGCAGAAATAAAGCATTATGAACATAGCCTGCTTATTTGGTCGAGCCCGTTTCTGTATTTTTGTAGTCAGAGTAGCCTATATACATCACATTTAGAAAGAAAGATCATATTATATATAAATATATATATATTTTTTAATTTTTATAAAAGCTCCTGAACAAAAACCATTATTATATTTTATGACATAGGCTATGTGGAGCTAAACTCTCGAGATGAGACTTATGACAGATAAAATATGTTACTAAATACATACACAATTGTGATAGAGAATAAGAAGCTAATGTCTGATTTCTTTAACTGGTGGCATTTACCATATTTACTATGGTAAAGTTAATGCCTAGCGTGCATAGTCTTTTGCATCGCTTATAAATGTTTCTGCCTTGTATGGTGTTAATCAACATCGGATTAAGTTGCAACACTCGCTGCTGACTAAGAGTGAGTTTTGAGCTCAACTTATTTTAAAAAGTTTTTAATGCTGGTGTTACAGCTGTTAGCTTTCTGAAATGATCTGCGGCACCGACGCTCTCCAGATGCGGATAAACTCTGCCTTTTTCAGAACCACTCCTGTAGCCCCAGCTGGCCCACTTTGGCCCAAGGTTTTCGTCACAAAAAACCCGGACCCAGTAACCCGTTTTTTGTGACGAAAGGTCAAGTCCCGGAAGTGACAGTGGAAATGCGACTGGCCTAGAGTGAACTTCTATTGATTACATATGATTAGCTTATTAGCATATAATGCATTTTCTATGGCTGCTTCTTTCCACAGAAACCGGATTAAGCTCTTTGTTTCTACTGCATTATATTTGTAAATCTGCTGAGTATTTATAGTAAAACCTAAAGTACATAAACGCAAGTAAAACCGTAAAGGCCAAATGCACACTGCACAGACAAACGGCAACAAACACCAACAAACAAGTCTGTCAGAGTCTGTTGGATCAGTGCGTTACCCCTGATGGTGTCTTTTGCTGTTGGTCGGAGTTTTTCCCCTGACTGAACATGCTAAATCAGACTTTCCACCTGTTTCCTGTATTGTTATTTAGCTATATATTATTTAGGGGTTGGGTTGGGTTGCATGTACCAGTGTAATTACATTATTGATAGTCTTTATAGTGTGAGACAATAAATCCTAAAGTTGAGTTTAATATTAAAATTCAATGAAGTCCGTGTGTTGCCCTGATTTCGGGAGCAGTTAATGGTAATAATATTATACTTTAATAAATATTTGTTTAATATTTCATACAAGATTCCCCAACTATCTCCTCAATCAAGAGCACACAAAGTAAAAAATATTTTTGTGTTTGAATATTACTGTTATTTTAGCTGTCTAGCTAAAGTCTGAGTGGGACCTATAATTTACTCTATTTATTGTTATATTGATATTGAACTGATAATTTTAAGATAAGTCTTCAAATAGATACTTTGAAATAATTTTTATTATGCATTTTATGTGATAAAATCTTTTCATAATTAGTGCTATAGTTGCCCCCTGATCTCACCGCTGGTAAAGTTGCTGTCAGTAAGTATTTGCAGATTTGCCTCTGTTCATATTAAACCAGTACTGTACTACTGTTTATTACTGTAAATTCAAAGAACACAAAATCAAAAAAAGATAGAAGTAATATAAAAATAATTACATGTAAAATTGTTGTTGCTGAAAGTGGAAAAATAAAACTTTTTTTCTTTCCAGTTAGAGAACTTTATTTAGCATGTGCTGAATATGTTTGAGAAATTTGTTACAGTTGCCTGCAGTATTCATTGCTCATATGGATGTCATGATGACACAATCATAATTCAGTTCAGAACCCGATATTAACAGAGACCTGCAGGGAGAGGATGGTGAAACTCTGGTTCTGAACAAGCAGTCAGACCCAGAATGAAAACAGCCTGCATTCCTGCACATTACCCAGCAGCTTTGTGCCTGTGTGTGTGTGTGTGTCTTGATTGTTACGTTAGATTGCTCTAAAACTGCCACTTATTGGGATGGTGTGGGCACTGCAGTCGCACAAGCAGCTTATGTAATGAGACATTTTTTCCCTCTCACTTTCCCCCTCCATCTCTGTCTGCCTACACTCTGAGAAAATTAGATGGTGCAGAAATGCCTGGGATTACAGGGACGCGTGGCTGCGTGTTTATGTTGCTCCCCTGGCTGTGGATGGGAAAAGATGAGATCTGTATGTTCTACTTGTAGCCAGAACTGTTGTGTTTATCTGGAGTAGGGAGGGATATACAAAATGTGATATTTTCAAAAACAACTAGTCGGTGGGTTGCATGAAATAATAGTCTCTAGAAAGCCCTCTCTATCCATCCCTCCATCCATTATTCGTTCTATCTGAAATAATATCTATCTATCTATCTATCTATCTATCTATCTATCTATCTATCTATCTATCTATCTATCTATCTATCTATCTGTCGTTCTATCGGTCTATCGGTCTATCTGTCGTTCTATCGGTCTATCTGTCGTTCTATCGGTCTATCTGTCATTCTATCGTTCTATGTCATTCTATCTATCTATTGTTAAATCTATCAATCGTTCTATCTATCGTTCTCTTCAGGGTTTGAGATTAACACCTGCCAAATGTGGGTAAACATCAGCTGTGGTGGGTAACGCTGTCAAATCACTAGCCAATTAGGCAGGTTACTTTTCCTAAATTGTTCACTAATTAATTTCTTGAAGTTTATGTAAACCAAATCTGCAAAATTACTAATGTCACATACAATTTAGGATTGATAGTATGCACAGTGGAACGCAGGCCGGTGAGGAGGTCCAGTAGTGGGCCGATCACCGAAGCAAGGGAGACCCCGTATTAGTTTATCTTTTTATATTACAGCCTATACAAAACTGCAAAAAGCAAATACTCCAGAAGTGTGAAGCGGCGCTAGCCGGTGCATCTGCCAGCCGTGCATTAAAGCAGAGCAGGACCAGTCACCGCACTTTTGGTTTACCCCTGGCCTTTTTATGTATTTATTTACATTTTTTGGTTTAATTGTTTTTGGCTAGAAGAAGTTATGAATGGCGGGTAACTTTGAAATGTATTAGCCAAATTTGCCTGGTGACTGAAAAAGTTAATTTCAAACCCTGGTTTTATTGTAGGAAACTCCAGTTGATACTAATGAGGCCGTCATTCTAAATTTTCCTTTTCTCAATTGATATGTTTCAATGTTTGATTCATTTTACTGAATTGGTTCGTTCCGGCAGTTCTTGTAAATAAACTGTATCAAAAAAGTTTTATCTTTTATTCATATCCCTGTATTTTAGGTGTGTTTTATAGTGTAATATTTCAATTATCACTGTTAGTGATAGTTACAAAGTGTGTTTTTATTTTTTCCTTTTATTGCATTTAGTGTAAATGTTTTGAACTTTTTGTTGTTTTTATCCCAGAAAACTATGGCCCAATTAAATTTTACATAATATAAAAATGTAATGTAGAAAGTAGGAGTCATTCTCGGTTTATTCTAAAACTCATTTGGTCTTTCCTCTCATATGAAATGCTAGATGTTTAATTCATTCTAGCAAAAAATTTGGTTCAGGAAGTTCTTACAAATAAAAAAAAATCATCATTTTGGTTTTGTGTATTTTTGGTTGCTTTATCTGATTTTATTTGTTCCAGAAAATTTGACACTAATTAAATTATACATATTTTAATTGGATAGTTGTGTGTTAAAAGATATTGCATTCTTAATAGCTTTAGTTTAGGATAGTTTTGTTTGTAGCATGACTACCATAGTTTAAGCACTTTTCTTGTTCAGTTACAATCATAATTTAAAGTAGTTTAACCAAAACTGGTTTATACCAGCCGTGTTAGTGTCTTTTTTTTTCAGATAGACAGTAAAAAAAAGAATCACTAGTTAGTCACTAATTGACTAGTCGGTTCTTGAATGACTCAACCAGCCTGACCTATTCCTAGTCTGAACAGAGCGATGAAGTCTCCTGACAGGTCCGCACGCATCTGATCATCCCTCGCTGAGTCGCCGGCTTTCTTCCTCCTCCGGCCCTGTCGCTATGGTGAGGATGTCACATGGAAGCAGCCCAGCGGTGGGAGGTGTGAAAGAGAATGTCACAGACAGCAGTCCAAATATGACACCATTGGCAGGGGGCACGCAGGGGAAATGGCACACAACACCTCACTAAGCCACCTGGGCGTGAAATAAAGCAGATAAGAGAAACTGACCAGATGTTTCGCTCCGCGGGGGGACGCAAGAGTAAACGGCTGATAGAAACGCTGAAGTCCTGTGCTTGTTAGCCTATTGAGAGAGCCGAGACTTGAGTCCTATAGCGATGACTGATTTAATAGAAGCAGACAGTGCTCATCATTGTCAATCACAGTGATGGGCCGCACTCTCTTCCTCTCCTGTCTCATCCTGTCTCTCGCTCTTTTGTATTTTTTTTTTTAATTCGTTTGCTCCTCTCTCTCTCTCTCTCTCTCTCTCTCTCTCTCTCTCTCTCTCTCTCCCTCCTGAGCTTTGGTGCCAGGCTGGGCAGGCTCTGATGGGCAGACGGCAAGTTGTCTTCATTATAATGCCTTTATTTATTCATGTGTCTGCAGCCAGTGACAGCCATGCCTGTGCACAGCTCTCCTCTCTGTCTGCATCCTTAGAGATATGACTCATTTTCATTTCTCTCCCACTTTCTGCTCACATCATTCTCTCTTCTCTGTCAAGTGCTGCTTTCATTTAGCTTCAAAACTGACACGCAAACACACAACATGCATCAGTCACAACCAGCGGCCCACGTCAGCGCACAGAGGGTATGCGTCAACATTCGGCGGAAGAATCGCTCGACGCGGCTGGCTTGTATAGGCCAGATTGCCTCATGACCACTTTTGGGAGGCTAGTGCTGGCTGTCTATTTTGGTTCGGTCTATAAATAGCCATGCTGCGGTTTTTGTCAGTTTGATACGCTTGTAATTGGAGTTGCATCCATCAGGTTACAGAGGGCTTTTAATCCTGAGACATGTTGGCTGGGTTCTGGAGCTGGTTCTGGCTGAGTTTCAGGTTAAAGAGCATTCACCGCCATTGTTTGAGCCTGGGTTCACTGAGCTAAATGCTATTAGATTATTACAGTGTGTCAAAAGCAAATTAATCTAATTTTGCCTTTCCGGAGCTCTGCCAAATAGTCAACCCTAATCAGGCATTGTGTTCAGACTTCCTGTTTAAGCCCCTGGCATGAGGTACGTCAGGTTTTTCTAACGATTATAGTTCAAAATTAGGTTATGTCGCTCTTTCACCTGAATTAGTGCAGTTTGTTGAGATTTTACAGCTCTGCTGTGGTTAGTAGTCGAGTAGTAGTAAATGAAGGATAACTGCAGCAAGCATGTGACAGAGAGGAGAGGCAGCTGGTGGATGCAGGGATATGTGCTGGGTCACCTCACATCTGTAATAATTCTTCAGACATTTAAAATATCATATGGGTCATAATTAGACATGGAAATATAATTAGACATGGAAATTAATCATTCTGGTTCTTTGTTTCATTTTGGAACTCTTGAAGAAGAAATATCATCCTTGTTAAATGATAGGATTTTTATATATATAATTAGTATTATTAACTATACATTGAAGAACCGTTCCAAAGAGATTAAATAAGTGTGGTCATATCCACTAGGTTAAAATAAGATTTTGTTTTTTAAAGAAGTCTTTTATGCTTAGCAAGGTCGCAAATACAATAAATTAATATATAATATATTTTAAAATATTATTTATTTCTGTCAGTGTCACATGATCCTTCAGAAATCATTCTAATATGCTGTAATAGAGCTTCAGAAACATTTATAATTCTTAATGTTGAAAACAGTTGAACTTATTTACATTGTTTTTTTTTAAAGTTTATTTAGAAAACAAAGGTTCTATCTACAAAGTATATATTATGTAAATCGCTCAGAATTCAGATTAAAACCATATATTTCAAAAGTGGTGAATTTTGTAGGATTATCCTACAATTTTATAAAGTATAAAATTCTTCAGAAAAAAAAAATCTTACTGACCCCAAACTTTTGAATGTTAGTCTACATTTCATTCATTTATTTTATAACATGCTGTTATGCTGACACACTAAACTCAAGTAGTGTGTGTAATTGTATTTGTTTGATTCACTAAAACAAATGACTCCTAAGAGTCATACCTCGCTAGTCACACTTGACTTGAGGTTTGTTTTGATGTGGAATAAGAACTGGTCTCACTTCCTTTTCATAGATTCAGTTCAAAACTTAAACCTAGTGAAAAGAATTTAAAATTGAACATATTTTAGATCTGTAGAAATGTAAAAAGTTTAAGATTTGTCTGACCACAGAATTGCCCTCGAAGCTGCATGGACAGTTTTGGAATATGGGGAAATTTTTGTTTACTATGGCATGTGTGCAAGTACTGATTTCTGTTTTATTCCTGTAATGGCCTAATCTGGCTCTACCTGCTGTGCTGTAGTCTTAATGTTAAAAAAAAAAAAAAAAAAAAATTCCATACGATCAGCAAATTTTGAGAGAACGTCAGCATTTTACATAATTTATGTTTTTGTTTGCATGTTTCTCTTCACTTCCCCAAACAACCCTAATGCATGCATGTGTACAGTGCAGTGTGAGTGCGTGAGAGTCTTCCCTTACGTGATCATGTGCAGCAACATTATGTCAGAGCCGGGCTGTGTGCTCCAGGCCGGGGGGCTCAACGCAGCGGGAGACACTGCTGTTTAATTTCAGCACTTCATCCCCCTCCATAATGAAGCTTCCCTCACGCACGTTTGCTCACACCCTGCCAGTGCTGCTGGCGGGTAATTGGGATGTGACTGAGCATGAATATCCCTTACGCCCGCCGCAGACCGACCTCCCTGCGACCCTGCAGATAGCGCTTTGTCTTAATGGACATATCATCTTTTATTTAGATCTCCATTTGAAAGTAATTGTCAGCAGGAGGGGGTTATTGCAGTAGATGGAGACGAATAGACTGGTTTTTCACAGCAGACCTCTTTGATTGGCTGCAGTTTTTGGCTGGCTTTGATTATGTGAGTCGGAACAAAGGTGTGTGTTGTGCCAAGCTGTTTTTGGAGGCTTATTAGAAGCACCGCCCCGACCCCATCCTTCTTAATCAGCTGCCATTGGAGCTCTGCTGTCTCAAAAACAATCAAAGATGTATACGTGTATCTTTTGAATGGCAATGCTGACAAGTATGTGTTTAGATTTACAGTTTACATCATTCATTATTTTTCTCCCAAGGTTTACCATCAAGATGTGTAACTTAGAGGTAGTTCACCCCAAAATAAATATATATATAAAAAATTGCATTTAATTAAATCTAATACGTGATTATCATTTACAGAATGAAAAGTCATAATTTACTCACCCTCTTGTCATTTCATTCTGTTCAGAACATTTCACTCTATTCATACATATTATAGAGTATGTCATTATACTTTTTAAAATGTCCAAGTTTTGGGTGAATGGACTTTCAGTGGAGGCAATGGACTTTCAGTGGAGTTTCATTAAAATATCTTCATTTGTGTTTTGAAGACAAATGACAGTCTTGTGGGTTTGGAATGCACTCATGTGGGTGAGTAAATGATGACAGAATTAAACATTTTCTGTCATCTATCATTTAATTTGGCTTTGATCCAAACTAACTACAAGTATGAATCCAAAATTACTAATTTGAGAAGTATTCACCGGTCTTAAACCATCACTTGTGCGACCAGTTGGTTTTAGAAGACACATCAATAGTTAAATGGAGATAACTTGCATGCAATGAAGGGCTTTCAATTGATTTTAGTATAAATGCGCCATCTGGAAGGTTCAATTTGGCAAGTCAATAATATTGTGGCAGGACTTACACCATGAACATGAAAGCTCCAAACAACTCCACAAAGAAGTAATTAAAATGCACAAAGCAGAAGATGGATACAAGAATTTTTCCAAGTCATTGAATATCCCTTGGAGTTCATTTTTATCTTTAATTAAGAAATGGGGAAGAGTATAGCACAGCTGAGAAAACGTTCTATTGACAGGATATAGTAAGTAAATCGTAAAAGTAAATGGATTGTGAAAGTGTTTTCACGTTGACTTTAAAGAACCTGAGGTGTCCACTGCAACATTAGCATCGCCAACAGCTTTAGGATGTTTATGTCTTTTTAGCCTAACATTGAACACACAGTACAGAACCACTTCCACACTGTAAACAGTGGAGTATTGCTCTAAAGACTGGAGTGATTAATTTCTCATGTACACAGGTCATCTCTCAGGCACATCATCTCATTCACAAGGGGCCCCAGCAACAGACATTGCAAGGTTGCAATAAAAGCAGCAAACGTAGCACCGTGTACTCTAATAAATCTTCGGAGGTTAAGCCCCACGGCACTTAAAACCTAGAAAGACCTTTTCATCATCCCCATAAAAGTGGCAATGTCACAGTGTTTGTGGTAAGCCACCGTCCAGGGTGCTGGAATTAGTGCTCCCCTGTAATCTAGTTTAACACAGCCTACAGACAGACATCCTGTATCTCATTTCATTGTTCAATCAGTTTTTGTTAAAGTTTCACTCCATCATAGTGGATCACTGTACATTTAGAAGCTTTTATAAGTCCAGAACTCAATGCTATATCAGTAGCGCCAGTCATCTCAGTGGCAAAAAATATGACGAGGTCTACATATATGGGGAGATGGATACTACATTGGCAGTCATATTAGTATCAACTGATAAATGTCACTCTTTAATGTTATCCAAATAGGTAAAATGAGCTGATATATTTAAGCTAATAAATTAAAGTCAAATTTGTAGTTTGCTTGCCTATTGCACTATACAGATAAATTAATGTGTCAGGTCAATCATTTTCTATATTTTTACATTTTTAGTTTTTTTTTCTTTATTCTGGGCCTATACTGTGTTTTTAAAATAACTCCAGGGTAAAAAAAAGATAATTTTTCCCGATCAGTCCAAATATAAATTAGCCATTATGTAGGTTATCTGCTTCAAAATATAAATATAATTTTATTCTTAATTGTCTGTCTGCATGTATATGTTTTAGAAGTCTTTCGCAATCAATTTTTTTTAGCATCTTACACATTGAGCATTACATTAAGGCACTGTCATTCAAATTTAGAATATTAAACTAAAACTACACATATATGCAAAGTAAAAAAAAAAAATCAAGAAAAATATTGGACACATTTGTAAGTATTTAAAACATAAATGTAAATATTTTGAAGTTAAAGTTGTTAGTCACGCATTTGAATTTTCATCATTGATCATTGCTGGCCCTTCCCTAACAAAGACCTTATTGAAAAGCTAAACGAATCATTGTTCCTTGACTTAAGATTTTTGTTTAACCCTGAAATGTATTTGTTTCTTTTCCTTATCAGTGTGCTATTACTTCCTGTTTTCACTAGTTATTCTCTTGCAGAGTCGCACGCACAGGGCCTCTGTACCACAGTATATTTTGCCTTTCCAGGAATTGTCAATATATAGACAACTTCCTAGATCCTGGATTTGTGATTTCCAGTCTTTTTTGTAACTGTCAGATATGGAAGCTGTGTTTACGTGTTAGAATAATCGCTTTTCCTCTTCTCTCTTTCCTTTGACTCCCCCTCCTGCTCAATCTGTCCTTTCTCTCAGTGGATGATCCAGGAGCCGCACAAAGTGGCCACCTTCTTCGGCTGCATTGGGAAGGATAAGTTTGGGAAGATCCTTAAGGAGAAGGCAGAGGAGGCCCACGTGGACGCCCACTACTACGAGCAAAGCCAAGAGCCCTCAGGGACCTGTGCTGCCTGCATCACTGGCGACAACAGGTCAGCCACCCCTTTCCTCTAGGGAGGGCCCTTATCGCTTCCTCAGGATAGCACCCCCCGCACACACACACAGCACGCATTCACACACCCCACCTCACTATGCACTGGGACTCGCTGTTCCCTTGCCGGCTGTTCTGCTCTTTTCCGCCAGAGCTCTTGATTTATTTATTTGCCGGGGTTAGATCAGCACAGAGGTATTTTGATACACCGCATGACTTGGCCCTGAAGGGTGCGAGATTCCATGACTGAGCAGATATGTGAAACTGCTTGGGCCGAGTTACGTGCTACCTACACATTTGAGCGGAGCAGACTGATGTGTTTATTTAAGTGTCACTCACTATTTTTCTGCTTGCAAAGAAAATGCTATAGTAAGCATGGAGGCTTATTGACTAATCTGTAATCGTATGAACTCTTGAGGATTTGTTCAAATGAACACCAGGTTTAAAGTTCTGATGGACCGCTGACATATTTTTGGAGCTTGCCCAAATAATCTTAAAAAAAAAAGAGTTGTATCAGGAAAAAAAAGAAATCGGGCACCATGGATCTTAGGATTGAAAGTCGTAAGGAGTTTATTTATTTTGAATGTCTTTAAAAAACAATTCTGTTAATTTTGTAAATTAATGATTCCTTTATTTTAAATTTAATTTATTTAAATTTAATTCTTTATTAAATAATTATTAAATGTAATTATACTTTAATTGTATTCAAGTTAATTGTTTAAAGTTCCATATTTTTGCAATAATAGTTCTTATACTATATACTGTTTATTAATATTATATACGTTTACATTTTTATAAATGTATGTGTGTATATATATATATATATATATATATATATATATATATATATATATATATATATATATATATATATATATATAAATAAAATTATAATGGACTATTCCTTTAATGAAAAAGCATTCATCAGCAGGGACACTGGTGTCAGTGACATCAGCTGAACAATAGATGCTCCTCTGCTCCTCTGAGGCAGTCGTGATCATTCAGGTGGTGATCTTCATTTATTTTGCACGTTGCCAGCCATGCTATTGGCTTTTATTCAGAGCTGCTAACGAAACTAAGTGTGTGTGTGTGTACGTGTGCAACCGCTCACAGGTGTGTCCTCTCTGAGCCAAGCTGTCAAATGAGAGGCTTTACAGATCATCCTGGTCACTTTATTGTGGATTTATGCATGTGCTGTAACAGAATTGATGTTGAGTGTGTGTTTATGAAAGCAAATACTAACAGATAGTTTTCTCCAGGTATTATATACCACCTTGGAGTACACATACTTATAGTCATATGATCTATGTTTAAAAGGTCCCATGTAACCAGTGAAGATATGAAATTCGAGAAGGAGATTTATGAGGGCTGGTCTCTTTGTTTAGACTGTCATAGAGGTAGTGTGAGCGGGCTATGCATTAGAGACTGTTTGAAAGAGCAGCGGCTTGTAGAGCTGTCAGCCTTGGCCTTATGAGACTCTTCTCATTAGCACCTCACCTGTCAAAGCAGACCCTTTCATTACAGGGGACTCGCAGACCTGCAGCTCAAGGCCTGAAAGCGGTTTGATCAATATCTTCCTCGATGCTTTCTCCCTCCAGCTACGCAGCTCACCTGTACTCAGATGGCAGATGAGAAACGGTGTTAAAAGGCCACTGATTTCAGACCAGTTTGAGGGAGGAGGGAGAGGTCACGGGTCTACAGCCTGCAGCGAGAGCTCTGCCCTTCCTCTCTGTGCCGCCTTTCACTGCGAGCCGCTAATGATAGCGTGGAGAGGAGTCCGACACAGTCTGTCTGGTCAGATCAGCGTGACTCTGCCAAATGCTTATTATTCCTTAATGGATTTGATTTTGATTAACATGGTGACATCAAACCGGAGGGTGTCAGATCAGCATCTTGCATGTTCCTTTGTGAAAATTACAATCAGATGCTTTTTTTTTTTTTTTTTTTTTTCAATAGAGGCTTGCTTTTTTATTAGATGTGAATACACATGGTAGAGATGAACAATATGTTGGTACCACATTGGTTATCGTCAGACTTTTGTTTTTAGTTAAAATACATCATATTTTTAGTGTATTTAGTGATTAATTACATCAGAATATTTTTTTTTTCAGATAAAAAATATATATTTGAAATAAAAGCCATTCCTTTTAACTTCATGCAACAATCCTGAAATTTTTTTTGCACCGTTCCAATAAAATATTAAGTTTTCAACATTGATAATAATTCAGCATATTAGAATGATTTTTGAAGGATCATGTGACACTGAAAACTGGAGTAACAATGCTGAAAATTCACACACAGAGAGATTAAAATCCCTGTTTTGCTGTCATCTACCACTCAAATAAAATCTTAAAGACACTAATAATTTAATAATACTATTTAGTGAAATCTTTTTCAAAAGGAAAATGTGTGTGTGTATGTGTATATATATATATATATATATTTATATTTGCAGGCCAGATATATATTTTTTATATATATATATATATATATATATATATATATATATATATATATATATATATATATATATATATATATATATTTTTTTTTTTTTTTTTTCTTTTCTGATTACATAATTTACATTTATATTCTCTTGAAGCCTTTTTAACAAGCATGCACCTGTTCATAAATTCTCCATGTCTGCCTTTTCTATCAAACCTCTTCCCTTTTCCTCCAAAAGCCATAACCGCAGGTCTATTGATTCTCATTTGTGGCCTGACTGTGCAGGGCAGTGTTTCTTCTCTAATGCTAGTGCTGCTCCATTGTAGTGGCTGGCCTGTTGGGACCGCATCCTCTCAGTAACAAGTGAATAATGAGAGTGGTTGTTTTTCAAAGTGGAATTAGTTGTTTTTGTTGATGCGAGGACCACCGGGAGGTTAATGGAGAAACAGCAGTCCCGGTGGACGTTTGCAGTTCTCCTGCATTATTGATTTGTTTGTTCATTTATTTATGGGAAAGGTCTTGTAAGGCATTTGCACTTAAATAAAAAGAAGAGAAATAAAGAAAAAAGTGTGTTGATATTTAATTTTGGCAGAGCTGACATTAAACAGCTGTTTAGAAAACCATAGTCCATATGTTAGCCGTATTCCGCCTACAGCGATTCACAGAGGTACAGCAGCAGCACATTTCACTCAGTGAAGGAGCTACATAATTTACACAGTCACCCTGAAGATAAAGTCGGTTTCTCAACCACATTATGTGGTTTGTTTCATTTAAAGCCATTTAAGAGAAGGAAATGGGCACTGTTGTTATGAGAAATAGACTGTGCCTTTGGGTCATATAATGATGATAATTTAAAGATACAATTTATCTCCAAAACCTTCTGGAGCGAAATACATTTGTGAAACATTTTATGTTATGTATTCAACTACTTTCTTTTTTTCTTTTTATCTTGCTGGACCATTTGTCTTATTATTTCACATTACTACTCTTGAAATCTATAAAATATTGTACAATGTATAAAATATAAAAAAAATATATATTTATTTAAATATTTTTAATTTATTGCAATTCTGAAATCTGGAAATTATATTTCCATAATGTAACACCATTAACATTCAGGCAAATATTTTGCTGGAGAATATAATGTTGACCGTAGTTTGTATTCTGACAGTGTAGTTTTGTGTTTTTGTTGTCTGTCAGGTCTCTTGTTGCGAATCTTGCAGCCGCTAATTGCTACAAGAAGGAGAAGCACCTCGATCAGGAGGAGAACTGGAAACTTGTTGAGAAAGCCCAAGTTTACTACATCGCTGTAAGTAGAAATGCCTCTCTTGGCACTTTTGCCTTTTTTGCAGTTTGTCGCCACATGATGCGCAGTGCTAAAATTGAGTTTTTGAAGTTGCTGGCAGTTTGCTTATTCTTCTCTGAGCCAAACTCAGAAAAATCAGATTGCAGAGGGTGCAGCTTTTTTCCTCTTGATGAAAGATGAGAGATTTTGTTTGGATGTGTTTTTGTTTGCAATTGTGATCTAATGGTAGAAACACTGTCATCTAGAGTATGTAACTTCGGTTCCAATCCCTACACTGCCACGATGCATGAAATCCTGAAGGGCTGTAACTGGTACTACAAGGTACGCGTCACTGCACTATGACCTTTGAGATTCAAGAGCTTTGATCGACAGGTCACGATGGGATTATTCACTCTGAAGGTCACCAACCGACCCTACTCTTTCATTTACCTTAAAAAATATGTTTGTTTAAGCTCTCATCCACTCTGCTAGTCAGCTGTGCTGGTTAATTCTGAGTACACACCATGAGAAGAGATAGATGCAAAAAGCCACTGCTCGTAATTACCAGTAATCAAGGTTGGTGTGAAACAAGCGACCCCATTACACTCCGACCTTATTGTTAATGAGCCATTGCAAATGTGATTGGGATGGCTCTCCACGTGGGTCTGTACCTGCTGTAAGCTCCATTCATCGAGGGAAAGTCTGGCATCCGCACCGGCTCTGACATCATTTGTTGAATACCTGTATTGTAGGACTGTGATTAACCTCGAAGCAGGAGTCAGTCTTTGAAGCTCAATTTGGCAGCCATTGTAACGTGACACTCTAATCAAATAATTTTTGTCCCTGATTAAACGTTTTTCATCACGCTGCCGTTTGGTGAATGGGAAGCTCGAGGCTATGCATGAATATTGAGGAGCCCTTGCGTGTTGACGGCCTTTGTGTTTTCAAATTTGGCTAAATAAGCCGACGTTCATGGGAAAGTGCCCTGATGGCTCTGCCTCTTCATCAGCTTGTTGTCGCCGTCTCTTCTTTTCAGCAAGCTTGTTGCATAAGCGTGCAGTTGCACAAGGCGCTTCGCCGAACGTCGAAATCCACATCAAGCTGTGCCCTTGGATGAATGGCTGTCCTTGATGGCAGTGAGAGAAAGCAAGCAAGCACATTCAAGAGTTTATTGAAAGTCTTGTCCCCATTTTGTCAGCCCAGGCTTTTCAGTAGTGCTTGTTTGACAGCGATCCTGAGGGAGAGGTGATAGTTTCTGTTGTGCATACCCTGCTCGTTTTATCAGAGGCTCAAATTTCAGTTGAGATTAGAGAGCTGAGCATCCCAGTGGGCTGCCTTGTTTTTCTTCCACAGGTCCAAAGCGAGCTGTGAACACAGCTTCTCCGGGTGTACTGCAGGTCTCCGCTCCACAGACATGTTTAATGCATTTGGCCGAGCTGCACAGCCACTCCAGCCCAACATTTTTCTTGTTCTCGCTCTCTCACTTTCTGGCCAGAGGCGGGCCGGGGATGGTCCTGGAGTGTGAGAATTGATTATCCAGCCAGAGAAAGTTCATTACTGGAGTAGATCTTCTCCCACCTTAATGGTGGAGCGAACGTTTCTGTATTCTGCCCCTGGTCTAAGAGCGGTGAGCAAGTAGAGATGGACACAGTCCTCAAGGGAGCCAACTCAACTGCGACAGGAGCTCTGGCGGTTAAAGTCTCTATGGACTTCCTTTTTGTTCTACACGCACTTGTTTCTGAAGGGACTCCGGTGCTTGTTTTGGCTGGGCGTCAGATCTTGATTGTTTGAACTGAGAAACTGAAAACAAGCCAGTTGATCAAATAAACTGAGCACACTTATTCGTAGTCCTGCTGGTTATCTAAGAGTCTCTGTATTCAACTGACGCAGGATTATGTAAGCGATTTCCTCTTCCGTATAACCATTACAGGCTGTGGCACCAGCCAGTCTGTCCTTGTTATGCATTAAGCCACATCTGTCTCTTTCTCTCTCTCTGTTCGTCTTTTTTTTTGAGTATCTCTTTCTTGCACAAGGAATCATATGTCTTAATAAAAACATAGATTGACTGATTAATCGTGATCGTTATTTTAACAGTTAATTTGATTTAAACATTAAATAGGATATTGGGTTATAAAATCCTACGATTACTCTATGTACAGCATGACCAGTGAACTTTGATTGATAAACAAAAGACTCTTATGATTCTCATAAATGATTCTTTAGTGAATCAAAATCATGCTAGGTCCATTTGAGTAATCTCATTGAGTTGAATCTTTCAGCAATAGAATCTGTCTGTCTGGTGTTCTGTTATCTTTCTACCATCTATCTATCATTGGATCATCTATCTATTATCTCTATCATGTTTAAGTAGCTCTAATTGAATCAAATTGAGAATTGGTGAAGCAGAATGGAAACCGGAAATATATATTGATAACCGGCACTGTAATTTATCCACATTTTGTGTCTTCTGCATAAAAGCGATGAATTAAACCCCAATTCATTTAAAATGCAAATATGTTGGCTGAGTTTGTAGCGAGTTAGGCCGGATTTATCATTGGTGGCTGTGCAAATATGTAATTGCCATGTAATTGGCAAGCGTGTGAGCCCATCTGTGAGATCACAATACAGTGGTGGTCAATCCTCAGCTCATCCCCTTAGAGAGCTCTTACACTACACTGCTTCAGATCTGGTCTGATTCTCTCATAGCTCCCTTGACATCATGGGATAGTACATTGTGACAGCACCCGGTCCACTGCCAGAATTCTTATCTGCTATTTACGGAGTCATGGTCTAAGAATTGTACCGTATCATGGCATCAATCAGGACTACTCCATTTTCCACCTAAGCACCTCTCGGTAACCAGCTAGATTTACTCGTTTAATGGTAAACAAGGACATATTGTGAATTGTGAGTGCAAAGGTCTGCTCGATAGTCCTCGGCGGTGCATTTTGCTGAGATTATTTTTTAAAAAGGGCTGAGTGGAGACCATCCAGTGCCATTTCCACTTAATGGACTGTGGCATGCTTCAGTGCAGTGATAAGGGAGGCCTCCTTGAGCGGTAATCTCCATTGACCTTGTGTTCAGAGTGGAAGACATCCCTGTGTGAACATGAATCCATGCAACACGCTCACTTTAACCTCAGGGATTGATTTTAATTTACCCTGATGGTGTTCTATTGAGAGGATAGATATGCATTTCCTGAAAGAAATACCAGTGCTTGCAAGGCATAAGAATAATAGTGGCACAGATTAAGGTCAAATGAAGTCTTAGGCTCTGAGTTCAACTTCTGCATAACTGAAATGCTGAATTACTGACAGGTTCTTGTTTTATTGACATTCAGGGCACAACTTTTTATTAGTCAGTTGCTACTTAATCAACATCACCGCAAAGTAAAGGTAATTAAAATTAATTATGAATATCTGCAAGGAGAGCACACCTAATCAAATAATTCAGAATACAAATGTGTGTATATATTACACATTATATAATACATAGCAATATGATATAAATAATAATGTCAACATCATTTATATATATTATTATTATTTTTAATATATTATATTATTATACATTATGTAGTATGTTTAAACGTACAAATTATATCATTATTTTAAAAAATGTAATTGAAAATTGTATATATGTATTTATATACTTTACATTGATTGATTTTATTAAAAAAATGATAATTTATCTATAAATATATTGGTATATTTTATAACTATTTTCTAATTGTACTAAATATTACATTTGTCATTATTTTGATTAAAATAAAAACATTTTTACTAGTAAGTTTAAAGAAAAAATAAAACAACAAATATAAAGTAATGTTGATTTAAAACTCGCTAACAGCATGAAAGCTGAAATCATAAAAAAAAATGCTGTTTGAATTCACTCTATGATGTCATTTTCAGACCACATTAATTGCAAAAGTAAAAAATTTTACACTAACTATAACAAAACCCAGCAGAGTGTTGGGGAATATCAATAGTGTGCCGCCTTGCAAGCTCTGTAAATATTAACAGCAGTACTCTCGATTGTTGTTCCCCTCGTTTTTTCTGCTCCCCTCCCTCTTTCCTCAGTTTCATTCATCTGTAAATCAGATTAGCGTGAGGTAGTTTGGGTGGTAAAGCTTTGATTAATGATTCTTGCTGCTGACTCCCAGTGCGCCCACTACCGAAGGGTGCAGTTGGACGAGAAGAGAGTTAGTAGAGGCTCGGGCCGGGCAGCGCACCGCTCTGCCACTGTGGCACATCAGAGGACAGCACACAGGCACAACAGCCATTTTTTCACTAGAGAAGAGAAAGCAAGGAGGGGAGGGAAGGGAAGAGGAGGAAGGAGGGAGGGAGAGAGGGGTGTTGAACTTGTGCCAAATGTTTGGTGGCAGGCTGTTGCTAGGAAATCAGAATCCTGAGGCAGAGTGTTCTTCAGTGAGCAGTAATGAGAGACAGGAACAGAGCTGCAAAAAACACACACCAAAAATGGAGCTGGATTTCAGAGACTGTGCACATTCACAGGGCTAGTTGTGCCCTGGATTGTCGGGTCACATTTTTGTCATGATATCTGTAAGAATGTCAAATTATGGTCAAAATGTCTATTAAAGGGGTAGTCCACACACAATTTTTTTTAATTCTGTCATCATTTATTCACCTTTATTGTGAAGGGAGATATTTAGCTCAATGTCTGAACTGCTTTTTTTTTTATATACAGTTTCATTGTATGATGTAAAGGGCAGCATGCACATTTTGCTAAATATCTATATCTTTTGTTTTCCATGCAAAAATAAGACACACGGATCTGAGACGACATATCTGGCTGAGTAAATGTTCACAGGTGTTTAAATTTCAGGTTTACTGTTCTTTTAAATCATCCTTTTCATCATAAGCATCAGAAGAATGATGCGTATCATACACGAACATTAACCTCAGCAATGTGAGTTATCTATGCTCTTAGTTAAATTTTTTTTAAATCATTTATTAATGAAAGTAAAATTTAAGCATTTATATGGAGCCTTGAAATATATTATGTAATTATTTTAGATTAAAAAATAATTTTTTTAATTAAAATTAATTTTGATCACAGTCGTTTTCTCTCTTTTTATTTTTTAGAATAGTTTATACATATTTACATTATAATAACTGCCAGTGGTGTTATTTTTAACTAAATCATTTAAAGGGCATTTTCATTAATTGAAATGAAATAAAGCTGAAATTATATGAAGTATTACATGAAAAAACTTAGTAAATGATAATGTGTTTTTTTCTTCTTTTCTTTTTTTTATTATTATTGGCCTACTGTTCTTCCAAACCATCCTCCTTGTCATAAACGAAGCACAAATGTATTATATATTACACCTGAGTATTAACCTCAGCATGTCAGTCTTTTCTGCTCTGAGTGAACACGGAGTCTCTGAAGGCAATGACATACAACTATTCTCTTAAAGAGACAGGAGCATTTAAAGGTGTGCACATAGTCACGTTATGGGGGAGGGAGAAAATAGAAACAGTGGGTGTGGTGAAGTGTGAGAGAGATGAAGATAATTAAAAGCGGGGCCCGGTGGGCCTCTGAGGCCCCAGCTGCAGATGGTTCTAGAGCAGCTCAGGGACATAAAAGAGGAGCTCTTGACACTTGCATGTGTGTGCCAGTTCCACTGAGTGGATGCTTCGTCCAGGGAGGATGTGGCTCTGCCGCGGAGTTAGCTGAGAAAGGAAGTGTCACCTGTGTAAAAAAATAAAACACTAATTCTCTCTGTCTGTTTTTTCTCTAACACTATCTATAGCTCACTTTTCACATTGTGCATTTGCCTAGCGCAAGCTTTCAGACCTGTAAGTGCTCTGGTGCACACAAAGCAGGTTGAGCTACGTCTAAAATACTGTCAGCAGAGCAGGAGAGAGGGACCATTAACTGATACAGCAAGCAGTATGGCAGCCCACACCCTGAAGTGGCATTATTCTCTCTCTCTTTTTCTCCATCACCCTCTCTCTGCTTTTTTTTTTTTCTCATCCTTTTTTCACCAATCAGACATCAGAGTTCCCTGGCAACAAAATTGGGCACTGGGATGGGGGTTGGTTGTATTTCATACTCGTAATGACACCTCGTTCACAAGGGCTCAGCCGATGATTTCAGTGAGGTGACTCGCAATGCCATCCCTCCCACATAGATATCGCTGCTTTTGCTCAGACACACACACACTCGCACTCAGGCAGACCTCCTGCTGACCTTGAGCTGAATCTGGCGTCAGCTGCCCACCAAACTGTATCCCCCACCCCACTCCACACAGAAAGATCACACAATGCAAATCCAGCTAGTGAGGGAAAGAAAATGACTGGCAGCCACCCCATCACTGCAGGCTGGTCACTATGCTGGATTGCTTCAATGAAATTTAATTAGTGCTGCTTACTAGGGTTGTCACAATACCAGTATTTTAGTAGTCGATACTAGTAGCAGTGAAATTTCACTCTTCTCTTTGTTACCACAACAAGAAATGAATGTGCATAACCAAGCTTCATTTATTGAAATTAAATATTATTATAAAAATGTTAACTAAAACATTTATACGTAGGCTTAAAGTATGATTACATTACATTATATTAATTCACCAAGCTGCATGTCTGGTGTAGGCTCACAAAGATGAAGAATAAACATTCTTAATTTATTAAATATAAATATTGATATAAAAAAATTGTGTAGCCTTAAGTATTCTGTTATTTAGTTATTAGTTATTTTAATTTTCTATTATTATAATATTTTATTTTTAATACTTTTAATTAATCATTTTCATTGTTTTCCCTCTTTTTGTCTGTTATTAAATCAAATTTTTCATCAAAAATAACTAAACATAAATATATGAATATATTTGTATAATATAATTAGTGCGGTCAAATGATTAATTGCGATTAATCGCTCCCAAAATAAAAGTTTTTGTTTACATAATATGTAATGTAATATACATAATAAATATACAAAGTACAAACACATTATGTAAACAAAAACTTTTACTTTGGATGTGATTAATCTCGATTAATGGTTTGACAGCAATAAAAAATATTTGAAGTCTATCTTACGTGAATATAAACGTAAATGTAATATCGGATCCATTCAAAATATTGGTGTGTTTTGACTAATAAAATGATGTTTGGTCATTTACAAGGCTACATTTCCTCTTGGTAAACCTTGTAAAGGAGATTTGTGAATGCACTTCATGTTGATTTGAATTAGTGTTTGATTTGAGGTGGTTGCCACGCCTCTGTCTCCATGTTGCTGGATGTGGACACGCTTAAAGAGATCTGCCTTATTGTATGGGTGAGTCATGCTGTCAGTGAAATGGCTTGTTTAGCTTTTCTGTGGTCTGTGGATCTCATGCCTGTGCGAGCGCGATACGTTTCTGATACCCTAACAAGTAAAGTCAAGCCACCATTATTTATATAGCGCTTAATACAGTACAGACAGCTTCAAAGCAGCTTCATAGTAATAAACAGGAAAATAACCGAATCAATGATGCAAACTTCATCAAATACGAGACAACACAGAGGAAGAATTTTGTGGCCCAGACTGCTGTATCGAGGGAGAGACCAGATTAATCACAAACCCTTGCTAAATGAATATATCAATTTCACCTAGTAATATTGTTGCACTTATAATCTGTTTACCATTTTATTATTTTTTGCTAATAGCAGTCAGTAATGGTGAGGTCCTACATGATGATAAGAGCCTAATTGTACAATTATACGCACGTTGCATCTTAACCATTAGCCTCGCTCCCCCCTTTTACCAATTCATTTATGAATACATAGTGCAAACACAACAGCAGCCAGTTAGGTATTATTTGCCATGTGTCTAATTTGCAGCGAATCAGGAAGGCATTTGTGCTGGTTGGGGATAGAAGGCTGTTTACCCAGCGGAGACATGTTTGCAGTATAATTTAAGCATCATTAGCTGACGTGAGCGCACATGGGGTTGTGTGTTTTAAAGTGGTGTTATGGCATCTCCTTTGACGACTTGTGATTGGATTTCCGTAAATTTTTTCACTGGATACATCTGTCTCTGTGCAGTACCATTTTAAAAAATTGGGTTTAATACTTTTATTCAGCATGTATGCAATCAATCAAAAGTGACAGTAAAGTACTGTTGTTTTGGCCGCCTGACAAAAACTAATGACATTTAGTCTAATTTTAGTCAATGAAAATTGTATTTTAGTCTCTTTTTAGTAATGCCATTCTATTTAACCCAGTCAATATAGTACAGGTACCTAGTAGTTTAGAAAAAACTAAATTTTCTTTTAGCCAAACGCATTTCAAACAGTGTTATTATATTGTTGTTACCTTATAGACTCAAGAATACATCCATTCCAGAAATGGAAGGCTCTCTGATTTGGATTCACAATATTTATTTTACCAACCAAACATGTTAGAAGTACACGCACATACATTTAAAAAAAAAAAAAAAACAATAATTAAATTTTAAGAAATAAAAAAAAAAATCTGCCAATTTTTCTCCCAAAGATAAACCCCGGCTGGCCATCAGTCCCTTTCTCTGTGTCAAGGCTGATATATACTCGACGCGTCCGCAAGTTCGCTTGGGTGAGTGCGGAAAATATGACGCCATCGCAGTGTTGCCGGAAATTCGCTTTGAGTGCACTCAAACTCATTTCGTGTGGTGGAGTGCGCAGCATTTTTTTTAACTTTCCACATAGCTCCGCATCCGAACATGCTCATCTGTGCCAGCGTTTGTGTGAAACAGAAGTAGTTTAATGTGACGTTCAACATCCATCAGGTGCTTTTTGACGAAAACGTTTGCATAGTTTGTCCAAGGCTTCTTATTTGAAGTACGTTTTATTTTTATTGTTTTATTAGATATTAATTATACACTATATCCTTAAAGTTGTCTTGTGTTTGATGCGAAATACAGCTAATAGTTTAAGATTGTTCTAAGTTTGTACATAAAGAAATTATTAATTCATCAACTCATTCATCACAAGAATTGTACTGCCCATTCTGGCAAATTACTTCTCACCGGTGATTCCCAATGGTTTTAGAGTACAGTTACTCCTCGTCACTTCCCTGTTGTTTCAAAGAATAGTGCAACGGCGAACAAGACAAGTATAAAAGCTTCTTCCGTTTGGGAAGGTGTGCTCGCAGTCAGCAGAGGCTCGCAAAGCGGAGCCAGGCGAAAGTATAAATCCCGCTTTACTTTTTTTGTTGTCATCTTCTAAATAATGCTGCGAGTGGGGCTTGAGGAAGTGACGTCGGTTGAGTCTGCGCAGTGCAACCTGATGCAGCCCCTGAAGTGAGACACAGGAAACGGAAATACTGCAAAATAATAATAATAATAATAATGCGACTAAACGAGATGAAATAACGTTATAACATTTTTTTTAATCTCGTTTTGGTCAACGAAAATGAAGAGACATTTTAGCGTAGTTTTTATTTTGTAAACCACATTTAGTTTTTATTAGTCAACAATATTGCATTATACAGTTAATTTTAGTCATCGTCACTAGACCGGCATTTACGTTGCATCTCGTTTTCGTCACGTGATAAAGGTTCGTTTACGACGATATGTAGTCATAATTTTTGTTGACGAAAGCAACTCTACAGTAAAGACATTTATATTGTTACAAAAGATTTCTGTTTCTTGACAAAATCAACATTTTACAATGATTTCTGAAGGATCATGTAACACTGAAGACTGAAGTAGCATTGCCACCACTTTAAAATATATATTCTATTATTTAAAAATATATATTAGAATATAAACTCGTTCAGAATTTGGGATCAGTAAGATTATTAGTTTTTTAATGGAGTCTCTTCTGCTCATCAAGTCTATATTTATTTGATAAAAAAATTCAAAAGAAAAAACATTAATATTGATAAATATTATTGCAATTTCTAATATTGGCTTTATATTTTGATATACTTTTAAAATCATTCATTTCGGTGGCGCAGTGCTGAATTTTTATTTGACATTACTCCAGTCTTCAGTGTCACATAAACACTGTCCTTTTAGCTTTTTATTTGTTAAAGAATCCTGAAATAAAGTATCACAGGTCCCAAATAATATCAAGCATAACCGTTTCCAACATTGATTATAAATCAGAATATTAGAATCATTTCTGGAGGATCATGTGACACTGAAGACTGGAGTAATGATGCTGAAAATTCAGCTTTGCTTCACAGCAATAAATTATATTTTAAATTGCAATAATATTTTTTTTTCATTCAGTATTTTTGATCAAATAAATGCAGCCTTGATCGAAGAAACTTCTTTTAAAAACATTACAAATCTTAATCAGATCAATCAAATCAGAACATTTGTGAGGACATTTTCAGAAAAGCAAGTGCTCTCCAAAAGTTCCGGTAAATGCACATACTCAGAGGAACGGCACTCGAGCATAGTCGATGCCTCTAAAGTGTACACACACTCTCACGCTCATTGCCGTAAACCTCCTTCAAACACAATCCTTTGCTGTCGCTGAATAGGACTCGAAATGATCAAAGCCTCGTGGAGTTGCGTGTTAGATGAACATTTGATCTGACCGAGTGCTCTCCACGGCCAATGGAAACCCCTCTTCCTGCCTGCCCCCGGGGAGGAAGCGACCAGCTGAGAGGTCAGGCTAATATTTAGAGATGATAAGTGGATACCGCTGGAGGTCTCCAGGCCTCTTGTTAAGGGTTAGTTACCCGGCTCCGAGAAACCCCTCCTTCACGCCACCTCAGACATGGGATAGCTGCTCTGCCAGACACTCCAGCTGAAACATTCATGTGCCGCAGCCGTGAAATTGCCACGAGTAGATGAAGTGCGGAGACACCCAAGTTGCAGCTGATTGTTTTTTAATGCGCTGAGCATTGAGACTCGCGCATTACTACACAGATACGAGTATGAGAAGGGGATGAGTTCTCCGATATGACAGGATCAATAAAATATCACAGAGTGTTAAATACTGTATCAAATACATGCTGAGATCTAGCTGAATGAGGCAGGCGTTTCGAAACACGGTAAATGATTCAGACGCCAAATGACATTGAATATATTTCGTTCTATTGACCTCATTCTGGCCTTTGTTTAGAATCCTTCCCCTCGGGTCGATCGGAGACATAAGGCTACCTGAAAATAATGTCCTGAACTTCTCTTCACCCGTGTTCGTACGACTAAAGGCGCAGTCTGTGGTATGCTTAATATATTTACTAAGATTTATAAGCACTTTTGGGGCCCCAATGAGAAGAGATGAAGTTTCCTTCAAAGCCACAATTCACCTGGTTGTTTATTAGCGGCGGCGGTTGGGTTGGCGAATCCCAGCTATGTGTGTGTGAGAAGAGTTAGAGTAACACTGTGCAGATGTTTGGGCATGGAGCAGATGTCAAGAACAGGGGTTTGGGGAAGGAGGGATTCACACTTCTCTCAGAGCGATTGCTCATTTTACATCACCTGCAATTGTTGATGGGTAATGATGTGCAAGTTTACGCAAATCCCTTCTTCTGTGTGTATCTACAGCTCCAATGTGGACCCGCTTGCATCTACCTTAAGCACTGAGATTTTTCCATAAAGCAAAAGAGGTTGTAGGTTATTTTTTTCTCTTGTACACTAGAGCGCTTTTTTTTTTTGCCCTCCTTTTTCACTTTCTGAGAGTCAGCGTTGGTGTGCAGTGAACTGGTGTGGGTGAGCGCATGTTGGCACGTATACTGAACACCTGAATATCCTTCTACCTTTTGTTGTGTTTGGCTTCGTAAAAACAATTTCTAGTCCTATAGAATGTTTTTGTGAGACATGTTTGATAGCATGCTCGGTGAAACATGAAAAGTCTTAGCACTGAATTATGATTTTTTTTTTTCGTTTGCTTTTCTCTTGACTATGATTTTAACAAGCGGTATCTTATTTATTTGTATATTATTTTCAATTCAAGCTGTGTTTTTGGCTGTAACCTGGCACACCTGGCTGGGGCCCATCATACAGCCTCCAGGGCACCGGCTGAAAGAGGCAGCAGCACTGCAGCTGTACTCCCACACACCCTCCCTCCTAGAAACAAGACATGCTCCATCCATAAGCCTCTTGGCTGGATGCTGTGGTCATGTTTAAGACATGTAGGATATGCTAGAGCAGAGCATGTATGGGTCGTAGGACCTTCATTCATATCTTTTCGGTCTATTTAAAACAACCTGATAGAAGATGATTCAATCCACCTGTATTTGGGTGTTTCTTCAACTTTGGTCACTTTAATGTCCTAGAGGTTTGTTTAAAAAAAAAAAAGTCTTTTATTGTATGAAGGTCACATTAAAACTGTCTTGGAAAATTATTATTTTTTGCCATTTTTCAAATGACCATTATGTAGAGATTTTATGATTTGAAACTTCTACCAAACCTAGACTTTCAATCATACACCATGAAAATCCATCATAAAAATGGAGTTTATTAAATCAAAATTTTTAAAAATAATATTAAAAAAATGGCTGGCACAATTGGAAATGACATTTATTAAATGACGAAGCATTTTTGGAATAAAACTGTATACCTTATTATGCCTACCTTGCACACCTTTTTGCAATCTTTTGTGCTGCTAACACAATGCTCTACCACTGAACCACAGGAACACTGCAATACATGATATGAGATGTGGTGGGAATTTTCAGGACAGTAATGCAGAATTTTTGTTAGTAGGCAAATGAAACTAGAGAGATTGAAAAGTGTGTTCTTTATTATCTAAAGGTCAAAATGTCCATAGTTGAAGAAACTTCCATATATTCTAATAGCAACCCCTACAGTATTCACCCTAGATCAGGACCTCTTAGCATCATAAGACTGTCTTGTGCCTATTTATGGAACCACTGACAAGAAACTATTAAAAGAGCTATTAGCTTGTGACATAACAAGGTGACGTTGTGGAGTGCTCTGAGATGGGCTCATCATCTGTGGTTTGCTGGAAGATGTGAGTCACCGAACAGGAAGAGCAAAAATGGGATGAAATGAGGAAGTGGGTGAATAAGTCGATCTGAAAGAACAAGATTCCCGCTCCGGTCAGTATCTCAAATGTCAGCCGTTTCCATTAAGGGATTCAACAGATCATCATTCATGAGAGCAGGGGCTGCTATTGAGTTAAATCACATATCTTAGAAATAACATTACATAGGCATTTTCTCTTAGTTAAGCATATTGTTCCCCAGTGTATTCATGGGTGTTTTTAATTCCATGACTATACACATTTATTGTATAGAAATTGAATTCTATTAATAAATTAGCACTTTCCTACTTTTCACACAGAAATACTAATGAGCGCTTAGAATAACCCATAACAATCGTGGAGGCGTGGAGCTTTTATTAGGCCTGTTAATGGTAAGTGCTGAATTCCCTACAGTTCTGGGTGCCGTGGCTGGCTTTGGAGTTTCCAGTGCTCCGTTGTATGAATATTCAAATAGCTCCATTAATGAGAACAGAGCTGGATCAAGGCTGCGGGCTGCACGATACGCTTCAATATGAGTTTGAAGCAGAGCAGCTGGTGGGTATACGCACATCAGGATGTGATGCGGGGGCATTTCTGCCATGGGATCTTTCTCAGAAGGAAGTCTTTTCTTCTTTTTCCTTCCCTTTTTTTGCTTTTTTAATAACACTGTATGTATGAAATGGGTCTGATTCAAGGCGAAAAACACAAATGTGTTGTCGATAAAAGAGTTTGAAATGGCGCAGAATTCTCAATCAGCTTGAGTTAATTAGCGGCGCTTTAACGAGTCATTTTACAAGAAATTATGAGGCAACAGATTTCTGAAATGTCACAAAGGGCAAGCTTTTAAATGGTGAAGTGTAGTGCACATAATAAACACTGGCGTTTAAAATGTTGGGGTCGGAGTGATGTATTTTCAAATGTTTTTTAAAGTGTTTTATGTTCACCAAGGCTGCATTTATTTGATAAAAACACAATAACAGCAATGAAAATAGAAATATTGTGAAATATTAACATTAAAATAACTGTTGTGTAATTTAATATATTTTACATAGCTGAATTTTCAGCATCATTACTCCAGTCTTTGGTGTCACATGACCCTTTAGAAATCATTCTAATATGCTGATTTGGTTTTAAGAAACATTTCTTATCACATTTGAAGCATCCGGTTCATTTTTTTTGTGGATACTGTGAACAATTTTCTTTTTTTTTTTTTTTTTAGGATTTGATAAAATATTCAAAAACAACATTTACTTGAAATGCAAATCATTTGCAACATTATAAATGTCTTTACTCTCACTTTGTCAATTTATTGTACCCTCACTGAATAAAACTCTTAATTTCTTTTAAAAACAAATTTCACTGATTGAACCTTTAGAACAGTACTGTATAATATAAATAAATCATGAAGTGTATATAAAATCTCTTACAAACCAGTAAATTATTTGAATGGTCTTTTAATTAACCTCTTTCAATGCTAGATAGTTAGAGATGCATTTACATTAGTCCTTGCATACTATATATATATATGCAAGTTATTTTATTATTATTATATTTTTTAGTTTTGCCCTTGTATTTTTGAAAGCCACCCAAATAAGTCAAGAAAGTACGTTTTTCATCCGTAATAACTGGCAAATGTGTGGGTCTTATCTTTTGGGCTCAGGAAGTAGTTTGAATTAACAGGCTGGCTTTGAAGCCATCAGGCAAGGTTAACCCCACAAGTATTTCCTGTTATGGCATCGCTCTTAATCCATGAAACCAGATTTCTCATCTGTAAAGTAGATAATGTGTCTGGAAAAGCAAAAACATTTACTGTGGGTTATCATGATTAAGCAGCTTAGCCGCGACACATAGCGCTGGGGAATAGCAGCAGGAGACAGCTCCTTTCTCTCCCTTGGAAAATATCACTACTGGATTGATGCAGTGAGCCTCTCTCGAAAAACAATCAATTTCTGCCCCCGTAATAAATGGCCTGTTTGTTTGGATTCATGGCAGAGTGGAACGAGGGAATTTTTTTTCCTCCTCATCATGTCATACTCGGTTAATGAGCCGACTGCGCGCCTGACATTATTGACTGATAAATAAAGCAGGAAATTACTTTTGATTCCATTTGTATTCACATATCACAGAGTTCCAATTAATCAGCAGCAATTTCTACTTCAGCATTACCTTTTATAAATGTATTCAATTTCATGGCAAATCACAGATGCTACAGCTTATTAAACCCCTCTTGATCTCACGCTAACCTTAATGTAACATGCACGCGCTCTGCATTGCAGAGGCCTAATAACACCGTGGCAACTGCAGGCTTCTTCTAACACATTATTTCACATGTTTCGAAACCACAGACCATGTTAGCACAGTAATAAACACCGCCCAGCCCTTTGCTGTCCTGCTCGCATCTAAACCTACACGACTTTGCTTACTGTCAGCCAGGATGTGGTCAACTAACAGCTTACCGTGTTTGCCTTCTGAAAACGATGCTTGTTCGAGTTACAAATAGTTTCACTCACACCACCGAGGTTTGATGCACTTTACTGTAGATACTCAGATACCCGGTCAATATGATTTCTAAACGCCAGGGTCATTCTAAAAAAAAAAAGTCCATCTTGCAAAATATGTTGCTTTGAATTAAATTTTGTTTTCGTCCTTAAAAGTGGATTGTAAGGATTTGAGTGCAATATTACAAAATTCTCATGAAAAACATAATACATAAAAATAATGTATGACTATATTTTATAGCAGTTTTATGATGTTACACTTTCTCTAAACAACATATATTCATAAGATATAAATTGATCATTTAAAACTTTTTTTTAAACATTTAAAAATGGGAAATATGTTACTTTATAACTATTATTTTAAACTAATTATTTTTCAGCATGGTGAGGAAAATCACTTTGAACTTTGACCTTGGAAGTACTTTTCCGTATGGTTTCTAACATCAGTAATAGCAATGTCAAGGAATACAGTAAAGTGTTTTCTTTCTTAAATGTTTAATATATATATATATATATATATGGATAAGTTAAAAAAAAATTATATATATATATATAATTTTTTTTTTTTTTTTTTTTTTTACTTGGAAAACCAAAATGTTAAATTAAATTATATGAAGACAATTTATCTTACACTTTAAAAAAAATGCTGCAATATAGACTACATAGAGATCATTTAAACAATTTAATTTTTTCTGACTGTTAAATAATGCTATTTTATATGGCATTTCTTGACTTTATGACATTTTTCTTGTTTCTTCTGAAAGGTCATGGATGTGATTGTCCCCATATTGTGGGAATGACTCACCTGTTGCTTTGCTATGAGTGTAAATGCCTGCTGTTTTTCAGATGAGTAAGGATCCACTCTCTCAACCAGTGACGAGGATCCCCACTCATGTCCTACTCCTACGAGGGCAAGCTGGGGCCTTCATTTAAGAAAAGCAGGAAGGGTTTTTCATGTATGTCTCATCCCCACTAATTTGGCCCTCTCCTGCCCTCCCCCTCTTTTTCCTGGTAAAAAGCATAGCCATCATGGGATTCAGGCTCCAATTAGTAACCCTTTGAGTAGAGGAGTCTAAACCAGGCAGATGTACTTGTGCAGATGAATGAAGGGGGAAGCGGATGTACTGTATGTGCTTGTACTACGAGTCAGGGCTGTTAAATTGGCTCTGATGATTTCCATTTTGTGGCACAATTAGATTAGAGGAAGGAATCGCACGCTGATCAGTGGCTCTGAAATCAGTATGACACTTCTTTGATGAACCCTTCAGTGTTGAGAGAGGGAGATAATGTGACAGAGAGAGAGAGAGAGAAGCCCTGTTTTCACTAGCTCTCCGTCTGTCTGTCAGAGACCTTTTAAAACAGATTTTGCTCTGAGATGGGTTTGCTATAAGAAGCACAGGTGGCATCATTTGTTTGTGTGTACACCAAAAGCACTGAAACAATTTTGACAAGAAAATGTAGCTACCGGAGAGTAATATGAACTGGACCCAAGGGAGACATGTCTTCAGATCTTTAATCTGTTGAGACATTACCATGAGGATCAGTGTATACAAACAAACTACAATTCAAGCTGTTGAGGGACTTTACAGAGAGACTCTATTCATGAGGGAATGTGTGTTTCACAAATCACCTTTGTTTGGTGTGAAATAATACTAGCACTATGGTATGATATGATATGATCCAGTGTCTTGTGAAATTTTTCATACAGTGTGCAACATGGAATTAAAGTAGATTATGCATGGAGATTTTCTCATGTAAGAAATTAGTTTACTGCACATTGGGGTATTTGATGTTAATGACATAACTTGATCAGCTGTTATTTATTTCACATTTTATAGTGTTATGTGTTTGTGCTGTATCTACTATTTGATTAGATTTTTTGAATAACCATAATGTATTTGCATTGATTTTGTTGGCAATTTAAAATTCAAGCAACATTGTGAATACAGCAGCGATTTTAATGAGCTTTTTATTTGGCCATTAAGTTGTCTAAACAGCATATGATTATACTAGTTTTATATTAAGAGAGTGTTGAGATGTGTTAATAGCATCTCTGATAGAAATTTCAGAGGCAAAAAAAATGTTAGAGGCAGTTCACTTGATTTCTGTGAATCAGTTCAAAATGACTGGTTTAATAAATTTGCCCTAAATCTTTTAATGCAGACATATATTTGTGCCATTTTCATGTTTCTGAAAAATAAATAAAAATGAGTATCATACTTCAACATGTTCTTTTAGTGGAAAACTGTGAAATCTTGCTGTGATTTTGGTTTGAATAATTTTTTTATTTTGCGTTATACTTGTTGATTTAAACATTTTAAATTTATATTGACTGCAGTGGCTGTTTGGTCAAAATGATAATCTCTTTAAATGGACCAATCTACAGCTTTATGCCATTTCAGAGCAAATCCATAATTTTACTCTTCCATAGTTTGGGGCTGTTAAAACAGTTTGTTTTCTATTTATAGGGTGTGTGTGTATATATATATATAATTTCAGGATTCTTTGATGAATAGAAAGTTCAAAAACAGCATTTATTTCAAATCTTACAGACCCCAAAATTTTGTTTCGAATTTCAAGATTTCAACCGTATGTTTTTTCATGCTGAATATCCTCTTTTAGTGAGAATGTATTGGTTCTTTACATAAACCTTTAATGCTCCTTATCTTTTGTTGTGAAATTTTAACATTGCAAATTCAGAAGTGAAGGGTAAAGATCACCAGACACTGAATGTAAGACACTTTTCCTCTTCCCCTTTTTCTCTGTCTGCATTGGAGAGCAGATCAATGTGATCCTATTGCCATAGACAGGGAGCCTTGAACAAATATGATTTGCACATCATTTGGGTAGCACGATGGCATTATGCAACGTATTTCCCTGTTAGTGGCACAATGGAATTGAGAACACAGTGATGTTTGTGCCGTGAGGGCAGAGTGACACACGCTTGTAGAGGAGTGACGCTCGACATGTAACAGGCCCTTCTGATGTGACTGTTGACAGATGATTCACTCTCCTCTCGGCTCTGTTTCACATGTAGTGGCATCACTTTGAAGGGTGTAGCTGTTAGCCATATCCTCCCTTGTTCACTGCACTTGTTTCAATATTTAATGCCAAAGGTCAGCCAAGCGAAGCCGTTGCCCCACATAAAGGATTGCAGAGGAGTTGTCGGTCAACTAGGAGGACTTGTTGGCCACTCCGTTCCTCACAGTTTCTCAAGCAGACGTGATGAATTGGTGGTGATTGATCGATCTTTATCAACACGCTGTCAAGTTTCTTGTGCGCTGGTGTAACACTGCCCTCATTGCCCCTGTAAAGCTGTAAAGGAGATCGTATCTTTGTGCCATTTCATATTAATATGTCATAGATTCAATGCAATATGTTTGCAATTTTTTGTTTACTGTAAGATGTGTTCTTTTTTCCGAGTGTGGAAGTGTTGGGCATTGTGAGGGTGGATTTTATTGTAAGTCTTACTGTCGAGCCGCAGGAAGAAAACTATAGAGTTGAAGCCTCTCGTTGGACCACTGTTGCCTTTTGAAAATGGCAGAAAGTTTCCCTTTTCCTCGCAGGAGAGATAAGGCCAAGTGCCTGTGAGGATTACATTGGCTAAGCCCTTATCACTCCAGAAAACTCACCGCCTGCTTCAGTATGACTGCACGTTAAAATCAAGAGGAAATATTCCACTTTTAAGTGTTCTTATTCCCATTGAAAGTCATTACTGGGCCAGAAGAGGACAAGACTTTTTTTATTTTTTTTCCAGCCAGGTTTTTTTTTATTCTCACTCCTGCAGACGGCTGGCTGAGGACTGCTGTTTAATGCACAGAGTCAGGTGGCTCTGTCAGAGCTGGCACTAAATTGTCCTCTTTATTATAAAGACATTTCTAATATCCTCAGCATGATTGTTATTCGGATGGGAGGCTGTCATGATTACAAAACATAGACTCTTGGACATCTGGTCCAAGAATGAAAAATATAATCTGTATGCTCTTCCAAGTTGTTTTGTTACCCTTAACACTTTCTTTTCAAGTAATTTCAAGAAACACAGAAGATTTTTTTGAAAAGTAAAAGTATTATTAATATGTAATAAGTGTGTGTGTGTGTGTGTGTGTGTGTGTGTATATATATATATATACTGTGTGTGTACGTTATATATAAATATACACACATGCGCACAAATACATACACACACGTGTGTATATATATATATATATATATATGTATATATATATATATGTAATATAAATCTTTTGTTACAATGTAAACATCCTGCCACTTTTGATAAAATAATGCTTACTTGCTAAATAAGAGTACTGACTTCTAATATATACTGTAAGTACTGCAGATGTCAAGATTTTCAGTAAATGGTATCTTAAAATGTAGGTCTGTTAAAATATAATGCTCAAATTATATAGGTTTCTAGATATTTTTGTGCTTTTTGTCATTTTGAAGCTTGACAGGACCCTGTTGTCATTCACTGTCATTATATGGAAAAGAACGGCTGTGATATTCATAAAAAAATTACTTTTTGTGTTTCACAAAAGAAAAGTCATACAGGTTTAGAATGGCGATGAGAGTGAATAAATGATGGCAAAAATAAATAATTTTTTCCCCATCTTTTTCATTTTTACACATTTTCTTGCTCTTTCCATCTATTCATCTTTCATTTACATCTCAGCATGTACCCGATTTTGATGCCTGTCCTCTTTTACCCCCATTTTTCCTTAGCTTCCATCTCACTTTCCTCTGCTGTTCGTCCTTATTTCTCTCTATCCTAACCTCCCTCCCTCCCTCCATCCATCTGTCTCTCTCAGAGAGCCCTGTGATCACTCTCTCCTCCTCGGTCTCCCAGCGAAGCTAAAAATGAATTGGTTGCTTTGAAGTTTCATTGAGTGCTTTATTACAGGACTAAATAATGCACGCAGTGGCAGAGTTTTTCCTTCATTTAGACATGCTTCCTGTCAGCGTACACCTGACTTCCTCAGCGATAATCAATCCTGTGTCTGGTAACCAGTCCTTAGGGGTGCTCTCTATTTGCCTCGCTTCTATTGATTATGATTATGAAGACAATGTCTCTGTGTGGCTGTCGGCAGCCACTCTATTATATTTTCTGTAATCATACATTAAAGTGGTCAGAAATGAGTTAAAATCAGATCAGATCACATCCAGATTGCAAGGCATTAAAGTCAACATGAAACCAAATTGACGCACTACTTTGGATTAATGCACTACTTTGGATGTATTGTAAATTATTTATTAATCATTTCAAATAAAAGGTTTCTCCTTATATAAGCCTTCATCAAATGATGTGCTTTGCCTTTAAAATGACCGTCCTTTAGGACTGATGTTCATAGACAAATAGCTTAATAATAATAAATTATGAACTGTAATATACTATAGTGTACTATATTATAAGTACATAACTATTAAACATATATATATATATATATATATATATGTATATATATATATATACATATATATATATATATATATATATATATATATTTATTTATTTATTTATTTATAAAATAACAGTACAATTATTATTATTATTATTATTAAAGGTGTTGTCTTAGGCTACTTAAGCTACTGTTAATATTGAATATTGTGTAATTTTTTTTGTAGAACTATTTGACGGTGGTTGGGGGGGTTAAAAGATAATTGCTTGAATTATAGGTGTTCATTATGATTATTTAATTAATAACGGATAACAATTCTATTAGATTTGAAGCAAGAGAGGAATGCTTCAAATGTAACTCATAAGGCATTATTCCCAGCATAGTCATTTGAACACCCATTCACTGATACAAATGAAGAAATCAATAAATTGTTTTATTACGTTTTGTGATATTCTTCCAAGGGATTAAAATGCAATAGATGGAAGTTAAATTTCACAGCTGTAGAATTGGATTGTCAGTTGCTAAATAAGAAGCACCAGCGTTTTTCTCTCCCTCCTTCACGTCTCTCAAGGCTTCAGTAAATTTAAGCCCTCTCAGGGTTTTGTAGTTCGCTCAGCACAGATTGCCTTAAGTGGCTTATGGCAATTGCAGTTTCTTGGTGCGGGCAGGGAGATGCTGCCGAGGGGGAGGGCAGGAAGCGAGGGGAGCATTTAGCCATGCAATTACAGCCAGAATGACTCCATAGGTCTCTTCTCTCTCTCTCTCTCTCTCTCTCTCTCTCTCTCTCTCTCTCTCTCTCTCTCTCTCTCTGTGTTGTTGTGTGTGTGTGTGTGTGTGTGTGTGTGTAATGTGCAGTACGGATGAGCTTCTTCCACCCTTAACTCCCTCCAATCAAACAAGCAGAGCCTAAAACAGACAGCATATTTATCAGTCCATGTGGCATTGTGGCATCAAGCCTTAAAGTCATGCAGAAGGGCTTCTTATACCAGCTTCCATCATATCACACGCCTATATGCTACAATTACAAGCTTTTTCATATTTCCTGGCATATAAGAGGCCTTGAACACAGGGTTTTTCATGCATTTATACATTTTTGTGTCCACTCAAGCAAAATAAGCAAATTTAATCATATCTGGGGTTTTTTTCCCCTTAATTTTTTATTCTGTTCTTTTGTATGCTAAATGAGCTTCTCAACAACATGGAAAATGTTTCTGCACAGGTCACTGTATATTTGGCCACGAAACCTGTTCGGCCCTTTTGAATGTGATAAAGAGCTGTGGAGCAAGTCAGACATCTCAACAGATGCGAAAAAGAAGAAAACTTAGCTGCTATTGCAGAAATGTTTTTCATTGTTGTCATAACGTTGGGAGTTCTAGTTCTAGTAACTAAATATTTTTTTGGGCTACCCTTATTACCTATAACAAATTTTGTTTTGTAGAACCAGTGTTTGCATGGGGGGACCATCAGTGTATTACCTATCAGTGTATTACCTATGTATTACCATCAGTGTAAAGCCACAGTTAAACTAGAAGAATAATTGTAAGTATTCAGTAAGGGTAAGTGTATAGACTCTAAAGAATCTAGGTCTTTAAAGCCTGGATCTCCACCAAGATGTTTGTTTTTCCTCATGTGTAAAATGTTTTCCGTTCTAATGCTCTCTGATTGTAGGGAATAAATACTGGCCTTGGTTGCCTTCACATATTCCAACAGAGGACTTAAATCATTATGAGCTTGATGAAAGGAAAATGATATGTTTTTTTTTTTTTTTTTTTTTTTTTTTTTAAGTAGGAAGCAAACATTTTCATTAGAGGCACAGTCCTGATTCAGTAAGTGCACAGTAAACTAGCCTTATATGAAGTACGTTTGACGCATCATAGACTCTTTGATGTAGAAAATTCTAATTCAAACGGCTCTTGATGATTATGTGAGCAATAAGCATCCTTATTACATGGCTCTTTGAAATACTTGATTGTGATTGGTCAGTCACTGCTTTCTGTGGCCAAATGTTTTTTGCATAATGAGCAATAAACAGTTTATTTTAAATAGACGTTATCTTTAGTAACAAACCGCATATTTGAAGTCTAAACAAGTACATTCTCACCGTAAAACTACATTCCGCGACACAATAACAGTATTATTTATAAAATGATAGTGGATTTGGGTGTCCGCCATGACACTCCCTGTGAGAAACGCTGCAAGCGGAGTGGTACAAATTGTTATTACTAGAATATCACACTCCTCTCAGCCAATCAGATTCAAGGACCAGAAAGAACTGCTGTATAATGTAAAATAAACCCTTTTAGAATGATGGAATACTTGATCCTTTCATTTGTTTATTATAATGAACATCTTTACTATCCATGTCTCCATACACATTTACTTTATAAATCTAAAATGCAGTTTTGTAATAATGTCAGCTAATGTTTGCATTTAACTTCACACGTGTGTACATAAGCTGTACAATTTAAAACAATTTTGACCCTGGTAGCTTAACCTTGTGTGATGAATAATTGATATCACAGAAACACTGTATTAAACATTTGTTTTCCAGTGACCTCCCCAGCTCCTCCTTTTTCTTCAGCTTCCTCTTGTGATTCCTCGCTGAAAGGTGACGAGGGCTGATTTGCTATTTGACACAAGTGTTCACTCTCTCTCTCTCCTTACAGTGTCTGGTCTCAAGGGTGATGTATACCAGAGCTGCTTGTCTGCTGTTTCTAAGGGCAAACAGTCTCTCGCCTTGGCCACCACTCTAATTACCATGGCCTTGGCAGATCAATGACTGATCCTTTTTTTCCCCCCATTGCACAAATGTGTCACTTTAGCTGTGTGTCTTTCCATTAGCTCGCTCAATCATTGGCGGCTGATGAGACAGGGAGCAGCATGCCTTTCTTATTGGCTAAGGTCCAAGGCCTCGCTAATATAATCCTCTCCATCGATTATGTTCTGTTGACTTTCAGGAGAATTTTTTAGAGGAGTAATTAGGAGCCACCCGCCCCGCAGCTGCTCCGAGGAGCCAAATACATTAGTATGTACCGTCGCTTTTTAAAAAGCACCTATATCCTCTGTGCTGTTGGATATGTCATTACACTCACTATTACACTCATTTTCTTGTATAAATAGAGGGTGACATTTACATATTGTAAGTTAAAAAGAATTTTTTTTTTAAAGAGGAAGCATAGTGGCATCATCCAATTGGATCATTTAATAAACGGATGTAGCCAGATTCTTTTGTTAGTCTTTTTAGAAAAGGTCTTTTTAATATGAGGAGCTAAAAAAATATCATCCTGCATGTGATTATCAGGCAGAATATGCGCCTTGCAGATTTCTACAGAATTGGAATGAAATGCTGAATGTAATAAAGCTAATAATTGTTATCCATTAATATTATTTTTAACTGATTAATTTAATAATTTTATATATATATATATATATATATATATATATATGTGTGTGTGTGTGTGTGTGTGTGTGTGTGTGTGTGTGTGTATATAATTTAATCAATTAATAATAATACTTATATAACACTAATATATTACACTACCTTTTAAAAAAATTCAGCAATGTAAAGTTAAATGTTAGATTTCCATTTCAAGTATTTTGTTTCTAATAAATTCAGCTTTGTATCACAGGAAAAATGTTCTTTTAAATTGTAGTAATATTTCATACTATCACTGTTTTTACTGTATTTTTTTTCTAATAAATGCAGCCTATAAGAGGCTTCTTAACAAACATTTTACTGAACACAAATCTTTAAACGAAAGTGTAGTTGTTAAAATCGGTCTATTTTAAATATGTATGATGTATATAAAATATATATTTTTTCTTAATGTATTGACTTCTGCATGTTGTTGCATTAAAATTATATTTAATTCATATTACTTATATTTATACCATACCATTTTACTCAGAGTCTTATAAACAATTTTTTTTAAATGTAATTATATTTAATTTTCCTCAGAGCCTTCACTGCATTGCGACTTCTTGCACCCCTTGTGGGGAGTCCCTGCGCCCCCTTTTTGAAAGCCCAGGCTAAAGTGTAGTTGCCTTTAGTGGACATCCATAATGAAATCATAACATACACAGCGATCCCCTGTGATGTCTACCCTGCCAATCATTTACAGAGTTCTTCACATCCTCCACCCCTTGCATGTTAGTTTATTAAACATTTTTTCTTATTAATTATGCCTTCAGATGCCAATAAGCGTCTAATACTCTTAGTTTAGCATGCATTACCATATTCACATCCAGTTCCGCAGACTTCCATCTAAAATCAACACCAAAAAATTCTCCAATTCTGTCTGGGCCTGGTAATGACTTCATTCAGGTAGATTTATGAAAAAGATTATTTTATGAAATGCAAATTAAAAGTGTTAGACGAGCGTTTGGCTCCAAATTATTTCTAATTAAAAAGTAGCATCGCATGTTATGATAACGTTACAGGCGTTTCATTGCGTTCCAAAACACCCAAGTTGGGCGGACAGGAGAGGACTTGTTGCATAATTACATGCTCTATGAGCCGATCTGTCTTTTCTTTAAAAGGATAATTGTGTTCTGGTGAAACCTTTGTAGTTGAGAGAGAAGAGAAGCCGGTGGAGTTGTGCCACCCACCACGAATGTGTGGGGCATCAAGTGAGCTCTTTCATTCCTCACAACTATTTTTAAGCAAGGCAATTTACTCAATTGACTCTATGTACATACAATGTCTGCAGCTCTGAACTGTGGATCAGATCTGTGTAAAAGCATCTTCTCTTTGTGTGTATATACACAAAAATCCTTAAATAGAGAATATAAATGGAGGAGCGACAAGCTATAATCAAATCAACATGTAATCTGTTTATGCTCTTTAAAATGCAGCGAGATCATGAGTTGTTCTGGTGTCAAACGCAGGTTATTATGCTCCACCAAGCTTCTCATTTTCGTCTTTGTTTAGAAAATGCCTTTCTCCTGATATGACCTCGGCTCAATGTTTGGAAGTGTCCTGCCCGCTATGTGATTTTGGTTTATAGCGCACATCATGTGAGTAGCCGGCCCTCACGTTGGGCTCCTGCTAATGTTTACATAATAGATGTCAGGTTAGCTGAGGCCTGAGGTCCATCAACACACACTAACTCACAGCGGACCTCGGCTCACTTCACAAACCCCGCTGTTCCCATTAAAGGCTCTTGACCCAGGTTTATTAACAACCTTTAGAGTTATTTTACACAATGGCATGAGGAATGTGCTCAAAGAAGTGACGATTCTTGTTCCTTTGCGACGGTCGCGTAGAAGGTTATGTCCGCCGCTGACCGTTGCCCATGTTGCCGCGCTGCATCTCTGGCCTGCTTTTCCCTTTATGAATGACTGATGTTGCTATCAAACACCCTGCCCACATTTGGTCTCATCGTTAGGCATTGACAAGAGGCACTGCTGTTGATGTTTTCATCAGGGACTCTCTCCACAGTTGCCGTCAGATGATTATTTAAACAGCCATTAATCATTAATGGCCCACTTTTGCATGCGCTCTTATGTTTCTGAGGGCGTGAGAGCTGGTTACGCTGCGTGGCACGTCGCAATCGAAAAAACGCCTTCGAATACGGCTTATATTTCACTTTTAGCTTACGTCTCCACGCGAGGGCAGGCATCGAGTTTGACAGCCTTCACACTACGTTGGATGTGTTTACGCATTTGTTTCCTGTGGCTTTCGAATGGGATTTGACAAGCCCGAAGAGCGTGTGGAGGATTAATAAGCCCGACAGTTCCTCGGAAAGACTGAGACTGGTGTAGAATATGTATCCACTTAAAGCAAGAGGAGGCCAGACTGTGTTCTTGGCTCGCAATTCCACATCTTCTGGCATCACGGCATTCAATGGCGTAAATTTGCAGTAGACAATAACACATTTCCACCTCTTGGCATCGTGCCGTAAATTAAGAGTAGTTTTTCTGCTCTGTGATTATTACTCTTGGCTGCTTCAGCTTCTTTGGCTGTAACCCTAATAGTTATGAGCAATTCACTGAAACAATGTCAAACAACGACTTGATGAAATCACTGCAACTGTTGATTTAAAGGGATAGTTCACCCAAAAATGAAAAGTCTTCATTTTCTCACCCTCATTACACTTTTGTTCATCTTTAGAACACATGAAGATAATTTTAATAGTCTCTCATCATTTCGGTCCATTCATTTGATAGTCAATGCAACAGAAACTTTAACAAATCAAAAAGTACAAAAAGGGAGTACATGTGAATTGCTTTACAAAGTTTTCTGTACTTAGTGAAACATTTTGACACAAAAAGAGACTAAAATATCTTAATTAGTTTTTTGAATTTGAATGAAAGTCTTACGGGTTTGGAACAGCATGATGTCGAGTAATTGATGACAGAATTGTCATTTTTGAGTGAACGATCCCTTTAACCGTATAAAGACATCCCACACTTGTCAAAACCACGTTGGTTGCATATTAGTTGTTTACATTCATCTGCTTGTTTTTTTTAAACAAAAATGTTGATGGAAATTTTGTTCCAAAGTAGCATCTGTCCCTTTACCAATGTGTTAAGCAGACTGTGCAACTCATCCAGGCGAGCTTTCAACAGCATTTTCAATTTACCTTGCAAACTCCCGGCATGCTGAGGAGCGAGATGCATCCAGTGCCGGCGCGTCAGGTGCCTCTTTGTCTTGTCCAACGAATCAAGTGTTTTTTTTTTCGGTATCTCAACAGCAGGTGAAAATCTAATTATACCAGGATAGCGAGAGAAGGCGAGCTGTTGCCATATTTTAGCAGCTCTTAATTGTGTGCTAAATAATCTGCCTTATGCGCTCACTCCCATGTGGAGTCGCACCATAAAAAATGTGTCCGTGTCTGAAAAAGTCACGGAAAGGTGTTTACTTTGTTTTCCCTCCTAAGCTTTCTTAGCACTAGCACGTTCCACTCCCCATCTTGAAGTCTGTCAAACTGACATTTTAACAGTAAAGGCAAAACAAACAAAAACACACCGGTGCACATATAACAACTTATCAGGAGAGTCTTCTCTTTCACTACAGTAGATACAGTAGATATTTTGTTATTGGATCAAGGCACCTCAAGGCTTTGGACTCCAACTTTTTTTGGGGGGGGGGGGGTCCATGCTAAATCCCAGATAAATTTGCTGTCTGAACACTAAGTACTCGGCACGTTGTGTGTCCTCGACAGCTTAAAGTTTTGATCTTTTGAGGGATCCTGTGACTCTAATTATGTTAAAACCAGTAGTTCCTTTTAGCTCTCTGATGTCCATCACAGTTAACCTCCTCATAGGGTTAATGTGTCAGGTTCAGGACTCTCTGGCTATCGTCTTTGTGCTGGGTGAGTATAATTACGACTCTGGGCCTGCCGCCCCTCGGCTCACAGAATAACACACTCCTGCTGAAGTGGCAGTGGGAAGTGCGTGAGGATGGATAGCTCTAATGGACTGGCCGTCTGCGAGCACTCCGGCGATCAGGTAGTCACGACACGCATTGCATCTCGGATACATGTCAGGCTAATGAAGGTGCTGATTATTTATTTATGGCCATTATTGCTAAATTGCTGATTACATATTTTTCTAGTGTCTAATTTCATTACACAGTCATTTTTATAGTTGAAGGCTGTGTCGGCCCGCCAGAAAACTGACCTCCCCTTTCCCTCACACAGTTATTGAAGATGAATATAATAGCTTTGGTTTCCCTAGAGGACGGTGGTTAAGTCATCTGGTTTTTGAAATGTATCTGGACTTGTATTCACCTTTACCTGTCCACTGAGAATCCGTCGTGATTCAATTTATTATTAAATTTATAAACATCTTCCTTTCCTGACATGCGATTCCACAGTGAGATTTTGCTAATCGATGCAATCAGCATTGTTTATTTTAAATGGGACTCTTAACATGAAATCAACGCACAGATTAAGTCCATCGTGATGTGATACTTTGGCCCGCTTGCACTGACGGTGTCTGGATGTTTGTTATGGTTGTCTCTGTGTTCATTATAATAAAATGATTCTTTAATCAAGCGCAGGCTTTTCCTTTTGGCGTCGCAATCGGATAAAGACACGTTTGATGGGGCCTAGGAAGAAATCGAAAAAGAATACCGCGTTTGAAAAGAGCTGGCAGCTGTTGAGCTTTCCTGTCACATGCTGCCTGTCATTAGACAGAGCAGCAATATCAGATAAGGCCCTGTAGAACATGTTTCTTAAGACAGGCAAAAAGAAACCAGATGTGATGTGGACTGTGAAGACTGCAGTGTAGTTAGATGAGCAGCAAACATCAAACATCTTCAGATCCCTTTGGTATGCTCAATCCTGCAGCGTCTTCCTATTAAAATAGATTTATCCAATGTTAAATTGATGTAATTGATGTAATTCATAAAACTCCTCCTGATTTTTGGTTCAATAAAATGGCATTCATTTTTTCAGATCTGTTAATTCAAAACAAAAGCATTAAAAAGGCAATTCATACAGTGATTTACAAAACAGCTCTGAAATGTAGTTTTTTTCCCCCACCAAAGTCAAAGGTATCATCATTAAGAAGATTTCTCTCATTAAAAAGAGAATGTTCTTCAGAAAATATATATATATTTTTTTTCTTAAAACAATCTGTGAAGCGGATGTTAAAATACTGTATTGTTAATAATTGACAAAACCAGCAAGCCAAATAACACAACAGTAAATTGTACAAGAAGAACATTGCAGACCCTTTTGGCTGTGTGTCAAAATAAGTTAAAATATTAAATAATTTCATCAGAAGGCAAGGTTTATTCATGTTGTAAAATGTAGAAGAATCTCCATTAAAAAATAATTATTTTTATGAATGAATAATTCTTGACACAGTCTTAAATGGATAGTTCACCCAAAAAATGAAAATGTTTAACAATTTGTATGCGTCTTTCTTTTGCTAAACACAAAAGAGAATATTTGAAGATAAACCAACGATATTTGGTTACCGTTACTTCCACTGTATGCTCAAAAACACTGATATTTTTCAGTATATTTCCCTTTATGTTCCATAGAAGAAAGTCATACTGGTTTGGAATTGAATAAGGATGAATAAATGATGACACAATTTACACTTTCAGTCACAATTGGAATTTTTTATCAAATCTGCTAGTCACCAACCAACGGACGAGACTCCACTGTTCCTTTTGGTGCAGAACAATCATCCACTCCGTCCGGGGAAGTGAAGCAGCAGTGTATTACTCGTTTAAGATGGCTGCTGTGATAGCCAGGTGTCAGTTCAGTGCAATCTGTTCCAAGCAGGCCATGTATTGATCCTTCACGCGGGACTCTTACAGAGATAAAACCTGCATATGACATGTGAAAGGGTGAAGATTCTCATCTCAAGGGCTCGCTCTTGTACGGGGAAGTTCAAGCTGGCTTGCACCGAGCCAGCAGCAGCAGCAGGCTTCCCTTTCTCTGAGCACATGGGCTTGAGAGGGCTGTTTAGCATGCAGATTTAATAGAGAATGCTAAACACGGCCCTTTGAAGGGCTTTAATAAACTGGAGCAGATGTCTTGTGAGTAGAGGGCCCGTGTCTTCTGCTGCTGAATGGACTCATCTGGATACATGCATTTCCATGTGACGGACAGCAGTAATTCATAAATGATACATCGTGCGTTTAGGCTACTTTGAGTGACAGGTGACCTTTCATGTTGAGTGTGTGCTTTTTATTCAGATGGATGTCCAGAGAATTGCAAAACTTCTGAAAGTGGGAGGATGATATGGCATGACAGGCTCTGGCACTCTGTTCTTGCACAAAAAGTTCCTCCTTAGAAAGCTGTGAAGTGGCAGTGCTGGTGGAGTCGGGTTCAGGGAGGAAGGAGAGCGGCACGTCCATTAAAGCAGCTTCCCTCTGGCCATCTCTCAACTTCAAACACACCAACATTAAAGTTCCAATAATGCAGTGGGCTGATTCTCCCAAACGATGCTCGCACATCATAGCTGAGGTGTGCTAATGACTGGGGTAATGCTGAGAGATGTACACACGGATGGTCCATTACCTCTGCACAGACAACATCTGAAGCTGCACAGGATGCTGTTGGGCCTGACCAGTATAACCACCATAATGTTGGTTCTCAAAGGCATTTTGTTTTTCATTAAATCAAGTTGTTTACAGCTAAATTATGTGTTGATATACTTTGCACGGTTTGATTGGAAAGTTGAGTGATTTTTGCTTATTAATAATCCTGTATTTATAAATTAATTAGTTCATTGTTATAGTTATATTAAATAACTAATGTAGTTGTGTATATTTTAATCGTGTGTGTTTGTGTATATATGTGTGTGTGTGTGTGTGTGTGTGTGTGTCAGTATTGTGCATGAATGCGTTCAATGAACGACGTTCACTGAACGCGTTCATATTTTCGCCGAACGCTGAACTGAACGAATCACTTTTCATACAATGAACGTGAACGAGAGCGGCACTCACTCTGGCAGGAATGAACAGCACGCGCAGTTCACGTTCACGCTCATTTGAAAAGTCAGGTTTTACCAGGGCTTAATTTGAGCCGGAACATGTTCCGTCACCTCCGACATTGGATCCGGCACCTCCTGTGTCACTAAAATTAATTGCCTAAATGAAAAAAAAATTACTGTTTGTGTAGTGTTCAATGTTTGTGACACATGACTTGCGCGCTTGTTGTACTAGTTGAGATTGCTGTTAGCCTCGATCGTTTCACGCAGGGGAAAAATGTCAAAAAGTTTTTTGTACAGATAAATCCAGCATCTGAAATTGAATGCTATGTTTGTTTATTAGAGCTATATGCTGTATAATTTTCAGTTTTCAGAGCTATTCAATTCATTTGGACAAATATAAGTCAGGAAGAGTTAGAAAAAAAAATATTAATGAATATTAATGGGTATGATAATGAATATTAATGGCATTGTCATTGTTTACTCATTGTTTACTGTCTTTTGAGGATGCTAGAATGTGTTGGTCCAGTATTTCACATTGAGCAGGGTAAGGTCATCTTAAGTTAAAGGGGATACCCATTGACTCGCGCTAGCCTAGCATCGGCTATCTATCCAAATATAAGGACTGGATAATTTAAAAAACAAAATGTCTCCACTGATGAATAACAACCAGGCTGACCTAAAAATGAGGTCCGATGTCAAAAATCCCGAACCACCCCTTTAAGTTGTTCAGCTGCTAGCTGTTCATTTTCTTTAGACAAATATAATCAGGAAGATTGTTTTATTATAAATGAATGTAACTGTTTACTGTTTACTTCCTTTTGAAGGTGTGAAAATGTGTTGGTTGAGTATTGCACATTGAGCAGGGTAAGCCCAAGCTAATTTGACATTACAGTACATGACTACTTTGGTCTGGTTTACATAGTTACTGCCATTCAGAATATGCTGGATTTTTGTCAGTAGACTGATCTTTTCCCTATGAACCTGAATATACTTTTTTTTTATAATTTTATTTTATAATTTTTTTGTAATTTGGTTCATGCTGGCTAAATAAAAGTTTCACTGAACATACAGTATACCTTGACTGCACCTTGTATTTTCCAATTTCTACATATTATGATTACACATTATTTAAGGGGTAAATATATTCTCTATCTCAACATTATTTTTCTCCTGGCTATAATAATTGTCTCTTGTTTATTGGTACAAAAATTTTGATTAGTTTTGGAGTGGCAGTGATTTGCAGCTGGCAATGGATGGTAAAGAGGTTCTATTGAGTAAGATAGTGGCCTATCTTAAAAAGAATTTAACAAATGAACGTGAACTAGTTCGTTTTTAGATATGTGAACTTAGTTCATTTTTTTTTTAAAATGAACTATGAACATGAACTAGTTCATTATCATCTGTGTGAACTGAACTTTGAGCTAGTTCTTTTTAAGTATGAACTGGCACAACACTGGTGTGTGTGTGTGTGTGTGTGTGTGTGTGTGTGTGTGTGTGTGTGTGTGTGTGTGTGTGTGTGTGTGTGTGTGTGTGTGTGTGTGTGTGTGTGTGTGTGTGTGTGTGTGTGTGTGTGTGTGTGTGTGTGTGTGTGTGTGTGTGTGTGTGTGTGTGTGTGTGTGTGTGTGTGTGTGTGTGTGAGAGAGAGAGAGAGAGAGAGAGAGAGAGAGAGAGAGAGAGAGAGAGAGAGAGAGAGAGAGAGAGAGAGAGAGAGAGAGAGAGAGAGAGAGAGAGAGAGACTGGACCACAAAACCAGTCTTAAGTCACTGGGGTATATTTGTAGCAATAGCCAAAAAAAACATTTGTATGGGATAATATTGATTTTTCTTTTATGCCAAAAACCATTAAGATATTAAGTAAAGATCATGTTCCATGAAGATATTTGATAAATTTCCTACCGTAAATATATCAAAACTTAATTTTTGCTTAGTAATATGCTTTGCTAAAAATTCATTTGGACAGATTTAAAGGCGATTTTCTCAGCATTTAGAATTTTTTGGCACCCTCAGATTCCAGATTTTCAAATAGTTGTATCTTGGCCAAATATTGTCCGATTCAACAAACTATACAATGATGGAAAGCTGGTTTATTAAGCTTTCAGACAATGTATAAATCTCAATTTCAAAAAATTGACACTTAAGGTCCAGGGTAACGTGTGTGTGTGTGTGTGTGTATTATATATAAATTAACTATCAGATCTAATATTGAAGGGGATATATATATATATATATATATATATATATAATTGTTATAGTCATGTTGTTATAATTGTGTATTTTGAAATTCTAATATATTTTAGTGCCTTGTATACACAGTAAAATAATAAATATAATATTTCTATAATATAATTTAGACATATGAATTGTATTTATTATTTAAATATTGCATTTAATATTTTATAATGAAAATACTAAGTAGTATATAGTATAATGTAATAATATACAAATATTTTAAATACAATTAAAGAATCAATATTTAGAAATTAGAAAAAAAACTTTAATTTTTTATTTCACTGACAATATGAATTCACCCCAATAAACTTTTCTTATTTTATTTTTATCTTATTTTTTTGTCAGGTTTCTAGTCATCTGTTGTGCTGTAACTCAGATAGGTGAAGATGTGGTCATCTGTAGTTAGTGGCGGTAGCGTAATTTATGCCAAAATAACTGGTGGCAGAACAAGCCTTTCAGATTCCTGTGTGTGAACGGTGTAATAGCTGACACAGTCACACTAAACACATGAAGGTCACTTCTCTCCAATCTCAGCTACAAAAGCCTCATCTGTTTTAATGGAGTGCTCTGAGCGTTAGTAAAAGCCAGTGCTTCTCTAGCGGGGCACCTTTCTCTCGTTCACACACTCTCTATTGTGTTTCTCACTCTATTTTCTATTTTCTCTCTCTCCTTGTTCTCCTATCCCCCTTAATCTCACCTGCACTGTATCTCTGAATTATTCTCTCAGTGCAAGAACAACTGTATCGCAGGAACAGGCCCAGCCTAGGGTTTCAGGTTTAAACGAGAAGGTGTTTCCTTACCAGGTCTGTATTCATTCACACAATGAACTGAGGAGCCTCTCTTGTTTCTCTGTAAGAAGAGTCCAGACAAGACCTTTGTTTTCCACTTCATCAGATGCAAGCATGTTTTTTTTTTACTCCTGTCCTTCTGGAACAAAGGCTGGAGAGCAGCCATCACACTGGGCTCAAATGGCTCTCTTAGGCCATGCTATGCAAGCAAGGGGAAAATCACATCATGCCTTCAGATTGCCTCTCTGGGAGCATAATACACTTGACAAACTGTTTTAGGAAAGCTTACAAATATCACAATTCATAAAAAAAAAAAATTCCAATTATGTGAACATGTACTTTGGGCATGGTACCATGGTCATTATAGGTTTATGAATTATAGTATATATTGAATTATCATAGTATTACCATCTGATACTGGATACTGCCACAGAGTCCAGTGTTTCATTAAATAAATTATATCATTGTATTTTATCTCAGTATTTAATTTTAATATTTATTGACAAAATAGGGTTTCCTTTTTTGTTTATTTTTTATTTTTTTACTCTATTGTACATATCGAAGTATCATTGTATCATTTAATGTGTTGTTGTTTTTTTGACTATTGTGCATATATAACAAAGTATTATTATATTACCATCTAAAACTATTATATTACTATACCAGGACACTGTCCCAGTAAGAGCTGGGTAGATTATTTACAAATTGTAGTCCGTTACTGATTAAAAATTACATGACAAAAGTTGTAGTTAGTAACGTAATCCATTACATTACACATTAGGTAATATAATCAGACTACTTTTTGATTACCTTTACATTACTTTTGACCTAATTCATTAATCAAATTGTTTTACATGGAATAATCATGTACCATATTAATATAAAACAAATATAGTAATTAACAACATGAAGTGCATTAAATATTACGTCAAGGTTTCCTAAACCGTGATAATCTCAGGTGATTATGTGTTTATTCCAAGTTAAACATGTCTAATGTGAGTTTGAATATCATATTGCATGGCCTTACTGAAAGCAACAACAGATAGTCTACCTTAGATCTTGAAAATAAATTAAAGCAATACGAAACCGAGAGTGTGTTCTATTACTAAGATGGTATCGGTCACTCAGTATGTATTTGTATTTATTAATGTTAAAAAGGTTACATTTTTATGAAGTAGATTATAAACATTTTTTGTAGTGAGTGCAGAGCGCTTCCAGAGAGAGCCCGCCCCCACATGCTTTTGATTGGCTGTGATATTTGATTGATTCCGTCACGTCTAGTGTGGAAACATTGCGTACAGTTAGGACACTGTGTTTAAAATGTAATTCAATCGAATTAAAAGTACATAATATTTGGAATGCAATTATCTAGTCCAGATTACATGTAATCAGTTATTACCCAACTCTGTCTCGGTAAATGTATATTATAATTATAATATATAATTAAAATATATATAGAGAGAGATAATAAAACACTCTTGATTTACTTTATCTGAATAGGTGTATTTTAATTTCTTTAACAAAAACCTTTTGGTTTTTGCTTCTCCAGTTTGGAAAAGAACGAAGGTTCACAAATACAATGTTGTATGCATATTTTTATGTTTGCACAGAGAGAGCCCTCAACACAGGCATAAACAAGATGTGTAAGTGCTCCTCGGAGAGCCGAGTGACCTTACAGTTGTCCCTGTGTGAGGATGTGGGCCAAGGTGCCCTTTGTTGTATTGGATTGTCTCTGTGAACTCTCCCTGCTCTCTGATGGAAGCACCAACGCAATTATGGACTCTATTTGTCATCATTCATTCTCATCTCCTAAAACCTTAATCCTATTTGTGCCTCATCATACTCTCCTTTATATCAAGCTTAGCCTTGTTTACTCCACTTAGAGAAGGAAAATGTTTTTTTCTTTTTCTTTCTGCTTTGGTGTAATGCTGAGATTTACTGATATAGCAGCTTCAAAATCTCAAGTTTATGTTGGTGAATAGATGTGCAGAAAATAACACAAACCAGGTCAAGTCTCAAAAACTGCACACGGTTTGACTGTCATTTTTATCTTCTGAAGGGGTTTTTCCTGACTGTATCGTTGGAGTCGATCCTGAAGGTAGCCAAACACGCTTCTGAAAACAACAGGATCTTCTGCTTAAATCTGTCAGCTCCATTCATCTGTGAGTTCTTCAAGGAGGCCCTGATGAAGGTTATGCCCTATGTGGACATCCTCTTTGGCAACGAGATGGTGAGTATGTTTATGTGGACACATAAAAGTACATGTGTAAGAGTTTAGTTGCTTGTCTCATCATGTAAGACTTATCTGTCATTCCGTTCTTGCTGTTTATTTGATGTGGTCAGTTCCCTGCAACAGTTCAGATGCATAGACAAGGAGCCCAAATTAATTAACATTGGAAATTGTTTTTAATACCAGATTTTATATTTTTGTAATCATACACATAGAATAGTCATCTTACTTCAAATGCATTGTCGTCCAGCTGAGTGTACTCATTGTGAGAGTAACACCGCACAGACCGCCTGCAGACTGGACCATAAACAGCCTCTTCCCTCAGCGCTTGAGACTCAGACACTGGAGTAATGTTCAGAGTCATCGTGGTCTCAGGTCCATGCTCTGTGCTAGTGGCAGTGTGGGGTAAAGGGCATTGAGTTGTGCTGAGAGTCCGACCTAACAAATGAAAGCTTTACCTCTATATCTAAATATCTTTTCAGCACTTATTTTCATCTTATGGGTAAGGGTTGGCGATATGACCAAAAACTCCATGGTGTGAGAACATGTACTTCGTGGTAGCAGTATATTTTGCATGGTTGTTTTTTCCACACTACCAATAAGATTGTGCAGTAAGATCAATTATCTATTCTATAGTAACCTTTTATTCATCAAGGGCACTTTGAATTGATCAAAAGTAACAGTAAAGATTTGTCTTTTGTGATTCCAAGTTAATGGTGTTGTTTTAAAAAAAATTCTGAAAAAAACAATTATTCATGGTTTTAACTGACAGTTACCATGCAAATATTAATCAGCATGTCTGTTTACAGTGTTAATAGTAATAAAAAATGTTTATGGACTACCAAATCAGCATATTAGAATGATTTCTGAAGGATCACGTGACACTAAAGACTGGAGTAATGACTGCTGAAATTCAGTTGCATCACAGGAATAAATTACATTTGAACTTGTATTCCAGTAGAAAACAGTTGTTTTAAATTATAATATAAATTACTATAAATATAATATTTATATTCATGTTTTGCTGTAAGTCATGCAGCCTTCGGTGAACATGGGAGACTTAAAAAAAATAAAAAAAATTATGATTGGTGGTATATGAAAGGGTGCGTAAATTTCTTTCCATTTATTTAGAACTTCGACAGATTGACAGAAATTAAAATAATCATAATAATAATTAGCTGATTTATGTTGCACTTGAGTTATAAACTAATGACACAAAAAGGGATTCCGCACCAATATCCAAATAAAAAAATGTGCAGAGGTCATGTGACAGATCTTTGAATTCTGATCATGTTGGAAACGTTTTAAATTAGGCAATACATTCTGCACACATACCATTTGAATTTATATTCAAAATGTGAAGTTCATACTCATTTTGAGCCAAGTGTTGGCAGTGTATTTTCACATTTATTTGTTTCTATTGTGTAGAAATATCATAAAGCAATCCTGCCCACAGATATCCGCATAAACGTCTGCCACAATTTAAATCTCTACCAATTTCAAGTGTTGCGTTATACTGTTTACTGTCAAACAGCCCAACCAGGAAATTAAACACTGATGCTGGTCAAATTCAGATTCTCTTCACTAGACTATTTATAGAGCTGCTTGAGTTCCTGTTAAACTGACAGTCACAATCTTGCTGTTTCTCAGGCTAATTACAGTAAATAGCACATACGTGGCATGTAGCTGCAGTCTTTGTTGGGCAGTATTAATGTTTGTTAGTCTTTATGTACGCCTAGCTCTCTGCTGGTTGGTTTGAAGTGTTTTGGCAGCTGGAGCTTGTCTGAATGCGTGTGTGTGGGCGGGATCTAACGCAGACAGACAGGCCTTTATCTGTGCTGACAGGGTAGGCGCAGCGAGAGACGTCCAGGCCCTGCACCAGCCTCACGCCCCCTTAACTGGCACACACCAAGTGTGTAATATCCAGGGAGCGACGTTGGTCTAATTGAGTCCTTCCCTGCTCCCCTCCTGCCTGCCTGCATGACATAAACCAGAGAAAGTGAAACATTTCAGGAAATGTAATGGCCTCCAGTTAATTAAGTGAGAGAGCTGTGCAGTAAAGAGCCAAAACCAGATGGCGCTGAATTTATGCTCGTTGAATTCGGCGCACACAGCGGCGCGTACACAAACTTGCATGTAATCTCCAGCAATTTGCCCACCGTTTGCCACATACATGATAAAATTCAACAATGTGAATTGTCTGTGTCATTACAGATGAATTTGTTGAGCAGAAGGCTCAGACAATGTAGATAAATGGCATGATTAATTGGAACAGAATGAATAACCCTGACTGATGTTGTATAAGCAGTGATTAACTCGCGCTCAGAGCTCAGATTGTTTTAAATAACAGGGGAGTTAAAGCCATGATTGCTGGGAGGTTACAAAATGATTGAAATCGCTCCGCTGCTGCTTATGGGAGAAGGAGAGAACGAGCGAGAATCGAGGGAGGGAGGAGCAAGACGAGAACTTGGAAGAGTTGACTCATTGTGAAGATCTACCCAAAGGCCTTCTGCCTAACGCTGACTTTTAAATAATGTTATTCATGTCCCAAAAGACAGACAAGGAAATTGGAGGCTTTTGACATGCCCCAGAACAAATGATCTTGGACTTTGCATCAGAAGCCTCCTTGTTTGCCTGTGTGTGGCATGTGAATCGTTCTTCTAAAACAGTTAGCACCAGTCCTCCACTCTGATTGGCTGATAGACACTAATAGCGAACAGTAGGGAAGTTTCTCTTTTTGTCTGACTTCTCATGTCATTGTTTGCACATTCCAGTCAGACTGTTTTTACAGTTGTTTTAGCTTCACTTGGAATTATTTTCATTAGGGATACAGAATATGTTAGTACCATATACCACTTATCAGATAATATTAGACATTTTTTAATTATTTAACAATATCAACATGTAGTATGTTTAATTGTCAATGCTCATTTCTACTATTTTACATATCTATAAAAATGTGTTAATCTTTAAAAATACTAATAATATTTAACTGTTAAATATAATCCTTAGCAAATCTCAAATTAAATTTAGATTTTTCACACTGTATGTTTTTTATTTTTAAATGCCCGAATTCACTTTTAGCTTCTTTCTTTCTTTCTTTCTTTCTTTCTTTCTTTCTTTCTTTCTTTCTTTCTTTCTTTCTTTCTTTCTTTCATTCCTTCATTCTTTCTTTCCTTCATTCTTTCTTTCTTTCTGTCTTTCTTTTTCTTTGATTTATTTTCTTTTATTGCCACCATTTTATTGTTTTTCAGACATAATTTTATTTTATTGGTGCATCCCTAATTTTCATTGGCTGAGCAAAAATAGGCAAAGGACCAGATTTCCTAAACAGGGCAAATTGGCACAAGAGCGCAATTCCAAAACAGTGCTGATGGGCGTGGAACTTTCTGCAGGTGATATACTGACAACATGCAAATTAAAGAACACAGACGCAACATCTCATTTACATATGAACCAACACAATATACCATGCGCAGCACAAATTAGCATAGTCGCAAAGAAGCAGAGCCGATGCTCATCAGGTGCGGTTGATCTACTTGTGACAGTTACAAAATAGTTTAAGACATGCTTTTAGGGGCATTAAATAATGGCGCAAATAGCAGTAATTTGACAAGCGCAAATGTTAGAAAATCACATTGCATGATTCCGTTTAATACTCTCTTCCCATAAAGTTTGTGTTTAAAAGGGAAACTCCTATGAATGCATATTCAATAAGGTCAGGCGCATGCCTTTTCAGCGCTAATTCTTCACTATGCACTACGCATCTTTAATAAATCCTAACAGTGATATTGTAATGCCAGAAGATATTTTGCACTGGCGCAAGCTGTTAGTGAATCTGGCCCAAAGTATCTTCCAACATTTGATCAAAAATCTAATTTACTCAATATTACCCTCTTGTTTATTGCATTGTTGAATTCATTGTATTGGCGAAAAACATATTTTTAAGTCAATATTTTAGCCAGTGTTATTATACTTTATACTACCAATAACTGCAGTACTCTCCAGTCTATTTAAGACCTTTTATCATATTTAAGTAAGCAAATCTATTCCAAAGTTTTCTTTCCCAAAATCAGGACAGAAAATGAGGAAAACATCAAAAATCCATCTGGGCCTAATTATGACTCTGTCTGGTGCTCTACATCTAGACTTATCCATTGATAGTAACCACTGTACTTTCTTTGTGGAAGGATACGTGCATGTTTGCATATCTACAGTACAGTGATATATTTTCCTGTGCTGGAGTGTGTGTCCTCCCCCGCTGATTGTGTGTAGGTGACGGACAGTTCATGCAGGAAGCCCGAGGCGATGAGGGATATGCCTGACATTGGGCCTCCATCTCCCAGCTGATTCAGACAGCTGCACGCACACACACAAATATTGAAAGACAGATGTCAAGTTCTAAAAATCTTGTTGACAATCAAACACGGACATTTCCAGAGCTCTGAACCGTGGCAGGCCCCCTCTGAGATGCTTAGAAGTCTTCCTGAGCCATTTGGTGATGTTTTTCATGGTTTCATGTTTTAAAGTAGTTTGGAAACAGCTGTCTGAATTCAGAGCAGAAGGAAAGAGGGACAGGCAGAGAGAGAGAGAGATGCAAGGTGAGGTAATTAAAACAATGCTGGAGCTGGATGCTGTCAGGGAGACTCACGCGGGTTCTTTACTGTATCACTCACTGCACTCAATTACAGCCGTCTGTCTGCTCTCGACCTCTACACAATGACCTGCAAGACATCGCTGTGTGGAGAGACAGTTAGGAGTGCTGCTAGGACAAGTGATTTGCTCTCAGGGAGCAAGAGATGCTAACAAAACGGTACCAACGTTTTTTTCCCCCCTCAAAAACCATACTGCCAAAAAAACTTGAAAAAATGATTATTATATAACTATTATTAGCATTCATATTAGTAGTAGTAATTAGAGTTATTAGTAGTAATATTATAGTAGTAATAGTAATATTTTATAATAATTTATATTTAAAAAGCCTAAGATAAGCAAGTTAAGTTATTAGTAAAAGATTAAGTTAAGTAAAGATTGATTGTTTGGGTTTTATAACCATTATTTGTAGTAGTAGTAGTGTCAGTATTAGTTATATATATATTATATAATTATGTATCTTATATATGTAAATTATGTATAAAAAGCCCCATAAATTTGTTATAAATTGCTGCCATAATGTATGAACTACACTACTTTTTGAAGATTGTTTTATAATGATGATGATGATTGTTGTTGTTGTAATAACTTATATTAATATTAGAAATATTATTATATGACCCTAGATGATAAAACCAGTCATAAGGGTATTTTTTTTAATCTGAAAGTTGAATAAATAAGCTTTCCATTGATGTATGGTTTGTTAGGATATGACAATATTTAGCCGCGATGCAACTATTTGAAAATCTGGAATCTAAGGGTGCAAATAATAATAAACCTAAATAAAGAAAATTGCCTTTAACATTGTCCAAATTAAGTCCTTAGCAATGCATATTACTAATCAAAAATTAAGTTTTGATATATTTACTGTAGGAAATTTACACTATCTTCATGGAGCACGATCCTTACTTAATGTCTTAATGATTTTTGGCATAAAAGAAAAATCGATAATTTTGACCCATACAATGTGTTGTTGCCTATTTCTACAACTATACCCATGCTTCTTAAGACTGGTTTTGTGGTCCAGGATCACATATTATTATTTTTATTTCATTAAAAAAATTATATAGAAAAAGCCTCATAAATGTCTGTTTAGTGCGTGCTCTTTACATAAAACACAAATACTTCTGTAGATTTATAGTCCATCCTAGTCGTTTTTTATATCTCAGGGATGATAGCTGTGGTCTTGTATGTGTCGCTGCTGGATCAGATAGGGTCACAATAGGGAAGATGAGCTAACCACTATAATCGGAGGACTCAGGAGGCTTTCCCCAGAATATCCCTCACATTGAGCCACAGAAGCCATTTTCAGCTTGATGGGGAGTTCCATAACACAGATTTGAGGGTGAGAGTGAACCCGGGCCGGCACTGCCTTTAATAGGCGCCTGGCTCTCTTTAGAGACGCAGAGTGATGATGGATGGAAGAGATGCTATTCTGTTGAGGGCCGATCAATAGCTGCCACCGAGCCCAGTGTATTTCTGTCAGTGTGGAGTTGAGTGTAGGATATCAGCTGGTTGTTGCCAGGATGATTTGGGAAAGTTTAACACCAACCCGCTCTGACGCCCTACACATCAGTCATTTTGGGTAACAGAAAGGTTTCACGGTCATTTCTGACACACACACACACACACACACACACACATCTGTGAATGTATGTCTCATATTGATTTTCTCTTGTGTGGGGTACTTCTGTTGTCTGCACTGAAGTACCTCTCATTAGTGACTTCACTATTATCGTTCACCATTTAGTTCAACTGACACCATCGTTCAAGGATGTTAAAAAGCCAATTCATAAAACAGGTGGTTATGGTTCTAAATTGTGATTGGGTGAGCCATGATTGAAGGTATTGTAAAATGATTATTATTGTAAAATATTAATTTCATTTTAATTGGCAGATTTTCAACATTGCTTGACAGTTGTAAACTGTCTATAGTTTATTGTCAAGAGTTCAAACAAAAGAAAAGGAAGTTCCTTGCTTTTTAATGACTAGGTATTAAGTAATAGTCATGATGTAAGAATAGCAATGATTTATGATGTAACCTGTCTAAATTTAGCGAGAAATTTAATGTTTTTGCACTGTTTCAGCTCCTCCAGTAGGTTTTGTTATCCTGTTTGTGGATGTGTTTGTGGACGTTCCCCTGAGGATGACTACATCAAACAAGCGTCGTTTACTCATCTGAATCAGCACGTCCTTCTTCATCTGTATATGTGTTAGTGAAAGACCAGTCTGGAACTCTGTGGCCTTGCGTGTGTGTGTGTGTGGTCTCTATATTTACCGTTATCCTGTGTTAATCATGCAATAGCTTTAGCTATTCCCACAACCTTGTTTATGTGCTAACTTGCATTCCTGCACTGAAGTGCGGACAATGGCAGGCTTTGAAAGGGATCTGAACGTACTTGGATTGTGCTAATAAGGCTGTCATTGAGGGAGATATCATGTGCCCTGGACGGGGGTGTTTTGGTTTTTTTGCTGTTGTTGTTTCTCCACCTCTCTAAGAGGCCATAGAGTAAGGCCAGGAGAGATGGCAGTCAGCACTCATGATTCTGGTAATGATATCATTACAGCTAGTCATTGCTTCTTATGCATTGTTTAACAAAGATATGTTTGAAGTGCTCAGCAAAGAGCTCAGGCAGAGCTTTCTCAGCTTGCAAGCTGAATCAAAAGGCGGTCAAGATCAAGAGCAGGAGACACCTTTTTAAGCTCTCCACTTGACAGAAAGGAGAAAGTTAAATTAACATCCCAAAATGACAGCATGTAAAAAGGTTTTTTTTTATTTTTTATTCAGCACTCTTCTCTCTATTCATATCCAGTATAGTGACCCAAATCAAATTTGGACACTTAAAATGAAACAAAATCAAAAAAAAAAAGTATTGTTATAAAGTAATATTTTTTATTATTATCAATGTAGAAAAAAATTGCTGCATAATATTTTTTTGTGGAAACCATTGTAAACTACCATTAAAAAGTCTTGTATAAATAAGATATGAAATATTAAATAATTATATATATATTTTATATAACTTTTAGCAAGGATGCATCAAGTAAAAGCAAAGACGTTAATAATGTTACAAAAGTTTCAAATAAATTAAAGATGTGTCCCATGGTTTCCAAAATATTAAAAAGCACAACTATTTTCAACATTGATATAATAAATTAAAAAGATAAGAACCGTTATTAATAATTAAGCACCAATAATAAAGCACTAAATCAGCATATTCAAATAACTTTTGATCAATCATGTGAACTGAAGGCTGAACTAATGGCTGCTATGCATCACAAGAATAAATTACATTTAATAAAATGTAATTAAAATACAATACGATTAAAGACGCTTGTACATTTTTAATCATGGTTTAGATCAGGCCATTTTTTGTGCAGATATGTTTTGATGATCTTGTTATCGTGGATGCAGTGTGGGGTTTTTTGATGATGTACCCTGTGGATATCTTCGTTCTCCTCTGAATTGTCCCAGGCCCAGTTCCCCCCCTCCACACTGCCTCTGCAGTCTGCAGTCCACCTGGACACACGCCATCTGCAGCCACGTCAACATCCATCATCCCACACACTCTAAACAGCATCAACACACACTCACGTCCAGGATACCAGAACACATCTCACGCCAAATTACAGAACATGCCCGTAGCATTTCTCAACCTCTCAGATCTCTGTGGTATCTAAAATGAAGCATCATACACCCAAGTGTCACAGTGATACAGAGTGCTGTACTCAATAAGAATGTTTTTTCTGCAGGCCTGGTGAAGTCAGTAGTTGTTTTTTGTTTGCCCTGCCAACATTTTCACATAGCTGCAAAATTGTGTTGTTTAGCAGCATATTTTTTAAGCGTGAGAATTTTAATATAGTTTTCACGAGCCTATTTGGATAATAATTTGCAGAAATATTTGTATTCACTAGCTTTGAGGATGGATGGGTGGATTGATAGATATATGGATGGATAGATAGATTTGTTTGCGGCTATATCTGGGCGACATGTCATCAGTAATTGGAAGTGTTGTCTAGGACAGGCTTCGCTTACTCTCAGCTCTTTAGCAGTAATTGCATCTGGTGGTGGTAAGTATAGGATTAGTGGCTTTAGATAAATTTCCACCAAAAGGGCCTGTCTTCTGTGGCTTGTTTGTCGCTCTCTCAGTATCTCTCTTTCTTCATCCTTCCGTCTCTGGCTGTCTTTCTCTATTGGTTTGTTGTCGGTTGTGCATCACGCTCCAGTTGGCCTTCTGCATTCTCAGGGGAGTACCTTTAACACCTCAGCAGTGCCGCTTTCTTCTCTCTAATCTCCCCCTTCCCCTTCCCCTGCCCAGATTACTGTATCAATAACCATCTGCCGGCCCCCTCAGACAGCACTGCCCCGGCACAGTCACAGCCTGTGGTCATACAGTCCTGCCTCATGCAGGATTATGTGGGACGTTTGAGACAACGTCATGAAATTGCACTGTGATTGGCCTGTGAGTAAGCAACAGTTGCATCTTTGTTTTTCTTTCTGTCTGGGCTCCCGCTGATTCACCAGTGTTTATGTCACCAGTGCAAAAACAATGTGGAAAAAATAACATCTTATGACCGTGTGGTCAAGTAGATCTTGTTTTTTGTGTGTGTATTCTTTTGCTGCTGTTATTTTCTTCTTTGTTTAGCTAGCGGATGATTTTAGAGCTCAGCCCATCCCTCAAGTTGTGCGTTTTTGTTGAACTTTCTTTTTTAGGTCCCTTCCTCTTGCAGATGGCATGGCTAACCTACTGGCCAGATTCACGAAGAGAAATACTCTCTTCATTTTCTGCTTTGAGCTTCACAACATGGATAACTGCAAAGGATGGAGATGAAAGAGGGCGCTGAAGTAAATAACCAGTGAGGTTGGCCCTCGTGAGCTCCCCGGCCCGGTCTGTCAGGGCCACATTTCTAACCCAGACCAGATGTCAGTGTGCACTCACCCTGACACTCCTCACCTCCTCCATGCCACCTTTGTTCTTCTCTGTCCATCTTCTTTCATGATCTATTTTTGTGCCATTCCCAAGTCTGTCTAGCGTAAGGTTTTTTTTTTTTTTTTACACCATATACAGTATACATAGGGTGGCCATATGGGCCGTTCATACGGGACACGTCCCGGCCAGGAATTTAATATTGCCTTAAACATCCAAAGCAGTTTGACCAATAACATATTGTTATTGGTATTGTTCATAATTGACCAATTGTGGGGCTGTGCGTGAGAAGGTGAGAACTACAGGGAACGATCAAAGCGATGGAAAGCACGTGTTAGTTCGGTCGTTTGACTTGAATCGTTGCTGCACACCGATCAAAAAAAGACACCAAAGTAGGTTTGCGACAGCAAATCGAAAGCATTAGGAGCTGTCTGCTCTGCTCTCTATAGCTCATGAATGTCACACAATCTGGATATTTTAGGCAATATTAAAATCCTGGCCGGGACGTGTCCCGTATGAACGGTGCATATGGCCACCGTAAGTATACACCATACTTTACAAGTTTAATTTGTAGACACAAGTTAGCAATTTGTTTTTAGGCAAAGTGTACCTAACAGCTGAGGCAAGGTAAAAATATATTTAACTGTAAATATTTGCTGGTTCCAGACCAGTTCTCCGATCGGCTGAAGTTTCTCTACAGAATTATAGGCAATATATATTTCACCAGGAATCTGTATATGCGAAAGTTACCATTTAAAAATCAATACCCCTATGGAGAGAATTAATTATTTATTTATTTTCTTCGGGATCCCGACTTTTGCACCCTGTAGTTTGGAGCGGGACTACCTGTCTGTATGATCATAGCAGATGGTAAAATATTTGGGTAATCCGCTGGGAAACATATACAGTAATTATACAATAATACATAAAGGCTTTAAGTGTTACCAAATCAATTAATTAGCCTTTAAAAAATATTTGTGAGAAGATTTATGAAAAATATTTAGCTGTCGTGAGCCATTTCCATTCTGAGCATGTGAAATGTCCTCGAAACCTGCCGTAAACATACTTTATAATGTTTATTGTCATGCTTTAGGCCTAGACCCTCTCTTTTTAGCAAATAATAAATATCAAATAATAATATATTGGCATATTCCAAATTGATTCCAAATAATAATGTAAAAATTGCATTTGCATACATATGAATGGAAGTCAGTGGTTTATAAAGTCTTGTGTGATAACAGCCTTAGCATGTATTTAATCGTTTGTCTTCTTACAGAATATGATGAGATTGGTTCTGGTTAGTGTGTTGTGCCAATAGAGTGACTTTTAAAGTGTAGATTTATTACAAGTCCATCATTTCCATAGTCTTGCCTAGTAAAGAGTGTCTATTACAGTTTTCCAGTAGGGTTGCATTAACTCTAATTCCTGAAGCTAATCTTGAAATAATGCAGCTTAATCACGCTTAATAAAAGAGTGGCTCACCTTGGCTGCTGGATGGCCGCATTATCAGATCATTGAGCTGTAATTGGTGTCATGAAACCTAGTGGTGGGTTATCTCCATGGGGACTGGAGTTTTTCCCCAACTTTATGGTGCAAAGATTAACCTTGGAGTGTTTGACCTCTGTGTAGTGAACACAAACATGGGTGTAGCTGTAGCTCTGTGAACCAGAAAAGGGGAAATCATCTGACTGGAACCAAATACAAACAGCTACAGTAAATGCCAGGTTGGAGTGTTTTCTGTGATGTCAGATGGTCTATTATAGAGTAATGTACATGTCTTGGCTCTATTATGCAGTGCCTGTGACAGACAGACAGACTGCAGGTGGTCTCAGCCCTTTACATCCATGAAGCACTGGTTCTTTCCACCCCCTCTTCCTCTCTAAAGGCCGAGGTTGTCACAACTGGTCCCTAGAGCCATTCAGTCGAGCAAAGGGCGAACCCCAGCACACGTAATTGGAATCTTTTAATCCTCACAGAGTCCTTTTATTATCTGAAATAAAGCCGTTTTATTCATACATCTTGCTTGGGCTTCAGGTAATGTTGTGGTATTTTATGTGACATGGTCTTTTTAACCAGTAACGTCATTGCAAATGTACACACAATCCAGAGTAAAGGCCCGTTGACACACCACAACTATAACACAAATATAATGGCAGTGAGGAGCGATATCATAATTTTTTTTTTCAGCTATTGAATGACAGCCAATCAGAATCCATCTGTCTTTAACTGAGAAAACTGCAGCACGTTAATGTCAAATGCTGTTGTCACTAATATGATTATTGTTTTTGTGCTTGGTGTAAACGACATTCACTGCAACTAGCTTATCACACCATAAACATACATTTGATACATTGTGACACATCAGAATATTTTAATTCATTGTATTTTAAAAAAATCATTTGTGATTTAGAGCATGCCAAATAAGTGTGTGACTCTACATCTCATAGACACAGCTGGAAAATTTGTGGTCACATTATTTTAAAGTCCAATTCCGTAATTAATAAACCGTTAACTACGACTTTTGGCTCAAACTACTAATTTGCTTCTTATTAATAAGTATTGTGTCAGATTAGGCATATAGAAAATGGTCATGCAGAATATGTGCTTAAGTACTAATAAACAGCCAATATGTTAATAATGCTATTAAGCAACTAGTAAATAGTTATTATTGGTCCCTATACTATAAGCTATACTATACTAAGTGTTACCAAATTTGGTTATGAATAGTTTATAAAGATGTGGGGGGTGGTGGGAGTTGCAATGCTTGATATATAATTGTATCAGCATGTCTGTAACCAATTTTCTTGAATTTTTTAAATTACAAATCTGATGAATTATTAGGTAATTTTCCAGGTCTTTCACTGGTTTTGGAGATGGAACTAAAGGTTATATAATGTATATCCTGTGCTACATAGTTTAACAGAGCTTTGAAATGTGTCTTAAATGAAATATCATTGCTACACTAAGCTCTCATTAATTAAGGCTGCATGTGTGCTTTGTTTTGCAGGAGGCCGCCGCGTTTGCACGAGGACAAGGCTTTGAGGTGAGTGGATGGAGGATCACACACTAAACAGATCCTAAAGGATTATTTTTCAGCTGATAATGAAGTTCTTTTTCGGACAGTGATTGATGTGCTATTATACTCTCTTGGCCCCCTTGCAGTGGTCGCCATAGCAACCTGGCAGTCGTCATGGTTTCTTTGTTCAGCCAGCACTCCGGCTCACACACTCTCTCTTTCTCTCACACACACACACACACAAACACATTTTCTCCCCTACTCTCACACATTCTCTTCCCTCTCTCTCTCTCTCTTGTCCCCCTCCTTTTCTGTTATGACGCATTCCTCCCAGGTCTGCACCCAACATCGCCTACAGATGTTATTTATTGAATTTTGAGAATGCTCTTGGGAGGAGAAAAAGAAATCCTCAGGGACTGCTTTCTGTCGGTGTACTTGGCAGGGCTGGCAGGTGCCTTTGTCGAGGAACCCACCTTGTTAGCTTCATTAGACAGTGCTAGGATCCGCCGCGGCATTACGCTCAATTATACCACGCCACATCCGCTCATAAATACTGGATCACCTTCCCCTCTAGTCTCAGAATGTGGAAACACTGATTGGCCTTGTTTGCACATAACACGTCAAAACAATACGAGTTGTCTCTCTGAATAGCAGTGAAATGCAAATGTAATAGTAGTGTTTCTCGTCTCATATTCACAAGTGTACATGATGGGGGGGGGGGGGGTTATTCATAAGCAAAGTAAATGTGGGTTTAGGAACAGCACGCTTAAATAATTGAAGTGGCTCATCTTTTTTCTAATGCAGTACTATCCTCCTGAATGTGTTTTGTCTCAGTATGAATAATTGTCTTCCAGGATCACTCAAGGTGCGATCGACGTGACTGGAATGCAAAGCAGATTCTGGCAGCAGAGTAAGTTAGAGAGAGAGAGGGAGGTAGAGAGAGAGAGCGAGAGAGCACATGCAGGGGCGAGAGAGAGAGAGAGAAGAGGAGCGGTTTGTGAGCCAGGGAGATAGAGGAGGGGGCGAGAGCTTGCATCGCACAGAGTAAATATATAAATGGCAAGCACTGTCACACACTGTGAGTACCTCTTCACTGATTTCACACACGTCATGTTGATTTAGGGCTCAGAGAAAAGGGAATCTTTGACATACGAGTCTTTGCCCCTGATTTTGCTTCAGAAATAAATGTCTCAACAGAGTATGGCAGCTGAAATGTAAGCATTTAGTGACAGGATGGAGAGAAATAGAGAAAACGCTCTAGTTTCAGGCCCCAAATGTACTAAGAAGCATGTCATCGTTTGTCTTTCGATCTTATTCATACACGCCTCCGCACATCAGCTGACTTTCCACATCTGCGCATCTCAGTTTATGTGGTTCGTAACATCACAGACGTGCTCCCCCTTGTTCATCCGCAATAAACTTTGTACCCCACTCATACCTAGAGCGAAAACCGAGGTTTTATTTTATTGGGTAATAAAGCCACTAAAGCTGTTTCCATCCAAGTTGGGAATTTAATTCATTCGAAAAATCATAATATTGTGAAAACAGTTTTCAATAAACCAACGTGTTTAGAAGAACAAAATCATCACTTGGCGCAAAATAGAAATGAAAATTGTAGCAGCTGTGGTCCTTTTTAGATTATTTAATTACTTCTGACTTTTTAAATGGACTTTTTAAATGTTAAAAAACTAGGAATTTATCCAGTAAATTAGTTTTTTCCTTTTATAAACTTCTATAAATAAATTTGTTAAGTATTTATATATATATATATATATATATATATATATATATATATATATATATATATATATATATATATATATAACATTACAATACTTCATTTCTAACATTTAAACAAAATCATCCACCAGGTTTGTACATTAAGGTGCATTTTGAATTTATACAATTTCAGCTTTTGCCAGTTTTTTAAATATATAACGTTTATTAAATATATTTTATCATATATTTATTACATATATTTTATCATATATTTATTAAATATATTTATCATATATTTATTAAATATATTTTATCATTATATATCGTTAGCCATTTGACATTTTGGATTTATAATTTTTTTGTTATTATTGTATTATGTTTCATTATATTGATGTATCCTCCCAGCATTTTTACTGCAATATCTCAGAATAATACACAATACATGGATGGAAACATGGATAATGATATGCATTATTGTGGTTGTAGGCACTTTAAATCTCGTAGTCTTCCCAGGATGCCTGTTCTTTAATACAAGCTTCCAATAAGCTCAGTGATTAACCAAAGAACTCCCTAGCAGACGCTGCCAGACATGCTGTACCTTTGTAAAGATAATATTTTTCTCACTTCTTAAACAATGTGGCAACATTCAGAAGTGTGAAAGAAGAGTGTTTTTACAATACAGCTCTACATCTCGTGAAAATCTACACGCTTTATGAAAGTGAAAATCAAACACGTCTGCTTAGCGTCAATCCATTTCTTTTGATTCAAAGAGATGCCTTGTTATTAAATCAATTTACATCTCAAGAAGGTAGATAAGAGTGTGTTATTTTCTCTCTGTATTGAGCCGGCATTAGATCTGGCTCGCAGTGTGATCCAATCCTCATCTGTTTTACTTAAATACCCTTAGATGTTGAATCCGCCGCAGGGTAATTGATGTTCTATTGGCTGCTGTTCCTCCTACAGACTACAATGAAGGAGCTGTTTTATTAGCTTTAATATGGACACAGATTTGGACACCCTAATAAGGCAGGGGTTTTTTCGCCTGCTTTCATCATTGTTAAAGGAGAACATCTCTTATGATAATCACTGACAGCTACATTATGGCTTCCATGAACTGATGGTTACCAGTGAATGGAGAGATATTATGGTTAAGCTTAATTAAGCTTGTGCTTATTATGTTTTTTATGCTTAAAACCTTCATTACACACCCCTCTGATCAAACACCGTTACTGAGTAGCAAGTAGTCAATGGAATGAATATGCTAATGTTTGTCTGAGACCTTAGCAGGGAACTATGTAATCTTTTACACTGAAAGGTTAGTTCAGCCAAAAAGTCTGTCAAAATGTAATCACGCTCATGTCATTACAAACCTGACTGACTTTCTTCCTTCAGTAGAACACAACAGAAGATATTTAGAAGAATATTTTAACACTTTTTGTCCATACAATGAAAGTTAATGTGGTCCAAAAACAACACTTACAAATCTTCTTTGGTGTTACATACAAATTTAACACGCATCTCTGTGTATACTTTTTGGTCATAAAGGTTTAAAATGACATGAAGGTAAACGATGACAGGATTTTAATTTTTGCCTGAAATATCCTTTTAAGAAAACAAAGACTTCTAAACCACAACTTCAACTCGTCTCACTTTTTACATTTAGTCTCAGTGACAAATTGCCTTCAACAAGCCCTGGAAACAGTATTAACCTCTCCATTAGCACCTCTGTAGACTCCCACAACGCCTCTCCCTTCTCTCCTCCTTGGGAACGATCAACCTTATAGTGGTGATTAGAGGCTGTGTTTGGGGAAGTGATTATGCCCCCTACACAATTTAGCTGGAGCAAGTTAGCGCCAGTGGGGGAAACGCCAACATGGGAGCGTGCATCCCACAGCAGCTGCTCCTAACAGTCTCCGCAGCCCTCTGCCCCCAACCGCAGCACCTGTCTGCAGGAGAGATGTGCACAGAAAGTCTCTTTATTCCCAGAAGGGCTCTTGCCTTTCTCTGTCTGGACTGAAGGATCCAGTTGTGATGTTTCTTGATGGGTTAATTATGAGAATAGCCCTGACAGTTGATATTCAGATCAAAGCGAACAGGCGTTCGGTCCCTCTCGGTCCCTCAGGCATATATGTATTCACGCCAGCAGATAGCTATGCAGTGATAAGTGCCTGAGAGTGAGACAGGAAGGCTAATTTATACCCCACACCTCCTAAATCCTCTCTGTCTCTTCCAACTCTTCTGCATCCAACTCGCCCCTCCCTCACCCCCTCCCAAAATCATGCTACTAAAAATTAAATGACTCTTAAGAAGTGAATGATTAATCTAATGAAGCTGCAGAGGTGTTCCACTTCTGCTAATGAAGCCTTGCATTCTAATAAGTCACAGGAATACACTGTAATCATAATTGAAATGCCAAGCTGGGTTAAAGACAAACTGTGATCGCAGATGTTGCAGCGCCGAGTTATATATGTAGAAAGAAAATGAGTAGGCAGCGGCTGCTGGGGGCTTTTATTCAGAGCTCAGGGTCCTTAGATTCCAGCTAAACATCTGTTTTTCAATGGGCAATCGCTGTATCCTGAATATATATAACACACTTCTCGGCTTTTACAAGCGCCCTGCAAGTTTCTATGCATGCAGACTCCCCTATGTCTGAAATGAAACACCTCCTCACTCTTCGAGGAGTAAAAAAAAAAAAGTTGGTTTGACATGAAGAGTTTGGATTTGTGATTTGCATTGTTCGAGGCCATTAAAAGAGCGTAAATTATGAATGAGTAATGCTATTCGAGCACGTCAGACATTTAATCTGCGCATTTGAATGGAGCTCCATATGAATATATGACTCCATAGGTGCCCACCCCCTCCCCTCTGAGTCTCCTGGCGATAAAGTGTTCATGAGCATGTGTAGCAACACTCTCTCATGGCTATCATGTGTTTGATAGTTTTAATGATGGGATAATGGCGGGCTTGTAGGCAGCCACTTCTCGTCACAGGATACCTATAGACCTGCAGCCCCTGACAGATTTACAGTGCACAGTCAGCTGATACTGTAAAACAGTAAGGGTTTTATAGAGCCCTGGGTTTTGCTTAAAACAAGCAACCACATTTGTACTCTCCTGCTTTCTGGGTCTAGCCTTGGGCCTTTACTGTATGTGGTTGAGTTTTCCAGAAAAGACTTAATTATCTAGTTAGTTTTGCATTCTGGTGTCGGTTCCAATCGGAACACTTTGTTAACCTTCCCCAGAGCATGCTGTATTAATGATTTCATCCATATTTATGAAGTAGCTTAATACTTGTTGGAGGAAAAAACTTTTTAATGTATTTGTATTAAAATGTGGGTCATAAGTACATTTTAACCTGATGTTTCACAGTAAATTTGGTCTTAAGGTGCAGTTACATTTATCGTTGTTTTGTGAATACCGTTTGAGTGTTTTTTTTTTTTTTTTGCAATTTTTTGCTTTTATTCAGATAGAATACTTGAGCTTGGGTCGTCCGAAGTACAGTTGCGCTACATTTCGAAGCGCTGCAAGGTGATGATGATTGGGAATTACCAACGCAGATTTTACATTTGGTTCAACTGGTCACAACATTTTCAAGTGTCTTTTATGTGAGCTGTGCTTCTTATATTGCTTCTTTATTTACAATAAAAAATAGTACTATTTTGCCCGCGCCTTCAATGTCCTGTTATTGAAAAACGTGAATCACTGAGCCAATTTCACTAGCAATACAAATGCAAATGAAAACAACTGTCTGGCAGTGTAAACTCACACCAAAGTCAATATCTTGAACAGCAAGTGCTGCAGTAAGGTGATTGAATCTGTTCGGCGCTCTGCTGATTGGCCAGACTGCAGGAAAGCGGACCCTTTTTTGTTGAGTGTGGAGGGAGACAGAGGTGATGAGGCAGCTGGGCCTGCCTGGGACACCACACTACCTCGCCATTAACAAAACTGTCAAGGGCTGGTGGCTGCCATGGCCAAGCAGCCTCTCTAGCCTGCTTTTGGCAGTGAGACGAGTGGACATGTGACAGACTCAAAGCTTTGGCAGGGTTGGACTGCCTCAGACCCTCTTATTGGGGCTTTGTGTGACTGGAGGTGGGGGGATGGTATCGAACCACCAGCACTCAACCCCTTAGACCAACCCACCCCCAGCACCAGCACCACCCATTCCAAGCACCCCCCCACCCCCCCCCACCCCAGCTCCTTCTGTCCAGTACCAGCTGGGAGGTGTGAGGACTAGAAAATGCAGATGATCTCATTCAATTCCCTAAACATCAAGCACTCACATACATACTTAACTGTTAGTTCTATACTAATAATTAGGAAGTTATAGTATTATTTAAATGCAGATGCCATTTGCATTCATATTTTATTTAACACAATGTATAAATGTTGGCTTCCAAAAAGATCCATATACTTTTGGACCTACTGTAGTTGTGGACAGTGCGCTGTTCTGCATGCTTGGAGCCCAATCCCACCTGGTCTAAACCTGGCACCCCAATCAGAATCTTGTACTTTGACTTCTTCAGTGCCCTCAACATGCCTCTCCAACTTGGTAACAAGCTCAGCGCAATACCGGTGAACGCCTCCACAATTTCCTAAATCATAGACTATTTTACCAGCAGGCAGAAGTTTGCGAGGCTCCAGGGAGAGAGCATGGAGGTGGTGTAGTTCTACAGGTTGCTTGGAGTCCACTTAAACAGCAGACTGTACTGGACAAACAAGTAAGCCGTGCAATATAAGAAAGGTCAGATCAGGAGGCGCAGGTTTCTTAGCATGTACAATCAGCTGCTAGAGGTATATTTTACTATTTTGTTCAATGCTTTTCTAGACAAAAATGTTCTGTTAGTGGCATCTCTATTACGGGACTTTTTAGAAGTGCTTAGAGTCAAATTCAACAATCAATTCTGTTTATCCTCATAAACATGCTTGGAGTATTGTAGTAGCAGTAGTATTGCTGGTATGATCTACAACAGCATAATGAAAGAAATTATGAAAGAAAAACCCTGATCCAAATGTTTGAAGGTGTTAATGGTTCTTGTATGGGCATTCTTTACATACCATATAGCAAAACAGTTGTAGAATCTACAGCATGAGCAGTGTAGTCCTTTTCCTAAACAAATGACTCTCATTAGCTGGTTCTTCGTGAATCAGAAACATACAGCAAGACTACTGTAGTCATATTGACAAATGAATGACTCTTATGTGCCGGTTCTTATTGAATCAGAAACATACAGTGCAACCAATGTTGTCCAATTCCCAAATGAAAGACTCTTATGAGGTGGTTTTAAATTAAATAAAAACATACTGTTTAGTCTGATTTTGATTATTTTTCTTTGTAATGAATCTAATCCATACAGCTCTGCCATTTCCCAAATGTATGGCTCTGAATGATTGTTTCTTTTGAATGATTCTTTTTAATGAATCAAACAGTTTGCAACCAATTGTGCTTTGACAGTCAGTCACTCTGCACAAATATGGAGAAAAAAAAATATATGGACAAATGCATATTTGTACGTAGTAAATCTATTTGCATCCTCTCCAAAACGATTTCTGATTGACTGCCTGCCTCACTTAGTCCTAAAGAAGAATTTAAATGCTAGATCCCATGTTTGTATCAGGATACATATTTTCAGAACACCAGTTGTGCTTTTACGATTAATTACATTTGAACATGTTCATTCAAGCATTGGTTATTTCAAACAACTGTTTGAATGTCCAACTTTTTTCTTGAAAGAAAATTGGCTTATTGCAGATGTAGCTGTTCAAAAGCCAGAAGACGGAATACTTCATTGGGTTGCTTTAAAGCCACTGAGCGATACATGCATCATTTTAGTTTCTTGTTAGCATTTAAACATTTCATTGGAATGAATACGTGAGTCATGAGTGATGTGATTACACATGACATTTAGCATTTCAACACAACAGCCTTTCCGAGTGAAATATAGTTGGCAATTGCAGTCACTAAACATACTCAGTGGGTACGACGATGACTCAGGTGCATGTTTTACAAGGTGCAGTATTAAAGTAAATCTAATCTGATCTGGAAGAACTTAATAATTGCTGCTTACCCTCAAGTATGTGTTTTATTTTTTCTCTCATGCAGACTGAAGACATTGAGGAGATTGCGAAGAAGGCCCAAAGCTTACCCAAAGAGAACAAGAAAAGGCAGAGGATTGTTGTCTTCACCCAAGGCAAAGAAGGAACTGTAATGACCAAAGGTGCATGGGTCATCTCTTTGAAATTAGGTTTTCATAATCAGGCTTTTAGTTCAGGACCATCTCATGTTAAAAAAGAAATAACACAACCCCCAGAAACACTTTTAGTTATTTACAGTTGGAATGATGTTGATAGATTTCCTCTGTAAACATTAGTGAATAGCCTCAAACAAGGTCATCTTAAGAATAGAATGCCATTCTCTCTGGCGGCTTTCGATGTTGCTCAGTGTGAAATGAATTCGCCCTTGGCAATGACCTCCTATCTCTCAAATGCAGAATTTGAATCCAAAGGGCTGTTGCAGTCACATTGCTATGGTAACTGAGTGGTGGGGGATCTTTCTGTGGAGTGGATAAGTTTAACCGAATAGTGGGGAAAGCATAACAGTTGTAACTGATTAAACCAGCGGGGTTTAAAGTAGAAAGCAGGGAGGCGGCAGGAATGTAAAAGGGACAGGCTGAGCTGTTTGTGCTCTTCTTCTCCTGCTCTTCATTTCTTCTCCTTTTGCACCTGCTAGAATGGCATTCCTCGCTTTACAGTCCGCCAGTGCCCAGTCTCGGCTAAATTCCATTTGTTCAGGATAATTCGCCTTTTATTGCCTTTTGTATTTTGATTCATTGAATTTCACAGTGTTGTTACAATGAATTCTGTCGAGGTTGGACATTATTTAAATCTCTCGGGAACACAATGAGTGCCTGCCCTTGCAATGCTCTGGAGACCCGGGAAAAACGATGAGGTAAACACGGTAATTGACCTTTAGACGCAAAAACCCTGAAGAGGTTTGGCCTAGCAGTTTGCAGATACACACCAGCTGGTTGAGCCTTGGTGTTCATGCAAGAAACAAAAGTTTGAATCTGGTCTGCATCCAGTTTTTCCACCCTCTCAGATAATTGGTGAAAACAAAAATCTTGATATAAAGTCACATTTTTGTTCATTTATGTTTGGAGTTGGTATTTTATGGTTTTATAAGAAATCTCTTATGTTCATCAAGGCTGCAATTATTTGATCAAAAAATACAGCAAATGTAATAGGATGAAATAGTACTACAATTCAAAACAATTGTTTTCTACTTTATCTTTTAAAGGGGTCATATGCGGCGATTTAAATTTTTCCTTTCTCTTTGGAGTGTTACAAGCTCTTGGTGCATGAAGAAGATCTGTAAAGTTGCAAAGACTAAAGTCTCAAATCCAAAGAGATATTCTTTATAAAAATTAAGACTTGCCCGCGCCCCCCCCCCCCCCCCCCCCCTAAAACGGCTAATTCAAACGTGCCCCACATCTCTACATCACTTTGTGGAAATATTTGTGTAATGCCACCCAAATGTTGACGCAAAGAAAGAAGGAGTGGTTTCAGTAACCGCAGTCATGTCAGGGAGATGCTGTGTGTATCTAGGCGAAAGAAAAAGCACTTTATTTGGCCTTCAGAAAATAGATGCATTTAGGAATCTTTAAGATTACTTACAGCAGAACATCAACAGATTTTATGGATGACCGTTTCTTGAACCTAGGAGAGGAGGTCTTTCTGACTTCGCTACGACAGTCTGGCGCTTCTGAATCAGCTACTGTAAGTATGTTTTGTTATTAGTTTAGGTATTTGATATTGACTGTTCAAATGCAGAGTTTTGCGCATTGTGTGTGCACACGTGCGCGCGTGTGTGTGTGTGTGTGAGAGAGAGAGAGAGAGAGAGAGAGAGAGAGAGGCGGTCACACAGTGGAGTCAGCTGTCTTAACCATCTGTAGCTTGTGTACTGTAAACACATATGAGCTTCATCACTGTGTCTGTCACGCGACTCTGTTCCCCTTTGGAGCTTGAACTGATGGTAAAACTAAGGACATTATTAACTGTCTTTACATTTATTTTGAAAGATGAAGCTCATGATTATGGAAAGGGGCGTTACATTTCTGACGAGTGCTTGTGGAGTTCGGCCAATCACAAGGCACTGGGTCAGTTGGCCAATCAGAGCAGACTCTGCTTGTTGGGAGGAGGGACTTTGTAGAAAACGACACGTTTGAGAGAGGCGGAGCATAGAGGACCTACAATAATGTACAGTACTTGAAAAATGTGTGTTTTTTTTTTTACATTAAATCATGTCAGCATATTCTGTTACACCTAATACAAAAAATATTTTCTTTAAAAAAAAAGCATAATATGAACCCTTTAATGTACTATAATTTATTCCTGTGATGGCAAAGCTGAGTTTTTTTTAACAGCCATTACTCCACTCTAATGTTACATGATCTTTCAGAAATAATTCTGATATGCTGTTTTGGTGCTCAAAAACATTTCATCTTATTAGTATTATTGATATTGAAAGAACAGAAAAAGAACAGAATGTATTTGTAATAGAACTACATATAACATTTCATATTATAAATATCTTTACTGTCACCATCAATTTAATTAAATTTAATTTGAATTAAAGTATTAATTTCTTTAAAAAAATGTTTTGAATGGTATGTCATTGATATTGTATTGCTGTTAATTTGAATTTATTTCATGCGATTGTATACATTAGTCTCGTTTTTTCTGACATTAATGGATTAATTAGATTTAAACCATGTTTATTTTCTTGTCAAAGCTTATTTTTGCTGAACATTCTTAAACAGATAAATAAAATTATAATCATATAACATTGTCATTATTTTCACTTGTTTGCCAATGGTGACATGCGTGCCTAAGGTTTCTGACCATTGATGCAATAAAATACCATGTTAAGATTGTTCTCTTGAAGGCCTCACTCTTAGAGTGTCTTGACACATGAAAACCCTGATGACACCGCAGGCCTCTCCGAGTCCCTCGCCCCTGTTAGCTTATAGGTCTAATCCTATTCACAAGTCTGCAGTACAGGATTGAAGTGTTGTTAAACAGAGCTGTCGCAGAGCTCTGTATTATACAATTTACACAACATGTTACCAGAGTAACGCGGTAAAGCTGGCTGTATTGGTTCCACTGTGCTGCGTTTATCACACAAACGCTAATAGCATTAGTCCCCCTGGGCTGATAAGGCTGCTCAGGCAATTGCTACTCCTGTAAAGCCTCATCAGAGGAAAGCGCTACAAGACAATCCTTTCCTTTTGCTACAGAACCGCCTCATTCCCACTTGCTCCTAGCTAACTTTCAGCCTAAGCGTCGGCTTTGGAGAAAATATTCTCCTAGAGGCATTTTACGCTGCACTGAGGAAAAAGGCGGGCTCTGCTAACCTCCTGCAGCCCTTTCAAAAGAAGCCGCGGGGTCGGCGGCAACCCCTGGTGAACCTATGCGAAGTGAACGAGGACGTCGCACATGAGGTAGTTGGCCGTAAAAAATGTCAGGCGTCGCACGAGCGGCGAATAAGTGGCTTCAAATAGCAGGGGCGACTGAGAAGGAGAGGGACGTTATTGCTCCCCGCTGCCTCCGCCAATAAACATCAATATAAAAGAGAATTGAAGATTTGCTCAACCTCCCAGAGGCTGTGCTCTGATGCCGTCTGATCTCTACATTTCATCTGCAATTTGCTCTCTATGTGGGGATGTGATCATTCAGCAGGCTCTGAATGTCACAATGAAGTTGTTTTAATGGTGATTAAGAAGGCTGGGATGATAGGCCCTGGGGGCGACGCTCCAAAGAGATGCAGATTTGTTATTGTGTAGTTCCTCTTTGTGCGAGGCGGCTTTCTCTCGCGGCATAAACGCAGGCTGTCCTCGCCCCTCCACATTAATTTCCTTAATGAAAGCTGCCAGAAGAGGAGCCCTTAATGAAGCACCTTTGTGACATCGCTGAACAGAGCGCGGCCCTGCTGGCACACCTATTACAGGCTCGTATTAAGAGCGCGGCGCCCAGGGTCTTTGATCTAAAGATGGCTGAGTGTGCAGGGTCACCCAGGGGCTCCGGCAGGGATGACAGCGTCACGGGGAGGAAGAGAGTCTGTGATGTTCTATTAGTACTTTCCCTCCTCCGTGAGTTCACATTTTAAGCTAACTTAATTGCACTCTTCGTGACCGCTTTGAAAAATAGAACGTCCCGTTTAATCCCAAACTACTTGATGTGTGGGAATGTAGCCCAACGAGGGCAGGCTGACAGTTTCGGGGCGGAGTCATGACTCATACGTATCGCACTTTACTCTAACTTCCTGGAACCGAGGTTCGAGAGAGAGATAACCTTTGTTGTGTTCCTTTTATTATCACAAGAAGTGAAACTAACACCACAACAGGAGGGGCGTCTTTGCATTTCTGCAGAGAGAGAGAGTGGAAGAGTGAGAAAGAGAGCGAGGCTGCAGCAGTTTTGTTTATTTCCAGTTGACTTGTATTACTCCACTGTTCTGTGATATCTGGACATGACAATATCCTTATCTTATCTAGGCTGGAAAACACTGGGCTTGGATTTGGTTGTCCCAACTCAAGCACATGATGCGTTTTAAAGGGATAGTCCAGCCAAAAATGAAAATTGTCATCATTTACTCTCATGTCATTCTTTATGAATGACTTCTTCAAAGTTCTTTTTAAAAGTTTCCCTGGTGTTTTGCAGGCGCTTTTTAATCAAGGCTGTATTAAAGTTGCCATAAAATGAAAATTCCCCATATTTTCTAAATGCATGTTATAGATTGTGAATAGTTTCTTTTTACGCTCATAATTTGAATTTAAATGTCATAACTTTACAAATTTCCTTGGTGACACATGCAGGACTTCTGGACACTGCCCCTTTACTATGGGTGACTGCAAGCTTGTATTCAGATCTGCTTCCACCAACTAATGTATGTAACCAAGTCCTGCCCTACATTTTTTTCCTTTTTTAATAATCTTTTTCACTCAGATGTACAGTACATCACAATATGGAAGAAATGTTCTGTCACAACTTCTGTGTCATTGTGACTCTTAAGAGTGAGAGAAATAAATGGCCTTTAATTCAGTTGCGAATAATTATAAAGTCGCTTCATGTAATCCGTTTTTTGTCGTCTGCTAAACATTTGCATTCCTGCTCCTTGAGAGGTGCTGCTTGTCTTGAAACTTATTGGGAGGAATGTGTCTTTTTAATAATCTTTTTCACTCAGATGTAGATCACAATATAGAAGAAATGTTCTGTCGCAACTTCTGTGTCATTGTGACTCTAAGAGTGAGAAAAAAATATATTGCCTTTACTTCAGTTGTGAATAATTCTAAAGTCACTCCATGTAATCCGTTTTGTTTTTGTCGTCTACTAAAGAGGATCATTTTCAATCCTGCACCTGCTTGTCTTAAAACTTATTTGGGAGGAATGTGTCTAATACACTGTCAGATTTACCTGCACCTAATGAGCCTTTTCGTTTCAGTCCGTTTTCCTCCGTCTCCGTGAGCCCTTAGCAAAGGTCATTATGCTCTCATAAACGCACACGCTCCTCCTGTGTGTGTGTGTGTGTGTGTGTGTGTGTGTGTGTCTGTGTTCACGTTCTCCCTCACATTTTTCTTGTGTTATGTTAGGGCTATTATTCTGTAATGTTTGCCCATCCTTGTTTGTGTCTCATTAATGTAATGCACCTTTGACGTAGCTGAGCTAAAACAGAAACACTGTAAACAGTCAGTTAGTGGCTGCTTGTTTTGATAGGCTTAAAAAGCAAAAGAATAAAGCTGTAAGACGTAGCATTGATTGATTACGTAAACAGCCTTTACTGACACAAGGTGGACTGAACTTTCCTGTTCAGCAACGTAGTTTGGATATCAGATTAAAAAAATTAAAAAGTAGCCTAATTGTATTTTTTTTTTGCAGTCACATGTTCCTATCTCAAATTGTGACTTTATATCTTACAACGGCAGTATTGTTTCATAACTAAAATTATTTCTCACGCTTGAGACTATTTCTTAACATTTTTCTTATTATCTCTCTCTTTCATATCTGTAACATAATTATTATATTATTTATTTTTTGGTGTCTGTTTTGATTTCGAATCTCACAAATGCAAACTTCTAACACAATTTCAATTTAAAACCTTACAATTACAGATTTTGTTGCTCCTTATCATAATAGTGAATATATCTCACAATTGAAACTATATATCTCCCAGTCTTTAATACGAATAATTGTAACTTTAGATATCAAAAGTGTGACTTTTTATATTTTAATGTTTTTTTTCTTATTTTAAACTCGCAATTACTTTTAATCTGAGGTGGAAATAAGAAGACTATCAAAACTGTAAACTTATTTTTCATAATGAACATCTCTGTGAAATGTTATATCTAATGTTTTTTCCATTATTAACTTAATATTATATCTCAATTTTGATTGAATTTTCTCAAATGTACAACTTTATATCTCACAATCTCACAATTGAGATTTATATCTTTATATCTCACAATCTCACAATTCTGTCATGTTTTATTTAAAACTCACAATTACGTTTATTTTTACTTGTCTATTTTCGAACACCAATTTTGAATTGACCTCATGAAATTTGAGCATATGCATCGCATTCATTCAGTATCTCACTCGTGATGGGAAGGGCAATGAATGAAGACCTCCTCACGTCCCCCAAATCGATCGTGACATCATCACCGCTCGTCTTCAGCTAATTAGCATGGCTCAGAGACGAGAGGATCTGATCAATGTCTCGCTTTGAAAAGGGCAAAACTGCCTTTTAAAGCTCTCTCCGTCCCAGACTCCTCTGATTATTTGTGCCGGTTATCTCCTGCCACTCTCGGCATGGTGGGTGCCCTTTATTAGCGGCTAAATGTGTTTGTCACGCTCATGTTTCTCTGACCGGCCCTAACGTGGAGATAGTGGATCAGAGAAAAGAAGGAAAGTGAGGGCAGTTTCCTCAGTCTGTTTGCCAAGAGGAGGGCCATCCTTGTTTACTCCTTGGAGCTTTTGTTTGGCTCTGGGGCCAACGAGAAGTGGATTTGAGAGGAATAATCTCTCACTGTTCCGCAGCTGTCTCAAGGCCTTGAATCTCTCTCCCGCTCACTGGTTGTGTGTCATGTCTCATTGTGTAGTGAATAGCTTGTCATTCAGTAACTCAGGTATCTATTGGAGACGTGAAACATTTCTGTTGTTGTCTGAACAGCCAAAGAATAATCCACCGTGCGATCACTTTTTGTGTATCGCAGTGATATATTGGAAACGACAATGCCTAAGATACAGTAAAAGAGTAATTATCGCATGACCCAAGGCGTTCATGGTTTTGGCTTGTCACATTACGAGCATAATCATATTACGCCGCACATAACTAGTGATAACAAGAGAATTTATTACACGTAATTGGCGTGACTCCACAGCGCTGTAAATGTTACGATGGCTTTTTCTGACGCTCTGCCACTATAAATAGCCATGCGTGCATGTTTTGTCTTCGCCGACCTGTTATATTTTGAGCCGGTCAAATACATGTTTCCAGTGCTGTTTGTTCCTGGAGTGCCTTTGCGAGCCGAGCCGTGGTTTCCTCTTCCTCCTGAGAGGCCTGTGCCAAAGGGATACAAAACCCTGAAAGCAACATCTCACTTCTGATCTGTGCACACAAGTGTCAAACACAGCACCAAAACGAAACAGCTGTACAGAAGCTATTAATATAACCTCACAGCTCGGGAGGTGTAACTTTGTTGCCCTTTTTTTCTGCTCCCTGGATAGTCACGCAGAGGAAAGTATTTTGGCTTTCTGCATGAACATGTAAAGCGAAGAATGGCAAAACCACAAAAGCGATGGAACTCCCTGTGAACTGCCCAGAGACTGTGTTTACAGGGACGACCACAAGCCAGTAACAACAAAGACAGGTTTTGCCAGCAAAGTTTTAATTGCCATGCCTATTAAAGAGCCCTGCCAATGGCCTCTTTTGTGTTATACATTAACATGAAATTGGTCCTGGAACGCTCTCAGACTAACCAAAGCAGCATGTTGAGAGCCAAGTTCAATAATATGTTTTGAATAAAGATGTGATGTGTTCTCTCCGGTTTGATGAAATGGGAGATGTCGAAATGGAGAAATGGTTTTGGGGGGAATGAGAGCAGCATGTAGCGATTTAGGAATTTAATTTCTCCGTTTTTATTTGCCCTAGTTTGCTCTTGCGTGCTTATAGAAATTGTCTTCATTCACACTGGACCAGATACTCTTGTTAAACCTTAATTCAGAAATGATTCATTTTTACTCTTTAAATTGTTCTTTTGTTCAGCTGACTTGTCTTTTCCCTCATACTGTTTTGCCTTTTATTTGACACTCAAGAATTGGCTTAGTATTCTGCTTATTAGCTGCACCTTAAAAAAATAAATAAATGGGAATTGAATGATTGATTCTGTTAATGGTTCCTTGCGTTCATTCTTCCACCCATGCAGATGTGTTTCCTGTAAAGGGTGCTACAACAACTTTACTAAATCTACTGCACCAAGCGGTGTGATTCACAAACAAATGACTCTAATAGGATGGTTCTTTATAGGGAGTAAAAAGCACACTATGTAGCAGTTTGTTTTGAATAACTCTTATGAACTGGTTCATTGTGAATCAGTAATATATGCCACAACCAGTGTAGTGTGAATGAATCTTAAGAGTCAGTTCTTTATAATGAATGAAACCCACACAGCTAGAGCTGTATAATTCAACCACCGATTGCTGAACTAATGACTAATGAATCATACCTTTTTTTATGAATCAAACACATCAGCAGCTTTCAACGTTATGCTCTGCTCAAGTTTTTTGATTCACTTGCGATTTACATATTGAGTTATCAGTAGTATTTTAGCAAAATAAATAAAAAATAATTAATAAATTTAATTTATAGTTAAGGCCCATTATTGGATTGCATTTAAGCAACTTCTAAAAAGTCTTCTTTTATATATATATATATATATATATATATATATATATATATATATATATATATTTTCTATTTAGTTATTATCTTGAATTGAGTTTCATTATTCCAAACATTTCTTTCACAAACACAATACTGAATTATTATATTTTTGTTGTGGATGTTGGTTAACGATGGCACACAGGGACAGTAATGGAAACATCCTATCGGACCAATTAGTAGTGTGAATCTTTCTTTTTTCTAAGCATCTGCCTCTTGCCTCCATTCCTTGAAACTCTTGTCATTGTCCCCATTGAGAGCTGAGAGAGGCTCCTGGACACCATTTGGCATCCAAGTGCTTGGACGCCTCGTCCTCCAGCGCAGCCCCTCTCATTTCACACATCCTCCCACCATTATCATATCAATTGATGCAGCTTGTAGGAGACAAAGTGAGGTTATGGGAACCACCTAGAGCAACATGCACCATTAAACATCAATGCAAGGGGACTAGCACATATGCAAGTTCAGCCTTGTTTACCAAGATAGAAGACTGGCAGTGTATGTTTCTCGAGCTCTTAGAGCTCAGGGCTCTCCCTCCAAACCCTAAATCTAGTGTTTTACACACAAGGTTTTATTGTATTGACTTTTATTCCGTGAAGCAAATTACATGGACTTTATAGGCAGCGTGCTCTAGTGTTTTAAGATTTTTTTTATTGTAGCATGTTTTTTTTATTGTTGACTCTGACCCTTTGATATGACCTAATGTTGTACCATGTACTTCCAAGAACCACCTCATAATTTTTTTTCCAGATGACTCACCACGGCTGGGATTTTAGGACATTTCCCAGCATGCCTCTGGTGTGTGACCTGTCATCAAAGGGCAGAGGGGTTAGTCTGTGCAAGTACCTACATTCTCGCCATGCTGAATTGCATTGTCTCTCCGTTACCTCCCTCACAAATCTGAAGAAAAGAGTGTCATTGCTTCTTACGAGCCTTAATCGTCAGTTTGATGCCCATTATTGTCTAGAGCCTCTTCAGTGCAGTCATGGGTATCAAAGGGAGAAACAGTTAATGGCTATTTTTTCTATCACTCTTAGGCTGCGCTGTTTCTGAGTCATAAAAGGAAGTCGAATCAGGTCAGCCTGTGTACAGGAAGGAAGGAACCACATACAGTTTCATTTTGAACATATTCATTTGCGTCTGGTCATTTTTTTCCCCCACCTTCAGTCATTTGTCTGTTCAACCAAAACTGCAGATGTTGGCTCCATCTAAACATGTGTATCTCCTAGTTTGTCATGAGTGAGAAAGCATGCTATGATGGCAATGGAAATATTGTAATTTTTAATTGCAAAATAATAGATAGATCATGAGTTTCTGTTAACTTAATTCACACAGAAGATCCTCCAGTTAATCATTTCAAGAGGAAGGCGGGCGAGCATGCTTCATTGCCTGCATTAATTAAGCAAAGTCGTTTTGCTGCTAATTAGCTGATTCTAAAAGGATCTGCTTTTTGTGTAATTAATTATCAAAGACACAATCGGCTGCCTCGTTTAGGGAGAAACCGCTCACACACGCAGCAGACGTGTCTTGAGTGCTCATTGTTGCGTCAATTGAAAGTCTTTGCTTGCGTTCTGTGTTGTTTACTGTCTGCGTCTGAAGGTTTCCTCTGAAGTTCTCCACACAGAGTGATGGTCTTTGACACCTACCGACTACAATTAGCAGGTGTATGCTTTAAAGCGCTCTGTTGTTGCAGATTATGGAGAGAAGTGAATGAATAATCTCTAGGGCTAGCTGAGATACTTCATGCCTGGGGTCCTCTTGTTTGTGTGAGGAAATGTAAAGTTTCATGTAGCCTTCAAGTGTAGTGTTGTAATTTTGAGCTACATGTGCATAAATAACCACAAGAATTTGTATTCGCATATGGGATGCTCTGAATTCTCTGATACCAGAGGAAAGTTGGAAAGGGATATGTAGACATCAACTCTGCAGTTGACAGCGATGAATGACTTTGTTGATTGAGTTATTTTGACTTTCAGGTGACAAAACTTGTAAAGCTGTATGTCGTGATCAAATGGGGGTAGCGACAAATCTTTTATTCTGTTGTGAGTGTTATTGTTTAAGAAACAGGGATTTGGTTTGATTTATTGGTTGTTGATTGCATTTTGAGATGTGGTTGTTGTGCTAAAAAATAAATGCATGTTTGCAGTTGATTGAGGAGAGGCAGGGTTTAAGCCAACTAAATGAATGGAAAAATCCAGAATACACACCAGAGAGAAGTCTGTTTTTTAAAAAGAAATTTTATAAAAGAAAAGTAAATTAAAAAAACTTTTGCAAGAATGGATCGTTCACAATAAAAGCAATAACATGCAGTCAACAAATAGGGAAAATTTTCATGCCCACATTAAGACTTCCCTTCACTGTTTGCATTATTCAAAGGAAATCATTATTAAATGCACAAGTATTAATAAATATTAATATAATGTATATATTTGTTATATATTAATATTATGTAAATATACTCATATATATTATTATTATTATTATTATTATGTAGATTTTGTATTAATTGTATTTTATTCATGATTTATTACTTAACATTATTGTATGCAATCACTTTTATTAATATTATTATCATTAATTTCATGCAGATATTCAAACATTCTGTTTAGAAATATTATCTTTAGAACACAAGCCTGATACATTAATGAATCCTGTAATTAATTCATAAAACAAGTTGTGTAAAAGTAATGCAGTATCCTGGTGTATTCAGTTATGCTTAATCTAATGGTATAGCAGAGGTGACAGCAATTGTTTTGGCTGCTTCCTCACTTTTTTCCCTAGACTTGAATATGTAAGGTGTTGTAATAGTGACTGCTTAACTGTGGAGTAGAGGTTAACCAGGTGCTTTTGAAGGCAGCAGTAGCTCAGTTTCAATTGGTAAATCGCGGTACTGGAGTGGTTTGCAAGACTTGCCACATGTGGAATTCTCTGAAGGTCCTCAAGAATCTAATATTGGGTTCTCTGAAGTGCTCTTCTTACTGCAAAGCGAAGTTACATCAGCCTCATTCAACCCTAATGGAGGCTAATGCCATGAATAAAACACAAGCGTACAGCTGAAGGCATTCGAGAGCGAACCGCGGGACAGTTAATGCTGTATTTTAGCTCGAATGGGGACAGATTATTCAAACTGAATGCTGAAAATAGACTGACGCTGTCTTTCAAATGCTATTTTGGAGAGCAGGTCCATTTTCTGTGCAAGAATTGTCATGCCGAAGAACCGGCAAATGATATAATTGTGTCTCCTTGAGTTCAAGGCCCAAGCAGGTCTCTTACAGCTCATCAAGTGAAAATGGCACATCCTTCTGTTCCTTTCTTCATGTCTTATGAGAACTTCTCCATCTTTTCGTTGTACTAGGTTTGTTGCTGTTTCTGCTGTGTCATAGATGATTAGCATCCTGCTAACTAGAGGAAGAAACAAGTTGTGGGAGCCGACAAAAAGATGACTGGCTTTTATTTTAGCAGCTTTAAATCTACACTTGACACTATTGGAAATGAAAAAGTGCTTTGAGCTTCTATGGGAAAATATCCAGTCTTTTTTTCAAAAAGACAACTATTTTTGACAGCAGAAAGTCTCGCACGTCTGCCAAACAGCCGGTCTGTGAATGAAGCACATTTTTCAGTCCAACAGTAGTTTAACAAGCTCACACTTACCGTAGACCTTCTTTTCCACAGGTGACAAGGTGGAGACATTCCCTGTCCTGGAGATCGACCAGAGCAAGATAGTAGACACCAACGGTGCTGGAGACGCCTTTGTTGGAGGTACTGTGCGACAAAGCTATAAAGATGTACTTTCAAAGTTTTTCAAACTTCAATACTTTAAGTAATAGTTCAACTAAAAATACAAATTCTGTCATCTGCTCACCCTCATGTTATTGCAAACCTGCATGACTTTCAGCATAATTATTATAATTATGATCTCAACTGTTTTTGTCAATACAATAGAAGTCAGTGGTGTCAACGTTTGGACCACACTGACTTCCTTTGACTGTAAGGACTCAAAAGCATGGAGACATTTTTCCAAATATCTTTTGTTTTCGATAAATTCTATAGTAGTATTGTTATTATCATTTTTATTAATGTTTGAATAAATATAAAAAATATTCATAGCCTAGTCTAATAGATTAATGAACCCTATAATTAATTATTAAATTATAGAAGAGTATAATTCCAGTCAGCACACAAATTGATTGAATTATAATAACAAATGGATTATTGTTGTTGTTATGAAATACATTTTCATACAAATATTCAAACATTAATTAAGATTCTCTAGAACAGAAGATCTGATAACCTACTAAACTAATTAACCTGATGATTAATACATAAATCACAGAAAAAGAAACCCCAGTCAGCATGCAAATGAATTGAAATGTTCAAACTGGTGTCCTAGACTCAGATTAGTTTTAGGTGCAAGTATGGTCAAAGAAAAGATCACTATAAATATTCAAACATTATTACAAATATTTTAGTCTGTCTAGAACACAATGTGCATAAATCACAGAAGAACGAAATCTCATTCAGCACACAAATGGATTGTATTGTTGAAACAGGTGTCCTAGACTCAGACCGGTTCTAGACGAAAGTATGTTCAATGGAAAATCACTATTGACAGGATTGAAATTAATCCAGGATTAGGTTTGATCTGTAACCTCTGGGAAACCGGACCGTGATGCAAGAGCTCTGACATGCACTGCTTATTTATTTCCTGCACAGCTGCTCTGGAATGACTATTTGTAGATGAATTGTAGTTATACTTCATTCATTTGGCTTAGTTTAGTAATATGAAGCCGCCAATGTACTATTGTACTATTTAACCTCAGATAACACAGTTACAGGGAAATAGATCACTTTCATGATGGATTATGGAGTTTCCAGGCTCCCCACAGCCGTTATCTTTAATCTGCGTGTTTCGCTAATAACCACGCGTTCAGATAGACCATAGGTGTCCGCTCCAATCTGAACTGTGAAGCCATCCATCAAAAGCGTAAAGCACAACACTGTTTGGCTTCTCATGAAAAACTCAAATATCAATGTTGATCACGCCGTTCGCACGGGTCTTTCGGTCAGCGTAATTTATCTTCTTATGACGCCTCTTCCGCGGCCCTCTGCTTTTCAAAGGCCATGAGCCTGATTTGCTAACATGTCTTCCTGTAGCTCTGACGACTAATAGAGCTGTGAGCGTGTTTGCTCAAACGTCGTATTGATTTTTTTAACTCCTTTATCCGTTCCAACAAGAGGTTGGAGGCCAGCGCTCTGCCGTGTTGGAAAATGAATTTGCCAGCTGTTTTTCAATGCGCTCGGGCGCTGCTGCAGAGAGCAGAGATCTAGGTGGGAGGGTTCAGAGCCCGGGGGCAGCTGGAGGATTTCTGTATCACACATCACTAAAGGGGCCTTTTGCATCACCTTTCCCCCAAAGCCTGATTTTCTTAATTTTTAAAAAGAAAGTACATGCTACAAAATCGATACCCAACTACTTTTCTGAGCTAACATTCGCCGGCATATGTTTATGTTAGTGTTTACGCACTCGAATGTGTGTTCATGTGTGCGTTCATTAAACATGTTTGCACATGCTTTCTGTCTGTCCAATCTTTTGCAAGCAGCGGATCTGATTTATCTTTTTTTATTATTTCAATGTCTGTTTGCATGTGTGTGCAGGTTTCCTGTCTCAGCTGGTACAGGATAAGACCTTTGAGCAGTGCATCCGCGCTGGACACTACGCTGCTAATGTCATTATTCGCTACGCGGGCTGCACATTCCCGGAAAAGCCAGACTTCCACTGATGGGCCACTGAGAGACCGGAAGATACAGCCGCCCCAGTGTTTTATAGGACTAATGCCTTTTTTTAATTGACTTTTTATCTTCTGTTCCACTTTCCTCTCTTGTTCACTGCCTGTCTTCTGCTGTGCCTCTGTTTTCTCTGATTCAGAGCCTAATGTGATCACAGAGACATATTTCACATTAAAAACTGTGTACAAAAGAGGGATTTCTGTTGGAAATATTAAATAGTTTTTACTAAAGCCATTTTAGAATCATGGTTAACAGTGTTTGCTAACAAAATTTTAATTGTAATTAGCTATAAAAACTGAAGACCGTATTATAAACATACAGAAGCCAGATGAACTTTTATTGAAATCAAAGGCTCATTTTATGTCAAAGAAATTTTGTTGGCCAGTCTTGCTGTTGTAAACCAAATGTATTTGTGGGAAACACTTGAATGTGTCTGAAACTGCCAAAATAAACAAAAAAGGCTGTATAACTGCCGTCACTTGTATTCTCTTCCTATCCTTATAATGATTTATTCAAAATGTGTAGATGTGTTTATATTTTGCATAATCTGTTTTTTGTTGTTGTTGTTTTCAACAGAGAGCCTGGACTCCACTTTCAGCCTATTTTACTCTCTCAACTTCTGTGTCCTATTGGATGGTTAGAAAGCCTCCAGCTTCTACCTGTCCTCTTGATGACAGTGGCAGGCCTGCATTGGTTCATCTCTGTGATATGGGATGAGGAGTAGCTATTTGTGAGCATCATTAGAGAGTCTGAAGGTACAGCTGACCCTATGTCCTATGACCCTATATTGTGTGACGGCAATCATAGCAGATTCAGTTTCTGTCACTGACAAACCTGTTCAAGCGCTGACATCATGGAGCACGTGGTTTTAATCAGCCCACGAGTCCATGCAAAATATTTAATGACAGCGAAGGACAAAGTCTTTGAGCACTATTTCACATTTTCAGCTCACACACAGTCACGCTTGTGTTTTTTTCCTCTTCTCTAATCCCCCCGCTGTGTTTTACAATGATGCTGGGTGTTTTTAAGACCTGTGAAAGTTGCCCGTGAGGTTTATTAAACATAAGTTGATTCACCAGGTGTGTTGCTGTTGGACAACATTTCAGTCAATGGGTATAGAAGACATTATGGAAGAACAAATTTAGTCAAAAAAGAAGAAAAAACACTTCTGATATAGTTTAAATTGTGGTTTCTTTATATTAGGTGTCTGCAACTATACACAGTACAGAAATATTATATACAATAATGAACTTGAGGTGAGATATGTTTAAGGTTAGGGATAGGTTTAATGGTTTGGGTAGATTTGAGGGCCAGTTGTATTGTATAAATATATTTGACTTGACTTTTAAGAGATGGGTTGAGGTCAACAGTTTAATTAAAGATGTATAAACATAAATTACTAATTACATGCAGGTATGATTTAAATAGAAGTACAGTGTAAATATATGGATCTACACAATAAGTTAATCGTATCAAATGGTTGATATAAATGTTGGTACATAAAGACATTTAATATAAAGTGGATTACACACACACACACACACAAACCTTTTCAATACACAACTTGATATAAATGAGTTAGCTCATTAAAAATGCCAGACTGTATCATCTTAGTTGGAAATCAACTGGACCTGTTTATTTAAAACGATGAATCAGACCAGCTACTGTGTGACTTCATTTAAAGTTTATTCATTTCATAATGATTGATGCTTAATGCTTAGAGCTGTTTGATTTGACTTGGTCCACTATATTCATAATATTACAGAGCAGAAAACCATCTAGTCAGCAGTCTAGAAAATGTTTGTCTTTGCTTAGTTGGAACATTCAACACAGTTGTATTTTTGTAGTTAGAAAAATGCAGCAGTATCGGGAAGGTCATCAGTTTGAGCTAATCTACTTACCCTGATGCTGTTATACCCTTGTGCAGGGCATTTATCCTGCCTCTGTCTGCATGTGAATATGAATGTGCCAGTGGTTGAAATATGCAAACATGAATAATTCCAATGTATCTGCCTAAACTGTAAACAAATGTACCGTGCCTTTTGGAATACAAATAAGTAACACTGACTTGCAATAACCACACACATTATAGTGCTACAAAAAAAGGTCTCTGGCTGAAAATAACACCAGTTATACCTGAGAATTGACCGGTATTAAGATCCAGTGCAGATGATCAAAAACAACAATGCCTAGTTGTAACTTTAAAATAACAGTACAGCAAAAAATTTAAAAGGCCAAATATTAAAGTGGATCCAACTGAAAGCAGTGTAATTATATATGATACAATATTTAGTGTTGTGCTAGTATATCACACCCAGACCAGCTGCTGTAATCAGTTTAACCCGGTGTTTTAAAAAAGACAACCCTTTGGTGTCAAATCACTCTGATCAGGCTTAGCTGGAGGCCAATATAAAGCTTTTGCCAAACTGTAACCATATCCTACATGGCTCAATTTGTTTTCCTTTCAGGCACAGTAAAAAGTAACATGTCCATGGTTCAGACTACACCAAATTTTCACTGCAGGGCGAAGCCATTGGCTTTCAGGTGCGTTTGCAGACTGTCTGGGCTTTGTTGCAAATTTTGCTATGGAATGGTTTAGATTTACTCCGGCTATGTTGTTCCATCTGTGGTGAAGCACATTTCACTGTATTTAATAAATGCTGGGATTTATATTGCAAACAATCCTCAATTAAATTTGCAACACCAGTGTTTATTATAATTATGCTATTGGCTATGCATGTATTCATAATAAACTGATTAGTGCTAGGTGACATTAAAAGTGTCACCTTGCTCTTAAAAAAAAAAATTGGCATATCACACTGCATCTTGTCTTTACCCCAAAATAGTTTACAATTTTGCATAATTGCGTAAGACTATTTACTTGGAGCCGATTTTGTATGCATGCATTCGCGTCCCAATATTCGATATTAAAAGTTTCCTTTTCCTCTTCACAGACAGGGCACATTATGTCTCCTCTTTTCCCACCCATGCCATGTAGTCTGAAACAATGTACATTGTTTCCCAATGAGCGATGTGATGTCACATAGCGGTTACAGCGAGTTAGTCCTCCTCTGTGGCTGATGGAGTGCCGAAAGGGGAGGGTACTACTTTGTCACAGACTCCTATGTAGATTAACCTTTCAATTAGTTGTTATCGGGTTCTCTCTGCCTACGCGTGCGTTCATCTTCCGAATCAAGCAGGACCCCATTGGATTTATCAGGCTACTTTACACATATATCATCAGCTTCGCAAATCAGCGTGTTTTATTGCTTATACGAAGAGCGTGGAGAGATCGCGCAAGGAACTTAAAGGTAAATGTTCGCTTTGCCAGCGTTGTAGGGCATTTATCTCGGCGGTGTCTTGAGTGGCTCGTTATCGGTGGCGTGTTTAAATCGTTAAAGTTTAAGTTGTCTTGAGTGATGTAACTTGACGCGAGCGGAGAAATTAATTCGGGCTATTAAGGTTATTGGGTTACGCGAACCGCGCAAGTATCGCAAGCTGCTGCTTGACCCGCATAAATGGAATTTTCCAGATGCTATCTGTTTCTCAGTTGCTTGATCTTGACATGAGTGCATTTTGCATGCTTAAAACAGAAGCGCGTAAACAAACGGCAGTTATAATCGCTGCTTTTAGCGTTTCGGAATAACGGGAGAAATGATATGCCAGCGTCCGTTTAGGCATTCGCAGGATTTAGAAATATTGTCTATTTGCGTGCACACTATCTTCGTGACGATGCTGGTTACGTGCGCTCGATAGTTCACGGCCTCCCGTGTCTTTTGTAAAGTGCAAACTAATTATAATATTAGATTACAGTGCACACAGCAAGGGGAATGCCAGGGATAACTCGAGCACTTGGACTAATTATTCACCATTACATTATTCTCTAAAAAGTGTGACTAGGTCGATCTGCTCATATTGCAGTGTTGTGCGATTCTCATTAGGGGGAGCCTTCTTAAAGGTGTAGAGCGAGTTTAGGCTGGTTTTACATTAAAGAGCCATCAAGTAGTTTTGAACTCATTAGATCACAGATAATAAAATATCCCCGCTATCCCTGTTAACTACTTCTAATGCGGGTAGAATAGCAGGTATCGTATTCCATACACAATTCCATACACAGTACAGACTAACGGGATAGTTTTGTTTAGAAATTATTGTTGTTTAATGCTCCTCGCGTTGTTGTTATCCCGTATGACTAAAAATGATATGCTATGCAGAATGACATTATTCAGTTAAATCACTTTTATCGTATGTGTAAAAAAACACTGTAATGTAATAATGATTGAGGCTGTCAGTACCTCACTTTCTGTTTAATGTCTCATTCTGTGCTCCACGGAAGAAAAAAAGTCAGAGGTTCAGAAAAACAGGAGAGTGAGTAAATGATGACAATGTTCAGCGGTGTTGAACTGTCCCTTTAAGAGGCGGGTCAAGTGATTATTGACAGATTATGAAGCCAACCGATTCCTCGAGAGGCCAAGCTGTTTCCTCGTGATTGACACGTTGCTTATCAAACCAGGGATAAGCATTTGCCCTTTCTAACCAATATTAAAGTTTCTTGGGCGGGACCGTCTTTGTGAAGGTAAGGTTTAATGAGACTCCATTGGGTTGTAATCAGTGCCATGTCGGATTCATGTAAACTACAACATTGTAACAAAATGGCGTCTGTTTAGTAACGCGACCGGGCAAAGCTGTGAAGTCACCTGACCTGTCCACCGTGTTAAAGCGTCCAGAAAACAAGGTTTGCGATACTGTAGGTTAATTGACGTGTTGACTTTGTCATCATAAATTATAGATAGTCATCTGTCGGAAGTAGTCATAACGCATAACCTAATTTAGCCAGCTTTAGCTTAGCGTGCTAGACTTGAGCTCCGGGGCTGTTTAGAAAGCCGATGCTGGAGATAAGAAGCCGAATGCTTTTGAGATTCGCCTGACTTTAACTCACTATCTCGGCTTTAATCAGAGAACTCGGGCTAAAGTAAGATTGTCAGTACGTGTTTGTGATTCTGTGTTTTGTTTTAGCTGTCAACATTTGACATGATGATGCTTAATGTGACTCTTAATGTGAAATGTCACGGCCAAGTCGTAACGTTAGTTTGTGACCAAAGCTGGAAGAGTGTAGACGAGATTTAAAAAGTGTCACATCTTAAACAACACTGTATGTTGTGTTTTTAAGTTTGAGTTAAACATCCACAACGAGTGAGTGTCAGTTGATATGTAAGACTTTGTTTTAACATCGGTTGTCTTGTTTTATATGTGCTGCTAACACTCTGTGTGTGCTGTCATGTCTTCCCAAGTTAAACTCGAGTTATTTAGTAACGTTAGTTGTTTTGCTGGCTAACCGAGTTGCGTCGTTCAATTATTTACTATAGTTTTTCTTGGATCTGTTTAGGCCGGATCTAATGTCTCAGAGGAATGGGTCAAGTGTTCCCCTCAGTATGTGTCCGAGGCTTTTTATATAACAATATTATGGCAGATAAGTTGTGGTTGAGTTTACACTGCTGCTGTTGGCGAGCGGAGGGACTCTTGAGAAATTGTTCACTGCATGTCACCTGCTGGCTGCTCGCAGCACTGTTCTTCCTCTGCTTATGCTGTTTGGGTATTTATACTATCATAAATCAATGATCTTAATAATCTTATGTAATCCACGGTGTGCTGTGTTTTAGCTTGTAGTTAAATGTATGTGTGTGTGTGTGTGTGTATACACAAAACATTGTTGCGTTGTTTTGGAGTGAATTAATGTCTCAATATAGTGAGCTCCCTAGCTAGACTACATATATGGGCATCATAAACGTGTAGCATTTTTGCTGTCTAGGTAGGCAGGCAGGTAGGTTTTGAGAAACAGCTACACTTCTCATAAAGTGGCTCCCATTTTATCATAATGTGAATTAACATGTCTCATGGTTGTACTGGTCTTCCTGGTTTGGACAGGTGATTTTTCCTTTTATGGAATGTGCACCTGATTCCTGAACTTCCTGAAGTCACGTTTTATTTCTAATGATTGGAAATATGTATGTATGCGTGTGTATACACACACACACACATACTTGTGATATTTTGAATAAATGCTGTTTTTTTTTTACTTATTCATCAAAGAATCCTGAATAAAGTATCGGTTTCCAAAAAAAATATTTGACTGTTGCTAACATTAAGCCTAATAATAAATCAGCATATTAGAATGATTTCTTAAGGATCATGTGACACTTTATACTGGAGTAGTGGCTGATGGAAATTCAGTTTTGCAACACCGAATTAAAGGATATCCAAATAGAAACCATTATTTTATAATGTAATACATTTTAGAAAAATGACTGTTTCTGTATTTTTGATAAAATAAATGCAGCCTTGATGAGCATAAGAATCTCCTTATAAAAAACATTAAAAATCATTCTGATCCCAAACTTTTGAATGGTTGTGTGTGTATAAATGCAAGGGCACTTAATTGTTTAACTAAGCCAATTTAATCATACACACGTAAATATAGCCTACATGCAAATATCTATCAGATGTATAGTATAAGTGTATAGATAAAAGATTTTGTGTATACATATATAGGGTTACTTTAACAATTAAACCATTTATATCTTGTTTCTTTTTTTACTATATATTTTTTTAACTCTCCCTTTATTTGAGCATATTTTACATTGTACTTGTTTAAAATAGCATGACTAATGTAGAAGCATGACTAATGTAAACGAGTGGTAGTGTTGGTTAGCCTAACCCCCTGGATCAGCTTGCCATGCCCATGTAACTAGCTCTGCAGAGAGTGTTTGTTTTGTTGCAAAGTAACATGTATTTTCTGTTTTTCTCCTCTTCACACCCACAGGTGTACCACAAAAGGATTTTTCAGCAAGTCCTCTGACTTTGGATTTACAAGGTTCCTAAGGGATTTTTTTCTTTCTGGCCAAGGGGAAGAGAAATGACTAGCCAGTCTGATCTTTGAGGAGTTACATCAGTCCCAAATCCTACTCGGCATAATGTACTAATGGCTGGCTTTTGTTTGTGGATGCGTATCATTCGCTCTTAAAAAGAAAAGGAATGTATTCATGGATCACACCTTAATGAAACAACTTATTTCACCATGGTGAAATTGGCCAATCCCCTGTACACAGAGTGGATTCTTGAGGCTATTCAGAAGATCAAAAGGCAGAAGCAGCGGCCTTCGGAGGAGCGGATTTGCCATGCCGTCTCAACCTCACATGGACTAGACAAGGGCGTCGTTCTCCAGCAGCTGGAGCTCTCTGTGAAGGATGGATCCATCCTTAAGGTTACCAGCAAAGGGTGCACTTCATATAAAGACCCCGATAACCCGGGAAGGATTGGGCCTTTCAAGCTGGGAGGCTCTAGCCCGGTCTCGCTTGGATCTGTGATACCTGCTGGAGATCTGCGTCATGTGGATTGGAATAAAATCCTTAGGAGGGCTATCGACGGTCTGGGCGTCCCGGCTGGCTCCTCTCTAAGGAACATCGAGAGATTTCTTAAAAGCCAGGGCGACCTGGTGAATGTAGTGGCGAACCCCAGGTTTCAGCAGAGGCTGAGGCTAGCTGCTAAGCGGGCGGTTAACAACGGGCGGCTGCTCAAGGATGGGCCGCTCTACAGGATGAACAGTGGTGGGCTGGGAGGCAAAGCTTGCTTCAGGAGCTTGGGGGTCTTTGGTGTCGACCTCCCTCCTGTGACACTACTCCCTCATGAGAGAGACCAGGTACATCTAGAACTTTTTGTATTAGGCTCTGTGTGCTTGTCTGAAAAGTTTCTGTAAATGCAAACTTATTTAAAGCCAAGGAAGAGCTGTATGATAAATCGCATGCGTGTCATTTGCTTCTTGTCAGTAAAGCCGGTTCTATGATTAGTAATAGTGTTGTCAAAAGACCCAGTACTTCGGTACCAAGTCGGTACTAAAAAAATGTAAATGTGACGGTACCAGGTTTCTTTAAGTACCGGTAGTACCGAGGTCCCGTTCAAACCGGGTTCAGCGCTATGATTTCCGCGAAGCAGAAAACGAGGACGGAATCTCAAAATCCAGTCATGAAAATTAAACTTACATTTTAATATGGACAGTCATGGAATTTGTCAAAGTTAGCATAAATTAATCAAATCAAATCTCCATATGGACCAGTATCTGTAAATGTTAAACCGCAAAAGTTGTTTGCAATATGAATCCGTGTTCTGCGCGTCTCTGTGTGAATTAATGAATGGCAGAGACGTGCAGGTTTGTTTACTGCATAGACTGAAGCGCATGACGCTTGCATTAATTTCAGCATCTGAGCTTCAGAGTTCTCTCTCCACCAAGCGATCTGAACTTTTCAGTTCATCTCAATGGACGCACAGCACACCTGTAATTGATGCTCTGTGAACTCTTTGTGAAGGCGCACGACTCACCGTTGCTTTACTGATAGCGCTGTTTCTCACACATGCAAAGAGAGAGAGAGCGAGAGTCTTACCACGCTGAATCGACACGCTATATGTAAACTATTCTTTGTTGTCTTCTCCTGTCAAAATAATGGAGTTCATTTAGAATTATTCATTCATTTTCGAACAAGCAGAAGACATACCGGTTTCTCCGTTAGTGGGCGGAGCTAATGCGCAAATGGCATTTTCATTGGCTGGCACTGATCTCTTACCATCCCTGTTTTGATTTCAGCAAATCAGTTTGACCGAACGCAGACAACGTGATTAATATTCATGAACCCAGCAGCTCCTCAATTCATAGTGCATTGTATATACATTAGTATGATAGTAGAATTAGTAGTAGTATTGTCTTTTAATAATAATTAATATGATCTATTACTATTTTTTTTTTACAGAAACCCTCAATGACCAAAAATATCTTAAGCATCACCACCAGTCTTAAGTTCAATTAAAATGACAAATATGCATTCATTAGGCCTAAAAGTAAATTTTTACATAAAGGCATTGTGCTAGAAATATTACTATCATTTAGTAAAATGTATGTGATACTGCTACTACTGTTGAAAATATTTATAAAACTTTCTTTTTTAAAGAAATAAATCACAATATTTCTTCCATGTTTTAATTTTAATAGCAAATCCCCTTTATTTACCAAAAATAAAATGTTTAAATTTCATAAATTAAAAGACAAATTAAATTTGGGTGAAACTTGTTTACGGTTTTTCATAATTATATAACTTGTAGAAAAACTTTAAACACAATTGTAAATAAGTATAAAGAATGGCATTGGTTTTATTTTTAGTGCTAAAAAGTTTTTTTTTTTAAATTAACATTTTTGTGTTTTGCTTTGGTACCGAAATTGGTACCGAGAACTGTGGATTTTCACTGGTATCGGTACCGAATACTGAAATTTTGGTACCGTGACAACACTAATTAGTAGTAAATCTTCATCACGTGCTTTCAGATGGAGCAGCATTTAATACAGAGGAACCTTTTCGTAGTACCAGAACTAATAGTGGAACTACCCCCTTTTTGGGCGTTTTTTTAGTACCGGACTGCCTTTTACGAGAACCAAATTAGCTTCTACTCTGGAGCAGGGTCTAACCAGCGCAACTGGTACTAACTGTGACGCAAGTAGACATTGATTGGCCAGACGCGTTCGAAAACGGCCTCACCCGTCATGATATAAAACACTGTGTAACATACTGTAAACATTGTCAACTTATTTCACAAGTTCATCAGTACCAAGCAGATTTCTGGCATTTTCATCCAGACAGTTTAGCTTGTTAGTGTGTACTGTTATTTTGAGACCTCAGCAGAGTTTCAAAATCTAGTGTACACAAGAAGTGTCAGGAACAGAAATACTCCTTTTAGAAATTACTGATATGTAGGGCTGTGCAAAAAATCGAATGCAATTTTCATGCACATCTCATCAGTAAAGACGCTCCTGGTAATTAGAAGTATATCTCCAGCACGTGCATTCAGATCAGGTTTTCACAACAAATCCTGCCCAGTTGCTTCTCAAAACTAGTCCAAAACTAGCCCAATCGCGCTTCCAGAAGGTTCCCCGATAAAAAATTGCTTCCCGGGGTTAAAATATAAGTTTTTTTTAGCAGGGTTGCCTTGGTGATTTTAGGGGCTAAATATCACGTTATTTGTATTGGGGTCGCTTCGACCCGTGGACATGAAAAACAACCACAGACTTGGCAACACCGGTTGGCATTTACTACACTGAGCCGTAATTCACTGACAATCTACACAAAATCGATGTTAAAATCGCAGGCGTTTTTTTTTTTTTTTGAAAACGATTTAGTGTTAGTTGTCGGTAGACTACGGCTCTGTGTAGTTAGTGCCTCTCCACCTGAACCAGTGTTGCCAAGTCTGCGATTTGTTTTTCATGTCCAAGGTTTGAAGCAACCCCAATACCAATAACGTGATATTTAGCCCCTAAAATGCGAATTTTACCAGGGCAACCCTTCCAAAAAATGTATATTTTAACCCCGGGAAGCAATTTTTATCGGGGAACCTCCCGGAAACGCGATTGGGCTAGTTTTGGACTAGTTTTAATTAGGGAAGTGCACGGATAGTCGAACATTCGAATATTCGTTCTGCTCTAATTATTCGATAAATAAAAATATTCGAATTTCGCAAAAAAAAAAAAAAAAAAAATTCACAATAAAACCTAATTTGGTCACTTTCTGTGATTCTCCACAACATATTTGAAGGTGTATGCAAGCAAAAAATAATTAATGAATGATTAAGGGGCCATTCACATATCGCGCCTAATAAGGCGTGGAAAAGGCTATGCGCTCCGCTTTCTCCTTCTTTCCAAAGCGCTCGGGCAGAAGCGCTCCTGAGGCGACGCGTTCTCTGAAAGTTGAGATGTTTTTAACTCGATGCTGTTCAGACGCGCCTGGAAAAAACGGTACCGCGTCGCTTCCATTATGTGCGCACATACCGTGCACCTACATTGGAAATAACGAACTTGAGCATGCAAAAGACGCGATATGTGAACGCCCCCTAAAAGAACTGCGGTCTTCTAGTACTTCAAATATGCCGTGAGAATCACAGAAAGTGATCCAAGAACATTGTTGCAGCATATCTCAAGCAACGAATAAACACCGCTAACTTGGAGAATGCAGTGAAAACTCCTCTTCTCGCGTCTGCCCTAGACCCTCGGCACAAACATCTCAGGTTTCTCGATGAAAACATGAGAAGTAAAAAAAAGAGAACATTTTCCTTGATGCGAGTGGTGCGGATGCAGTTGCCTCGATGAAGAAGATGCAATGCCCACTCCTCGGAAAAGGCTGAGCCAGTTCTCCAGCGATGATTACAGAGTCCAGCCGAGACGAGTGGGAACAGTTCTTGCTGGAGCCATGTATTCCACCAGATGAGGATCCCATTCAGTGGTGAAAACACGAAACGCTTCACAAAACGTATTCGCTTAGCACACCGTAATTTGTGAGTCCCGCCAACGTCTGTGCCCTCAGAGCGCGTTCTGTACAATAGCATAATTGCTGCAGGCTGCTTTACGTTTTTTCTTTGTTCACTTTTTTTTTTTTTGCTTTTAATCTGTACTTTTTTTTGTTTGCACGCATTGTTAAAGGTTTTCAGCTACAAAACACGATGTGTAATGTTCAAGCTTATTGTAAGCTTGTTCAAAATGACGAAAACAAATGTTGCTGAAAAATTATGTCTGACTCATTAAACTTAATTTAAATAAACGAATATTCGAATGTGATATTTGTGGAAAACGCCCATCCCTAGTTTTAATAAGCAACTGGGCAGGATTTGTTGTGAAAACCTGGCAACCCTGATCTAAAAGCACGTGCTGGAGATATACTTCTAATTACAGCAGCATCTTTACTGATGAGATGCGCATGAAAATCGCAGTCGATTTTTTGCACAGCCCTACTGATATGTTGACATGCGTACCAGTGTCGTTTAGAGGTTGTAACATCCAGGAAGTCAGCAGTTTAAGTCCAGTGTTTGTAGCTTTTCAGGGCTTAACTATACAAAAGGGGCTTTATCACTCAAAATTGTTGAAATATCTTAAAAACCATAGCCTAACTCATTGTTTAGGTAAAGGGTCTCTTCTCCATTGGCCCCAAACCGCATTCTCATCCACATGAGTGAGCTTGGCTTCGATTTTAACATTGTGTGATTGAAATGTTGTGTGAAAAATGAGTAGTTTTTATTCCTAAATCATCTTTGGTTTGCTCCAAGATAGTTTTCTAAATGAGGGCATGATATGCCACAGATGTTGGAGTAGCTGTGTGTTATTAAACTTGTTGTCCTGAAGCTTCATCATCCAGGCCTCGCTGGTGCGATTTCCATATTTAAAAACTTTAAGTCAACATGAAACAGCATTTGCAAGCCATTGTACATCTGTAATGTAAAACATTTTAAGTGTATTTAAAGAGTGAAAATGTAGGCTGTGAACTAGATTTATCATTTAGAAATGGTTTGGATTGTGAAATGTGCACATTACATGCCTGAATAAAGCTGGTTGGAGGAGATAGGTTGAAGTAAGAGCAATTACATTTTTCTAAAGTCTTTTTTTCTTGGAATAATGTGCACTGACTATTCATTTAAAAAGACTGTGATTGTGTATTTATAAAGTAAATGGGTACATTTTTGTTTTTATGTTGACTTATGTTCAAGCTTAATGATGGAGATCCCAACATTATTGTTGGCCAATTTGGTTAGGAAATGTTGACAAACCATTATAACCTATTTATTATTACAGGGATTATTATAGATCCCCCTCCTCTGGTGTGCTGTGTTTTTGGTTGCTTTCAACTGGGACTCAACCTTGTCTGGCCTTTCCCTTTAAACATTTGTTTAAAAAGCTGCTATCTTTTTATAATAACTTTTAAATTATTCCTACACCAGTCATAACATTGCAGACTGGCATTTCCGATCTTCATATATAGCATTTGTTCAGTTTGGACTACATATAGCGTTCTATCATATCATATAGTTTAGGCACAATGTAGCTGTAGTCTATGGACTAATGAAAATGTAAAAGTGTTTCCTTTAAGGTGCAAGCTAGGTGTCTCTTACGCTCTCTTTGACTACATTGGTCAGGGAACAATCAGAGGCCATTTGGTAATCAAATCTTGGAGAACATTCCCTTGTCCACTCTTTGAGTTGCTCTTTGAAAGCTAAAGCTTTTGGTTTCCATGCATGGGGGCTTGACTGTTGCTAAGCAATGTGCTTCATTGACCCTAGGACATGATAGCATGGTGCCAGTTTTTTTTTTTTTTTTTTTTTTTTTTTTTACAATCATGTAGACGGTCTGCCATCTTGCAGATGGTTCAGGGGGACTGCAGTGGTGGGCTGGCTGCTGATTAGCTCAATGCGTTAAAAGGGCTCTTTTGTTGTTAATTGTGTGCTTGGGGACAGGTCAGTCTGCAGCTGCTCCAGGCCTCTTTATCATATTCTGTGAGGGGTTAAATTATGAGAAAAGAAAGGGACAAATCCGGATTTCTTTTGTCCCATTAGCTGGCAGGATTAGATTTTGGGTTGAAGGTGTATTAGATCTCATGGCTGGCCTCTCTTTTTGACGTTCTTTAAACTCTTGCAGTTTTAAAGATAGTTAGTAATTCAATGAAGGTCTATTAAAGCTTTGCTGATTACATCTGTTCTTCAGTAATGGTGTTAAAACAGAACTAGACCAGCTGTGGCTGATGCAATTTGCTCACTTTCTAGAAATTCCATTACGGCATTATGGTCTTAGCACTACATTTTACTTTAGTCTCCCTAAGAAACCACAGAATTCTTGCCTTAAAAGTTTAGTTGCAACCAAAAGTACATGAATAATTTAGGATTAATCATATAGTCCAGTTGGTTGATTCCTAAACGGGGTGGTTTTCTAAATGTTTCAGTTTTGATTTGATCAAGGTCTGTTAATAGATGAATATAATTCATTTATTATTTGTGTGAAAAGTAACTAAAAAAATATAAGCACCATAGTTTTAAATTTGATATATTAGCATTTTATGTACATGTAACACAATACAGATTTGCAATAAATATTAAATAAAACATTTCAAATTGGTTTTTAAGAGGTACATCACCAAAGGCTTCATTTTGCCACTGCTTAGTCACAAGTTGGTATTCTTAGTTGTGGTTATGCTAGTAATGGTTACGGATGTCATTACAGTGTCTTCACACTCACTGGCAGTCGCTGTATTAAGTTGCTCTGCATTTTGTAAAGCTGTACATCTCTGGTGTACACAGGGTTTACTGATGTGTCTGTAGAAGGACGGAAGACCAAAAATGTAAATAACTGCTCTAGAGTGAACTTGCAGTTGGAAAATGATTTAATATTTAAGTGAGCTAACCAACATAGGTGAAATTTATTACTGTTCTTCTATGTGTGCGTCTGTTTGTTCAGCTCAGTGTGAAGTTTGTTGATGTCATCTCCATCCTCTGTGACTTCTGCTAAATGCTCATTTCAAAGCAGCACCATTTTCTTTCCGTGTATCTGGTATATTTTTAACTGTTCAATCAGCATTATTGTTTGCACAGCAGTCTCAAAGAGCCTGCGGCTTATGTGAAGAAACTCATACTCGCTAATGTTTTTTGAGATTCATAGTAAGGCCCTAGTTGGATTAAGACAAGAAGCTAACACAAAATGTTTTTGCTGGCTTAAATAGGCCAGTAGTACGGATTTTTTACTGACTGTTGGGGTTTAGTGGTATCCTCAAAGTCAGTACTGATAACGCAAGATTGAGATGTCTAACTCTAAAGCTCCTGGATACATTTTTGTTGCCACTGAACCTGTTTGTGTTAACAACTCAAGTCCCTAATCATTAAGCCACTGCCACCACATATATGCATAATTAGTTAGGGTCAGACACAGCCTGAAGTGGAGATGTCTTAATTAGTGCTGGAGTAATTGTCACTTTGCTAACCTGAGTGTCAGATACCGGAGCGTGTGCCATGTTGCTGTTCCTCAGGCAGACTGACCTGAATGAAGTAATGGTAATGTAATAGCTCTGCCATCCTCGTTAAGTTCCTAGGCTTTAGAGGCCTGGATGAGCTAATAGAGTTGTTGGAAAATGTAATGGGATGAGGCACGGGTCAGCTTTATAACAGATCTGCCCTACATTCTTCTTTCACACTGAAGCATGATACTTTGTCAGGCTTAAATAAAACTGTACTTTTCTCTCTCTCTGGCTCTATTTGGTCTCAAACCACTTGAAAGATGATGCTGATGTGCATGTCACTGCATTGGTTCACACCAATTGAGCCAAGAGACACACAATTTACGTGTCCGTTACTGTCAGTGTCTGGTTATGGAATGAGGGCAAGGCATAACCACATGCACGCTGCCATTTAAAAGTGATATGCCTCTACTTGTGGCTATCCGAGGTGAGATCTCAGGAAGCTTGTGTAGATAAGAGGCACAGCAGTCACATTTAATGTGGGATGAAGCCGTGTTTTCTTTGGTTTAAGTGTTTTTTTTTTACTGATCATCATTACTCTGCTTCACGGATGGCTTACATAGCTTTAAAGGGATAAAAAAAAGATATTTGATGTATATCTGCTTATTAGTGTTGGGCGATATGGTCATTTTTCAAATCGTCAGCCCATGAGATCGACGATACACAATATTATCGAGCATGGGTGGAGCAAGAGAGAGACTCTTTGTTCCTGTCATAGCATAACTATTTGGTGTTTTAAACCGCGCAGGTGCACGAGAGAGAGCCTATGGAGTCACCAATAATCAAAAAAAAATTACTTTCAAACATACTGACTGATTTAACTAACGTTAAATATAAAAATACTATTTAAAACAGCTAGTTCATACATAGTCAGACGCAACTGTCATATCGCACGTCCGCATCTGCGCAGGGAAGTTATCAGTCTAAATGTTCTGCAAAATCAATCAGTCAACAGTGAAAATCAATAGCAGATTTCATTTAAAGTCCAACAGTTAAACACTAATATTGGGCATAAACGAACATTTAAATATAAAGTATTTAAAACATATTTTAAATTTAAGTTGATATATTTGTAGTAAAGTTGAATTGAACTGATGCATCAGTCATACAGCGCTCCGGACCGCGCGCCTCATGACGAGTCTGATGCACCGTCACAGAAAAAAAAAATGAGATGCATTCTAACATAACTGTGGCATTAAATTATCTGCAGACGATGTACGTCTGTTTCTGGATGGAGACTTTGTAACGGCCAAAACTCTGTATTTTGCATGCATCACATTATAGTGCGGTGTGCATGAAAATAATAACAAGGCGGCAGATTGAACTTACTATCCATAGTGGTTCTCACGTAGTCCTTCTACGTCATCACCACATAGTGTGTTTTATAAGTTAAGTGATCAGTCTTTAAGAAAAGGACTACGTGAGAACCATGCACAATGGATGATAAATTCACTCTGCCGCCTTAATAATTTTGTCTTTACTTTATTTGTGACACCAAGAAAGAGTTAATCTCTCATGTATGAGAAGAGCGCGTTGCCGTATACCAGCCATTATATGTGTGGGACACCAACTCGTCGTTTTCTATCTCTTTCATTTCATGGATTTAACGAATTATCCGAGTCAAAGTGTTACAACTTCACCGACTAATCCTCCTGCGCGTGCGAGGTGTGTGTGTGAAATGTTTGGTGAGATAAAATGTGCACGATAACATTAAGTAAAAATACATAGTACATTAATTTTTTCCCCTCCAGTACCGCCATGTTAATACCGGGTTTCGGTACCCATCCCTATTCATGAGAGTGAAACCCATGCTCCCTGTTTGAGCTACAGAAAAGCAGAATGTGTGTGTGTATATATGTGTATATATGTATATATATATACATACATACATATACATATAATTCGGGTTGTGTATATATATATATATATATATGTGTATATATATATGTGTATATATATATATGTATGTATATATATATATATATATATATATATATATATACACAACCCGAATTCCGGAAAAGTTGGGACGTTTTTTAAATTTTAATAAAACGAAAACTAAAAGACTTTCAAATCACATGAGCCAATATTTTATTCACAATAGAACATAGATAACATAGCAAATGTTTAAACTGAGAAAGTTTACAATTTTATGCACCAAATGAGCTCATTTCAATTTTGATTTCTGCTACAGGTCTCAAAATAGTTGGGACGGGGCATGTTTACCATGGTGTAGCATCTCCTTTTCTTTTCAAAACAGTTTGAAGACGTCTGGGCATTGAGGCTATGAGTTGCTGGAGTTTTGCTGTTGGAATTTGGTCCCATTCTTGCCTTATATAGATTTCCAGCTGCTGAAGAGTTCGTGGTCGTCTTTGACGTATTTTTCGTTTAATGATGCGCCAAATGTTCTCTATAGGTGAAAGATCTGGACTGCAGGCAGGCCAGGTTAGCACCCGGACTCTTCTACGACGAAGCCATGCTGTTGTTATAGCTGCAGTATGTGGTTTTGCATTGTCCTGCTGAAATAAACAAGGCCTTCCCTGAAATAGACGTTGTTTGGAGGGAAGCATATGTTGCTCTAAAACCTTTATATACCTTTCAGCATTCACAGAGCCTTCCAAAACATGCAAGCTGCCCATACCGTATGCACTTATGCACCCCCATACCATCAGAGATGCTGGCTTTTGAACTGAACGCTGATAACATGCTGGAAGGTCTCCCTCCTCTTTAGCCCGGAGGACACGGCGTCCGTGATTTCCAACAAGAATGTAAAATTTGGACTCGTCTGACCATAAAACACTATTCCACTTTGAAATAGTCCATTTTAAATGAGCCTTGGCCCACAGGACACGACGGCGCTTCTGGACCACGTTCACATATGGCTTCCTTTTTGCATGATAGAGCTTTAGTTGGCATCTGCTGATGGCACGGCGGATTGTTTACCGACAGTGGTTTCTGAAAGTATTCCTGGGCCCATTTAGTAATGTCATTGACACAATCATGCCGATGAGTGATGCAGTGTCGTCTGAGAGCCCGAAGACCACGGGCAACCAATAAAGGTCTCCGGCCTTGTCCCTTACGCACAGAGATTTCTCCAGTTTCTCTGAATCTTTTGATGATGTTATGCACTGTAGATGATGAGATTTGCAAAGCCTTTGCAATTTGACGTTGAGGAACATTGTTTTTAAAGTTTTCCACAATTTTTTTACGCAGTCTTTCACAGATTGGAGAGCCTCTGCCCATCTTTACTTCTGAGAGACTCTGCTTCTCTAAGACAAAGCTTTTATAGCTAATCATGTTACAGACCTGATATCAATTAACTTAATTAATCACTAGATGTTCTCCCAGCTGAATCTTTTCAAAACTGCTTGCTTTTTTAGCCATTTGTTGCCCCCGTGCCAACTTTTTTGAGACCTGTAGCAGGCATTAAATTTTAAATGAGCTAATTAAGTGGATAAAAGTGTAAAATTTCTCAGTTTAAACATTTGCTACGTTATCTATGTTCTATTGTGAGTAAAATATTGGCTCATGTGATTTGAAATTCCTTTAGTTTTCATTTTATTAAAATTAAAAAAACGTCCCAACTTTTCCGGAATTCGGGTTATATATATATATATATATATATATATATATATATATATATATATATATATATATATATATATATATATATATTTGTTTGCAGAGGTTTACTAATTGCCCAACAACAAGCCAATATATTATCTAACTAGTTTAGCTAGTGTTTTGAGTAATTAGTCCTTTAGACCTGTAAGAAACTTTTTTTTTCACTACATTTGGCCTCGTGCCAAAGTATGCATACTGGAGCTTTTATGGAGGCTTTTCTGGAGCAGTAGAAAGATCGTAATGGATGGATGGAGATACTATTGACTAATATAGCCATGTTAGCTGGCATGGGGCTAAATTATAAACAAATATTAGACCAGAGACTGGTTAGAATAGTGAATTTGCATTGGTGCACAACAAATTACATGTTTTTTGACACGTTGATTGAAAACATCATTGAGAACCTCATGTTCTTCTAAGCATTTTACGTCTGCATTGTTCAAATAAAGAAAAGTACGTGCCCCTGTGGTCATTCCGGACACGTGTTTCATAGCTTTTGCACTCTTGCACCTGTAGCACTTGTTCCCAGTGCAGCTGCTGTAGGCAGGATTCACTGGCCTTTAAATCAGAGCCAAACATGGCACAGAACGTTCTGTCATCAGCCTGGTGTGGATGAGCGCTAGCTCCACTTAGTGGACAAAACGACTGACCAAAGCATGTTTGTGGTGCTGCTTTGTGATGTAGCCTTAAATAGAAGGATATCGTTAATTAATGAGCTAAATGCTTCAGGTAAAAGGACTGTGTCCCTCAGTGAAATAGACCCGTCTCAGAGTAACAACGCTATTATTTCCCGTTTTAGATGGGAATGCTGTGTCGTCTGTGGAATGTTCCTTTTGCAAACGTTCAAGATCACACATTTGTCACAGTATTCAGCAGGGTGTAGTCACCAGCCAACACATTTTTCACTGACATAAGAATGTGTCCTAGTGTAATTTATGAGCAAGTAGAGCATAGTTTCGTTGCCAGCTTTGTGTACATTCAGACAAATATATAACTGTGGCTAAGCTAGGATTGGAAAGGAATACTAAGACTCACTGCACAGTAAAAACTATATGCTGTTTACTTTATTTTTTTTAGCAAATGAAGTTTTAGTGCTTTTTAAAAAATACTAGGTGATATTCCATAGTACATATTTAAAACAGTAGTTTACGAAATAGTAATGTCTTAGAATCTCATCAGTCATTAAATGAGTCATGAAAGAGGTTAGAAATCGTGACTGACATAACTTCTGGTTAATCCAGCACACTGGAAATGGAAGGTCTAGTCAATTACAGTGCATTAATGCATTATTGTATTCTCTTCAGTAGCTCTGTTGTGCATTGGTTTTATCCAAGTTAGTAAACCTATATGAAACTGTAGGTACACTGTTCATACCATAAACAGTTCATACTAAACTCTTCAGCAATAGTAAAAGGAGTGTGCTGTTCTTAACTTCATCCTAAATGCTCATGATTGGGGGTGGTTAAAGGAATCATCTTTTACTTGCATTACTATCACTTCAAACTTTTATTACTGACTTCTGTGGAACAGAAAAAAATTTTTTGGAACCAAACACATTTGGACCCTACTGACTTCTATTGTATTGGGGAAAGAAAAAAAACTTGAATATGTTCCTCCTCTACAGAAGAAATTGGATTGGAATGATATAACGATGTGAAAATTGCGGTGATTGGGTGATGCTGTCCCTTTAAGTAAAAATTTGAGTGTCTGCCATTGAGAACCCCATATTAATGTATGAATTTTAATAGGCTTAAATGTTTGTGGAGGTTCTGGGTCTCCATTAAGTTAGCAGTAAATGTCCATGTTTTTATGATTACCACTCTCAGAGGTGATACATTTATGCTTAAGGTTTGTTGTAAATTTGAGCTGTGTAAATTGCAGTGGGGAGAAAACATGATGGTCCTTTTAGTTCTGATGGGAAAATACGGTTTGGATTCTAACGGGATTTACATGACACTTAAATAGTGCATACAATCACCTCCATAATGACAGTTTGGCCACAATTACAGATCTTCACATCATATATTTATGTATCGAGTGCTAAGAAATCATTTGAGAATCTGCCTACGTATTTATTTTTGTTACATTTTTCCTACATATCAAGTAGCATATGTTCAAATCATATCTAACTCAATGTCAAGCATGCCAGGCTTTCAAGTAGCTTTTTTTTATCTTTGTGCACATGAACACACTATGCGTGTGAAGTACATGCCATATTTCATGTGCTGCTGAAATCCAACGAGAAGCAGTGGAATTCTGCCATTGAAATCAATTAAGCGCTAATGTTATTGAATGATGTGGTGTGTAGAGCTGCAATAGAGGGTTTATTTGTATTTATATGAGACGGCAGTGCCTGTGCTTTTTCCCCTCCTGTGTGTGAATACAGATGTATTGTTTGGAGGCAATTGAGGTCAAGCATTATGTGCATGGTGGGATTTTTGTTGTGTATCTTGATTACGTTGCCCTCGGGGAGAGAAGCCCTTTATAAGCAATGAGCGCACATTTATTTCTGAGCACTAACCAACTCATTTGTTTGAAGAGCTGTGCGTATCATTCAGGGGCCATCGATTGGAGCCTTTCAATTGGCACTGAAATGAAAACTTAATGTTTATGAATATCCCATCTGCAAATTGATGGTCTGCCAAAATGATTAATAAGCTAGGGATTGATTGCCTGTTGCATAAAACAATTAGTCTGGCATTACTCTCAACAGGTTTCTCACCAGAACAGACACTCAATATTTATCAACATGGCACAGCAGGAGCTCAGCTGAGTGGATCTCTTGAGATGGTACAGAGAATATACCCACTAGATGTAGTTTTATTCCGTCTTCTAATGCCCCATCTGCATCTAATATACACCATCCCCCAACAGAACGCTCTGTCTCTTGCTGACAAGCCTTTTGGGAGAGAATTGAGCCGAATTGCTTGTTTACTCTCAAGTTCTACCGGTTCCTCTTCTCAGGAGACTGGTGTGTTTTTGTGAGTGTCTAATGCTGAATCTAAGGACTCGGGCTTGAATGGGCTTACGCAACCCATGCAGAGATTTAGACGCAACTGTTTGGAGACGTGAGGGTGTGGTGGCAGACTTTCCCGTCAGATTCCATGTAACCTTTTTCTGATCTCCACTACACGAGTCCTGCATGCCACAGGCTTTCGTGGGAGGAAAGATACAGTCTTATCTCTCGAGCTATTCGCTGAGCCTGTTCAGTTCCCTCTAATCATCTTTTGGCATCAGCACCTTGCCTTGCCCTCATTCAGAGGGCACTGGCTACACCTCTCGCAGTTGTATAACATCCCATTGCCAATATTTACACAAGCTCAGCGTTGTGTATCACAGCGCTCGGTGATACTGCAAGCTGGTCTGTGTGTGTGTGTGTGTGTGGGGGGGTGATGTGCACACATCCTGCTGGGCATCCTTTATCCTTCATCAGTAGTACCAGATTTATTTCATGTATGTGTGTGTGATGTCTGTTGTTTTGGCTGCTGCCTTTAAAAGATTTTTACACAAGAATGTAATCTTTACAGTAGTAAAATGCAGCACGCCTCCTAAATTCAAAGGAGACATTTGGATTTAATTTCCTGTTGTTTGTGGTATCACCGTCATGGATTTTGTGACTGATCTCCAGAGATCTTGGATATCTGAACACTCTAGACTGTTCAGTGCTAGTATGTCACAATAACACATATGCCTATTGATTATATTATGCTTACCAAGGCTGCATTTATTTGATCAAAAATACAGTAAAAAAAAAAAAAAAAATTAAGGCAATTTGAAATAACCCTATTTGGGTTATTTTCTATTTGGGTATATTTGAAAGTGTAATTTTTATTCCTGTGATAGCAAAGCTGAATTTTTAGCAGTAATTACTCTAGTCTTCATTGTTACATGATCCTTCAGAAATCATAATAAACTGATTTGTTGCTCAAGAAACATTTCTTAAATCAATGTTTAAAAAAAAAAAAGTTGTTGCTTAATATTTTTGTGGAAACTTTGGTCTTTTTTCCCCAAGAGGTTCATTTATTCTAAATAGAATGGCTTTTGTAAGTTTCTTCATGTCACTTTGGATCAATTTTATCCTTGCTGAATGGAGGTGTTTACTTTTTTGACAAAGAATTTACTTTAAAATCCTACTGACTTTAAACTTTTGAATAGTCTAAGTAGTCTTTCTGCATGTGAGGTTTAAATTTATTTATTTTTTAATTTGATTTGATTGGTTTTTTTTTGGTGTGTGTGTGTATATATATATATATATATATATATATATATATATATACATACATACATACATACATACATACATATACACATACATATACACAAGGTGCGATTTGTGAAAAAACAGTAGGGGGGAATGTTTTGAAACATTTTAATTTGTGATGTCATGCGCTAATTAGCATATTTATGACATAAGTGTCATTATATTGCCACCCTATGCTCACATACTGCATTTAATTCAGCCATTTAATTTAATTATCAATAAAACTGTTTTTATTACTATATTTTAATGTTTCTGTTGTCAGACAATGAAATGAATATTATAATGACTGAAACGCGGTCCATTAAGACTACATAACCAGCTCTCAAACATTAATCTGCACTAATTAAATCAAATACACATACGATAAAGTGAGTGGTTGTGCTGTGACTGATGTCAGCTATACTTGCTTGTAAAATAGAGTTAGAAGCAACTGAAAGTGCTGCTCTTCTCTGCGCTCGCTGAACACAGCAGATACAGAGAGAGAGACCTCGCGCTCGTGCGGCAGCACCAGAGTCTCAGAGAAATAACGATTGTCCAAAAAGTCGCTAGATTTGTCGCTAGTTGCTTTTTTGGAAAAAAAAAATCGCTAAATCTAGCGACAAAGTGGCCAAGTTGGCAACTCCACTGCCCAGTGGACCGGCTTCAACCGTCTCGCAAGTGTTGATAGGCTATTACTCGTGAGGTGTAACCAATCAGATAGCGCCGTGGGCGGGACATTGAGCAAGTGTGCAGAGTGGTGAATACAGAGAGGCCAAAGTAGCGCATTTTAAAATAAAATTGACTTTAATCAAACCACAGATCCGTGATTAGTGGCGAGACGGATCACAAAACTTGTGTAGTAGGACTGATCACTTTGAGGGGGGGATAAAAAATAATTAAGCAGAGGCAGGGATACATTGACCAGAAAGGGGGAAATCCCACGCACATATATATATATATAACCATTAATAGGTTGCATTTACATTGCAGTGCCAAATTCACAGAGCTGATCATTTAGCTCAGTAGCCATCCAGCAGCACTCAGTTCAGTTTCAGTCTGTACTACCAATACTGCAGAAAGGCTAGCATCATTCTTACTAGTATCTTAATTTTCATATTGTAACTTGTATTAAAGTATCTGTACGCCTAACATCCCTATAATGTGCATTTTCATTTAATGGAGCGATTTGAGATTGCTTTGACTCATGGTGGTACCCTTCCTCTGCCAGGAACTGCTTTATCTCTGGCACCACGTATCTGTCCTCTATAATCACATGCTTAATAACTAGCTGGCTCCCTGGGTTTGTAACCACCTGTCTAGTTTGACATCCGATATTCAAACAAAGCTAATCAAAACACATGCCAAATCTTTTATCTTCCAATCTGTACTCATTGTTTATGCCACTCATGTGCCTTGTGTTTAATAATAGTCATACGGTGTTTCAAATCTTGGTGGGTGGGTGGGGGTGTGTGTGTGTGTGTGTGTGTGTGTACACATGATTTGAGGCACTGCACTCATTCAGCTGTTGGGGGTTTAGTTTGAGTAAATCGTTAAGTGTTTGGTTTTGTGTAACGTAGACTTTTTTTTTGATCTAAGAGGAGTTTAAAGAAATGTTGGCCAGTTATATTTATATATTATAAAGAAATTTTTTTTGCCAGTTATATTCAAATTAAGGTTTACATCAATTAAAGCTCTCTCTCTCTCTGTCTCTCTGTCTATAGCCACGTGCTGATCCCATACCCATATGCAGCTTCTGTTTGGGCACAAAGGAGTCCAATCGAGACAAGAGGCCAGAGGAGCTGCTGTCCTGTGCTGACTGTGGGAGTAGTGGTAAGACCCATGTTTGAACTCTTAGCCTGAGTGGTGCTGATATATGGACAGTGCATCATCTGAACGTCTGTGCCAAGTAGCCAAAAGCAAGTTATCACATAACTAAGAATGTTGGTTGACGTGTGAATCAAACTTTAACTAACCATTGAACTGTAACCAAACCATCCATTTTTGTTTGAATAAATGTTTAATAATTCAGTGCTCAGTTGTTGAAATTTTTGGAAATAATTTTTTGTTCGATTTTTCAGTCGTATAGTTACAGTATTTCAGTCATCAGCAGTGTCAGTTGAAGTATCATGATTATTTGATGATCCAAAAGGAAAATGCAAACTCAAAATATGCATTATATTTTTAAGTATTTGAATTGCCTCACATTGTGCATGCTCAATTAAGAAAAACAAATCTGAACTCAATTTGCAATGGAGTCTGAATTTTAACCGCAGTATGCTTTCACTGTCTTGTATAAGATTGATGCGCAGCAGTGTTTTCTGTCCATCTGCATTTCTCTGCACAACTCTCATCATCTTCCATCAGAGCAGTTGTGTGTGTGTCTCATCAACTATAAAAACTCTTTCTTACAATATATCATCTTCATTAACCAGTGTTTGCAATAAATGTTTACCTGGATAATGTTACATGCAGCCTGCTTTTTTCCATGTCTAAATTTGTTCGATCTGCTTAATTTGCGGTTTATTTTCAGCCCAGATTCAGTCTGTTTCTTTTCGTCCCTAAAAACCTTTTTCAGTTAATCAAGTTTTGGTACATCACATGTCAGAGTGCAATGAGAATGGTGTATAAATCTTTGAAATAGCCCAGAAATTTTCCAGCCAGATGATGAGACGGGGAGAAAGATGTTAGCTTATACATGTTTTCTTGTTTGGTATAATTTGTGTAAGGCTGTATGTATGAGAAATGTGGTAAAAGATCTTCAGGAAAGATGCTTGAAGCCTAGAGAGAAGGCAGATTTATATTTTTAACTATAAAAATAGTCTGTTCTGTAGAAGTATTGGCAGAAGGGTTTTACACAATTAAAGATGGATTCAAGCTGAAAGGTGTGCAGTTTATGAGATGCCCCCCCCACCACCGTTTCGAGTTTGCTTGCTTGTTTCTTTTACTCTTAATTTATAAATTTTTTCCCTCCTCCAGACAGAATTGCCATGTTCCTGTTAAATTACCTGCTCTTATGTCGTAATTTGTTTTGAACAGTGATTTTGAAATGCCACAAGGAATTGTTCTTCCGGTGACATTTTTATGGCTGAGTTTGACTTAACAACGAGGTGGTTTTCATTAAGTGTTCATGAAAGTATAGAAAATGTGCTCCCACTGTAAACCGCAGCTGGTTTGCAGCCCTCGGGGACAAGAGTGCATGCTTTTACATGACTATAACGGATCGACTGCCATTACGGTGTATGCGCATACCATTTCTGCCTCGTTAAGATCAAATTATCCTTAATTAGCCACTCAGAAGTGTTTGATAATACAGTGCTTTTAGACACTGATTTTGGCAAGTCTTCACGCATGGTTTTTCACATTGTTGATGCCACATGTAAATATTTAACTGATCCACAGTCGGGGGAATCTTTCATTTGTTTCGTTTTGATGTTCTCTCTCCGCTTGATTAAGTCTCTGTTAACATTTATCCTGTAATGTTTCAGCAAGGGCTTTTGTGTTTCCTGCCAAAGTTAAAGGATTAGGTAATGTCGCTCTTTTAATTGAGCATATTTGGAGACTCTCTCTCTAAAGCCCGTTTGTTTTATTCTGCATTTCTCCTCAAAGGCCATCCATCATGCCTGAAGTTCTCTGCTGATTTGACTGCAAATGTCAAGGCCCTGCGATGGCAATGCATCGAATGCAAAACATGCAGTTCCTGTCAGATTCAGGGGAAGAATGCTGTAAGTTCTTTTCAGATGCACTGATGGCCTTGGCCCAGTTCCTGCTGACATCTTTTATAGTGTCAGAGCGCTGCTTGTGTTCTGACATTTTTTTACTGCAGGATGTTGTTTACTTGTGTTGTGTAGATTGCATCTTATTTTTTTTTTGTGTGTGGATCCAGGACGAGATGCTCTTCTGCGACTCCTGTGACAGGGGTTTCCATATGGAGTGTTGTGACCCACCGCTTTCCAGAATGCCAAAAGGTACATTAGGTTTTTGTTTGCCTCTGTGGATTTTTCCATTCTCAAGGTGAAGCTGTTAAATGTGCCATTACACAAAGGCTTCTAGTTACATAATAGTAAGATGATATGTACCTTGCGTCCTGAACTATTTAGTGCCTGTCTCTCTCCCTCTCTTTCCAGTGTCTTTCTCGTTGTCAGTGATTTCGCCTCTGGCTTGCAAATGACTGTGCTTGTCCTTTTCAGTTAATGGCAGTTTGTCTGAAATGGGCATGTAAGTGCCAAGATAAAAAGGGAGCAGCATCATAGTGTTTCAATAGAGCAGAACAGGTTCATTTCATTTAATTTTACAAGAGCCTTCAGTGCTGAATGTCTAAAACTGCTGGAGGGAGGTGACGTTCTGCCATGAGAAATCCCATCAAATTTAATTTGGGTTTTGTTATGGGTGAAATGCAAATGATTTAACTAAAACTTGTATGTTAACGATGTCAATTTAACACATTAAATAAGTGAGCAAAAATAACACCGTTAATCATAGCAAGACAAGCTAACAGAAAAACAAGACCAAAGACATCTGTCTGCATTTCTGCTATAATAATGCTTCCTGTGTGAATGGCCCTGTGGGACTTTGCGACAGTCTACTGCAGACAAAATGTATTAATGTGACTGCAAATATATTCATGTGGATTGTTGTTCAGCAGTAGATGTTTTAATGATATGGAAAAAGTCAAACCGTATAATGACTAAGACACTTTTCCTAATAACAGGCTTCAAATAATTCACTATGAAATTGATCTCTGTTGTGATGTGGATGTGATGCGTATCTTGTGAATCAGTGCCACGTATTTCTACACAAGCTAACTGAGAGCGTCAGTTCTAAACTGAACATCAGCGCAAATTAAGCTTTAATTAGATCAACTGAAGGTCTAATCATTCAGTTTATATGCATATTTGTTATTTTCCTCTCTAAAGAGGATGAGAAGGCCGAAGCCATGTCAGGAAAGAGCACCCCACACAACTTCAAAGCCATTTAATCAGTGCTTCCTTGTTGGTATGTTACCTGTAGAAAGCTTGTTTTTTTCCTGCTCTTTCTTTTCTTCTAAAGACAGTGGAAATGAAGGGAAAGGCACAGCGGGTCATCTCTGCTCAGCACTACAAAGACATATCTGAAAAGTGTCATGCTGCAGACATGATGAACCATCCTTCAAATGCTTCTTTCTTTTTGTTTCTCCCACTCTTTCTTTTTGTCTCTCTCTCTCTCTCTCTCTCTCTCTCTCTCTCTCTCTCTCTCTCTCTCTCTTTCTCTCTTTCTTTCTCTCTTTCTTTCTCTGGACCTCCCCCAGGAATGTGGATCTGCCAAGTATGCAGGCCAAAGGAGCAGGAGGGAAAACGGTTGCTACACAAGACAGCGGCCCAGATCAAGAGGCGATATGCAAAGCCAGGAAGGCCAAGAAAAAATCTAGCACATCCAACAGTGTACGATAACTAATTTTATCTATTTTGTTAGTTATGCTTCCGGCTTAAGGTTACAGGTCTCACAATCAGTATGTTGCCTAAACTGTAAATGCTCTTTTTTTTTGATGGCCTACTCTGATTTTTGTCCTTCACAACCTTGCCTTGAGAGTATATGTAGGTTTCATACCCTCTCATCCAAAAGGTTTAAAATTAGCATGGCTGCTACGATGTACTTTTAGCCTGGGGCATTCTTTTTGAGTCTATTTTTAAAATATGGCTGTGTAGTAAAGCTCAGTCGGAATGCTGTCAGTCAGACTGGCTGAGTCTGGGTCAGCAAGCTTTTAAATGTGCAAGACCTGAGGGATTACATCTTTCCTAAAGGCTTGATGAGCCCTGATAGACACGGTGAAACGTGTTGTTGAAACTGTGAAATTAGGGCTCAGGCTTAGTCACAGTCGAGATGTGCACACTGATTCTTGTTCATTTGTGGCTCGTGTTCTAAATGCAACCATCGTCTGCTTTCACAGGTCTGACAGTGGTGGTCCGGGATCCTTTCAGCTGTCTGAAAAAACACGGCATGGTAGGGGTTCCATAAGCACTTTCTGTACCCCACCCTCATCAAGCACCTTTATACCCACCACAGACGGCAGGAGTCTCACAGACCCCCTCACATCCACACCCACCCTCACTACGTTGCCCCCAATCAACAAGAAAACCAAAGGTCTCATTGACGGGCTTTCCAAATTTTTCACACCATCGCCCTTGGGTCGCCGGTTGCGCAGTGAGGTGTCAGGCTCCTCGAAACAGCACAGGCAGAGGAAACGGGGCTATCGGAAATGCCATGGCAGCGTGATGATGCCAGGTGTGAGGCTAAATGCCCCGTCTAGTGTTCTCCTTACCCCGTCCCCTTCACAAGGACACAGCCCCATCTCGCTGAACCCAGCCCAGTCGTCCTCGCCCTCCTCTGCCCACTCCCCCCACAGCTCCTCCTCCCAGTCTAGCGGCCCGTCCCTCAGTAGCCTCCCAGGCAACAACCAGCTGAAGGGACTCTTTGATGGACTGTCTCACATCTTTACCACTCAGGGACAGTCCCGGCAAAAGGGACTTCCCAGCTACGCACCGCCCAAGCGAGCGCGCCGCAGCCAGGACATTTCCACCTCACCCAAAACGCCCCTGCAGCTTCAGGGAAAGAAGTCTGTCAAGGGTTTCGGTAGTAAATTAGCATCCCTGTCCGGTTCAGCCTCAGGGTGGGTGCCCAAGCGTGGCCGGCCATTTAAATCAGCGCTCCATTTCAAACGAACACCGTTCTTGAGAAAGCACAAGGTGCTAGGCAGGTTTAGGTTAAAGGCCTCCCCGCAGAGGGAGAACACCACACCAGGGAAGGGCAGATTGGCAGACGGAAGAGTAAAACCAGACCCAAACCATGGTAAGCACAGGGGCCTGAACCGCCAAACAGCTGACTGGCTTTTTCATCTTCAACCGTTTTACTCATCTTCCTCATTTTAAGAAGCAAAATAACATGGATTTGTTTTTCGACTAATACTGCATCTCTGCATTTTTGATTTTAACCTTTTTTTATTATATTAATTCTGAAGCCACTAAAGCCTTAGATTTCTGCTCTCTGCTCACGTCCTCATGCTGCTCACACCTGCCTCTCAAACCCAAGTTATTAATGCTTTTTCCCTTTAGTAACAAGAACTTTAATGTAAAGTGTTTGCATTTCAAATGACCCTTGCTCCTGGTTTGGTTCCCTCTCAACCTCTGCACAAATGGAGTATTTGTTTAGAGGGCACTGTTGCCTAGAAACAAACTGTGATGTGTGGTTAGAGGTTTGAGGTTAGTGTGTTGGCCAGCAATGTTGATATGAGCCTTTCCTTTCAGCTTTTCTTTCCATGACTGTAGTGATTTGCATGCTAGCAGTTGTGATTTTGAATGCGTGTGTATCGAGTCTAAGTTAGTGCTTGTTTATGTTAGCTTTGGGTTTTGTTTCAGCGTCTTTGCTGTTCTTTTGTGCTACATTCTGCAAATATGGACTTTTAAAGGTCCCTTTTTCTGACCTCTCACAGCCTTTAATGCCGAGAGGTGCTCAAGAAGAGAACCACAGGAAGGAAGGATGACTTTACTCAATGACCATGTGGCTGAACAGGATCTGAAATTGTTCCGACGCATCAAGGAGATCACAGCAAAGGTGTGGAGAGTAAACCATCCATTGTCAACAGAAGAGAAGGTTTAAGAGCTAAATAAAAAGCTTGATAGTTGAAGAAATTAAGACCTAAATATTACTACTGTAATTTTAGTTGTACTGTAAAATATGAATAGTGATCTTTTTCTTAAATATTGTACAGTGGAAATTTGCAATAGTAATATTTAATTTTTATTATTGTTGTTGTTATTCCCTCCTTAAATTGTGCTGCCCTATTAACTGGTCTCCCAGTCTGGTCTTTTGACTGGTTTTGGGCGCTTTTCTTACTGAGAGACCAGCATAAGTCACCTTAGACCAGCAAACCAGCTTAGCCTGGTTTAAGTGAGTTTTATTAGAGCATCTGGACACAACCCTTGGCAAGCACCTTAGCACTGTCGCTGTATGTTTAAAGTGTTTTATTTCTGTTTCTAACTAGTGATTTATTTCAAAAACAGAAAGCTGGTGATGATCAAGGACAATCCCCTCCTTTGATTGAGTTTGGGGGATATGAAATACAAACTTGGTATTCCTCACCATACCCTCCAGAATACTCGAGGTAAGTCTGAAATTAATTCAGAAACATTTTTTTATGACAGTTATGCCAGATACAGCCTTAAGCAAATGTAAACTAGCATGTGATTTTAGGGTATCTCCCTGCTCTTGTTACTTATACCACATTCTTCCTTATAATTAATTGCTGCACACCTCCTCAGGTTACCGAAGCTTTATCTCTGTGAGTTCTGCTTAAAGTACATGAAAAGCCAAGACATTCTGCAGAGGCATTCAAAGAAATGTGGGTGGTTTCACCCGCCAGCTAATGAGATCTACAGGAAGGATAACCTCTCTGTGTTTGAGGTCAGTGCTTGCTCTCAAATCTTGCACAAGGGGCACATGCGCAACTTCAACTGTATCCTAATTTATCAAGTGCCGAGTGCAAAGCTTGTCAAAAGGCACATCTCCACATCATGGATGAGAACTGGATTTGCATAAATGAAGCATGTCAGATTAAGCCAATTCTTCAATGATCTTGTTTGTCTAGTGAACAGGAAATGCATCAATTTTAGCAGGCCTCCAAAAGTTTTAAAGACTTTTCATTGCACTCTGTTTATGAGTTGTGATCTTTACAGGTGCTCCACTAGCAGGAGCTGCCCTTGTATGGCATACCTGACTCTTAATTGTTTCCCATTTTGTCTTATTTGCTCAGGTTGATGGAAATATCAGCAAAATTTTCTGCCAAAACCTTTGTTTGCTTGCAAAACTTTTTCTGGATCACAAGACTTTGTATTACGATGTGGAGCCTTTTCTCTTCTATGTTCTAACACAGAATGACGAGAAGGGTTGTCATCTTGTTGGATACTTCTCAAAGGTATTACAACCCTTCAATATATCAAATCTTATGGGAGTTGAGTAACAGTGGGTTATCTAGTGGGTTGCTAAAGATAGCACATCTTGTACAGTGCTTGTTTTGGATCTGAACCTTTTCTGCAGTATGTTTGAAGGGTTTTGTGTGGTTGTTTGGTTCAGTTCAGGACAACAGCAGGTGCAGAGAATTGCATGTGTTGGCAGTTCACTGACACACTCTATCTTTCTCTCTTTCACTCCCACAGGAAAAGCTTTCCCAGCAGAAGTACAATGTCTCCTGCATAATGATCATGCCTCAGTACCAAAGGCAAGGATTTGGGAGGTTCCTCATTGATTTCAGTAAGTTATTCATTAACTGGTTTGAAAGTCTTATGAGATGTGAGCATAAGATTGTTTGCATCATGAACAGATGCTTCTGTGCTCTGCATGAAAGCAAAAAGAGGATCTGTTTCAGACCAGACTGACATGATGGAAATACTGCCTGTTTCATTGTACAGAGTACTGGGTTTGCATTTCCTTTAATACAGTTGAATGTAGAATGTAGTGCATGGTACAATTTGTTTGCTTGTGAATGTTTTGATTTGCTCGCTGTGTAGAATCAGAAGAGCATTTGCTTACTTTGTGTTAATGCAAAAGACTTGGATCTAAATCTGACTTTAGAGCGAGATCAGACCAAATATTTTCTTGATATCCAAATGAATGACCCTTCTGAGTTTAAAATTTAAATTACATTTATGATTTATATGCATGTGTGCACATGTACAGTTAGTTAGTGGTTATCTGTCACAGGTTATCTGGACTGGTTTTGTCTCAAAATATTGTACTGCAATATTGCTTTTTTAACATGACACTGACATCACAAGAATTGAGACAAATATTTATTAGAATCAAAAGCCATTAGGATCAAAACCACAATCATTAAATTCCTTAAATATAACTGTTTGGCTTTGATTAGAAACTCGCTTTGGTTTTATGTAAAATGTCATTCAATTCAAGCTTGTGAAATGTGTCTCAAGACCTTAAAAAGCTGCACATAAGCTTTACTCCATGTCTTCATAAATTGTGACTGAGTTTTTATGTTTTGTCAAAGTGACACTCAAACCCGATCTGACAACAGTACTCATTAACAATCTTTCCTCATCTCCTCTTTCTTTCTTTTCCTGTCTTTCCAGGTTACTTACTTTCCAGGCTAGAGGGCCAGGCTGGCTCCCCAGAGAAACCTCTATCTGATCTGGGTCGTCTGTCCTACTTGGCTTATTGGAAAAGTGTCATACTGGAGTACCTGCACAACCACCCAGATAAGAGTGTCAGCATCAGGGGAATGAGCCGAGCCACGGGCATGTGTCCACATGACATTGCTACCACACTTCAGCAGCTCAACATGATTGATTTCCAGGATGGCAGGTGGGATGACTGTGGTGGTATCTGTCAATCTGACAATTCACTCACATGCTTTCAGTACACTGCATTATCTCTAAAGACATTACTACATTCCAGAGGGGGGTGAACACATTATGGCTATATTTGCATGTACTTCAATACCAAATTTCAATTTCTGTTTGTAATATTTTCTAACATGTTTGTCTAGGTTTGTAATCATTCGAAGGCATCAGCTGATTGAGGAGCATACGGATAGACTGAGAATGAAGCCACGGCTTCATGAGGTTGAGCCTGACTGCCTGAGCTGGACTCCAGTTTCAGTCGGCAGAAACCCACCAGGGGAGCTGAAGAGTGCAATCGCACAGGTAGGATTAAAGGTCTATTCATGATTTGATCTGGGACTGAACACCTGATTTTAGTGAATCCAGTTTTTATTTGTTTGTCTGTCCAAGTACAACGTGCTCTAACTTTTTAAACTATCAAGGATTTTCATAAAATCGGGCTTCTGTCATTCTTCCCTCTGTTGACTACATGTCCACAAACAAAGAAAATGGCAGCTCAGATTTCTTATTTTTAAAATGCATGCCTTGAAAGACTTTCTACTCCCTATCAGTGATCACATTGTTGTTATGGTAATCACCCACAGGTGTACTTATTTTTTCAATTGTCAAAAAAGCCCCTAGGCTTATGCATTGTACCTTAATGTTGTTAAATTCATAAGAGAGTGAACCCTCTGCAACAACCTTTATTTAAATATTCAAGAAACATCTTGGTGGTTTTCCTGGCATATACAGAGGCTTGATCCGTATGTTCCACAGGATGACTTGAAGTCCAGTTTATAATTACATCTGTCTCACATCAAATTACTATGTTCTGCATGCATTAACGTTTGCCAAAAGATAATGCTGTGGAAACGGCAGATTTTATAAAATGCCCAGTTATTGTTTCCTTTCGGCCTCTGACACAGTCTGACTCTTTTTTGCATAATGCAAAACTTGACCATAATTGGTAAGATGATCAAAGGCTGTTCTGATGGCTGAGTCTAAAATCAGAGCTTATGTTTTTAATTCAAATCTATTCAATAGGCAGATCATGGCGATCACAATGAGCGCAGGTCACTCAATCCTTCCTTGGCTCTGCAGTATTAGCTACAAGATGATGCTCGCATGAAAAGTGAGCTAAATTTATCCCATCGTTTGCCTTTCAGGAGTTCAGGGTGAGTTCACAGAGATAGCTGAAAACACTTTCAACAGTAACCCAGCTTCCTAAGTGACCTAAATCAAAGCCCTGTATTATTAATGCCTCTGAATGTCCCATGAAATGTAATCTTCCACAGCCGCTTAAAAATAAATGTTGCTGAGATCAACGGCTAATCAAGAGACAATCTCTGCACTGCAGGGGCGCTGCGGAAGCAAAATGGATAACAGAGATGTTATATGTCTGCTTCAGCCTGAACAGAACGGCTTAGACGACCTCATGTTTGTGTTTTTGTGGCACAACAGGCAGGAGACCGCCGTGCAGGCTGTAGTGCATCGACCAGGAATTTAGCAACGGGGATGGGCTACACTAGCACAAGACCTCCACTAACCAAGTGCAAGAACTTCAGCAGAAGATACTCAGACCCAATGTTTACCAACAGTGCTGGGAAAGAGTTCGAAGTGAGCGAAGAAAGCAGCAGTGATGACAATGATGATGATGGTGAAGACAGTGCAATCAAATCTCAGTCTGGGCAGGGGCTCAAGCGAAAGGTAAACATCAGAATAAATAGTTCTGTGTGTATCATTGTTCACATTGAATTTCCCTCATCATTTGGGAGGTGTATTTAGTTGGATGGAAAAAGATCCAAAACTATCCATTAGTCAGAAATTTCCATCCGTCCTTAAGTCCATAATTAAGTAATATTGCTTTTGTGATTTGTGTGGGAAATCTTGGTTCTGTATCACCAAGTAATGCTGCAGATTATTTGCACTGGGGTACTGCTATCCCAGAATGCCTGGGGGAGAGCATGTTGTGAGGAACTTGTGGTCAGCTTGATTCTGAACACTCTCATTTGGGGTTTTGGGCAGGCTAAGCTTTCCAAATGAATGGCCTGTGGTGTAGGCACTGTGGTCTAAATGATGGGCTTTTGCATTTAGATCATGAAGTGACCCATTCACAATGCAGCCGCATTTCCCTATGTTTAGCATCACCCTTGACCGGATCTGTCTCCTCCAAACCTCTGCTTTTTGGATTAAAGGGCACCAGGGACAGTTAGACAAAAAGTGGCCAACTCTTGCTATGACAGTTGTTAAGTCTAACAATCTCTGACATCTCCCTGTATTTATTCCATTCTCAAGCACAAGTTGTTCTCAAGCATGCAATATGCACGTCTCTGTTAATGGAATAGCCCCCTTAAATGTGTGTTTTTGTTTTTGTTTTTTCTTAGCAGGCTCCAACTCTGCGACGGAAGAGAGGGCGAAGGAGAACAAGAATCAACAGCAGTGTCACGACTGAGACCATCTCCGAGAGAACAGAGGTGCTAGATGAGCCATTTGAAAACTCTGATGTAGAAAGCCCTTTGGCACAGCCCAGCAGGAGGGGTGGCAGCGAGGATGAGGAAGAGGAGAAGAGCCAGAGATTAGCCATGCGTCGGCCTGGAAGACCAAGGAGATATGAAGATGACAATCACTCAAATCAATCTAAAAAAGAAGGGAATGTGGAAGGTAAAGCCATACATGTTAGTATTTATAACATACTGTTCTGTTGCTTGAAAGATGAATTTACATGGAACTTTTTTTTGTGTTTCTGAAGCAGTGAAAAAGGACAATCCTCGACCTCTAAAACGAAAGAAAGGCTGGCCCAAAGGTGTCAAACGAGGCCCTCCCAAATGGAGACTAAAGGAGCGCAAAATGGGCTTTAAGCTCAACCTCTACACGCCTCCTGAGACGCCAATGGTCACAATGGAGCAGGAGCAGGAAGAGGGACAGGGTGCCAGCCCTGCCTCCTTCTCAGAACCATGTGAGTCCATTAGAGAGTCCAGACCAGAAGTCCCCGAACTGGACCCCTGCGATTCAGAGCCCCACAGTCCTGAGCCACCCGAGTCACACAAAGCAAATGAGAATGAGCCGACAGACAAATCTGACACAGTAGAAAATTCACCCTGTGCTGATGAGACCAGTGAGACAAAATCAGGTCCAATAGATGATGCTGAAGAGTCAACTCAAAATACAGAGGATGTCAAAGACCTGAAGCCAGAGGGTGAAGCAGAAGGCAGGGTTTGTAAGGGCTCAGGTGAACGAGATGAAGAGGATGAGGAAGAAGAGCCAGAACCATCTCATGTGGATGATCATGATGCGGACGATGAAGATGACAGCCATGAGCAGAGAATAGACGACCCTGTGCAACTACCAGAAAGAGACCTTACAGAAGACCCAGAGCCAGTTCCAACTCCTAGTAATAACAAAAATCCTGAAGTGCAGCCTAGCCCTGTGGACCCACCACCTCATTGCTCAGAGGAGCTTGCGTTTGAAAGTACTCTCGTGAGCTTGGGCATGCAACAGGGTGACACTGTGGACTCAGATCACCCTCCAGACTCCGAAACAGAGGAAGAGGATAACAGTCAGAGGCCTGAAGAAAAGCATATGGGCCCACTGACCCCGGCAATAAAAGAGGACCATAACATTTGCCCTGAGCTTGACATGGAGACGGCCCAAGCAGTGCAGTCTCTGACTCAAGAGTCTGAGCAGGAGAGGCACTTTCAAGATTGCGTGGAGACTCAGGAGGCGTGCCACAGCCTACAGCGGTATGTTCACGTTGAGCAGAGCCCTCAGATGACTCCCGTGGACGACTGCCAGCAGTCTGATCACAGCAGTCCTCTGTCTTCTGTCCATTCTCACCCGAGCCAATCTGTACGATCAGTCAACAGTCCAGCGGTGTCCATTTTAGAAACTGGCTACACGCAGATCAGCCCCGATCAGGGCACCGTCTCAGTGCACTCACTACATAACATGGAGACTAGTCCAATAATGGATGTGCCCTCGGTGTCAGACCACTCTCAGCAGGTGGTGGACAGTGGCTTCAGTGACCTAGGTAGCATTGAGAGCACCACAGAGAATTACGAGAATCCCAGCAGTTACGACTCCACGCTGGGTAACAGCATTTGTGGCACGGGAGCAGGAGCGGGCGCCTCCTCCCAGAGCAGCTGTTCCTATGGCAACCTCTCCTCCGGTGGCAGCCACAGCCAGAGCAGCTGTGCTGTGTCCCAGCAGATGGCCGGTCCTGTGGCGAACAATACTGGCGCTTGCAGCATGCTCCAGCAAACCAGCATGAGCTCCCCTCAGGGATGCAGTGTGAAGTCTCCACAAGGCTGTGTGCCGGAGAGGCAGCCCAGCCATCCGCACGGCCACGGGCATAGCCACAGTCACCACCACAGCCATCACCAACACCATCCTCAACATCACCAACACCCACAGCACCAATACCAGCAGCCTCTGTCGCACTGCTCCATGGCGGCCAGCTTCCCTCCACCCATGCAGCTGCCTGACATCCCCGAGTCCAACAACTCCTCCGGCAACCTGGGCCTGTATGACCGCATGGGCCAGGGAGAGTATGGAGGTGGACACTACGGGCAGCACTCAGCGACGTTCAGCCTGCATAAGCTACAACAGCTCACCAATACCATCATGGACCCCTCCTTGCCCTTCAGCCATTCTGCCTCGCACTCCATCTCATCCTATGCAAACAACAACGGCTCATTGTCCACGCAGCTCGGCCCTCACAATCCCACGCTGGTGTCGCTATCGCAACCTGGCGGAGGCCCTCAGTCGCAGGCTACAGTGACTCCTCCGCCCAACATGACTCCACCGCCCATGATGTTGCAGCGCAACATGGCTACACCCAACATGAACCTGGCCCAGTCTCAGAGACTGCAGATGCAAATGGCCCCCAAGAATCATCACCACCACCACCCCGTGTCAATCCGCTCCAAATCGGCCCCTCTGCCGCCCCACCACCAGCAGCAGATGTACAGTAGGGGTCCCCAGACTGTGGCCATGCAGGCTCCCGGGAGGACGCTGGCTATGCCGCCGCGGATGAACATGGGGGTAAACCTCATGCCCGCTCCGGCTTACAATGTCAACTCAATGAACGTGAACGTCAATATGGCGATGAACACTTACAGAGTGACGCAGCCCATGATGAACGGGGGCTACCATGGCAATCCTACCTATATGAATCAATCTCCACAGTACTCTATGCAGATGGGCATGATGGGTACTCAGCCTTACCCACAGCAGCCCATGCAGGCCCCTCCCCATGGCAATATGATGTACAGCCCAGCGGGTCATCATGGTTATGTGAACACTGGCATGTCCAAACAACCCTTAAACGGGCCTTATATGAGACGATAATCAGCGACCTGAAAGTGAAGGGTCATGATGTTGCAAAGTCAGCTAGTTGACTTGAGGTATTTAGTTTGTTCTGATTTTCATGGTTAATGTTCGCTTTTATGGATCTTTCTGAAAGAACCAGCACTTGGTAAGAATGCAAAAAAAAAAAAAGTTTTGTTTATTGCCTAAATTTTAGCTTTTCTCCCCTGTTAATGGGAAGCCTTACAGCATAAGATTTAAAATGTAACATTTGTGTAAGCGTAAATCTCCCCCGAACTGCATTGCAGTTGAATGGAGGTTACATTTTCTTTAAGTTGGAACCTGCATTATGAAACCTTTAAATGTGCCTGCATTGTATGTTTTTTGGACAAAAGAGCCTTTTCAATGTACCTTTAGCAATCGCAAGGTTATATATGTAAGTCTGTACTCATGCCTTCATATTATTTAAATTATTGTAAATCTACTTTTATATATTTTTTTTAAATGTAAGGTTATACTTAGCATGCTATAACATCTTTGTTAGTGACAGTGCATCAAAGTAGTACTGTACAGTGTTGTGCTTAATAGCAAGCAATTTTATATTAAATGTATGGCCTTGGTTAGGTTTCCCTCATACGGAAGGAAAAATTAAACTCTATTTTTGTTGATTCTAATACTGTAAAGATTTAAAAACATCACGTTCGGCTTGGAAGGTTCTATTGCTAATTGTGTGTAATTTGTTACTTTATAACAAGTTTCTTTACCTGAGGCAGCTTTCTGTTTTATACAATTTAAAGCAATTTACACAATAGCAAAGAACAGTCAATGTCAGTATTTGTACATGTAGAAATCTAAATCAAATGGGAAGGGGAAACGAAACCATTTCAAATGGGGCAGAGTTGCAAATTTATTATGAGTGTCAATTTACTCCAAAGTTGGTCTTTTATGAAATGCCTTTAAACCTACATTTTCATTCCATCTGTAGATTTTTTTTATCTTTATAAAACATCTGATTTATATTTTACTGAAATGTAGAGCAGTAGCCTTGTTGATAGACAAAACAGATGGCATGTAAAAAGGTAAATTGTATCTGTGTCTGTTTGTATAGCTTATTTTGTAGCCTTTGTACCTGTACAGAATGGCAGTTTGACGTAAGAGGGATATCCTGACTGTACTAATTAAGAGCAACAGTCCTAATGATTTATGAGTTATCTTTTTAGTCGGTCACTTAAATGCTGTACATTTTAGCAGAAAATAAATTATGATGAGCCACTGACAGACTTAAAAGTGTGTATGGACTCTGTTTTCATCTCATCCTTATCCAGACTCGTAGTTTCTTTCTTGAATGCAGCTATTACAACCAACAGATTTTCAAACACATTATGGTTGGAAACGATCTTGTAGCGTGCAGGGACTACTGAATAGACAAACGGATGCTTTTGACTGTAGAGGATGGATACATATAGCTACAACATCTAATGCAACAGCACAGCTGCCTTGGCAATAAAAATGAACCTGACCTCAAATATGAAATTAATATTAAATGTACACGCATAAGAATGCATCTCAGTCACTTCATAGGTCAGCGCTAATAATCCAATAAGAGCAGTGTTCTGTCCTGGGAGAAGCTGCATCAGGAACACTTGCCTCCATCAGTTCTGCTTTTTGGGCGTCTCATTTGAATTCTACAGGGCTCACTTGATTGAGTCCTTGAGTGCCTGTTACTTCCCTCTTATCTAAAGAGATTTAACATGCCCTGTCTCTCTCTTTACTTACTTTCTGCTTTGCTGAGTGCATGGTCAATAAATTGAGCTCCAGGGTAGAGAAACTCCGAGAGGTTTAAAGTAGCTAAGCCTTTTGCCTCCACTCCATAGTAATCAGTGTTCAAGCCTAGGTAACATTAGCAACATTATTCCATTTCCCCTTTGCCGTGCTGAGAACGTTTCGTTCTTTAGTTTCTGAAGTTGATGACAATCTAGGTTTGTCTTCCATCCAACCAATTACTTTAACCTCACTTTTAGCCCTTTTACATGCTAATCTACTTGACTTAGTTGTGTTGCTAGTAGCATTACTTTCTTTTTCATTAATTTAGACATGGAACAGATATACAGTATATAGACTACCGTTCAAAAGTTTGGGATCAGTAAGATTTGTCATGGTTTTTTTTTTTTTAACAGAGTCACTTCTGCTTATCAAGGCTGTATTTAATTGATCAAAAATACAGAAAAACCTTAATATTGTGAGATTATATCGATTTCTAATATTGGTTTTCTGATTTAATATACTTTAAAATGTAATTTATTTGTTTAACACCTAATTTTCAGCATCATTACTCCAGTCTTCAGTGTCACATGATCCTCCAGAAATCATTCTAATATGCTGAGTTATTATCAGTGTTGGAAACTGCTGTGCTGTTTCAGTATTTATTTCAGTATTTGTGTGTGTGTGTGTGTGTGTGTGTGTGTGTGTTGTTTTATAAATTTAAAGTTAAAAAGAACAGCATTAATTTAAAATATAAATATTTTGTAACAATTTCTTTACTGTAAGTCTTTACTTTCACTTTTTATACTTTTAACACATCCTTGTTGAATAAAAGTATTCATTACTTAAAAAAAAAAAATTACTGACTAGTACGATAACGAGTAACGATAGTGTATATTGTAACACAATAATTCCATTTAGAATAAATGCATATATATATATATATAGAGAGAGAGAGAGAGAGAGAGACTGGAGTAATGAATTCAGCTTTGTATCACAGGAATAAATTATTTTAAATTGGAATAATATCTCAAAAAAATAAAAATCTGTATTTTTGATCAAATAAATACAGCCTTGACTCGCACAAGAAACTTTGGTAAAAAATATTAAAAAAATCTTCCATCCATCCATCTTCTACCGCTTATCCGGGGCCGGGTCGCGGGGGCAGCAGTCTAAGCAGAGAACCCCAGACTTCCCTCTCCCTAGACACTTCCTCCAGCTCTTCTGGGGGGACACCGAGGCGTTCCCAGGCCAGCCGGGAGACATAGTCTCTCCAGCGTGTCCTAGGTCTCCCCCGGGGTCTCCTCCCAGTGGGATGTGCCCGGAACGCCTTCCCGGGAAGGCGTCCAGGAGGCATCCGGAACAGATGCCCGAGCCACCTCAGCTGACCCCTCTCGATGTGGAGGAGCAGCGGCTCTACTCTGAGCTCCTCCCGGGTGACTGAGCTTCTCACCCTATCTCTAAGGGATCGCCCAGCCACCCTGCGGAGAAAGCACATTTCGGCCGCCTGTATCCGGGATCTTGTCCTTTCGGTCATGACCCAAAGCTCATGACCATAGGTGAGAGTAGGAACGTAGATTGACCGGTAAATCGAGAGCTTCGCCTTGCGGCTCAGCTCTTTCTTCACCACGACAGACCGGTACATCGACCGCATTACTGCAGAAGCTGCACCGATCCGTCTGTCAATCTCCCGTTCCATCCTTCCCTCACTCGTGAACAAGACCCCAAGATACTTAAACTCCTCCACTTGAGGCAGGAACTCTCCACCAACCTGAAGTGGGCAAGCCACCCTTTTCCGACTGAGGACCATGGCCTCGGATTTGGAGGTGCTGATTCTCATCCCAGCCGCTTCACACTCGGCTGCAAACCGTCCCAGTGCATGCTGAAGGTCCTGGCCTGATGAGGCCAACACGACAACATCATCCGCAAAGAGCAGAGACGAAATCGTGTTGTCACCAAACCTGACCCCCTCCGGCCCCTGGCTGCACCTAGAAATTCTGTCCATAAAAATCATGAACAGAACGGGCGACAAAGGGCAGCCCTGCCGGAGTCCAACACGCACCGGGAACAAGTCTGACTTACAGCTGGCAATACGAACCAAGCCCCTGCTCCGTTCGTACAGGGACCGGATAGCCCTTATCAAAGGGCCCCGGACCCCATACTCCCGGAGAACCCTCCACAGGCCGCCGCGAGGGACACAGTCGAATGCCTTCTCCAAATCCACAAAGCACATGTGGACTGGTTGGGCATACTCCCATGAACCCTCCAGCACCCTGTAGAGGGTATAGAGCTGGTCCAGTGTTCCACGGCCTGGACGAAAACCACACTGTTCCTCCTGAATCCGAGGTTCTACTATCGGCCGGATTCTCCTCTCCAGTACCCTGGCATAGACTTTCCCAGGGAGGCTGAGAAGTGTGATTCCCCCTGTAGTTGGAACACACCCTCCGGTCCCCCTTCTTAAAAAGAGGGACCACCACCCCGGTCTGCCATCCCAGAGGCACCGTCCCCGACTGCCACGCGATGCTGCAGAGGCGTGTCAGCCAAGACAGCCCCACAACATCCAGAGACTTGAGGTACTCAGGGCGGATCTCATCCACCCCCGGTGCCTTGCCACCGAGGAGTTTCTTGACTACCTCGGTGACTTCAGCTTGGGTTATGGACGAGTCCACATCTGAGCCCTCAGCCTCTGCTTCCTCAATGGAAGGAAGGACGGTGGAAGGAATACTTCGAGGATCTCCTAAAAAAAATCTTACTGGTCCCAAACTTTTGAACAGTAGTTTGATGCATATATTCTCCTCGTAATTCCTGCAGTTGAAGCGCTTATGTTTGGTCCCTTTCTAAATTAATCTGCAATAGTGTACATGTTTTTTGAATGCTATCTTCCTTTTTAATCCCATTGCTGAACATGTGAGTATTATTATGCCTTCGAGAGGAACTAAAAAGAAACTCTATGTAACATTTGTTTTGTAATTGTATGTTGGCATGTTATGGTTTAAGGCAGCTAAAAAGGGACCTGTAAAAGCTGTCAAAGCTTTCTGATCTGCAGGCTCTATTAGTTCAGCCTGAAAGCAAACACTGAACTAATTATTTTCACAAGGCTTCTGGTGTCAGTGTCTTAAAATTTGCAAGAATGCATGATTACTCTACGACAGTTGAAATGCTCTGTCAAAACAGATGTCAGTTTCAGTAGATGGTTGGAAATACATTCTCTATGCTAGTGTGTTGAAACTTTGCTTACTAAAGTTAAGGCCTGTGGAAATATGGGGATTAGGCCTGTATTCCCTGCAGTCTGATCAATCACTCCCTCTCTTCAGACACAAGATTGGCTTTCCAAAATACACCACTTAGCGTATCAGTGATTGTATGTGTAAACATGAAACAAATATTACATTTGTCCCCCTAATGGTGTGGTGCTTGCCTCCAATATTAACAGCCTGGGGTGGTCCGTTTGTTCCAAGTAGACACGGCATGTTTGCTTGGCCCAGAATAGCCTGTGCATTTGAAATGATATTTTTAGGCTATTGATCTATGAGTTCTGACCTTCACAGCACCAGGAGCTGAAGAAGGGAGTGGCGCGTTTGCGACCTCCAGCTGTAGATCACAAATGCAGCACCATATATTCAATCCAGATTCAAGTGATTTTTGACTCTTGTGTAACTAAAATGATTAAATCAATGAGCTGTTAGTTTCTAGTAAGCAATCTGACTGGTATCCAAGCTGTGAAACAGTACACACGATGTTGAAATGTGTATGTAATTACATATTTTGTTTTAAGGAAAATTTGTTGCACTAGATAAACAATAAAAAATGATGAAACATTTATTGTAATAACTAAAATTACATAATTGACTCCTTGCAAAAACCTGCCCCCTTTCGTTACTGTTGCTATGACAAGCCTCAGTTCAAACAGCACGTAACTGATCATGTCTTCCTCTACTAGTTACAGAGCGAAATAAACATGAATGAACAGAAGGTATCTTGTTTCAACTGTGGAAAGACGTCAGTACACTTATATACACATATTTTTCAAGTTCAAGTCCACTTACAGGAATCTACTCTCCTGTCTGGTTTGTTTGTCAGACAAAAGATTTGGCGTAATGATTGGTCAGTCAAGCTCTTTGCAAAAGTCCAAAAATAAGTTTAAACTTATTTTATATTTGTAACACTATATTGCTTTGTTATATTCCCATGTTTGCTATTGAGGCAAATAGGGAAACTAAACTGGTATTTGCTGTGGTCTCCCTGCTATAATTTATTCCAAACGATCCAAACCCAGAAATTTGAAAATGCTCCCTCACTCTCAGTATAAACCCCCGTTAAAAACAGAAAGCTTGTTTGTGCATCTCTGCACAGCATGTTAGCTCCTTAAAAACTGCTCAAAATCTACATGGGAAAAATTGGTCTGTAAGACACCCTCAAACATGCCCCATAGCCCTGAGGAATGGAATATCATATCATTATGCAAATTTGAAAAAGAAATCATGTTCTCATCGTGGTCCGTACTTGTGTTGTCATGTTTGTGGTTTGTGCCGTATACAAGGGAGGAAGATGGCAGCTTCAGTCAAAGGCCAGTGAATCTGACTTTTGTCCCAGAGGAGATGGTACAGCCTGGGTCCAATTCCACCAGCCAATTACTCCCTCCGTACACTGCCTGCTGCGAGCCCTCCTACAGGCAGCTGTCCTTCCTGGCGCCCAGTGACTAAATTTGACAAAAATAGGAAATCTCTGTAGAGCCGTGCTTGTAATTTAATCCAAAAGGTGTTTCTTTTTTGAACCGAGTTTAACACAGTCTCTGTAATGCAAGCTTGGCCGCTGCAAATGGAATGGTAATTGCTTTTCGCTTCCCAGATATGTGAAAAGGACACATGAATCATCTCCGGAGAGGGATGGTTTTCAAAACCATCAGCACTGGATGTTTTTTTACCCCCCTCCTCTCATACTCAGTCACCACCATCACTCACCTTGACAGAGAAGTCATTAAATTGGTGATGTTGAATTCCTTTTACTGTTTTGTCAGGTTCACTTATTCCTTCAACCTTGAAATCTTCTTTCTTTCCCACCAAAGCAGCTCTATACTGTGAGACGAGGTGTTAATTTTCATGAATTTCAAATCATTCCAGCACATATGTTCCACAAGAAATTAGTGTCTCTAGCTACATTTCCGTTAGACATTTGTTTTATAATTTTATACACTTCGTGCCTGAGATAGCAGCACAATGATCTTCTTATTTATAGCTTCTCTGTTGAAACTACTATTACAGACATACTACATTACAGCAGTTCATCTTCCATTAAAGTTGATTCATAATTAGATATGAAGCTGCTTCCTCAACGTCTCTTGCATATATTAAAATATCAGTCATTATTCATACTACTGTTCAAAATGTATTTTTATTTATTTTTCTATTCTCGAAATAGTACTTTTATTCAAGAAGGACACATTAATTAGTTATGAGAATGTACATTTATAATGTTAAAAATATTTCTATTTCAAATAAATGCTTTGAACTGTATGTATTAAAGAATTTTGGGGGAAAGTATCACAGATTTTACAGCAAAATTTGCATATTAGAAATATTTCTAAATGACAATATGACTGAAGACTTGAATAATGACAGCTGAAAATTCAGCTTTGACATCACCGGAATAATTTACATTTTAGAATATATTAACATAGAAAACTGTAATATTCACAATATTACTGTTTTTACTGTATTTTTGTCAAATAAATGCTGCCTCGGAAAGCATAATAAGAATAATCTAAAACATTTACAAATAACCGACCCCAAACTTTTGAACTTTTTTTTTTTTGGATTGTTAGTGTTTTTGTTTAACTTAAAAGGATGTCATCATATTTTATCAATATGTTATATCATTTGCTCACATTCCTATCGTTCCAGACTTAAATTACTTTCTTTTTTCACAAAAGTAGAAATTATAAAACAAATTATAAAAATAGTAACATAAAATGTATGCTTTTTCCATATCTTCAGTATGCTTTTTCTAGTATCATAAAAGGTATCTGTATGACTTCATTTGTCTTGTGAAGCTGTATGACGATCAGAATGAAGGTGAGTAAATGATACAACCTTCATTTTGGAGTGATTTATCTCTTTAATTGCTTATCCAGAGCTCTCAGCTGCTCTAGAAAGCCAGAGTTGGGAGAGATGTCCCTGTTCAAGCTGAAAGCGAGGATGGCATCCGTAAGAGTGAGGTTGGTTCTTGCACATCATGAGGAAAGCCAGGACCAAGGCTGACTCCCATTGCGCAGTGAACCAGCACTTTGCCTGCAGCACACAAAGAACATCCTAACTTATTCGGTATCTCTGACAATGGTTATGATTTACATATTTCACTTATTAAAACGACTGTATTGCCTGCTGACTTTGCACTGCTCCATTTATTCTTTTGCTCTGCTTCTTTTAAATTTCAATACAATCACAGACAAAATTAGTCAGAAAAAGGTCAAGGAAGTCAGACTTGCCAGTTTGAGTGAGTGCAGCTTTAATGAAGGATGCAGTGGAGCAGAAATACTGGCTCAAATCAAACTGTGGGTGATCTGAAGCCTCCACTCCACAGTAACTTATACTCATGTGTGAGTGCAACTGGGCACCTGTGTTAATGCAATGCAGTCCGTTGGCACAGTTTACAACATGAGTGATTCCCAGATCAGCGAGGAGTCCTTTATCACGAGACGTTGACCTGAAATAAGCGGCTGTTTAACACGTTTTCATGTTTTTGATCTGCAGATCTGCTGTAGATGGTATCTCATACACTGCCTGCAGTTGAGAGGCCAATGGTTTGTCTTTAGCAGCTTTTGTGTCAAAAAAAAAAAAGGTTTGAAATCTCTGGAATCAAAGATGTAGCCTAATATAGCCTGTGTTAATTCAATGCACATGTTCTAAATAGAATGATCAATGAACATTTTCATGGGACAGTTTACACATATTACACATTTGACCTTTCTGCTTCTGTAATCATGTTTGCCTTCACAGTCACCGGTGGGAAATTAGGTGAAAATGAACAGATGTCCTCTTTTAAAACAAAACACCACATAATTCCTGAGGTACTGTGTAATTTATTTCACATACCAACGAGAAAAGATATGTTTCAGAGGGAACAATGTGACAGTTTTGGTCTGTTCCACTGGACTGAGAAATAATTGAAATGCTTTATCGTCACATTCTTGTTTGGTCATCAATATCTGTAGGTCACAACACCAGTGTTTGTGACCAGAAGCCAGAAATATGTTGAAGCATATGATACCCATTAGAAACTCACTACAGGGGACCAACCCTTAAGTCTTGTAGCCATGCATGGCTCCTCCACCTTCGCATGATAAAGAGCAAGCACAACCGTTTCATTTTGCTCCAGTAAAAAAAATAAACATGCTTGCTGGCTCATTTCGAGACAAGTTCAAAGTATATCTCATCTGGAAGAAATGTAAAAACCTGCCATTTATTTTGTGACCGTGCTGCCCTTTTGAGGTTATTTACTATTTATTGGGAAACCGTTCGATTTTGCCTTCTGATATCCACTTTGCTATTGCACTACAACGGATATTAGCAAATAAGATCTGGCCCAACAGAACTGGGTCAGGGCCATGGGGAAGGAGGCCCTTAAGGGGTGTGCTCTTGAAATGGGATTTATCACATTGTTCCCAATTTTTCAGTTACAATTTGTAAGCTTCCAGTTTTTTCTTCCTCTCACGGACGAGGCTCATGTCAAGATGTCGAAGCTGGTTAAGAAAGCCAAGATTTGGACAGATGTCCCGTACAGCTTTAATGGTCTCCATTAGTGTACGATCCTCACAGATCATGAGGAAGGCCAATACCGGGGCGGCTCACTCACATCAGATAATGGACAAACACTCTTCCTGAAGAACAGAACGGAGTCAATGCATGACATTTTTACAGTGCACATGATACTTTTAATAGGCATAATAGCCAAAGGAATGCTTTATTGGTTTTGTTAGGTTGTACTATTTTAAGCCTTCAAACCTCAGGTCAAGTCAGTTTATAATCTATGTTCAGTTTTAATTAATTTAGTACATTTTAATAAATGTAGCTATAGCTATTTTGAAAAGGGAATGTGATGGGTAATTGTTTTCTAAATGACCTAATTAGCTAAAGCAATAATAAAAAAAAAAAGAACGGAAAATAAAAAAGACATTTCTTATATAGTCTAAGGGTATTTAATAAAATCAATTCATTTCTAAACTCATGTTTTTATGCAACTTTGGGCTATGTTCACGTTGCATTTATACAGCTTTTAGGCTCTACGCGCGTGAGCCTGGAATATAATACACAGTCCAGTGATAATGTATTGTGCCACTAATTTTAAAAACTACTTGAAAAAGAAGCTGTAAAATGGAAATAAAAGTAGACGAACGTGGAAACACCATTAGTAGTCGTAGTTGTAGCAGTCCTAGTGAATGATTTTGTGTGCGTCGAATAGCCTACTGTACAGAAGCAGGCGAGAAAATAAAGCATTTCTCAAGTAGAGCAAAGCAACATACTGTTTTTTTTATATTTTAGATAGTTAAAGACTTGCCAGTGATATTTTATTAAATACTGATTTAAAAATGTACAAGTCAATGTTTCCACATTGGATGTTTCCAACAATTCAACTCACAATTCTTTGACAACACATCTCGTATAAACCTTGCTGTGTGGGATAGAAAAACACACTCAGAATGAAATCTGAGGAATCATCCGCCTCCTCTCCATAGTAATCAATATATCAATGTCTCTGTAAAAGGGGGGTCCAGTGTTGACATGAGGGGTTCCACTGGCAGCCTTCACAATGTGTGTGATCCATATTATACAACTTTTACTTGTCTCGTGCTGCAACCCTGAGAAAACACAAACACAGAGAACATCTGTAGTTCTGTACATTTTCATTCAATTTCCATTTGAATAGAAATCATAATACATACTCATTGCCAATGTACACATTAGGCCACACCTGGTTGACATGTCCAGTGGGTCGTCTGTCAGCCAACATGAAGTTCTGCATTTCGGCAACAGATGGTGTTTCATAGGCACACAGCTCCTTGAGGGATGTCCTGGCCCAAAAAATATTTTAAAAAGGACATTTTTTATTTGTTAATTGCAGTAAGGTATTGGATATTATCACGCTGCCTGACATGCAGTTAAGATACATTCTCCGAAAGCCCAGCTGAGCCCACCTGAGACCATTGCTCGTGAAATCTTCTTGTTGCTAAGTACACTGACACTCCACTTCAGCTCTTAACATCATTAAAATGAATACTGAGGGCTTTTTATGGAATATCATTCCACTTAGGATTCCTTGACTGTTGTGGCAAATGTGTTTACAGCTCAGGTGTGGGAAGGATAACGTGCGATGCCAGAGCCGAGAGTGATTCAGTAAGGTTAGCTTCCATAATAGCTCTCCAAAACACCAAAATGTTACTTTCTAAAAGCCTCTAAAATCTCCCCTCCTTTTCTGAACATACATTTTGCAGCCGGTGGCCCTTTTTTTCCCTCGTTCTCAGATTGCCTGCTCTTCTCTCCTTGGTCAGGGACATTGTCGACAGCCAGTCCACAGATATGTCTCTAGAGGCTGTTTCTTTTTTTAAATGGTGTATAATTATAAACCTCCCTGGATACAGAGAGCTCTTCCAGGTCTTAGTGGGCAGTCAGGTTTGCTTTTAGAAGACATGTCTTTCCCTAGACAATGATCTTTTGAGCATGTTCTGCACATATTGTGTATATCTTGGCTAGACTCCCAATATTGTAAATCACTCTTGCAGTGCAGACGAAGGAAAGGTGGGTCATCAGCGGCTTTCATTGAACACATACATCTTTATCATGAGTCATTGTGCAGGGAAATGCATCTCACGAGGTCTTGCCAGCTGCTAGGTTAAACTCTTGAAATCCAGATGTTCCTTTCATTTGCCTTGAGGGCGAGTCTCTGATAAATGGTGAGATCTTTGCACATGCAAGTGAAGTGACATGTTGGGTAATTGGAGCGTGTCAGATACCCCTCTCAAAGATATGCTGTCTTCTTTGCACTCCAGCTGAAAGTGTTTAGTTAGTGCTCAAATGCTTCAGTAAATTAGGCTATATGTGTAAAGCAGGAAAAGTCTTAACTAAGAGTTGTTCTTACCATGCTGGTAAAATAAGCTTTGAGCCCCGTAGTAATTATGGTTTTATGAAGCTAATAAAAAGGAATTAATGGCCTGGGTGTGAAAGCCACATACACCTGTTCCTCCTCAAGATCTGCTTATTACTCACTATTATCGAAACCCTGTACTGTATACGAAAGAATCACAATAACACATCGTATGTTTTGTGGATTTTAATAGACTTTTCTCTTTCGTTTTTTAAAGTCCTTGCCCGGGTGAATCAAATAATACACTGAAGTGTATTACAGTGACTAAGCTTGGCTTTCTTGAATCTTTATTTGGAAAAGCAGTGTATGTAATTTGTATTAAGTGGTCCAAATTTGCCAGTTTCAAATTGTGGTAGATCCAATCCATGAATCATTCAGCCTGCTTTTCTTTTGTGGTTTTCTAAAAGTCATGGAGACTTCCTGAATTTAAAGTAATACAATACAATACAATATTGTATTGTACAATAGCATATCTACGGTTTAAAAATTTGGGGTCAGTAAGATTTTTTAAATACTTTTATTCAGCAAAGAGGAATGCATTAAATTGATCAAAAGTGACTGTGAAAACATATCATGTTACCATTTCTATTTCAAATAAAATTGTATCAGTTTCCACAATCGTGTTAGACAGCACAACTGTTTTCAACACTGATAATAATAATAATATAAAAAATGTTTCTTGAGGACCAAATCAGCAAATTCGAATGATTTCAGAAGGATCATGTGACACTGAAGAGACACTAAAGAGTAATGGCTGCTAAAAAAAAAAAAATCAGCTTTGCCGTCACAGGAATAAATTAAATTTTTAAATATATTTAAACAGAAAGCATAACATACTTTTTTTCAAAAGCATTTAAAAAGGTAAAAGAAAGTAGCCTATGTGTTTTAGTTCTGCTTTACTATTGCTGTTTCTTCAAAGGTTTGTTTTGGGCTGATTTGTTCATTTGTTCTTCTTATCCCTGATATCTTAGGCTTGACAGTCTTCCCTGAGAAAACACTGACACGATGTAATCATGTACAGATGCATCTGCTTTCCAGAGCACTTGTGTGACATTAATGTGGTCTTCAGCATCACCCCCTCTGTGCCTCTGGTTCTTCCACAGTCAAATCAGGAGATGACTAGCTTAGCTGAGAATATATACACACACTTGGCTCAGCTGATTGCGTCTGTTCTGTTTCTCTTCTCGACTGTTTCCATGATTTATCATCGTACGCTGTATGCCAAGCAGCTAATCAGGAAGCAGAGTAGTGTCTTAATTGAATGTTCTCTGAAAGCGATGTGTGTCCTGGGACTCGTGTTGGTCCTGGTTCCTCTGGCTGCACAGCTGCAGGACACACTGTCAGGGTGACAGGAAGAGCCAGTCCAGGGGAATTCGATTCTAGGGGTTAATGCTGTTCTGTTACGGTTCTGGTAGGACGGTGATGGGGTCCTACAAGTACATCTGCATGATGAAATGTAATTGACAAGTGATAAAGAACAGGTTTGAATCTGTAAACTATTTATCTACATTTCTTTGAAAGTGGTTGAACTCAACAAAAGAAGCTTGTTTTAATGTAGCTATGAAGGACAGCAAAGAAAAATATTATGAAAGGACACTCAGCATAAAAAACAGCAAGATTTTAAGTATGAAAACCCTGTTTGCAAACATTTCATGGCGCAACACTGCACCCTGCTGGAAACAGCTAGAAGCACAAGGGAAAGTGAAGCAAAACTATAATGTTGTACTATAGACAGGGTCATTTACAGTTTATAACGGACACATGCATGGCTCTGTTATTTGCAGTTGGATGAGCATGTGGCTTTTCATAGAGCATCTGTCTTAGCGTGAGCATTTTTTTTTTTTTTTTACATTTTAGAAATGTATTTATTATAAGTATACAAGTAAAAAACGAATGAAACAACCGAACAACTTTCACATACATTTTATTTGAACAAATACATATAAATGTTATGTTTATTTGGCACCTTGTCTGTATGGAACATTTGAACGTGAATCCAATAGTGCAGTTGTTACACTTTCGAAAATACTTAACAGATATATCTAACAGTGTAACAAATTCAATATTCATCCCTCTCATGTTCAACAGAGTCTAATGTGCAATTAAATGTAAGTATATAGGGCATTTACAAAACTGTGCATTTATACACTAAATATTCTCCAAAATAACAAAGGAACTACTGTGAATCAATGAGCTGAATGAAACATTATTATGTTATTAAAACAAAAAGGTGCACTAAAATCACACCAGTGAGTGCTGTTCAGTCATTTAAACAAGGTTTTTAGGATTGAGTCAACAGAAGAGTGTTGTGCTTGGCCCGTATATTTCTCCAAATGTGTCTGCCAAAAGCAACGTAAAAGCTAATACTGCTCACAGTGAGGGTATGCTCTGCAGCTGAATAATAAACCACAATTCAATCATTTAATACTGCTTAATTTGGTATTCTATGCTGAATACTGACTCCACTGTTAAATATTATTCACAGTGTGAGGAGCATGTGGCACTTTTGTGCTGTGGTTCAGAGCTGCAACTTGAATATATCGTACAGATTTTCTTTAAAAACAACATTCTCATTTCCTTTATTTACACTACACTGTACATTCAAGCCACCTATGTTAATATGACTATGCAAACATGTAAAATAAAAATTCGTAAGTCAGTATTAAAACTTTCATTCAATATTAAAGTGTTTTATAGATAAATTCTTAAACTTTATTTAATAACCTTGTAAATGTATGGAAAAGTACAAAGATGGCCTATACATACACTTAACCTGCAAGGCACAAGTTTTACTATATGAAACGATATATATACATATCATAAATAATGTAAACATTCCAATGATGGTTACCTCCTTACCTTTTAGTTACATAAAATGAATGCATGTGCCAATTGTGTGCTCATGATATTTGTGTTTTTCCTGTCAGAGAATAGGACACAGCATTCGCTTTCTCTGTAGCTGAATATCCAAATCCAGGAGAAGGCTCAAAAAGTTCCTGTTAGGATAGATTGCTCTTTGCAGTACAACTGTTTGGATGGCAGTGCGGAGAGAAAGACGCTGACGCAGCATAAGGTACGCTAGAACCAGAGTGGCAGACCGACTCATTCCCATGATGCAATGAACAAGCACCTTTCCTATAGATAAAAGACACCATAACTGTCAGGAGAAGATTAATACTATAATTGAATACTTTAACCACTTCATTTCCTTAGAAATAGATATTATAATGAATTTACAGAATGAAGATGAGTTGTTTATTAAGTTCAGAGGAAAATGAGGTAAAGAGGTAATGTATCTTTTTTCTTGGAGTCTTTTTGTCTAAAGTCACCTACAGTAAAACAGACCTATTTGTTATTTTAGTACAAAATATTTTAATAATTTACTTACAAATCTAAGTTCAACAATGTTGAAGGAATCGGTGGTATTGGATTGTATGTCAAATTAGTATTGATGTCATGTGTTATTTAGGATAATAAAAGGTTGTATAACTACTATTTATATACATCAGTGGCTTAGTTTTTCTAAGAAGAATTCAAAATTCTATTATTACTTCAAAAAAAATTTTTTTTGCATTACATGAATATCATTGACTGTGGTCACTTACCATTCTTCTTCCTCAAGGCTTTGTGGATGAAATCAGAAGCCGGTTTAAAGTATACACTAAGATCAAATGATGAAGAGTCTTCTGCTGGGATGCCATAATACTCAACTGTATTGCCGTAATAACTCTGGTCCCCAATGCTGCCTTGCTTGGAGTGGGCAGCGTTTAAGACATGAGTGATCCCCATTTTCCTCAATGCATTTCTATTTTGAGCAATGGCCCTATAGAAAAAGCTAAATATGTGTTATGTAATGAAACAGGGCAAACACTATGGCAAGTCATTAAAAGTGATTTAGGATCGACTTCGCTAGAAGGATGAACAGTATGATTGAATCTCAAACACATAAGTTGCTCTGACAGAACAGCTTGTTCTCAAATCTTATTTTAATATAACAATAATATAAACCAAATAAGCGCTATTTTTGCATAATGCGCTGCATCATCACATGATCAGTTATATAGTAGGCTAGGCTAGTACTTACACGTTTCCAATGTACAAATTCAGCCAGACCTCGTCGACTGGATTTAGATCAAGTTTACATGTGTCCAGAATATTCTCTAACTCCTTAATAGCCATGAGTCCGTGTTTGTTTCTCTGAGCTGTCATTCTTCTCAGTTGACCCACATTAGATTGTTATGCCCGTGAAGATGTGTTTCTGCTGTTTTCCCGAAGCTTCAGTATACAGAACAGGTTTGGCACGCCGTGATCCACACAAACAGGTGCTCTTTATGACGCTGTTCGGTCACCCGACACCACTGAGCATCTCAGAGCTCGCGCTCCGCTGATGAGAGGAGAGACGTCTGCGCGCGCGTACAACACATGCTACGTTTACCTCCTCCAGGGGGCGCCTGGTGGCTCAGAATGTCAAAAACATCAGTTGAGTCACATTCAAATCTTCGGATGTTTTTATCGTAGGCCTACTGGAAATATTTTTGCGCGAAAGAAATAGCCTATAATATGTTAAATATATGAATCCTAAGGCATGGTATCAGACAAAAGAAATGCATATAAATTACGACATTAGCCTTTTTTAATTAAATAAAATACTGTCTGGGCCAGTAATCACAAATGACTCTGATTGGTCCATTCTGACTAGCGCGGAAAAAAATAACAGGCACCACATGTACAACATCGTCATCGGTTTAAACCTAATAATAACATTGAAAACTTTAATAGTCACTGAATTGACAATATACTTTAAAGCATTCACATTTGTTAATTATTATTTACACACTTCGTTCCCCGGTTATTTAGGACAAATACTATAGCTATATTTCGTGTAATTTCCAATCCAGCTTATTCCATTTCTGTGGTGGGTCATTGTGACTGTTCCACTAGTTAAGTTTAGAGATGATTCATCCGATGACGAGAGAACAGTACAATAAGTGACAATTGTGTTGCGTGAACATCAGTAAACATTGGGAGTATTGTACTGCATCTATAGACAAAGAGGGAACAACAGTGTTTGCTCATCATCTTGGGTTGAATAGATTTGCATAGGTTTACTTCACTTCAGTTCAAGATTTAAATCCTGGGAAGATTCATGCCCTTAATCACTTTCGGACAACTTCAGTTTTGTTGTATTATATGAAAGATATACAGATTTTGAGGTTTCATTTGTGTTCAGTGGTATTGTGAGGTAATTATCAAATGATAATAAAATAAACAAATAAATCATTCATTTTTTATAATGAAAAATTAACATTTACAGAGCCCAAAAATGACCCCTTTATTGACCATATAGTACAAGTATATTGCTTTGGAATTCTTACATATTTAATTAAATTTGACAAAAGTCTGACACAAAGCTGTTATAAATAAGAAATATTTATACTCATGTTAATGATAGTTGTTTATCAGTAGCCCAGGCCTACTGTTCAAATGTTATTAGATACTATTTTTAATTGACAGATTTCTGAATTGCATACTTTTTTTAAAAATTACTTTGACTGCGCTTTGTAGTTTAATTCATTGTTGAGAGTTATCAGCTGCTTTAGAAATCCTCGGTTTGGAAAGATCCATCTTCTTTCTTTTACTTTCAAGATGGCATCCACCAGAGAGAAATTGCAATATATCATTAGGTAAGCTAAGACCAGAGCAGCTGAACGGCTCACTCCCACAGCACAATGCACAAACACTTTAGCTGAAAAATCAAAAAAATAAAAAAAAATAAAAACTAAAAAAAACAAGTGTTCATGTCTAAATATGTCATACTGTTTTTAAAATGGAAATTATGTTACATACCACCTGTTGTTCTGAGAGCATCATGAATGTAGTGTGCTGATGGGTAGAAAAATGGTGAAATATCAAATGTAGGCAGGTCATTTGCTGGCACACCATAGTACTTTACGGTTGTCCCATAAAAATCATCATTTCCTTTGCAACACATTTTACCATGTGCAGCATTCAAAACATGAGTTATACCCAGTCTCCAGAGGCCATATCTGTCGTGAGACATGTACCTGTATATGAAAAAATGACATGATAAAGGGTGATTGTTTTCTTTTAATCAACAACTATAAAGGAGAGAAGTCCCACATAAATGCACTTACATGTCCCCCAGAAACAAATTAGGCCACACTTCATCGACATGGTTACAGGACAGCTGACCCCCATGTAACAAATCCTCCAGCTCTTCAATAGAGGGACTTTCAGACAAAATTTGATCCACGCTCTCCATTTTCAGGAATAAAAGAAGAGAGCAGTGGCTTTAAGAGTAGGCAACATGAGTGACATTTCCAGGTGTGACACTTCTGCATTACACTGTTTACCCCAGAAGATGTCAGTGTATGGCCATTCTTTCATTTAACATCCTTTCCCAATTATTGTCTAAGTGTGCCTTTATGTAGTAAATTGTCAGTAAACCAAAAGTGTGTGACTGCTTTTTTGCTTTCAAATACTGATTGTTGAACGAGTTTGTGAGTGCGGGCTGTGAAGGAACAATATCATTGGTCAGTGTTGGGAAGGTTATATAACTGATTACATTTTATTAATTTTTTAATTTCTTTTCTAAATATGTAATGTTTTCAACTGTTAATCTTTTTGAAACATATAAACCAGGCAGGATTAACAGTGACTCACTCAACACTGATTATTGTCAGAATTTCAAAATCCTTCATTGCTTGAATTAGGGTTATAATAATTTAATTTTAAACCATAACAAGGTAGTTTAATAGCGATACTGCTTTTGAAATCAAATCTTTGCATAGATACAGGAAACACTGGCATCTAATGGCTTGGGAAAAACAGTTAAGCTTTTAAAAAAATACATCCACCAAAAACCATACATCAACCCAAATAGGAAATAAAACAGTTATAGAATAAGCATGTGTCCTAAACTCCTAAAAAACATTGGAGTGTCATATTGTAGAGCTGTCAATGCAATTTATGAAAGATATCAATTAAATCTGTATGTGGGTGTGTAAAAAGAAATATTCAGATGTAACCCCCTTTGTAAAAGTTAACATTTTCATAAATAACCTAACTGTTATTTAATTACATTTTTTGTAAGTAACTGATTACAATTAAATTTATTTTTTACGTAATTTAGTTAAATGTATGTCACTCTCCAACAGTGGTTGGACCTATAGTGCGAATCATAGACAGTAAAAGAAAGGTGCGAATACGCCCCTTACTTGATCTCTTTAGTGTTGAGTCTGAACTCTGAATGAGATTCGGGGCGGAACTTCGCTGAATGAAGAGTTCAAAACAAACTGAATGAACTGACGTGTTTCTGAACGAACTACAAGAAAGATTGGCCGTATTCTAAATTGCATACTTGCTTACTGCCCAGCACACAGTGTATACAATCTTCTGTTTTTTAAAGAATAGTGTGTGAAACAGTATACAATAAGCAATAAATGTTTCAAAGTAGTGTGCTAACGTGTTATCACATGACAAAACATTAATTCAGCACATTATTTATATTTCAGAACTGTATACATTATAAAACAGTATGCAATAACATAGTATGTTTAAATTATCATGCTTAAAAATATTATTAAATTAATGCAATTTTATTGGGACAAAAACCTCCCTATACTGCTAACTACACTGCATTATTAATGAGACGTTTTATTTCCAATTTTCAAACATTTCGTTTATTTTTATTGAAAATAAATTCCTTTCTGATCTGATATGTGGTGGGAAAAGGAGTAGCCTAGAACAAGTTTTGGTAAAGGGCGGCACCAAAGTCGGGTCGCTGGTGTCAAAATCGTTCATCACTCGTCTTTTACCCGCAGCGCTACTGATATCAGTGATATGGACATATTTCGCAGTGCTGTTTATCGCATCCAGGCATTGGTGGGCGGAGTTAGTGTAAATAGTCTCTGCCAGCAAATTATTAATATATTATATTACTTCAATGTTTTTGTTATTCAATATCTTTATAAATAATCTGTACTGTATAAAGCACTACAGAGGTAAAGTTATTTGACTTGATCGGAAACGTGCTGTAGAGATTAAAGTACAATTTATATAATTTACATTAACATGTATGTATAAAAATGTTTTATATTTACCATTCCCCGCCTCCAGTTAGGAGTAGGATGAACACAGATTCTGTACTGATTTCAGTGTACTTTTAGCAGATTCTGGTAATACTAAATCATCCGGGTATTTGATGCATACAGAAAGTTTGCACACTATGCACTGCATACATACTGGATAGTGGATACTGTAGAAATAGTAAGAGTATAGTATCATGACAGTATCGCATTTCGAACACAGCAATTGACCCAAATTGAGTGTTTCTAGAGAATCGATTCAGTGGAATGAATCAAATCCCACACCATTATTGGTTGCAGTCTGTCAGAACGCTACAGTCAGCACCAACTGCGCCTGCGTTAGTCTTTCCTCAGCCGAGCACGTGCCTTCCCTGTCCAAACCATAGACTGTATAAAAACCAGGTCCAAACGCTCGCGTTTCGAGCTTTCCCGCAAAATCCTCGAACAGTTCCGAACGACCGTTGACTGAGGCGCGACAAACGTCCTTGAGAAGAAGACTGTGTGAATAAACCTTGCCGTGGTATACAAACGAACATGGAACAATACATTTATTAAATAATCAGTGTTAATGTTAGTTAATAAAACTACGATCGTTCAGTGTTTGTTCATGTTTTTGTTGCTGTTACGTGGCTTAGCGGTGTCTGATTGGGGGAGACGTGGGCTGATGACGCAATCGTTTCACAAAATATACGGATTCGCTGTCCACACGAAAACACAAATGTTGCGTTTTCAAATATATATCCACTTTGGGACCGGTTTAAACAATATATTGGTTTCACTCTCCCAAAACTTCGGATCCGTGTGGACGAAACGCCTATACGATACAAAATGTATGCTTATACGGTGGTAGTAACAATGAAGAAAAATCAACATTACAATTTTTTTTTAATTAAAGAACATTAAATTCCCCAAAATAACTTTGCTAGGTCAAAGATTTCCGTGACAGCAAAATAATCCGTGGTAGGCAGAGTTTAAACCGAACACTGACATTTCCCCGTGTCTTTCTTTAAAAATGAAATTGTTCTAACAGGTTTATTAGGAAAAAATATAAACATTAAAAAAATTGAAATTTAGTCAGTGAATTGTGAACGATTTATTACCATTGTGTACATAATATGCAATCCTGTAATCCATAAAAAATATACTGTAGTTTGATTACTAGTATTTTAAAAAGTAGTTTAATTACAAGTACTTGAGTTTTGGAGTCTGAATACGTAATCCAGATTACATGTAATCCGTTACTTCCCAGCTCTGTGGTTTGTTTGATCGGTTTTTATCGAAACAGTTTTGGTTGGCTAAACTGTAAAACACACCCCTCCCGAGTAGACTGAGCTCAGACTGGAGATTGATCAGCATCCGCTCAGCTTTTTCACAGTGTGCTAGCTGCCTTTTCGACTCCACCCTTATGGATTTTACTGTGCTGTAATTTTTTTAAACGACACATTTGAATACTCGATGCTTGTTAAACTAGGAAGCTGTATTTTTTATTCGTCGGGTGAGGTAAATACAGAGGATCACGCACATGTAGCCGTTGTGAAGCTAGCTGAGGAAGTGGACAGTTAAGTTACTTTTCATCCCTGCATGGTGGAAGGAGACGCGAAATGCCACAAAAATCGACATCTCGGCCTCTTCCAGGGCGTCTAATATCTTCGTCATCATTCACAGGATTACTTGGAGCTCTCTGCAACTGTATAGTTAAATTGAATTGATGGTAAAATCCATCATCCACAGCTAGCCCATTAGCCAACTCCCCAAGTGTTTTCGTTTTTACAGAGTATTAACAGTTTATGTCGTGTCAGTCTTCTCCCCCCCCCCACAGATAGTAATTTAGATTGCGTTTAGAAAATGTCCTTTTTCAATTTTCGGAAGATATTTAAACTGGGGACGGAGAAGAAGAAGAAACAATATGAGCACGTTCACAGAGACATCAACCCAGAGGAGGTTTGGGAGATCGTGGGAGAACTTGGGGATGGAGCCTTTGGGAAAGTCTACAAGGTAAATATCAACCAGAAAGTGATCGTGTCACCTGAGTGTATTTGTATTTCTCCCTAGCTCTACTGATTAATCTTAAAGGTACACTCCAACTTGTAAAATGTGTAATCATTTATTTACCTTTATGTCTTTTGAAGCCTTTATGACTTTATTTTTATCTGTGGAACACATAAGGAGATGTTGGGAAGAACTGACAGCCCCAGTCTCAGTTCAATTGCATATCTTTTCCAAACAATGAAAGTGAATGGTGACTGGGTGTCATTCTGACTAACATCTAATGGAGTGAAGGTGAAAGGTGAACCACCCCATTAACTGATTCCAGGTCTGTACTTATGTTCCATTACCATGTGATGTTATCCTGACCATTCTTGATTTCTTTATTTTTATCGGCCTGTTTCTTGCACATTGTGGTGCATATCATCAGACTGATGAAATGAGACCTGAAATGTAATTTGAGTTCAGAGATACAGTTATTCACATTTAATGGGATTGTTCACCCAAAAATGAAAATATACAAAGAAAGATATTTAGAAGAATTTTGATAACTAGTGGAAAAAATACTGTGGAAGTCAGTGGGGACCACACATTGGGCCTCATTTATCAAACATGAGAAGATACATTTTTTGTGTAAATCATTCATAAAGCAGTTCTGACGTAAACTTTTGAGTTCATGAAAATGTTCGTATTTTTGAAATTTTAGTTGGTTCAAAATAAATATACACCTGTTCCCTACCACGTGTAAATGATGCAGAAAACATTCTGTGTTTATTTTGGCAAACTGATGACACTGAATTTTGATGCATTGCCATTATAATATTTTACAAGTTTGTTTGCTTTGTTTTGCTCTGTTTTATTTATTTATTTATTTTTATTTTTTTTGGTAGCTGAGAGTGGATAAACTGTTTAGCTTTGAGTAAAACGCAGTGCTTGTCACTTTTTACCCAGCCATCCTATCAATGGAGGAGGGGCGGGACAAATACTACACCGACCAATCATCCTACTTTTACAACAATGGAGAAGTTAATATTACTGGTTACTGCATTTTTATATTCAGTAATATTCTTCAAAATTAGATACTAGAAATAAGTTACTGCCGTAGATATTTCAAATCATATTAGCAACCAAAGGCCCTCAGCTGGAAAAACGCTTTGCCATCAAAGTGTGTGCACGAAAGCCCTATTTACTAATGAATGGAATTCATTAACATACACATGTTTAACTATCAAATATGATGTTTACAAAGTGTTTGTAAATTCAGCGGAGAGTCTTCGGGAAGGTCCGTTTTACGCACAAATGACTCCGAATTTACTCCTATAATTACGAATGTTTTGTGAAGGAGGCCCATTGTTTGGTTATTAGCATTATTCAAAATATCTTCTTTTGTGTTTAACAGAAGCAAGAAACTGGTTTGGAACAACTTGAGTGTATAAATGAGGGCAGTAGAGAAGTGAAGGAAATGATTACTTCGTACAATGCATAAATGTTAAACCTAATGTTATACAACAATAGAATCAAACTTAATATTTGGTTTTGTTTTATCTCTTTACGTTCTCGGGTACCTAGTTCATGTATATTTTATATTTCTGGTGTTGTAGGACCAGTTCACACCATTCCTGTCATTTCCTGCTTCAGGCTTTAATCTGGTTGAGAATGTTTCCATACTGCTCCCATTTATGGAATGCATTGTGTTTCTGACACTACAAGTTGGGTGTGTTATTCTAAATATATTATACAAACGCATCTTGAAGTATCGTTTAGTGACTGGCTCGATATGCTGTCAGATTAGTCTTTGTTGTTTAAAGACTAAGCTAATTTTATGCTTTTTATACAAAACATTTTGCAAAGTATAATCAGTGTCTTCAGTTTATGGAAATCTTATTCCAAATTAGTAAGGAAATTTGAGTCATCTTATTCTGAACTAAGTGAGGGTAAATTGTCCAAAGCTGCGTTAACATGGACACTTATAATCCGATCGTAATAGGACTAGAAGCACAATCAGAATAAAAAAGTCACATGTAAACACGTCAATCGGATTGAATTGGCCAGATCCGACTAAAATTTTGATTGGATTGAAAGGGGTTGTTTATTCCTTTTGTAATCCGAGCGGGAGGACATGTAAACGGGAAAATTCTGCGCATGCGCAGTGACGTAGAAATAGCGTAATGACGTATGACGCGCGGAACGAGCTGTTCTTCCTGGTGACTAAAGTGTCATAAATAAGTGTCCTGTCATTATAAAACTCCCCTTTCACTCAGCGTATGTGAAGTGGAACAGGAACATGTTCCACCAGTCCTTGTTTAAGACTCTCATCAACAGACGAGTAGTTTTGGGTGCGGGAAGGGACACTTTTACACCTTTTTTTTTTTTTAGTAACGTTCCACCAGTCCTTGTTTAAGACTCTCATCAACAGACGAGTAGTTTTGGGTGCGGGAAGGGACACTTTTACACCTTTTTTTTTTTTTAGTAACGTTCCACCAGTCCTTGTTTAAGACTCTCATCAACAGACGAGTAGTTTTGGGTGCGGGAAGGGACACTTTTACACCTTTTTTTTTTTTTAGTAACGTTAAGCAGCACAACAGTTCATGTGCTGGTCGTCGCCTAATTAGGACCCGAAGTAGATAAATATCACGTGTGCTTTTTAAAACAGCATGCGACAGCAGTGGGAAACTCTACATTCATGCATTGTGCGCATGTCAAAAGAGTAAATCCGATCAGAAGCTTGTGACATGTAAATGCGCATATCAACCTGAAATCACTTTATTCAGCGTTCATGTAAACACTACGTTCGGATTCGTCAATCAGAATGAATTCAATCCGATGGAAGCAGAAAGTGTCCATGTAAACGCACCTACAGTCTGTGAATGAATGTGTGTTGATCTAGAGAGTGAATCAGCAATGTCTTCCTGCCTCAGTTTAGCAGCCCTGCAGTGATGTTAGTGATACTTGTGTTGCTTGTGTGGTTTATCAGCGGTTCGCTACAGTTTCCTTATTAAAAAAAAAAAAAAAAAAAAAAGATTTTTTTTTTTCCCCTCTCCTCTCTCTTGCCTATATCGAGATAAAGTGTGCTGTGTTTTGTGCCTCCTCTTTAAAACTTTTCAAAACTATTCAAAACATAAAATTATTGCACATTCATGGTCAGTGAAAGATTCATCAGTGAATGTTATAACAAAAAGGAAAAACAATTCTTTGTCTTCGTAATAATCATAAATCCAAATTCGCTAACACTCCCTTGAAACCACTTGGCCCAGTGACATCACTTAGGCCATGCTGGCTATTATATATCAACCAATAGTCAAATAGCTATAATAACTCGCATTTAACATGGCTCAGTGCTGATTTCCAACGCCCACCATTCAGTCATTTCCAAAGATCGATAAAATCAAGCCCCGTCCTACATGTTTTCCATGACAAGTTTAGTACGTGGATTTCTGAGATTTGATTTGTTGCAAACTTAAAGCATGAAATGACAAATTTGCCTTATCTATTTTTGTCAGAGCAAGTTATAGATCTTACTATGAATACTTTGTTCAGGAATCTTTCTTTCTTTCTTTTTTGACCTCATAATGTTTAGATCAGATGTCATTACTGTATCTTTCAGTGAAGTCGCTGCAGATGCCCCAGAGTATTCACACTGGAAGCGTTTGTACAGCGTCATAGCAGCGGCTCCAAAGCTACATATTTCTTTACAAAGACAACTATAAATGTGTGTTGTGTTTAGAGGTTGGTCAGTTATAAACTTGAATGTTTTGAAGTCTTCAAAGTTTGTTAACATGGGGATTTATTGTGTCTATAGATCCATTTCTGTAACTGTGGAACTGAAAATAAACAAAAGGCATAAGTTTGTCACGTCTATCGTAAGTGAACACGTGCAATATTTACTGAAACAGTATTTACAGAAGCTATCAATAATGAGTGAATAATTAATTTCTTATGTATATACTCCATTGTAACTTAAGATCCTGTGCAAGATTAATTGTTTGTGAGTTTGATAAAATGTTTTAAGTTATAATTTTCGTATGGCAATTAAAAATTAAAAACAAGTTAAAATGGGTAAATCTTACATATTTTTTGATTCTTCATTTTCTTAACTGACATCAAATTCATGATAAAACACCCAAGACATGCTTATTCTGTGCATTTTAGCACGTTTTGTGTGAAATCAGGTTTATTTTATTCATCAAAAGTGTGTAATTTTAATTAGGGCTGTGCAATTAATCGAAAAACAGTTTCGTTTTCGATTTTGGCCTCCTGCGATTTTGAAAATACAGTAATTGAGTGATTGTTCATGTATACCCTCGTCGATCATGTAATAAATTAACGTAAAGAGTTGAGAACGAAAATACGCTCTTAAAGTGATAGCGGGCTTTTTCCTGCTGCGACTGTGTGCTTAATATTAATCAAACAAAAGACAAATGCAAAATCACACACTGCTCTTGAGTGAAGGACTTTTGTAGCTTTAATAAGAATAAAAAAAAAGTTTAATTCTTGGAATGAAGACTATGCTGTTTTATTTTACATTGTCATTCATTTCTGTAGTAGGCTGTAAGCTTAAGACTTGCATAAAAAAAAATTAAAGCACAGTTTGTTTCATTTGTATCTTTTTATTCTATAGTATTTGTCCTTTGCTTTTTTTTTTATAATTTTCATTAATTTTGAGTATTGTGAAACAGGCGTTTTTACAATTGCGCACATCACATTATGTAAGACAAGATGTGTCGTTCCTCGCTACTTTGTTGTATTGGGATGTATTGTGAATGTAAGCTTTGCCTGACTGGTTTATGACCTGAAATGTTTGTTTTTGTTTTATTGACCAGTCTTTTATCTTTCCTAAAACAATTAGATGAGTTTGCCATTGAATTGTCAGTGTGCATTCGTATCTCTACTGTTACAATACAGTTATGACAGTTATTGACTCTTCTGATGAAGTATGAAGAGTGTCACCCGCCCAGACTCGCTAGTTCTGTTGTATGATAATGGAAGTCAAAATTAACCCTTCTTTGTGGTTGTTTCAGATATGCAGATGCTGTTGATTTCCTGTTGGTCTAAGAGTAGAAACAGGTGTGAAAAAGTGCAGAGAGAAGACTTTGTTACAATATACTCTGACCCACTCGCACACTTCTCTGTACACTTGACCCATTCCTTTCTCTGTCTGCTCCTTTGTGTTTTCGGGTAGCTGTAAACACGAAGAGCTTTATTCCAGAATAGAAACAGTGTTTCTTGGAATAGATGGAAAAATTTTGAATGGAATAGCATGTTACACCCGCCATTAGTCACTTCCTCTTTGAATAGAATATTCTGGAACAGTTAGCTAATGCAAACACTTAACACAACTGGAGGAGTTTAATTGGTTTTGTATTGTAGCTCATAGTGATATACTCAAAGCTTCATGCAGATATGTATTTCCTCAAACAGCCTCTCGCATGCCTCTAGATGAGGTAACCCTGTCTTGTTTCCTTTTTCTTCTTCTGCTTTTTTGAAGAATAGATGGTGTTGCTGATGTGTGTCAGTTGCAGGTTACAGGGAACGGCTAATCTTTTACAAGATGTTTCCGTTTTTTTGTTATCATAGATGTACATATCTCATGTTCTTTATTCCATTAATTTCATAACATGGTTACAAATTTGATGTTTGTTGGCTTATTGTTCCAACACAGTAGGTTACAAATTAATTTGTTAGAAAGGGCAGTGTGCTTAGATGGTTCTAGGTTTCATTCTGAATGGTCTCTCCTGTTAGTGGAAAGCTGTGAATAAGAGCTTTTGTAATGAAGTAGGTCAAAGGCAATAAACTAATCTCAGGGTACATTTCAGGAATTTATTTCTCTCTTAGTAAATTTAGCTCTAAATTACACCGAAGTACACAGAAGTTCCTTCTTTTTTAGTTTTATTTGATATTCCTTATACCACAAAGTGTTACTCGGATTTCTTATCACACCATTATGATAGGAACATACATATATCAGACAGTTCAGAGGTCAAGTTAACAGTTTATTTTATTTCTGCACTTCATATCAGATGATAGGAAGGAAGAGGTTATTTGACTTAGGGTTGGGCGATGTCTACAAATTTTTGCAGGAGAGATGACTGAGGACGATGGGGAATGATTTGCAGATGGACGATGACATTGCATATCAGCTCAACTCTAATATAACATGTAAAGAGTCTAATATAACAGATTGTTTTGTTTAATCTCATGATTAAAGGCAGGTAAATGTTGCTACAATAAAAGACCTAGCTTTCACCTTCACAAACTTTTTGAAATCTAGAGTTTAGTATCTCATGTGAGGTGCTAGTTGTCTTCAAGGATATTGCTTTTTTTCCTGGCAGACCAATAAAGACTGCCACACACTAGGCTCCCAGACACCTGGTTGAAGTCAGCCATACAGATTTAGACTTTGCAGGAGTGTTTCCAGTTTAGTGTGTCATATGCATCAAATGTTAAAGCTATGTGGGCAATCCGAGGCTGAGACCAGAGAAATTGAGCTTCAGTTTATTGATTGTGGCCGATTGGTTGCCATTGTGCAGAAGAACATTATATTAGTGGCAAAGCCTGAAATTTGATAGTGGACCTTGGTGAAATAGAGACGACCTCAGAGCTTTCTCTCAAAATAAAGTGCATAATTTTGCAATACATGAGAGAAAAATAGAGATGCAGATTTCTCTCATGTAAAAAAATAAAATAAATAAATAATAATAATTATAAGCCCAAACACCATAATACAATGTGTAGATGTTGAGGTGATCCTTAGGCTTGTCATTAAAACAACTTTGGTGTGCGATATATTGCCCTAGAAATAATTGTGATATTATTATAAATATAATATTATAAATATTAGTGTCATTTTAAAGACCATTTTATGCCACTGAATATATAATCATAACGTAACCGCATAATAATGCAGGAGGCCTACACACTTCCAAATGACAAAAAAACTTTACATTTTTAAGAATATTTAGATCATGGAAATTAAGTATTAAAATACTAGATACCTTAAAAAAACTGAATAAATAGTAAATAAACATTTTCTAACAAAAAGTGCAAAGTAACATAAAGAAAAATGCACAAAGAACTTGTATGGAGATTTTGCCATTTACAGATTTTTCCCTGAGGTTCTTTTCTCTTTAAATTAAGGGTGCACACTATTGCTGAAAAACAAAATCACTACCTAGCAGTCGGATGTCTGAATTAGGGTTGGGCTGATAGAAATAACGAGTGTCATCGATAAAGAAATAGTTTAAACAATGTCTTGTTAGAGCACGTAACTTAACAAGAAGCTGTAACGTACCTGTTTGTGGATATATCCTGATGAGACGTCCCCTCGTAGTCTTCACTGGAGCATCATTCATTTCTCGGGGAATGGATGGTTATGCGTGGGTCTGTCATCACCGAAGTGGAAAGAGTAAGATTATGGTAATTTCTGTGGTTTCTTTAAGTTTAAGGCCTTTAGTTTTAACCTTCTTCTCCCTTCGGGGGTGGCGTTCAAATCATAGGGTGCCCCCGTCCACATTCAGCTCTGGTGCGTGGATTATGGTCAAAACAAATGTATCAGTTATGTGGTCCATATAAACTAGCTAAAATAAACTAACCTGTCACCAGCTTATAGGTCAGCACTCATCCACCAGAATGTTATTGCTTTTTACTTCTACTTTGCATAAATACATTGGGTGGAATCGCTGTCAATCTGAGTGGGCCAGTGCCATGCTGGTGCTTATGTAGCATCGCCACTGCATCATAAATGTGACTTGCAATGACACTAACCGTTATTACAGCTCAGATGAAAATTTGTTAAAGAATGAAGAAAAAGCCCCTGTCACTTACATTAAAGTGCTGCAAGAGCTGCTGTTTGAATACAAGGCCTGCACAGCATCAGAAAACACATTGTGTGCCTTTGCTACCTGTTGAACCACTGGTTGCTTTTATCACAGGCTCAGAACAAACAGACCGGGATCCTGGCTGCAGCTAAAGTGATCGACACCAAAACAGAAGAGGAGCTGGAGGACTACATGGTGGAGATCGACATCCTCGCCTCCTGTGACCATCAGTACATAGTCAAACTGCTGGATGCTTTCTATTATGAGAGCAAACTATGGGTGAGTGACTCTTCTCAGGAGGCATTTGGTTATTTCAGCTGTACTGCAGCCATACACACACACACACACGCACGCACAGACCTCTGTAGGAGAAGTGAGAGCACACTTCAGTCTCTCCTTACTTATCAAAGAGTAGCACTATGCTGTTGGTTAAAAAAGTGTTTGTACACAAATCATGTCTCACACTTACAGCCTATTAAAGAAGCATAATGTTAATTTTGTACTTTGTAACAAGTTTGTACCTCCATGTAAATGTCATAGTTTTGAATTTTGTATTTTTACTTTTATTTATATATATTATTATTATTATAGATTTTTTTAATCAGGCTAGGGCTGTGCAATTAATCACATTTGATAGTCATCTCATCAGTAAAGCCGGGCACATGATTAGTAATAAATCATCACCTGCTTTCAGACTGAACAGCTTTCAATACACAGAGCCATAGTTCACTGACAAGATAGGCGATATCGCGTTCAAAATCGAATTTGATTCATCTGCCATTATCAGGATGACTTTGCCTAATTGTCAGAGAACTATTGATCTGTGTATCGAAAGCTGTTCAGTCTGAAAGCGTGTGATGGAGATTTACTACTAATCACAGGCCCGGCTTTACTGATGAGATGCGCATGACAATCGAATGCGATTAATTGCACAGACCAGGCTAACAATTTTTCTCAATAAAATCTTATGTTATAATCCCAAGTCCTTCCCCATATTATTTTTTCCCTCAGTAACGTTCAAAAGCACCTAACAGGATTCTTTAACAATTAATAAACCTGCTAATTTCATGTTTAATAATTTAATCCTGAATAACAACAGTAAGGCTTCATAGCTCCATATTAGTCTACAATAATACCTCTCTATTTATCTCTGTCTAAAGAGTGTCAGGGGATCCTATTTTTCTATCATAGAGCTCCCAGGATAATAATGGCAGAATGGTTTCATATGATCCTCCCCTCTGCGGTTGCGTGTATAGAAGGATAATGGGCTATTTCAAATGACCAGAGAAAGTGCTCATGAATTAATTAGATGCAAGTCAAGTCTGCTTAGCCTGGCTGTTAATCAAGAGATATGAATGCATAGCTCATAGCAGCACAAGCATGCTTCTTAATGCGCATAGAGGTCATTCCGGCCCTCAGTGTCAGCATTTATAAAATATTCATAGAAAGCAGCCTAAAATCTGCACAGCAGTCAATTGTTTGTCATAACTCTCCAGCCTTCTGTCAGTGTTTATAGTTAACACAGACACAGTATGAGTTAACATTATATGGAAAAGCTGATGCTCTCCAGCCTAGCAAAGAGGTTTGTCTAATAAACTGTAAGTTCCCTGGGTTTGTGACGAGATTGTGAATGTGGCTGTTTAAAGGTCCCCTGAAGTGCCTTGAAATACACAGCATTATTTTATGTGGTGATGTAATTTCAACTGAAACAGGAAGATGGCGCCAGTGGCGGATCTAGAGATTTTTTCCTGGGGTGGCATGAGGTTTCAGGAGGGGGGCCATGGACATTATTCATAATTTAAAATGCTGCGGTTTTCATTGAAGGTGTTTTGTTCTCTACACTACACACAAAGAGCTAGACTTATCTGACCTGACAATCATAGACAGATTTGATGACAACAAAGTATCGCGGATGTAAATAACATAACAATGTGGTAGTTGCAAGGTTAACTGTCTGCTTATGGACTTTTTCGACTGGGTGTCAAACTTACCTCTAAACTCACTGCTAACTGCTTATCAACCTCTCTTCTACGAGACTGCGTACTGCAGACAGATGCACTGTGCAGCCTGCCCAGGCTGCCCTGCTAAGGTTTGCGGTCTGGTCCAGAAATAAGGCTACCGTCTTGTCGCGGGAATTCACCATACAATTGCCAGTAGCCACTGAGTTTACCACTGACAGGCTGGCAGTGCATATCAGTTAAAATTCTAACTGACCCTCTGATGTCACATGGACTACTTTGATTATGTTTTTCTTACCTTTCTGGACATGGACAGTATACCGTGCACACATTTTTTTCAATGGAGGGACACAGTTTAAGATATTTTAGATTTAGTCCGAGAGCTTTCTGTATACTGTCCATGTCCAAAAAGGTAAGAAAACATACATCATCAAAGTAGTCCATGTGACATCAGAGGGTCGGTTAGAATTTTTTTAAGCATCGAAAATACATTTTGGTACAAAAATAGCAAAAACTACGACTTTATTCATCATTGTCTTCTCTTCTGTGTCTGTTGTGAGAGAGTTCAAAACACAACAGTTCAATGATATCCGGTTCGCGAACTAATCACTCGATGTAACCGGTAACTTATATGTAACAATATGTAACCGATGTAACAATAACTTTTTTTAATGTGGCTGACACTCCCTCTGAGTTCAAACAAACCAATATCCCGGAGTAATTCATTTACTCAAACAGTACACTGACTGAACTGCTGTGAAGAGAGAACTGAAGATGAACACCGAGCCGAGCCAGATAACGAACAAAAGATTCGAATGCAAAAATGTTGTGTTCTAATTTTAGGTGTCTGTTAAGGAGGCAGCTTTAAGGCTCGCCTTGGGTATACTTCACATTCTGCGTTTTGTTCCGTCTCACACACAGCCTCGGATGCGCGGTTGTCCAAGAGCCCTCTTGATGACGGAAATTATATAATGCGGACGGTGCGCGGATGGTCAAATTATACTTTGGCCTTTATCAGTAGCGCACGAGATGCGATGACAATATAAGTGTCATTGCATTATAATGTTTTTGTTAACCTATAGTTGAAGCAGATGCAGCTCTGCTGCGATGTTCAATCAAAATATTGCGGAAAAAGAGAATGTGGAGAAGCTCTTGTTTACTGTTTAGCTCTGAAACCAAGCCATTCACACAGAACGCATATTTCATGATTTTTCTAGAGAGGGACATCTTCTATCACCGTTGCACTCGTGTCTCGCACAACAGAGCCACATATTTAGAAAGCCATGTAAAATTAAGCTGGGTTCAATTTTTTCAAAAACATATCTTGAGACTTAATGGTGGGTTTTCCCCATCCTACTACCTCTCATGTTTTAGTGAAAAATTTACTCTGTGTGATTGGCTTTCACCCCTTTGTATTAAACTATGCATGTCCACATGATGCTGTTTTGTTTATAGTACTTTAAGCTACTTTATTATGATTGGTTTATAAACATTATTTAAAAAATTATGCACTTTTTTCACTGTCATATTTTCTTATGCTTTGAATAAACCTGTATTAGTAATATTTTGCCCAATGTGCACTCTTGTGGCCTCAAAAGAGAAGCCAAAAGCTTTTCTTCACCCTTACTGAAATTATGCATTTTAAATTTAAATGGCGATTCAATTGCCAAGTTGTCCGTAGAGGGTTGCAAAAGAGCAATGATATACAAGTGCTATAATGTGTATATAGCACTATATATAATCAGTTAGCTTAATATAGTTTTTTTTTTTAAATCATATAATATATAAAAAGAAAACGGGGGGCCTTTTTTTGCCTTTGGTAATTGTATAATAAATAAAAAAGAAAACATAGGTAGAATACAAAAAGGTTTGAAAATCTAGTGTTAGTTTATTTTTTTTAAAGAAAACACACTGTTAGTAAATAAATAGATTGCAAGTCTAAAAGGAGCATTTTTAAAAAAAAAATGTTTAGAATAGAATTAGAATAGAATGCTGGAGTTAGAGAGTCAAATAAAGATGGAAGAGATGTGTTTTTAGCTGATTCTTGATTCTGCTCAGATTGAGTTGGGCAGGTCATTCCACCAGGAGAAAACATTTAATTTGTTAATTCATTTAATTGTGAATCGTTAATTTTTTTTTTTTTGTGCTATGATATTTTTGCCATATCACCCATCCCTAAGGTTTGTATTAATTTTCCTGAAGCATGTTACCTTAGGTGGCGTATTAATGACCAGCTGCTGTGGTCAGTGTAATATGATGGTGTTCACTTACAGTACATGCTTTTATCATTTCACTCAGAGTTTAAAGTTTCAATACCATTATCCAATATACTAAAAGATAAGTGAATGCTTGGGTAATCTAAAAAAACCCAGTAATTGGCTTATCAATTTCAGAAAATGCTCTCATCTCATCATGGGTTGTTCTAATGACACCTGAGAGAGGAATTAATAAAGGCTTCTGAACAGGTTTGTAAGGGAAGTCATTAGTGCTTTGAATAGAAGCCAGAAGAAACCAATAATATGCACATAATGTACCCTAATATTGTGCAATACCGTTTACCGTGTAATAGATATATTTGCGCACAGTGTGCGGTTTGTGAGCAAACCAGAGAGAGGAATCTTTTGAATTTTTTTTCTTTTCTTTTTTTCCTTGAAAATATATCACAAATCTCAGTGGAGCTATAAATATGTAGTTTTTTTGTCAGCTGTTACAAAAACATTTTTACAATAAATGTTCTGATTTGACCTTGAGATTAGATAGCTTAGATACTTGACCACTATTTATGATCATACTTGGTTACAATGACATTAATACTTCTAATTTCTGCATTTTGAATGCAAAATCAATCAGGAGTTAATGATATTTTTAATAGAATAAAGAGACAAAAACTTGTATCAAAAACATTCAATCGCATTTGCTTCCAATTCTTTTTGATCAGTGCTTTACTCCAAAAGTGTGAACACAATTTGTATTCACATGTTTACCTCATATTTCATTAAACAGAATAAAACCATAATTTCTTAATGACTGCCGATCCATCAGTCAGTATTGCATGATGAGTTGACGAGCTGATTGCAGTAGAGGCAGGGATACATAGACCAGAAAAAGGGGAACCCCCCCCCCCCCCCCCCCTTACAAATCGCACCCTGTTTGCACATATATGAATGTATAGGAAGTCTTAAGTTATGTACATGTGGAATCGACAACAGGACGAGGAATTTAAAAATATACAGTGTTATAACCCCCCACCCCCCCCCCCCCCCAAAAAAAAAAAAACAGTGGTGTGTGATTTCTACTTAAGAGGGAAAACACCCACCCAACCAAACCAATCAGATGCTTGTAATCAAAGTAAACTCTACATTGCAAACTGTGGTATCGGTGTCATTCTTAGTCCATTCATCTTCTGGATCTCTTTCTTTCACCCCTTCTTTAGATTCTCATTGAGTTTTGTGCTGGAGGAGCAGTGGATGCTGTGATGTTGGGTAAGTTTTGTGGTCTTTGTTTAACTGAAGGAAATAGAAAGCACTGTGGTCGTCTGAGTCTGTTCTACTGTGCGATGGTGTTCCATTCCTCCAGACCTCAATGGCACACCAGCACACTGTGCTCATTTTTGCCACTGGACTGGACCATATAATTATCAGTCAGATTTCAAGGAGTGGTTAGCCTCTTTTTAAAGCTACTCAGCATTTTTCTCTGTTGGTTGGAAGCTTTGTTGAAATGTTCCCACACGCATCAGATCTTTTCAGTGACATTCCATGTTAGCAAATTCATAAGTAAACTTTACAAGTTTTTCATGGTTTTTCAACAATGCATAAATCCCTAACAAATAGTCCAATTTCCTCTCTTTTGGTACAGTCTCATCTGTACTATTTACAAAAACTTTTCCAATCACAAATCTAATCACTGTAGTTGTTGGGAAGACCATTTCACAATTGTAAACAATGTCCAGTAAGAATAAAACGTCCCTTTCTTATGACGGTTTAGTCTGCTGTGATGAAAATCTGGCCTCTTCTACATTTAGCCTATAAGAGAGGTGTTGCCGTGGGAGGTGTTCTTTTGATGGAAATGCTTTTATTAACTCATTGCTTGTACTGTTATAACTCCCTCTGTTGTCTTCTGTCTGTTCCGGAAGGGCCTATCCCAGCAGCACTGCTGTAATAAAGATTTGTTTGCATTGCTTCAGTCACAAGGAAGCAGTGTGCTCTACCTAGTCGAAAACAACAGAGAATTTGGCTATTAATGAGCCACAGCCCTTTGTCACTGTTACATTGTAGTTTATTTGTCTGATTTAACTTAAATACACATCACTGGAAATAAAAGAGTTGATAAGTGTGCTTGCTTAGCGGTGACTCTGTTTACAGCTATTCTCTCTGTGTGTGTGTGTGTGTGTGTGTGTGTGTCTGCAGAGCTGGAGCGGGCATTGACAGAGCCTCAGATCCGGGTTGTGTGTAAACATACTCTGGAGGCGCTGGCTTACCTCCATGAGAATAAGATTATACACCGGGACCTAAAAGCTGGAAATATTCTCTTTACATCAGATGGAGAAGTCAAATTGGGTAATAGCCTCATAAAGTCTGCTTAAACTGTTTGTTTTAAATGAAATTATTTATTTATTTAGTTGTTTATTTATGAATTTTTCCAGTTTTCTTCTTCATCTTCTTTTTCAAATATTCTCTGTAATTTTTGTTTTGTTTTTTAAATGTTATCCAGAAACGTAAATAATCTGGAAAGGTCATGGAAAAGTCCTTTGTTAAAAATTATCAGAAATGTGTCTTTAGCAGTTAATATGTACGTATATAAGAAGACTAAAATGTTTTTACTTTAGCTTTTAATTTAGTTTACTTATTGATTAAAAATCATATCTGTTTCTTGCATATTGTTGTCAGCCATACTCCGTCTCTAATTTTGATCACTGTTTCTTCTCAGCTGACTTTGGAGTGTCTGCAAAGAATACAAAGACCCTTCAGAGAAGAGACTCTTTCATTGGAACACCATACTGGTTAGTCTTGCACTGAATCATGAGATCTGTCACTACGTAAGAACAGAGCTGTGAATATGGCACATAATAAGCTTCTTTATTCTCAATTTTTCAAAATCCCCTCCCTCTCTCTCTCTCTCTTAAATGTAAGGATGGCACCCGAGGTGGTGATGTGTGAGACGTCGAAGGACAGACCGTATGACTACAAAGCAGACATCTGGTCCCTGGGGGTGACTCTGATCGAGCTGGCACAGATCGAGCCGCCTAACCACGAGATGAACCCAATGAGAGTCCTGCTAAAAATAGCAAAGTCTGAGCCCCCCACACTTGCAATTCCATCACGATGGTGAGAGTTATGACTCACAGCGCCGTTATCTTCCACATGTGTCAATAATGAAGCAAAATGTGATTTAAGAATATAAACTATATTGATTGTTTCCGAGGACAGAATTTTTCAGTGAGTTCATATTTTATATTTTGAAAAATTTTGAAAACTTTTAACTGATATGATAAATCACCTCCCAACTGAAAAATGAAAAATCCAGGCTGGAGGTTATTGAGCTGATGAATCATGCAAGCAGTATCCCACCCAAAGTCCTAACACATGGTCAGCCTAGAACTGCATAGCCTGTTGCTTTATAGTTTTGACTGTAATACCCCAAATGAAGAGCCCTTTCACAAGTAGCACAGAGTTCATATTTGTTCATCCGCTCATTTAAACAGGTCTCCTGAGTTCAGTGATTTCCTGCAGAAAGCACTGGATAAAAATGTAGACAACAGGTGGAGTGCACTGCAGCTCTTACAGGTTGGGCCATCTTGTATTTCTTGATGCAGTTCAGTTTAAAGGTGATAATTAAAACGTACAAGATAGTGATCAGCCATGGTCTGCTTTCAGCATCCATTTGTTTCAAATGTGATGGATAACAAACCAGTGCGAGAGCTGATTGCTGAGGCTAAAGCCGAAGTGTTTGAGGAGTTTGAAGAGGGCAAAGAGGAAGAGGAAGAAGAAGAGCCAGAGTCCCAGCTGGTATGAACACAACCACTTTAAGAACATAGAAACCCATTCAGAGAATTTAAAATTGTCATGATAATATGGTGCCATTGTTTCCAGACAGAATCCTTTGATTATCTGCAGGCACAGCACACAGTATTTTGTTGCTGCAGTCACTTTGTCTGTTTTGTATGAGTAGGTGGTGTCTGGACACAAATGTGCATTATCGGACACCAGCGTTGGCAGCTTGGAGGATGAGAGGCAGTATCAGAACACATCAACTCTCGAGTCAGTCACAGAGAAGGCTGAACCTGAAAGAAAGCCCAGTTCAGAGGATCAAGTTAGTGATAATACCTCTGACATGATGGCGGATGCCAGCAAACCCAACCATGCTAAGGATGAGAAGGTAAAGGAGGTCAGTCCATCAGACACCAGCACTGAGGAATCACGTTCTGGTGAGAAGGCTATTTCAAAACACAAAGAATCTCCCACACCTGTGACCACAGAAGTAGAAATTTCTGGTCAGCCAAATCCTCGTGTGTCAAATGACACTGTCCTCCAAGAGATCGTAACCGTCAGTGAGGAAACTGGGGAGGATGAAAAGAAGGAAGTGAAGGTGGAAGAGCCACCAAAGAAGAAAAAAGAAGAGTGTAAAGAAACACAGCAAGAAGCCAAAATGCAAAACACCACAGATGACGAAGACAAACCTACCCTGCCTTCAGATATAGCTGAACCAGAGAACAAATCTGATGGGGTTACTGAAGAAGCTATCACAGAACCAATTGAGGTTGCAGAAAAAACCGAAGACAAAATTGAGAAAGAGAAAGAAATGAATAAAAAGAAACCAACAGAAGAGTTAGAGGAGGAGCAAACTGAAATTTCACCAGATGTTTCTACAGAAGAGGTAAAGGAGGATCTTCCTCCAGTGGCAACAGTGGACCAAGAAAAAGCTGGAGATAAGTGTGAGAGTTCAGAACCCAAAGACGATCTTGCAACCAAGGGGGTAGATGTAGTAGAGGAAAAAATTGTGAATGAATTCCCTGTTGTTGTCATCAATGGTATAAGAGAAGAGGAGGTCAGCGCAACGGAGGAACCTCAAGAAGCCCATGAAGACAGACCAGAGATCCAGGAAGCATCTACCATGCCTGAGAGTGACCAGAATGCAGAGGTAGCGAAACCTGATGTTGAAAAGGAGAAAGACTCTGACTCGGGCCTCAGTTCTGCTGCAGATACTAACAGCATTGACATTAATCTGTCAATCTCCAGCTTTCTCTCCAAAAGCAAAGAAGGATCTCTTTCAGTACAGGTACATATAACTCTGCCCAGATGTGCTTAAAATCAAGGTCCTGGAAGAAAATATCTTCATTAAACTTTATTCAATCCCACAGGATATCAAGCGCCAGAAGAAAACACTGAAAAAGACTCGCAAGTTTATGGTCGACGGGGTGGAAGTCAGTGTCACCACATCCAAGATGGTCACCGACAATGACACTAAGAGTGAGGAACTGAGATTTTATAGGTATATAAACTGTTAGTTACGGTTTCTAGTTATTTTGCAATAGGCAAATGATAGTGTATCTAATAATGCATAAATCATATTTTAGATGGTCAGAAAATGTCTGACATTTGTTGTTCTGTAGGCGTCAGGAGTTACGAGAACTGAGGTTGCTGCAAAAAGAGGAGAAAAGAGCTCAACAGCAGCTTAGCGATAAACTGCAGCAGCAGAAAGAGCAGCTCTTCAGGCGCTTCGAGCAGGAAATGACGGTCAGCACCCTCTTTCCTTCATTAGTTTTGTCTACAATCAACATTGTAATCCATTGTAATCGGCAAGGCATATCGAGTTAGGCAAGCTCAAGTTAACATGCTTTCGTGGTCTGTAACAGTAATTCAGTATTCCTCTTTCTCACTCTCTCTTTAGGGGAAGAAGCGTCAGTATGACCAAGAGGTGGAGAACCTAGAGAAACAGCAGAAACAGACCATAGAGCGTTTGGAGCAGGACCACACCAACCGGCTAAGAGATGAGGCCAAGAGGATCAAAGCAGAGCAGGACAAGGAGCTCTCCAAGTTCCAGAACATGCTGAAGAACCGCAAAAAAGAGGTAACCGAGAAAGAGAGATGCAGAGTCGGATGCACTGTATTTGCTTTGCATGTATTAGTTCACCAGGCCATGAACTGTTAATTGTTGGTACTGAGGATGAGCATTTAGAGTAATTTAAAAGCCAAGTACAATAACACTTAAAAAATTAGTTTACACTAATTTATCTTTAAGTTAAAAATTGAATATTCACTTATGCTAAGCTATTTCATAAATTGGTGTTAAAAAAATCTTTCATCTCAACATTTGCTTTTTTTATTTATTAGCAAGTTGTCACAATTTCAAAACGCGGAAAAGCTGAACAGAGTAGCTGGTTACTCGCGCGCTGTATTCGGTGCGCACGAGAGAGAGAGCCGCGTATCACGGACAGCGACACTGAATCGAGCTCTCTTCTGCGAAGTTCTCCTCGAAGTCCCTCCTGCACCTGAACGAACAAATACAAATCGCAGTTTGAACAAACAAAAAGATGGGAAAGAGCCCAATTCAGTACTCGCGGTGTTCTGGTGTTCAGGGCTCACGCAGAGAGAGGCGTCTCAAAACGCTTGAACACCGATGTGATGAGGTTCGGCTCAGTAATGATAAGGAAGGAAGAAGACGGGGGTCGGCTTGAGGCTGGGACTCTCGTTTTATTATAAAAACAGCAAACAATAGTGCGCACCAAGCGCGTTCAGTGTGCCCTTGCACAAAACTACTCAATAACTCAGACTTCTTGTCGTTGTCACTCCCAGCATCACCTACGAGGTCCCAGCTTGTCTCTCTCTCTCTCTCTGTCGTGCTCCGGCTTATATCCGGTCTCTCCACGCCAATTACTGAAATCAAACACACGTGTTCATCATTTGCACTTGACCTACTTATGCCTCGCTGTGCTCCGTCGTCTCTCTCCCGTTACAGACTCTGCCAAACCACGCCCCCCTCGCCACAACCGAATTTGCTTATTTTTGCTCTTGTGCCGAAAAATACATACAAAATATGTCAAAATATCCATCTTGGAAATTTTGGAAATAATTTGGAAATATTATATTGGATGCGTTCATCGTCTCTTAAAGTGACCGCGCCTAATTTAGCTTCTAGCTGCTGTAATGTTAATCCAAGAAAATGAAAATGAAAGTCACTCACTGCTCTTGACTGAATTACTTTGTAGTTTTAACAGTCAAACCAAAAATTATTCAGACACCAGATATAATTTTTGATATATATAGCAAAACTGTAATAATGTGAGAAATGTTGACCGTGTCTGAATAAATGTAGGTTTGATTGTATATTTCATTTTTTCATTGAAGACTATCCAGTGCTATTTTACATTTAATTATTTGGTTTCTGTACCTTGACACCTACAAACTTGAAAAAAAACTTAAACATTGTGTAAATAGCACAAATAAATAAAAATAAACGAACATACCAATTAAACAATTTCAAATAGGGCCCACTGGTATAACCTTCACTGGGTCCCCGCTGACCCCAGCTACGGCCCTGCTCACGCCTGTTTCACACATACTCCGTCTGCAGTGCGTATGCAGTCCGTGTGCGTTACTCGATGTGCTTTCACACAGCACGCGTTTGCAGTTCGCTACTCGGTACGTAAAGATCGCTGCACTGCTGCAGATGCACCGCTACTGGAATGCAACTGGAGTCCGTTAACATGGGTGCGTAAAAAAAAATAGGCAACGCATACACACTGCAGACGAAGTATGTGTGAAACAGGCGTAAGGTTGTTTGCACCTTGTGCAATGTGGAATTAGTTTACAGCTTTTTCAAACACTTTGTGATGCATTTTGGAAACAGGAGATGAGACCCTTTTCTAATGCACCACCTAGCTTGATAAACCCCTTCTCAAAGACTTACTGTTTGTCAATTTTATTTGGGTAACACACATATTCTGAATGCCTTCGTCAGAATTCGAATCAGCCATTTTAATCTAGATTAATCTAGATTAACTTTAAAATCACAGTGAGATTAATCTAGATTAAAAAAATTAATTAATTAATTTTTTTAATATATATATATATATATATATATATATATATATATATATATATATATATATATGTATATATATATATATATATAGGTGGTTTAACAATACACACATTTGTATTGAACCATTCGGTACGCATAACAAACCGAACAATTCGTGGAATAATCCTATTACATATGGAAACTAAAAGAGCTATAAGTGTGTGAAATATAATGTTCTCAGCAAGGTAGTCCAAACGACATAACATCATGCTGTCTGCCCAGTGATAACCTCCCCTTGCTTGGGTGCATTGAAAGATGATGATGAAAACAACAGTTATTGGCAATAGGCCCATTAAAGCTGCAGTCGGTAACTTTTGACGCTCTAGCGGTTAATAAACAGAACTGCTTGCGTCTTGCGGAAGAACATTGTAGCCGGAGCTACTTCTCACTGTTTATGTCTATGAAGAATCACAAAGGTACCGGGTTACTCCGCCGCAGTACCCCCGAAGCAATCTAAAATAGTCCGAATATAAACACTTATTATAGATGTACCCTAGTGATTCAGGACAGGCTAAAAACAAGGTTTGGAAAATGGATTCATGGTGTACTCGCTTATTATATACATTTTGTAAATCTTGAACACAAAAAAAGTTATGGACCCCGCAGCTCTGATTGGTTGTTTCTTACCGGGAGTGGTGAATTTCTGCAAATGGCAATAGGACCACTGGGAGGAGCCAGAGGAGCTTGATTTTTTTCACAGATTATCTGTCTCATATTCTACTGTCAGGACATAATGACAGGTTTCACAAATACATTTTTACAAAAGTTACCTACTTCAGCTTTAAAAGGATTTGGCATTTCCAATTAATGTAGGCCTGTTACATTCTTATTTTTATTAGGCTTGTTATTATTATGAAGTTGCTTTTAATAATAAATTACAATGAAAATTAAATTGCCCCGCAGTATTAGCCTACCGCATAACTGATGCGCTGCGAGGATAACAAAAGATTAGGCTAATTACTCTTCAAATAAAATGTTTAAAAAAGGTCTTTATACAATTAATTATAGTCCTATAATTAAAATATTAACTCTGCAGTCATCAGTTAATAAAATCTATGAATAATAAATAATAATAAAATCTTTAGCCTATTTCAAGCACTACCAAAAACAAGACTTCAAGACTTTCAAAAACAACCTGTTTAACATGAAATACATTTCTTGTCTTTTTTTCACTATGTACGGGCCACAAGAGAAATGTTAAGGAAATAAATAAAAACAGTTAGCTGTATACCGTTATCAGCATATGTTGAAGTAGAGTCTTCTCTCGTTGTCTCTGAGAGAATATAAGATGAATCACCTTCGATAATGAACGCAATATTGCATAGCTTGTCAGTGATCTACTACAGCTCTGTCTATTAAGTGCTGCTCCATTTGAAAGCAGGTGATGGTGATTTAACAATAATCACGGAACCAGATTTACTGACTAGATGCACATGATCATATCATTAGATATATCACCCAGCCCTAGTCAGATGCCGAAAGCTCCATCATTACTCCTTCATTGCATTTTTACTTTCACTTTCTGCATAGAGAATTGACTAAGATGTGTTACCTGCATAACTCTTGTTATGTTTAAACATTGTTTAAACATAAACAAGTTTAAACATTGCTTGTGGATATCTAGTGGCTCGCCTTTATGGTTTAAAACAGAAATATTTCCAACATTGCGACGTAAGCAATTACACCCCCAACCCCCGTAACGAAAACACACACCGAACCATGACACCACTGTGCCGTATCAAACCGAACCGTGAATTTACATATATATAAGTGCTGTCAAACGATTAATCGTGACCAAAATAAAAGTTTTTTGTTTACATAATATGTGTGTACACTGTGAATATTTATTATATATAAATAAAAACAAACACGTGCATGCATATATTTAAGAAAAATGTTATGTTTACAAATTAAATATATTTATATATAATATATAAAATAAGAATATAAATGTATAAACGTAAATATTTTCAAAATATATACTGCATGTGTTTGTATGTGTGCATATTTATCATTTGACAGCACTAAATATATATATTTAAATTTTATTAGAGTGTATAGCAGGCAAAGGTGACAATGTATTTGTAAGTTGCATTTGCTAGACAACTAGTTTGAAGAATGAGTACTTGACTGATGGATTACTCATGATCATCCCTAATTAGTATGCTTTTAGCATCTTTTTTTTTCATTCTTGATTTCTGGGGATGCAAATGCCAATCAGACACTATCGTTTCGCTACTGTACATTGGCAGCTTTGCTTCTGAATCACAATGCAGCTTCAAGTGGAATTGATTTCTTCATCTCTCCTCTTAGACACATCTCAGCTGTGTCTCCTGCTTTCATATTCAGACTTGTAAATGCAAAGCAGTTCTTTTCTTATCATGTTATGTTTGCTTTACGAAACTCTGGCTCTCACATTCAATTATCTTCATCCTCATAGAGGCTGCAGGGACTGCTTTAAAGGTTAATTGGGTGCTAAGCAATGGCTCAGTAGGAAAATAAAGGCTATTTTCATTCCATCTCATCTTCCTCCTGCTGGTGTTTTCAAATGGAGGGATTTCAGTGCATGCATGACTTCATAATAGGGAGTCTAGTGTGGATCTGTGACTGGTCTTGTTTGCTTTTACGTGGTGCATGGTGAATTTGCTGTCAAAGTCATTAACATTATAATAAAACAGATGTTCGTCGTCTCTGCATTATCAGGAAGCATGATACATGCTCAGAGCATTTGGCAAACTGTAAATTAGCACTATTAGAGTCTCTCTTATTTTCTTTCTTTTTCTTTTTGGTTTTGGTTTTTCTTTGGTACTTGTAATAGACAGCTTGCTCTTCTCTAATGCTGCCATATGCATGAACAGAGTGCCTTAATGGATTTAGATAAGAAAATGTCTCGTTTTCTCTCCCTCTCTGTCTCCCTTTCATGACACTGTTCAAATATTTCTTGATATTTATTATTTCTACCTATCAAGTGATGACATTATTATTTTTATTGAGAGCAAGTTCCATTTAAAATGTACTGTTTTTGATATTATGCTTTTGTAAATGTCACTAATTATGTTGCCTGTGTGAGTGTGATGTAATGAGTGGAGATCAGTGCTGTGGTGAAGGGCCTCTTCTCTTGATAGGAACACACTGTATTTATAGACTTTAAGTACTAGAGATTTAAGTTTCCTTTCATTTAAAAAATACTGTTAAAATTGACCTTCATTTCAAGATGCACACCTCAGTTGCAGAGCGGCAGATAAAGTAATATATACAGTACCATTTAAAAGTTTGGGGGTTAGTATGATTCAAATTATGCTCAAGCAAGGATGCATTAAATCAAAAGTGACAGTGAAGACAGATGGTTATTTCAAATAAATGGTGTTTTTTAACTTGGCTCATCAAATATTCCTGAAAAGTATCATTATTTTCACAAACACTTTAAGCAGCGCAGCTGTTTTAACATTGATGATGATATTAAATGTTTTATATGATATTAAATGATGATATTAAATTAGGATGATTTTTGAAGGACCATGTGACACTAAAAATTGGAGTAATGACTGCTGAAAATTCAGTTTTCCCATCACAGGAATAAATTGTATGTAAAATATGTTAAAATATTAAATAGTTATTTAAAACTGTGATCATATTTCAATAAAAAATCTGATCAAATAAATGCACCCACTTTTAATCACAAATGTGAGCATAAGAGACATCTTTTTAAAACATAAAAAAAGTCTTAGTGACCCCAAACAATTTAATGTTAGTTTATATGAAACTATAATATATTTACTTTTAGAATGAAAAAAATAATGGTCATGTTATGTAATATTTATTCAAATAAATGTATTTACTAAAAAAAAAAAAGAAAAAGAAAAAAAGATCCCTTTTATTAATCTGACATTTAGACATGGCAGTCAGCCAATGCAAATCATTTTAGCTGATTAATCATGCTGGGTTGGTCTACATACTTTATTACTTTGTCGCTTAAAGTAAGTGTAAATGTTTTCAGTTAAACAGTGACTGGCATTTTGAGAACGAAGGCAATCTAGGGTCAGTTAAACCATTTTGTCTCCCCCAGCAAAATAACTCTGCATCCTGACAATTTGACATTTTGACGCTTGACTTCTCAGGCTGATCTGCTGAAAACAATGACCTGCTGCTGACAAAACAGTTCCGCTTCCTTCACAAAAAGATAAATGTCAGCAATATAGAAGTGTGCATCTTTTAGAGATTACTTTGAAAGGATCTATATTCTGATGGCTGTGGAGGTAAAAAGGGGATTTATTTTAGCAGTTGTTATTGGGCTTTCACTGTTCTTCACCTTCTGAACATCTCTTACCGGCAGTGGCTGATCATGGACTATTGGAATCATGCTAACCCAGTCAGAAATCATCAGTGGTTTGGGGATGATTATCTCTCAAATACTAATCCTTTCGTCATGGTAGTAAATTAACCCTTCCTGGCATATTTTGCATGACAGTCTTCGACTAATGAATTACATAATCAGACCCTATGCAAGTCAAGCCTTCATTCCCAACAGTCTGCATGCTCACACTGTAGGTCAAACAAGAGGTCGGAATGTCCCCTAAACACTTGAGAAAAGAGCTCATGAAACGCTTAAAGGAAGACCTAGCAGTCGTTCAACATGAAGAGGTAATTTAGTAACCAGCTACTATTTTTACACTTTCACTTCTGTTTTCTGCTCCTCTGGTCTTCAACTATAAGACTGTCTAAAATCAAAGTTATTCCATGGATTTCCTATTAAAAAATAAATTTTCATGGCCATTAATGGATACTGTGTCCTGTTCTTTCTGATGGCTGTTCTGATGGCTCATCGACTTCCTATCTATCTTATAAGAGGCCCAAACTCAGAGCAGATGCAGTATCTGCTGCAAATGGTGAAACTGAAAACACCAGATCATAAGTTGCTGGTGTGTAAAAGAATACAGTGCTATTCTCTGAAACATACAGCTTAATTTTTACGCACCTGTTAAAAATGTGGGTAGCTAAAGTAGCCAAACAGGTTTAAAAAAAGGGGGAGGGTATTCACACTTTGGCCACATAGGATGGATGTTGCATTGATCTTGAGGAGTAAAACAGACTAACGATGACTGCTGCATCTCATCACGCATGTCAAGGAAAACAGCTGCACTAACTGATCGAGGTCCTTCAGACTCACCAGCTGCTAAACCAGCTCTCCGTCCATCATCTGGAAGAACTCATTTCACTGCACATGACCCAGGAAACTAACAGATTACTGCAATGCAATGAGAAGACTAGATGATATTGTGAGATGTGTGAGATACGCTTGAGTGCTGGTGTGTGTCCCCTGTTCCTGACGTGGTGGAGTTGGCTGTGTTTTGCTCCACAGGGTGTGGCCCAGGTTATGATACAGTCTTTTCAGTTGTCCTCATGTGCTCTGTTCAACGCTCAGATGCAGGATGTAAGTCTCCACTCTCCTCGTGACTCAACCCTCTCACATGTGCCCGTCCGTCACACAAGATACAGAGCAGATGCACACACAAATGCACATTACCGCTGTAATAGCTTAGCTAACTTATAGTTTAGTAATTAAAATAGTATTAGCTAACAAACTATAAAACAGGACAAAATAGGCCATAAAATGATATACAATCCAGTACAAAAATGCAAGTTGTCAGCTCATCTCTTTGGAAGTTCACTTGAGCCTGTCTAGAATCCGAACACTTTTGTCACAACTGAATTACAGTATATATTTGCTGAGTGAGTCTAGCAGAACTGATCTGATTCCACTGAAGCACGTCCCTTTGTAACAGTGCAGTAGTGTTTGAATGTGATGTGGACGGCACATGCGGGCAGGAAGGTGCTCTGTTGTTTTGGAGTGCTGTCGCCTGTGCTGCTGCAGTGTCTCAGTATATCTTCTATCCGCTCACTCTCTCATACTTTTACTGAAACACTAGTCAAGTTTCTGTGTGTCACCTGTGCTGCTTTTTTCTCTGTGCCACTGAAGGCCAAGTTTAAAGCAGGAGCCGAAGATCAGGATGACTTTTGAAATGCATAATGAAGATTAATTATTTAATTTAGTAGATTTAATATTATTGTATCAGCTTATAAATGATGTATATGTTAACAGTATTGCTGTGGTTAAGTCATATTTCAGTGTTATTATACATGTCCTTTAGGCAGGCCCACATGGATCTGAAATCTGCTCAGGTTTGACAATTAGAATTACATTTATAAAACTATACAAATACGTTCACTACCACTCAATTGATTGTGGTCAGTAAAAATGTTAGTTTTTTAAAGAAATGTAATACTTTTTATTCAGTTAAGTATGTATTAAATTGATCAAGTGACAGTGAATACATTTCAAAACACAGAGCAATGCGTTGTTTTTTTTTTTTTTTTTCTTTCTATTGATCAAAGAATTGATTTCCACGAAAAATAAGCAACAACTGTCTTCAACATTTGAATATAATAAGAAATGTTTCATGAGCAGCACCAAGTCAGCATATTAGAATGATTTCTGAAGGATCACGTGACACTGAAGACTGGAGTAATAACTGCTGGAAATGTAGCTTTGCCATTAGAGGAATAAGTTACATTTTAAAAAATATATTAATAGAAATGTTATTTTACATTTTAATATTTCACAATAGTACTGTTTGCACAGTATTTTTGATCAAATAAATGTAGCCTTGGTGAGTGTAAGAGACTTTTTGCGTTCATTAAATTGTTTGTTCACTTAAGCTTTCAGCAAGTTGTAGTAACATTTAACCATGTTTTACTCCATCCTGATAATTCCCAAATCAGCACAGAAAATATGATAAAAATTCAGCCTGGGCCTACCTTAAGGTTATGTTACGCTGTACTGTGACTTTATATGTATTGTTAATCTTTTCTCTAGTTACTTCCTTTCACAAATCTTTATCCATTTATCATGAATTATAAATGTTTTATCTTTGTTAAATGGTTTAAGTGTGTGACTTTCCTCTTAATGCAGTGTTATCAGTGATCTTTGACTGCTTCCCCTTGGAGCATGATCATGTACAGTTACTAATTTTTAATCCCTGTTGTTTCTATACCCGATTCCTCCTCTTCCTTCCTTTCTTGCTCTCTCTTGTTCTTTCTCCACCCATCTCTCTTAGGAGCAAGAGTTTCTCCAGAAGCAGCAACAGGAGCTGGATGGAGCTCTAAAGAAGATCATTCAGCAGCACAAACTAGAGATCGCCACTATTGAGAGAGACTGTCTCAACCACAAGCAGCAGCTCATGAGAGGTCAGGCACTCGATCAATGGTGGCCACTAAAAAATATTCTTACATAAATAATAATGGAAAGCATTTGCGGCTGCAGTAAGTCCTTAAATAGTTGCACTTCAAACTTTGCCTTTTGATGCTATGAGGAAGTCCTGTAGACCTTTTGTGTTAAATTGTGGTTATGTTCATTATTAATAAATTAGCTGCGCATATGTGGTGATAGATTTTTTTTTTTAGGTCACACTTAAAACTCCAAGCACAAAGGCAACAATCTAAACATGTTACCTGCTTCTACAGACAGTAAAGCTCTCTTTACCTGGAATAGTGCTAAACTCCATGTTATTTTTAGACAGGGGTCAAATTATAAAGTTCTCCAGTTCTTATAAAGACCAGCCGTATGTCTCTTGAGGTGCGGCCCAGATCTCATTTGATGAGACGTGCATGTGAAAATGATTTGTTGCGATTTGCCGTCTATGATGTGTAATGAGCTTTATGACTCCATGTCTGCAAAACATGTCTAAACCTGCATGGAGTTGAACGGTCTGGTTCTAATGGCTGAGACTTAATCTATTTCCTTTTTCTTTTGCTCACAAACCCCGCAGCTCGAGAGGCAGCCATGTGGGAGCTGGAGGAGCGCCACCTGCAGGAGAAACACCAGTTGCTGAAGCAGCAGCTGAAGGATCAATACTTCATGCAAAGACATCAGCTCCTCAAAAGGCATGACCAGGTGAGACTTGACTGTCATTCTATTCAAAGATGGTTATGTTTTGTAGCCACTCTTTGACTGTTTATTCCCACACAACGGGTCGTCAGGAGAAGGAGCAGATGCAGGGCTATAACCAGCGTCTGATAGAGGAGATGAAGAACAGGCAGGCACAGGAAAAAACTCGACTGCCCAAGATCCAGCGCAGTGAAGCCAAGACCCGTATGGCAATGTTTAAAACGAGCCTGCGGATCACTGGAACGGGAACACCAGAGCAGGACAGAGAGAAGATCAAACAGGTCAGACCCTCTGTCAGGAAGTTTTGGTAAAGATCAGAGGAATCAGACTTGTGTTCAAACCTGAGGGTGTTTTCTGCTTTATTTCGAGCAGTTTGCCACTCAGGAGGACAAGAGACAGAAGATTGAGAGACTTCATCAGCATCAGAAGCATGAGAACCAGATGAGAGACCTGCAGCTGCAGTGTGACTCCAACATCAGAGAACTACAACAGATGCAGGTCAAGTATATAACACATATATACAATCTTACTGTCGACCTCTTTCCTTAGGGCCTGCATTTTCAATGACATTTACTTTTAAATTAAATTATGCTGCCCTCTATCTTTGGTTGTGACGTCTGATTTGTTGTCTTTTTGCTATCAGAATGAGAAATGCCACCTCCTGATTGAGCATGAGACTCAAAAGCTGAAGGAGCTGGATGAGGAGCACGGTCAGGAACTGAAAGACTGGAGGGAGAAGCTTCGTCCAAGGAAGAAGGTATTCGGTTTTCATTTCATTCATTCACATTTCAAGTACGTTTAAAATATAAATCAAACCTTAGGAAAACCATACTAATACTGTGTTTGACCCCATTTCGCCTTCAGAACTGCCTTAATTCTACGTGGCATTGATTCAACAAGGTGCTGAAAGCATTCTTTAGAAATGTTGGCCCATATTGATAGGATAGTATCTTGCAGTTGATGGAGATTTGTGGGATGCACATCCAGGGCACGAAGCTCCCATTCCACCACATCCCAAAGATGCACTATTGGGTTGAGATCTGGGGACTGTGGGGGCCATTTTAGTACAGTGAACTCATTGTCATGTTCAAGAAACCAATTTGAAATGATTCAAGCTTTGTGACATGGTGCATTATCCTGCTGGAAGTAGCCATCAGAGGATGGGTACATGGTGGTCATAAAGGGACGGACATGGTCAGAAACAATGCTCAGGTAGGCCGTGGCATATAAACGATGCCCAGTTGGCACTAAGGGACCTAAAGTGTGCCAAGAAAATATTCCCCACACCATTACACCACCACCACCAGCCTGCACAGTGGTAACAAGGCATGATGGATCCATGTTCTCATTCTGTTTACGCCAAATTCTGACTCTACCATCTGAATGTCTCAACAGAAATCGAGACCTATCAGACCAGGCAACATTTTTCCAGTCTTCAACTGTCCAATTTTGGTGAGCTCGTGCAAATTGTAGCCTCTTTTTCCTATTTGTAGTGGAGATGAGTGGTACCCAGTGGGGTCTTCTGCTGTTGTAGCCCATCCGCCTCAAGGTTGTGCGTGTTGTGGCTTCGCAAATGCTTTGCTGCATACCTCGGTTGTAACGAGTGGTTATTTCAGTCAAAGAATATATATATATATATATATATATCTATATATATATATATATATATATATATATACACACTCGTATACAATCACCTGCCACTTTATTAGGTACACCTGTTCAATTGCTTGGTAACACAAATTGCTAATCAGCCAATCACAAGTCAGCAACTCAATGCATTTAGGCATCTAGATGTGGTGAAGATGACTTGCTGAAGTTCAAACCTAGCACCAGAATGGAGAAGAAATGGGATTTAAGTGACTTTGTACATGGAATTGTTGTTGGTGAAAGATGGCCTGGTCTGAGTATTTCAAAAACTGCTGATCTACTTTGATTTTCACCCACAACCATCTCTAGGGTTTACAGAGAATGGTCTGAAAAAGAGAAAATATCTATAGAAAATAGGCTACAATTCGCACAGGCTCAACAAGATACACAATAACCGATTGAAAAAATGCTGCCTGGTCTGATGAGTCTCGATTTATGCTGCGACATTCAGATGGTAGAGTCAGAATTTGGCATAAAGAACATGAAAGAATGAATCCATCCTGCCTTGTCTCAACGGTTCAGGCTGCTGGTGGTGGTGTAATAGTGTGGGGGATATTTTCTTGGCATACTTTGGGCCCCTTTGTACCAATTGAGCATCTTTTAAACACCACAACCTACCTGAATATTGTTGCTGACCATGTCCATCCCTTTATGACTACAGTTTAACCATCTTCTGATGGCTACTTCCAGCGGGATAATGCTCCACGTCACAAAGCTCAAATCATCTTAGACTGGTCTCTTGAACATGACAATGAGTTCACTTTACTCAAATGGCCTCCAGAGTCACCCAATCTCAATCTAATAGAGCACCTTTGGGATGTGGTGGAACGAGAGATTTGCATCATGGATGTGCAGCCGACAAATCTGCAGCAACTGTGTGATACTATCATGTCAATATGGACCAAAATCTCTAAGGAATGTTTCCAGCACCTTGTTGAATCTATGCCACGAAGAATTAAGGCAAAAGGGTAGGGCTGTGCGATTTATCAAAATCGAATTGAAATCGCGATTTGAGACGTTGTGATCTTTCTATTCGCAAAAGCCTGCGATGTGGATGCGATATTACGCTGTTCCAGAGCATATGCATGACTGTCAGCCTTGAGTGAGTCTTACTTACCAATAGAGTGAGGGCACCTCCGTTCTCCCCAATCAGCAAGGCTCTAACCAACTGTGTAAACGCCCACCATAAAAAAAAAAGAAAAAAAAAGAAAGCATCTGGCAGTATGGATGAGGCTCGCGCCTGGCTCCGCGTTTAAAACTAATGTTAATTCAGTCTAACTGCTTGCTGATTTCACTTGAATGTAATGAAACATTCAGCACATTTTCCACTTGTTCTTAAAATCCCAAATACAATGTAACATATAATACTTTATTAATTGACTAAAGAAATACAGTTCTTTATTTATATAAAAAATAAAATTTATATATATATATATATATATATATAATTATTTTATTTTTTTTTAGCAATCAAGATTATAATGGTATAACTAATTTTATAGAATTAACTTAGTTACTAAATTTCACTGGAAATTTTATTTTTTGTATAAATAAATAACTTATTTCTTTAGTCAATTATATATATATATATATACGAACCCATCCCAAGACACAATTGAAAGGATTTCAGGGTTGTAATGGGAATTGTAATTTATTTTTAGCAGGTTAATGATACTCATATTTCTTTAGTCAATTATATATATATATATATATATACGAACCCATCCCAAGACACAATTGAAAGGATTTCAGGGTTGTAATGGGAATTGTAATTTATTTTTAGCAGGTTATGTGCTCCACATTATTGACAATATTGAGCTGAAGCTTGACTTTGCAAATTTAAAATCGCAAATCCCAATAGCAATATTTGTCAAAAAAATCGCAATTAGATATTTTCCACATATCGCACAGCCCAAGGTCCAACCCAGTGCTAGCAAGGTGTACCTAATAAAGTGGTGTGTGTGTGTGTGTGTATATATATACAGTATATATATATATATATATATATATATATATATATTCATGTTATTCCTCTCGTTATTCCAAGTCCAAGCTGAATCCACTCATTATTTCAGCTTCAAAAGTCCACTTGATTTCACGGTGACTGATGACAAATGCTACTGTGCACATGTACATTCTGACTCGAGTTAATTCGCATAATAACTTCAACTGTTTGCCCTTTTGAACTATAATAACGATCGCTCGTGCAATGCCATGGCCGCTGACGTTATTTATTTGCTATCATCTGATATCAGTGCATCATCAGTGCTCTCTGCTCTGCATCGAGTCTGAATCTGACCACTAAAACTTTAAGATTAAACGGTTCATTTATAATATTATAAAAATGGGAGAAAATGTAAAATGCGGTTTGGCGGTCGAAGTGTCCGTCACTGGTTGCTATAGAAACATGAAATGCGCTCGAGACTGCACATGCGTGCTAACTGTATCTACCTAAAATGCTTTAACGCGATTTGAGCGTCATAGAAAACATTCATGTGACAGTTCACCTCAGATTGTGTTGCTGATTTGAAATATATTAAATATGAGTGTGTCAAGTCTGCAAGCATTAATACCATGCGTGCACTTGTATTAACTCTGAGTCTGTGCGCTCTGATTCTAAAAGCAGAGAGAGAGAGAGAGATCACTTTTTTTTGGCTCACTATTTTCTTTTCCTAATTTTACAAGTTGCAAGTTACAAAAAACACAAGCAGTCTTTGATCACGGCTGGGTGTTCTCCGCGTCCGATGACTCCGATCGCACGGGTATTACACACAATGTTAAACAGACCCGGGACCCGAGGTAATACCCGTACAGGTCCCGGGTCGGGTCCTGGGTCGACGGGTCTCGGGTGCACTGTGAAGAACTCTACTCTGGAATGATAATGTGCATAGACTAGTCGAGTGATCGTCTACTTCAACCACTAGTCGGTGCTGTGGAAACAATCGACTACTCACGGAGTTTGGAAGTACACTTGAATTTTAGGATTACAATATTTTTTGTAGCTGTTCCTTTCTATGACTTTATGTTGCATGTAAAATTAAAATATGTAATGTAATAATTAGGGGTGTTCCCGAAGCAGAATACTTTATTTGTAATGGCACGGATAATGTCTTCAAAAACCAACAAGGAATAATTCTGCCTGAATATTCGGCTGAGGCTGGCACAGTCTGGTGTTTGCTAGATAACAGTTGAGTCAGGGGATCAGTGCAATATTATACACAGACCACTAAAGTCACGTAATTGAGTGTGAAGTGAATGAATGCAAACTTTATGAATGAAAAGAGTGCAAATCAAACACAGCATTGCTGTTTGCTCTCTGTGCATCTCTCAGAAATCAGAGCTTGGCAAGAGTAATATCACCTATAATAATACATCATAAATGTTCTATTTATATATATTTAAAACACAATGATTTAAACCTTAGGCTACGATATGAAATGAATGAATGGAACAAGCACAGCACGCTCACCAATCAAACAGCCGCGTTGTGCTTGTTTTTAAAAAAACAAACCAGTTCTCTCTAAAGAGTAGGCTAATAATCAACTTAGATTCAGATACATTTTCTACTTGACCTACATGTTTGCATCTCTATCTTTTGCTGGTTTGCCTGGCACATGCACATTTGTTTAGGGAAGTTCACAAAAAGACTCGCTTAAAGAGTAATGTAAATGTGCGCATTGAATTGATTCAGTAGTCTTCAAATGATCACTAAACATTTGTCATGACATCTCTCTGCTTGCATGATAAATATATTTTTAGAAATTTTTAGAAATAATTATTTTACTTTAACACGACATAGGCCTACTAACTGTATGACGCTCTATCTGAATGCAGATACGAATAATTTTGAGATTTTTACAGATGCAAATACAGATACAAATACTGGGTGTTACATGAAAATGTAAATATATAATGTCATAAGTTTTTTTTTTTTATATGCAATTGTTGCATTAGGCAATTAATTAATAAGTGTTTATTGATAAGAACTATTTCATGTCTATTCATTTACAGTAGCATGAATAACGAGTAGTCGAGTAACTCGAGTATTTTTTAAATAAGAATTCGACTCGCAGAAATCAGTAGTTGTGCAACTCCTAGTGCCATCTCATATTTTGAGTAGGACTTATCTTTGTAAATACACATACTTTATAATTCTCTCCTGTTCTCTCTTAGGCTCTGGAGGAAGAGTTCACACGTAAAATGCAGGAACAGGAAGTCTTCTTTAAGATGAGCGGAGAGTCCGAATGCCTCAATCCAACCGCCCAGAGCAGAGTCTCTAAATTTTACCCCATTCCCAGTGTGCACTCCTCCAGCTCTTAATATTCACTGAGCTTTATCTAAAGTGAGGGAGAGCTGTTCCAGTCAAGAGCCCATTAGCCTTTTAAAGGTATGAAATCAGAAAAGATGTCACAGGGTTGATATGAAATTCCAGAAAACCTGAAAGCTGGAATCTTACAGTGATGGACAAACCCCATGCATTACCTGCACATGCTTTTTTGCCACATTGCATCCAACAGATTAACACTTTAGTTTTCTGTATGTTGTCTTCTAGTCACGTTAATTTGTGCTTCGAGACATTAGCACAAATTAGCAGTGAATACACTCAGGCAATATCATCTTGTCTTTGTGGAATACATGCATGAGAAAGCCTTAATGAGGGTCACTGATGCCCATAACAAACAAAACATCACAAACAAAAAATATACCACTTAAATAGTGATAGGTCATATTTAACAGGACACGTGGACACTAGTCACTGTTACACTCAATTCTCTAAATGTTCAAATGAAGCTTCAGTACTGTTTGGTCTTGTAGCAGCAGCTGTTATATGTTGTATTTGTTGAATACTCTGGCCTATTCTGTTTTTAATGTCCACGTAAAGATACTTTTAAAACAAACTACTCTTTTTAACTTTTTCTTTTACTGTTTGACTTATGGTGAAAGATATTTGCAGTCAAGGAATGTAACCCGTAAGATGACATTGCACACTTTAAAGCAAAAACATATGCAGTAGTGATCTCTTTGTGCATTTTGAAGGAAACAAATATTTGTATACAATGATGTCTTTGTATACAAGTCACTTTGTGGTCCAGAGTACCTGAGTTTATTTTTTTAAGCAAGTTAATATCACATCTTTGAAGAAGAATAGGGCAGTCTTTGCCTTCTTGAATGTTTCATATATGGTGTTAGAAAGTTATTTATGGATTTAACTTTTTATTGTTAGTTCTTTTTCCTGTTTCATCAATATATAAGGGCAGTATGAACTTGCACATGTTAGATGGTTTATCTGCAGTTTAGTTTTTTTTTTTATTAAAGGGGACAATGTCCCCTTCTTTGATCAATGTAGAGCAGTGTTTAGTCCATTGCAGTCCACAGAAGTGCTTCAGTGGGAAGAGATGAACGTTTCTCACTGTTGCGGAGGACTTTTCATCTGATTCAAGCTCTATTTTTGATAACACGTTTTGTGCAAAAAAATTACACACCTGTATCTTATCCATAATATGACATGCTGTGCTCATATACTTTTTGCATGCTGAAATAAATCCAAAATGCTGTAATTTAACAGAGGCATGAACTTTTTGAATAGACGATGCATTTTACAAAGGCTGGTTCTAAAAGTTAGTTTTGCACAAAGAGTGCATTAAACATCAGGATACTTGTTCAGAGACAGAACACTGCTGACCCTAAGCTCCTGCAGCAATTTGATGGAATATCTGATGCATATTTTTAGGTCAGTTTAAGTATCTAATTGCTTGTGTCCATTGGTATGCTGTAAATAAAACTCATTGTATTTTCTTTGATTCGTTTGGTGTGTTTTTTTTTTGTAGCTCAGTATCGAAACCGTTTGGGTAGGAGTAAAATCATACTCCATTCTTTGTTACACATTCAGTGGCTTTTTACTTGTAATAATAACTCACATTAAAGCACATTTAAAAAAAAAAAAATCTCAAGTGTTTAAGACCCTTTTGTTAGTGTACCAAAAAGAGAAAAAAATTCCAAACATCACCATAGGCAGGATTCATACAATACAACAAAAAAAAAACCAAGGCAATTAGGTAGTCCACTACTGGGTAAAAAGTACATTTCAAGTGCTATATTAAATGTAAGCTAATGAAAACTAAGACTGATGTCTTAAAAACCCCTTAACTGTCACTATCACATTTTTGAACATAGACTTTATAGTGCACAATCCAAACTTACATTTTTATAATTCATAAATGAAAACATTTTGTAACATGATATAAGATTAGATTAGATTTAATCGTAAAATAGCGTTTTTACTAGTAAAGCTGAAAATTGTTTGAAATGTATGGATTATAATATTGCATGCATTTGGTTGGTTATAAAATTGGATACTGTGATAAAATAGGACCCAAACAAGCCTCTGATCTGTATTACTTCATAAAAAAAAAGGCTAGTTTATGAACTGATCTTCTTAAAGATATGTATCGTTTCTTTACATCGTCAGAGCATCCACGAAAGTGTGCTGCTGCAAATGTGTGTGCCCTTACACACCATTGGTCCGAATCCATCTACCAGTCTGGAAATCACCTAAAGTTATATATAGAGATGCATGTCAGAATGACTGCTGGATTCAGTGCTGCCTTAAAATACATAATTATTTGATGATTTTTACATAAATGTGACGACATAAAAAAAAAATATTATTTCATGTATATGATGAGAAACCAAGTATACTATGACTGATGTAGTTTTCTAACCTTTTTCACCCTTTTCTCCCCTTGGTCCCTCTGGCCCTCTTTGTCCTGGAAGGCCGGGTATCCCTGAGCTCCCCATTTCCCCTGTAGATCACATACAAACAGTTTTCTGTTCACCGCTCTTCACTTTCATGTTCAAACAGGCAGCTTTTCAGTTTGATTTCTTGTCCAGTAGGGCTATATGAATCATGACTGGTACCTTTTTCTCCTTTAGGACCAGGGTATCCTCTGTCTCCTTTGGGTCCTGGCCTGCCAGGAGGCCCTGGGATGGTCCCATATGCTGAAAAGATAAATAATGTTTAGGAATAATTCTACAAGACAAATACAGTGATTAAATATTTAATCAGTATATGTGATAAAGTATGTGAGTAAAGCGGATACTAACTTCTAAAGAAGTCCATTAAGTCAGCCGTCACATTTCCATAGGCAGCAATCACACGGCTGTACCCGGGTGGTCCGGGAGGACCAGGAGGCCCAGCGGGTCCTTGGATCCTTCCTGCTTGTGTTCTCCAGTATCCCTCTGTCAGGTCCTGCAGTATACCTTGATCTAAAGGAAACAAGCAAGATGGATTTGCTCACTAGCCCTGTGATGGCCTGACCATCTGCCCACAGTGTTTCCCTGACTATGGCACCAAGACACTCGGATTGATTTCGGTATCTCTGTAACTGCATAGGATTTTGGAAAAAGGATGGTTTTGATTATTATTACAGTGCTTTGTACTATTTGACACAACACTGCCAGCTACTCGCAGTATAGCAAACCAGAATCATACACCACACACAATAAGTGGTGTTTTGTTCCTTAATGAGTCAGTGTTTTTGAACAAATCGATTAGATGAATGTCTCAGTGACACACGCAAACAGCAGCTGCATTTAGATATGCATATTCCCCTACTATATAGTTGACTAAAGAACAGTATGTGAATTATAAATATTTACAAATTCACAGTACTCATAAAACAATAAAGAAAAAGTCACAGAAAGCGAGCATGAATTCCAGTGCTGCACTTCTGTTTTAATCATGAAAGAGTGCGAGATCAGATGTAAGTACATTTAAAATATATCTATTTCACAATAAAAATGTTAAATGATCATCAATTTGTGCACATTTAAAAAACAATACTTGCAATTAAATCAAAATGGTTTTCTAAGTTCAAAGTTTTCTACTGTTCTCCATCAATCCCATTAAATCTTTCAATTATGTGTAATGCCTATAAATAAAAAGTTAAATGTATTAAGTCCAGAATACATTCACACTATATAGAAAATACTTTTTTTATGACATGATTACTTACTTAAAATAAGCATCTACTTAGAGAGGAGAACAAATTGGTTGAATGATTCAGTGGCTCACTCTTAAAGACAGTAACTTGTTAAGGACTAGGAAGCACTAGGAAACCAATGAATACCTAAGACTGCATTGCAAGTGTGGATATTTCTTTCAAGAATCATAAGATTAAGTTAATTTAACTGCTTTATTATGACCAGAACTCTGACGCATCATTCTGACTTGGATGATACTGTACTCACTCTTAATGTAATCAGTGACTTTGAGTGCAACATTGGAGTAGTCCACTGGTTCACTGATCTCAGAGCCATAGCCGTATTGTCTTCTGGCACTCTGATAACTGTGTCCAGCTTCACCACGTTCACCCTTCTGACCGGGCGGTCCGGGAGGCCCAGGGGGACCATGAACGTAGTGTCTCATGGTGTCACCTGAAAAAAATATGAGACTATTTATTGATGCTGCAAACAACCACAAAGTGTTTCCAGGAACTGGTCAGACAAATCTAGGACACAGAGAGTTTCAAATCGTGCGTTTAACTTTGAGAATGTAGAATGGAGTGCGATCACTTGTTAAAATCAGTCAAACATACACTAATGTAAAGTTACTCTGAGGTGTCAGTTCCCAGATTAGAGTGTGTGGTGAGTGACACTCACTGTTTAGGTAGTCCTGCAGCTCAGCACGGATCTGTTCTCGCGCAGAAGATCCTGAATATGAAACAAGGCCCCTGGTGTCTCCTGGAGGACCCTGGGGTCCTGGTGGACCAGGTAGGCCAGGAGGTCCCCTAAAACCAGACTCTAAATAACAGAGAATCATATGAGTTTTTTTTTTTTGCAAAACTGCAAAAGTATCAGATCAGTACAATAAGAGGACAGTACATGAGAGGACTCACTCTGTAGATAGAGCTGGATGTCCTCTAGTTTGTAACCAGAGACTGCAGAGGAGCCTCCTGGGGAACCAGGAGGACCAGAGGGTCCCTGTATACCTTGAGGACCAGGGGGCCCAGGACGTCCAACGCCTCCACTAAGCCCTGACCCTTCAAACACATTCAAAGTGGAATATGAGGAAAGGAAACCCTTTACATGTTCAAAAACAAAACTAAAAAATATTGCAAAAACACAAGAACATACTCTGAAGCAGAGTGGTTATTTCACTGTAGGAAGCACCCGGCTGGCCAGGCTGCCCAGGTTGGCCAGGAGGACCTGGTGGTCCAGTTCTGCCTGTCATCCCCTGCTCTAAAAACACAAATTCACAAATGTCATTAATAAGACAGAAGTCAATCAATTTCCTATTTAAAATAAGATTCAGGTTAAAGACACACCATTCATCAATCTGATGGCATAGTTTGCCACTTCCCGTGCGCTAAAGGTACTAGCAGTAATGCCAGGTGAACCCGGTGGTCCTGGAGGGCCAGTCACGTAACGCCTCACATCTTCTCCTGAGCATAAGAAAGTCACTGGGTCCATTCTTAGATTCAAGATTCAAAAAGCCATTCATACACAAGCGGGTCTGACATTGTTTACTCACTCTGTAAAAGGGAAATGATGTATTCAGCACTTATGCTTCCAGGTGGGCCAGGAGGTCCTGGAGGTCCTTGAGGACCTTGGCTAATACTGTTACCGCTAATTCCAGAGCCTGATTCAAAATTATATATTTTACTGTGAATGCAGCAGGACATACATTAAACATTACACAGCAGATCTTAACTTACGCTGAATGTAAGCAATAACCCTAGACGCCACGTCCTCTACAGACACTGAAGGCCCAGGTGGACCTGGTGGCCCCTGAATACCAGACAAATGCTGCCTCATGCTGTCACCTGTGGAAAAGATGTCACACATTCATGAGAAAATGACCTTCAGGAGCAGGAGTGTGATCATCCAAATCAACAGGTACTCACTCTTCATATACTCCATGATGTAATGACGATAATCTGCAGCAGAATGGGATCCAGCAGAATGACCTGGAGAACCGGGTGGACCAGGAGGTCCTGGGGGACCAGGCCGCCCTTGGGGCCCAACTGCAACTGCTCCTGATACTGAAGGCAACAAGAAGTGAATTAAGGGTTACAATAGTGTTTTGCTTTAGGAACCACATTTAAAAATCTAATAATGGTGCTAAATAAATGTAAATAAATGCAAATGCAAATGGTGCTATATTAAAGATTTAGTTCACCCAAAAATGTATATGATTAGAGAACTTGAAAAAAACAAACATAATTAGTGTTGAACGAAAGATGAACGATAGTCTTATGGATTTTGAATGAGATGAGGTTTGTAATTTTTGGGTGAACATATACAGTAGAGTGCAACATATTAACATTTACCTCTTGATTCTCCTTGGAATGTTGTTGTACCTGGTACTCCAGGATCCCCTGGGGAATCATTTTAAAGATTATTGTGCTGTAGATATTAATGTACAGGAATACAATGTCCCTTTATCATTATTTGAAGGTTTTTACCTTTACGGCCATCTCGTCCAGGTGGTCCAGGAGGTCCTGGGGGACCAGGTGGACCTTGAGCTACACCATAATCAGAGACTTTATAGAATAAAAATAAACAATACATGCCATATTAGTTCATTTTCATGAAAAATTAAAACCGTTTAATCTCTTGACTATATTTTAATGAAAAGCAAAAGCAAAAATTACATATAGGGTCATAAACTAAACAAAAATTTAACTTACTAACTCTACCGGGGCTCCCTGGAATGCCAGGTTGACCTGGTTCCCCTAAAAAAAGCCACATATGACAAATAAAGCACTATTATATTATATTATAAGATGTGGTGATCTAAGTACTTTATGTGTTTTACTGTTTATATCAGTTCTTGTGACCAATATGAAGTGTTAGCTGGAGAATGGAGCCTCACCTTGGTATCCTCTTGGACCTTGGGCACCTGAAATTTACATAAACATATCATTAAGTATCTGATAATAGTTGTTCACTGGTGATAGGCTGGAATAAAGGTATCAACAAGTAGATCAAATTAGATACAAATTCTGGGTAAGACTAACCTGTTGCTCCCTTGGGCCCTGAAGGTCCTGGTGGCCCAGGTGGTCCCGCAAAAAATGTTCCTGTGTAGGCAACATTTGTAAAATTGTGAGACTTAAGAAACCACAACACTCTCAATGCCCTGACCAAGACATATGGTGGAATTAAACCTGAATTAGGCACAAAGTTTCCTGGATCTCCCTTGTCTCCTTTAGGACCAGGTCTGCCATATCCTATGAGACAGTAACAAAAAAGCTGAGAAGAGTATGCTACTACAGGAAATTATGAAAATAAGCATGAATGTTCATCTTACCTGGTGTGCCTGGTTCACCAGGTGGTCCTGGAAGACCTGGTCGAGAATCACCTACAGGGAGTAAACAGTGAAAATGGATTAAATGTGTTTAAATATAATCTGCTCTAAAAGTATAATATTCATTTTAAAACTATTCTGTCATACAGTCATGGCCAAAAATATCGGCACCCTTAGTAAATATGAACAAAGAAGGCTGTGAAAATTAATCTGCATTGTTAATTCTTTTGATATTTTATTAAAAAAATTCACAAAAATGTATCCTTTCATTGGATAATAAGAATTTAAAATGGGGGAAATATCATTATGAAATAAAGGTTTTTCTCAAATACTCGTTGGACACAATTATTGGCACCTCTATAAATTCTTATGAGTAAAATATCTCTGAAGTATATTCCCATTCATATTCACAATTTTGAGCACTCCAGCGTGATTATAAACATGAAATTATCCAGCCATGGCTTCCTGTTTCACAGAAATATAGAGAGGAGGGAAAACAAAGCCCAAATTCCCTTAATCATCCATCAAAATAAGAAAAACCAAAGAATGTATTTCTGATGAAAAGAGCTAGAGCAGTGAAAAATCCCATTTCCACCGTCAGGGCAATAATTAAGAATTTCCAATCAACATAAAATGTTACGAAACTGCCTGGAAGAGGACATGTCTATATCGTCCTAATGCACGATGAGAAGAAGGGTTTGAGGGACTAAAGACTCTCCAAGGATCACAGCTGGAGAATTGCAGAAAATAGTTTAATCTTGGGTTCAGAAAACCTTTAAAAAATTGTAAAACAGAACCTACTACACCACATGTTGTTTGGGAGGGTTACAAGAAAAATTCTCCTAGCTCATCCAAAAACAAACTAAAGCATATTCAGTTATCAGACACGACTGGAACTTCAAATAGGACTGGCTTCTATCGTGAGATTAAACTAAACAATTTGCTTTTTAGCAGCAAACACTCAAGATGGGTTTGGTGAACACAGGGATAAAAAGTACCCCATGTGTACAATGAAATATACTGCTGCATTTTTGATGTTGTGGGCCTATATTTCTGCTGGAGGGCCTGGACATCTTGTTTAGATACATGACATCATGGATTCTTTCAAATACCAACAGATAAAAAATCAGTAAGTTACGGACTCTGTTAGAAATCTTATAATGGGCCATGTTCGGATCTTCCAGCTGTACAATAATCCAAACACAAACCTCAAAAACAACACAGAAATGGGTCACTGAGCACAAAACCAAGCTTCTGCTATGGCCATTCCAGTCCTCTTACCTGAACCCTGCAGAAAATGAGAGGAGTGAACTGAAGAGAAGAAGCACCAACATGGAGCTGGGAATCTAAAGGGTCTGGAGTGATTGTGGATGAAGGAATGAACTCTGATCTCTTGTGAGGTGTTCTCTAACCTCGTCAGGCATTATAGGAGAACATTTAGAGCTGTTAAACTGTCAAATGAAGGTTTCTAAAAGTATTGAATAAAAGGGTGCCGTTGTGTATTAGAGAAATACCCTTTATTTTATAATGATATTTCCCCCATTTTAAATTCTTATTATCCAATGACAGGAATAAAACATCAAAAGGATTAAAAATGAAGATGAATTTTCACAGCCTTTTTTGATCATATTTACCAAGGGTACTGATATTTTTGGCCATGACATATACAGTGGCGTGCGAAAGTTTGGGCACCCCTTGCAGAATCTGTGAAAATGTGAATAATTTTCACAAAATAAGAGAGATCATACTAAATGAAAGTTCTTTTTTTTATTTTGTACTGTCCTGAGTAAGATATTTTACATAAAAGATGATTACATATAGTCCAAAAGACTATTTATTAAAATAACCTCATTCAAATGTTTGGGAACCCTTGGTTCTTAATACTGTGTGTGGTTACCTGGATGATCCACGACTGTCCTTCTGTTTTGTGATGGTTGTTTACGAGTCCCTTGTTTGTCCTGAACAGTTAAACTGAGCATCTTCAGTAAAATCCTCCAGGTCCTGCAGATTCTTCAGTTTTCCAGCATCTTTTGCACATTTGAAACCTTTCCAGCAGTGACCGTATGATTTTGAGATCCATCTTTTCACACTGAGGGCAACTGGGGGACTCAAACACAACTATTAAAAAAGGTTCAAACATTCACTGATGGTCCAGAAGGAAACACGATGCATTAAGAGACGGAGGTAAAAACATTTGGTATTTGAAGATCAAGGTAAATTGTACTTAATTTGTGTTCCAGAAAACATGCAAGTATCTTCTATTGCTTCATTTAGGACATTACTAAATGAAACAAAAGTGATATTTCAACAAGATTTGGATATCTTCATCTTGTTCAAAAGTTTTCATTACACCCCATCTCTTAATGCATCGTGTTTCCTTCTGGACCATCAGTGAATGTTTGAACCTTTTTTAATAGTTGTGTTTGAGTCCCCCAGTTGCCCTCAGTATGAAAAGATGGATCTCAAAATCATACGGTCACTGCTGGAAATGTTTCAAATTTGCAAAAGATGCTGGAAAACTGAAGAATCTGCAGGACCTGGAGGATTTTACTGAAGATCAGTGCTCAGTTTAACTGTTCAGGACAAACAAGGGACTCGTAAACAACCATCACAAAACAGAAAGACAGTCGTGGATCATCAGGTAACCACACACAGTATTAAGAACCAAGGGTTCCCAAACATTTGAATGGGGTTATTTTAATAATTTCAATTAATTCAATTTATTCAATAATTACAAAAATATTTTATGCACAATATCTTACTCAGGACAGTACTAAATAAAAAATAGCAAGCATTTTGTATGATCTCTTTTATTTTGTATTTTGTATGGCTAAATAATTCCATAAACATTACATTTCACATTCAAAAGACAATGTATGTGGCAAAAAAATCAGATGTTGATCCTTAAATGTTTCATGGATAATGTTATGGTACCTGGACGTCCAGGAGGCCCTGGGGGACCAGGAGGACCAGGTGGTCCAGAAACTTGTCCAGCACCATACTGTCCTAAAAAGGACACGCAAGTTTTAAATTAATGCATATCTAAACGTTACTAACATTCAAATTAGATCTTTTAAATAAAGACTCACTTTCTGCTCGCGTTGCAATCAAAGTCTCACCAGTGTTAACAGCAATACCCGGTTCTCCTTGATCTCCCTTATCACCTTTAGGACCTGCACAAAAATCAAGGTGGATAAAAGGTCATTTGGATACAGTTTTTATTTTACTAATATACAATATTACACAGGAAGACCAGATGAAAAATGATAATTTACCAGAATGACCAGGAAGTCCAGCAGGGCCAATGGGTCCTAGACATACAAAGAAATACGATAAAATAAAATGATAAATATTCTGATGTACCCACCCAAACAGTGCAATTAGTTAAAGTATATGTCATTCATTGGATTGTTAACATATTCAAAGCACATAATGATTTCACTGATTAACAGGACATTTTGTAATCTGTTTTTTTTTTTTTAAGAATAAAGATTATGAACATACCTGAGAGTCCTGGAGATCCAGGTGGGCCAGGAGGACCAGGGCTTCCAGGTGGTCCTGGGATTGCCACTGAGCTAAAACCTGCTGTAAAATTAAAGATCTCAATGTAAGTTGGTTGCACAGTGAACTGTTAAATATGTTTTCATACTTCATGCAGTCTTACCTGCATTGATCACTCTTCCAGCCTCACCAGCCTCACCTGTGAAGATTTTCAGATTCATTATTTAGACATTGTTGCACACACATGATTCTAATGTCCAATAATAAGAAATATATATATATATATATATATATATATATATATATATATATATATATTGCTAAAAATGTAAGACTTCAAAAGACTGCTAAACATGGTCCTATGGTCTAGTATACTAAAACAACCACCATACTGCACCTTTAGCTCCAGGCTGACCAGGATTGCCAGGTAGGCCTATGCAAAAAGCAATATGTTGACCATTATATCTTCATACATAACGGATATAAACTGTAAAAATCGAAATTGCATAAAATTCTAACACAAACACATTATGCACATAAAAGAATGCAGTACAAGTGACAGGTTACCTGGAGGTCCTTGAATCCCTTGAGTTCCTGATTTAAAGAGAATAGTAGATTTATTATTATTTTAACTAAAATAATTCCCCTTTTTTTCAAACATTATTAAACTTTAGTATGAATGTGTATAACCCCTTGGCAAATGTAAGAAACTGCTTTATAACATGAAGATTAATGTCATTTTCTCAAAATTAGGATTATTGTTTTCTATTTTTTTATTTATATTAAATGAGGATTCATGTTTTTATACCTGGTTGCCCAGCATCACCGGGTGGTCCGGGTGGTCCTCTGATTCCTGGTAAGCCAATTGAGCCTGGCTCACCTAAATATGAGTAAAAGATGATACAGAATACAGACAAATTTAATAAAGATGCAGATATAGGTACACAAGAAAAAAAAATATTTGGCTTGGAATCATCAAATCTGAAAATGCCTCTCACCTCTTTGTCCCTTTTCACCATCAGGTCCTTGAGGCCCTAAAATGAAATGACAAAATTACTATCTGGGGACTTCTTTTACACCAATCTAAGACGATAATACAACCCGAATTCCGGAAAAGTTGGGACGTTTTTTAAATTTTAATAAAATGAAAACTAAAGGAATTTCAAATCACATGAGCCAATATTTTATTCACAATAGAACATAGATAACGTAGCAAATGTTTAAACTGAGAAATTTTACACTTTTATCCACTTAATTAGCTCATTTAAAATTTAATGCCTGCTACAGGTCTCAAAAAAGTTGGCACGGGGGCAACAAATGGCTAAAAAATCAAGCAGTTTTGAAAAGATTCAGCTGGGAGAACATCTAGTGATTAATTAAGTTAATTGATATCAGGTCTGTAACATGATTAGCTATTAAAGCTTTGTCTTAGAGAAGCAGAGTCTCTCAGAAGTAAAGATGGGCAGAGGCTGTCCAATCTGTGAAAGACTGCGTAAAAAAATTGTGGAAAACTTTAAAAACAATGTTCCTCAACGTCAAATTGCAAAGGCTTTGCAAATCTCATCATCTACAGTGCATAACATCATCAAAAGATTCAGAGAAACTGGAGAAATCTCTGTGCGTAAGGGACAAGGCCGGAGACCTTTATTGGATGCCCGTGGTCTTCGGGCTCTCAGACGACACTGCATCACTCATCGGCATGATTGTGTCAATGACATTACTAAATGGGCCCAGGAATACTTTCAGAAACCACTGTCGGTAAACACAATCCGCCGTGCCATCAGCAGATGCCAACTAAAGCTCTATCATGCAAAAAGGAAGCCATATGTGAACATGGTCCAAAAGCGCCGTCGTGTCCTGTGGGCAAAGGCTCATTTAAAATGGACTATTTCAAAGTGGAATAGTGTTTTATGATCAGACGAGTCCAAATTTGACATTCTTGTTGGAAATCACGGACGCCGTGTCCTCCGGGCTAAAGAGGAGGGAGACCTTCCAGCATGTTATCAGCATTCAGTTCAAAAGCCAGCATCTCTGATGGTATGGGGGTGCATAAGTGCATACGGTATGGGCAGCTTGCATGTTTTGGAAGGCTCTGTGAACGCTGAAAGGTATATAAAGGTTTTAGAGCAACATATGCTTCCCTCCAAACAACGTCTATTTCAGGGAAGGCCTTGTTTATTTCAGCAGGACAATGCAAAACCACATACTGCAGCTATAACAACAGCATGGCTTCGTCGTAGAAGAGTCCGGGTGCTAACCTGGCCTGCCTGCAGTCCAGATCTTTCACCTATAGAGAACATTTGGCGCATCATTAAACGAAAAATACGTCAAAGACGACCACGAACTCTTCAGCAGCTGGAAATCTATATAAGGCAAGAATGGGACCAAATTCCAACAGCAAAACTCCAGCAACTCATAGCCTCAATGCCCAGACGTCTTCAAACTGTTTTGAAAAGAAAAGGAGATGCTACACCATGGTAAACATGCCCCGTCCCAACTATTTTGAGACCTGTAGCAGAAATCAAAATTGAAATGAGCTCATTTTGTGCATAAAATTGTAAACTTTCTCAGTTTAAACATTTGCTATGTTATCTATGTTATATTGTGAATAAAATATTGGCTCATGTGATTTGAAAGTCTTTTAGTTTTCATTTTATTAAAATTTAAAAAACGTCCCAACTTTTCCGGAATTCGGGTTGTAGAGCTTTAATAGGTTCCATGCACTCACAGCCAACTAAGCAGATCCAGTCTTGGAATATTCAATGAAGCAATACTATTTATTGATTTCGTTTCAGGAAAACAAATAGTTTGACAAATAATTGCCACAAACAAATTCTGGCCATTCATTTAGATATACTTTGGTCAGTACGATTTTTTAATGATTTTGAAAGTCAAAAATACAAAAATATTATTACAATTTTAAAAAGCTTTATTCTATTTCATTACATTTTAACAGGCAATTTATTCCTGTAATGGAAAAGATGAATTTTCAGCAGCCATTACTCCAGTCTTCAGTGTCCTTAAGTCATTCTACTATGCTGATTTGGCATTAAAGAAACATTTCTTATTATTATTATCAATGTTGAAAACAGTCATGCTGCTTAATATTTTTGTGCAAACTATGATGAATAGAATGAACAGCATTTATTCGAAACTACATTTTTTGCTGTTGATGGCCAACACATCATGGTTAAAAATATAGCTCTGTCTGACGTTGAACTATATGCATATAGTGCTGATATACAGCATACAGACAACCTGAATTACACTCTGCTAATTAGTCATTTGCTGTCACACTTAGTCACACTTTTCTGCCTACCATGTCTGTTTTCTCCCTGTTCTAATAATAAAATAGCAAAAAGACAAAAATCTCAGGTTTGTGTCTGTTCCTACAGATGAATCACCTTCTGATCCTTTAGCTCCTTTCTCACCAGATGGTCCTTGTCGTCCTGCAGCACCAGGAGCACCTGACAGAGGGTACATTGATTTAACAATGAAGCACATATTTGTAAACATGGCACAAAATAATAAAGTTCTTATGGCTCAGTACAAATATACAGACCTGGCAATCCATTTTCTCCTCTATCACCATGATCACCTGACACAACACATGCACAATTTTACATGAATTCACATTGACTATAATTAAGAACTGGATACTGTACGTCAAGCTCAAATATAATTAGCTACAAACCTTTAATTCCAGGTGGACCAGTAAGTCCTCTATCACCTGGAAAGAAATATTTTTTATTTATTTATAAAGATTATGATTTTATTCATATACGTACTGTAAAGTGTTTGCTGTGATACACACCTTTAGCACCGGCAGGGCCAGGTTCACCTCTGAAGCCTTGAGGGCCTTGTTCACCTACACAGAAAACAGATTTAATGTCATTATTTTAGAACACAAAAAATTTTTGCAAAATGTCACTAAAATATTTTTTGTAAAAAAAGAGCTGATTACCATGTAAACCACTAGCACCTGTTGAACAAACAGACAAAAAGAGAACCAAGATCAAACACTTGCAAATATTGCATTACTGTTTAATTATTATGAAAACATTCATATTCAAGTTTATATATTTATGCCAATGCATTTCCTTTTGCCAATCTCAAATGATTCTGTACAGCTAATTTCACTGAATATAATAAGTATTAGCCTTTATATAAATAGCTTTTTGTGTACTGACCTTTAGGCCCAGGTGGACCAACAAGACCAGGAGATCCAGAAGGACCAGGAATACCTGAAGAAAGAACAGATGCACAGACACATGGCAAATTAGATCAAAATAGCAGTTGAATTTACTTTGTGTATGAGAACCCTGTAATTGTAATGAATGAAATACAAAAAATTAAATGCTCAAGAGCCATATTCTCAAAGTATGCAGTATCTTACCCCTTTCACCCTTCTCTCCGGCCCCTGGGGGACCTGGATCTCCACGGGGTCCAGGCTGACCATCTCTTCCTCTGAAACCTGGTGGTCCTTCTGGACCACGTTCACCTGTCATGCACATTTTAAAGCTTTGATGAGGCAACATCTGGAAAAGGTTCCTTCTTTTTTCAAAAGAACTAAGAGCATTAACAGGACTGAGTTAAATGTTCACAGAACAGATTAAATTAAATTAAACTTATGCATTTAGCAGACGCTTTTATCCAAAGTGACTTACAGTGCATTCAGGCTATCAATTTTTACCTATCATGTGTTCCCGGGGAATCGAACCCCCCAACTTTGCGCTTAATGCCACAATGCTCTACCAATTGAGCTACAGGAACAGATGCATCTTGAATGTAGGTAGGGACTAGTCTCTCAAATGGATTGTAAGAATTGACTATTAAAAGTTTTTGTTTTTGTGCTACAGTATTAGCACCTGTCAGATGCAGCATTTATGCACTGTATTTCTAAACCTTAACCTCTAGGCCTTGTCTTTTGGGGTACTTGTTAATATACTTTGTGATTTAAACACAGAATTAATGATGGTGAATGATTTTCCCACAAAATAAAAGTGCTGCGTATTGTTTCAGGTACCTGCACTTCCTTTTTGTCCATCTCTTCCTGGATGTCCTGGGATTCCTGATGGACCTAGAGATGAACATCTGTTAAGACTTCATTCTGCACAACTGTCTTAGCTCCACACAGGATCAAACATTATTCTTACCTGGAAAGCCTGGAGAACCATTATCTCCTGAAAAAAAGAGTTTACATTGTTTATGTTTTCATGTTTAAGACTGTGAGCAGATCAATATAAACATATAATCTAGGTCAACTGGTTCACAGACTTTTCACAGCCAGTTTTAAAATTGTACAAACCCTTTGTTCCTGGAGATCCAGTGTCACCTGAAAGTGGTGAAACGAGCAGATGTGTGATTGATGCAGTAGTGATGGAAAAGCAGGTTACTGACTATTAAATCTCCATAGAATGAATAAATATAATTTTCTGTACTGGCAGTTCAGTAAAAACTGTATATCTGGTGTACCTTTAGGCCCTGGAGGTCCTCTTTCAGCTTTAACTGAAGAAGCAAGTAAGGCTAGATACACAAAAATATGTATTAAATGTAATATTATTTGTATTAGACATATGCATATATGCATGGCATTTTATAAACATTGTACATGTTCAGGTGCATTTGTTGTGTGTGTTTAAGCAGAACTGTGTTCACATGTACCTTTCATGTCTTCAGACTGCAACTCTTCTCTCAGTATTTGCTGTACATTTCTTTGCAGTAGAGAATTGTCTGAATAAACTGCAGAATCTAGTGAACTAACATATGCCGCTTTACTTCCAACTTCTTTATATATACCAGTGTCATCAATAGGAGCGGACAGTCGACTCGTGCGAGCTGTCATGGAGGAGGATAATTCCTCAAGAGCGCTGACACGAGACTTCAGATTCTTTACCTCCTCAGCTTCAAGGAAAAGAGATTTGCTTCAGATTAGAAGACAAAATGCAATAGTACATATACCTAAGTTAGGCAGAAAACCTATTCTTGAGTTGAGCTGTACACAAACCGTAATCCTCTATTGATAAATACACATTGATACATAAGATACAATTCCCTTATCCCAATAACCAAATCCACAGAGGTAAGAATTAATTTTTTGGTTATTATTTTTTAAATAACTTTTTAATCAAATTTCAAATACATTTTATTGAAATTATTTGGTGAACCATAATTTGCCTCATATTTTGAAAACCTTATATTGTACAGTTTTAAAATGAAGCTATAATTTTACCCCAAGAGAAATAGTGAATAAATTATGTCTTTCATTAAACTGACTAGACATACATAAAGCAATGAGTCCAAACAGAAGGCCGAGGAGCAACAGGAGGCTGAGCAAAAAGCCCAGCAGCCACTTCCACCAGGAACAGCAGTTTGGCCCACATCCACAAAGACCCCCTCCACCATTACAGCCATCATCATCATCAAGAACCTTGGCCTTACGAATCTCTGACAGGACAAACACAGGAAGATTGTGATTCTCTGTTTTAAACAGTATGACTGTACATACTGTGTGCACTGTTTTTTTGTTTTTTCAAATAAAAAGGTTTTACCTGCATAAGTAGCTTTGTCTTTTGTTGACACTGATGTAGAGCCATCTTATATAGGTAAAAATATATATATATAAATGGTTTTATGATGTCAACAGATATTATCAAGATTTCTTTGAGACTAGAAGTGCCTCAAGAGGAAAACATGTAAATAAAAAAAACATCAAGATACATGAAAATTAAGCACTTACAATGTGTGCCAGAGCTAGACTTTACAGGGGCACTTTCAGAATAGCTGGTCAACATAGTTTCCTTCTTCACTGAAACATCTGAATACGACCCTTAAAAGCAAAGAGTGTATTCAGTTAATCAGAATGCAGTGTTAGTGTATGTCATAACATTAATCATGTTATATTTCTATTCGCTTTCATTCAAACACCACAAATAATTCCCCTTGCAACATCAAATAAAAAACTAGTCTCCTGTCCCTTACGAAAAATAAGTTTATTCATGTGTGCTATTAATATACTTCTTTTAAACTAAAAATACTTTTTATGAACTTCTCAGAAATGGGCTTTATATACTCCTCATAAATATACTTAAAATAACATTTAAGTATACTTGACTTATACTTACAAAAAGTCTAAATATATTTGAGCTATAATCCTAGAATCAGTGTTTTCATTATTACACGGTAGAGGGCGCTAGTACACAACTTCTGCACAGCATTTCCAAAAAAAACACAAGTGAAGAAGAAAAAAGAAACAACAGATATGAACACATGTAACACAAACATCTGACATGAAACAGCATCAAAACTGTAACGTTATGGAATAAAATGTCGACCGATGAAGAGGTAATAATGAGCTTTGGGGTGTTGATCGACTCCATCTATGTTTTGATTATCATTCTGATTCCAATTCATAGTCTTTTTTTCAACTTTTTGTTCAAAATGTTATTTCTTTATTTTTTATGAAACTTACCCACATTAAAGTGTCTAAAAAAAGAATGCATGGAACTAGAATAAAATGTTTTTGTTTACAAGCAGATACTCTTTCTTTGGATGTTTTGTATATTCAGAAATTCATATAACAAAATAAATACAAATTCAATCCTAAATAGGGACATAGTAGTATATACTTAGAGTATTATGTAAAGTTCACTTAAAGACAACTTATGAGTATACTTGCAGTATAAAACTACTAAACTAGTAGTTTACTCACACTAAACTTCAAAGTGTGCAAAGCATTTAATTAGTAAATTATCAGTAAACCTATAAGTTTACTTTTAGTATAATTGCAGTACAAACTACAAACATAGAGGTAAACTAATTGTGTACTCAAAGTACTCAAGCTACTGTTATACTTAAAGTATACTTAAAAGTACACTTTTATATACTAGAAAGTTTTATATACTAGAAATTTAGTCCCAATGAGTATTGAAACAGTACACCTTCAAGTATACTACTAGAACACTGATATTTGTATACTTGCTACATAAAGTATACTTGAAATATACTTGAACTTTACTTAAGTATACTTAATAAAATAAACTTGAAGTACTACTTTTTTACCTGCTGTCCCATTAGGGGTGCTGTTTGTAAACTGCTTGCCACTGTCTTTGGTTAGGATAAGTTCTTCGGTTTCTCTCTTCACTGGAATGTTCTCTTTCTCCAGCGTCAGGTATCTCTTTGACACATTCTCATTAAGGGTCCTTGTACCAGTTCCTAAATATGAAATCTTCCTGTTTATCAAGTCACTCTGAATGCATCTTAAAGAACTACAGTAGCCATAAATCTTGTTCCTGTATGACTATAATAAACACCTAAAGTGGAGACTCCTGTGTTGACAGCAAGAGTGCTGTTGGGACTTGAGGAATAATTTTTCTGCACTCCATATCCTAAAAATAGACACATAACAAATAAACAAAGATGTTTGAATGCCAAGTATTTCTTTGCCACTTAAAATGACACTGTTCATCAACTAACAATGACTACCTCTTTAGAGAATTATCTAAAGATAGTTCTGATTTTTACAACATTTTCACTTACCCAAACAGAAAAACGCTAGGATGTATTAAACTGGACAAATGTTTTAGTAAAGACTTTGACCTGGTTGCAATCTATCATAGTTTCCACAACAGTATTTAGCAGCACAACTGTTTTCAACATTGATAATCAGAAGATATCAATCATCAGAAGAAATGTTTCTTGAGCAGCATATCAGCCAGTTAAGATGATTTCTGAAGGATTATGTGACACTGAGTTTTGCTATAATATGATTATAATACATTTTAAAATATAATTAAAATAGAAATCAGTTATTTATATAGAATTGCACAGTAATATTATTAATTAATTATTATGGATTACTGTTTTACTTTATTTGGATCAAATAAATGCAGCCTTAGTGAGCATACCTTTTGAACAGCAGTGTATTTACAGTATATATTGTTATAATTACAATTTTCCTCAAATGTTATTCTTTTTTTTAACACAGTGAAAATTCATACTGATTTTGTAATTATTTACAACTTTGACGGTTCAGCACTGGGCGACAGAGCAAGTGACGATTCTATCAGCTGTCCCAAAACTCTCTCATGTACAGAAAAAAATATATAACAAACACCTGCGGTGGAGATGCCTGTGCCAGAACCAAGAGTGCTGCTGGGACTTGTCAAATAATTCTTCTGCACTCCATATCCTAAAACATAAATCAACATGCTTACAAGGAATGTTATTAGCTTGTCATTTGTCACAGCATGTCATCACAATTATTTAATATTATATGCCTCAGAGGATACCTGAGTATGTGTTAACTCCACTGGAAGTTAGAACTCCACTTGCAGGAGCTAAATTGTTGTGGAAGCCATACACTGTAAATCAAGAAATAACATGTATTTAGCTAATATATTTGTTTGAGGACCATGCCTTCAACTGAATATTTTGATGTATTAGTAGGCTTGTTTTATTTATAATACACCAGAAACTGTGCAGACCTGATAAGGAGGATGGCGATGTGCTGGTAACAAGAGTAGCTCCCGTTGACATGTTGTTGGTGTTGCTGTTGAAGCCATAAGCAGCACCAGTGGAGACTGTAGAGGGCAGGGTGGAGCTGTTCCATGTGTATGAGGCCAGGTCAGCGTCAAGAATAGTGGTGTCATATTGCTCGACTGAAGAAATTGAAAGGAAGTCTTAACGCCTTGGAATTGATCACAAGATCTCTATGCATGGATGAACTGGGGAATTTGGATTTTTTTTTTTGTGCATGAAAATAAATGGTCTCTGCACACCATAGGTGTGATAGGAGTGTTAACTAATTATATCTTTACTTATATGTAAGCTTTACAAAGAACACATGTATACAAATAACGGCCTGAGCTCTTCTAATCCAGCTTTCTGTACCTTGCTTGGTGGAGATCTTGGTGTCTAAGGTGCTGGCCTTGCGAGGTATAGGGAGAGGGGAGGAGGAGGGAGATCGTGTGGGGCTGACGCTGGCCGATCGGGATCCCATTAGCAGCTTCTTCACATCATCCAGCTCTGTCCCTATAGCAGCAGCACTATATTAGTTGTGTCTAAACGTGTCTTCAGGTTCACTATCTCACACGACTGTCCGCTGTGGTGATCAACAACCTCTATAGCTTTTCATTGAGTCTCCGAGAAGAAGATGAAAAAACTGTATAGGCTACATTTGTTTACTTGTTTCCTCAAGTTTTAATGAGGCTGTTTAAACTTTTCTTAACATATTAGTTTTTCTTTTTATTATTATTATTTTAGCCTATTTTTGTGATTTCCTAAGATTATAACATACATCTTGTGGAGGGAGATGCACTCTGAAGCCTGGTCCTGATTTCCGTCTCTAAAACAGAAACACAGATAGACACATTTAATTATCTCCACATTATTTCAACACCAACACATATATTTAGCACATATATTTAAATATGTAACTGATCAATAATGTCCTGGGACCGGTGTTGAGTAACATTGAACAGAACTTGGCGATGTTTCCTTATTGATGACTTACCACGCACACTGTCCAGTTTATTCCCCTACTTTTCAAATTCCATAGATATTGAATATTGAATTCAGTGGAAATTATTTTATTAATTACTAGGGAAAAATGGGAAATAATACTACGCAACAACAACACAGCTGTAGGAAACAATGTTCAGCGATGATTACAGCGTTTCAACAGACAATGGTATTTTTCAAAAAAATACTGGACAACTGAATGCTTTGAGTTAAGAATAAGAATCAAGTAGTTGTGAATACATTTCTGATAACGAAAGAAACAGGCCTAAATTAAAGGTGTAACCTTTTTCAGACAATCAGAATCACTCCATGTGAATCACTGTGTTCGGGTCTGTGCAAGAGAAGCTTTGTAAAGGTGTAAATCGTGTCTCAGGAAACTGTTGCAAATGTCTAAATGACTTGTTGTGTACGTAGGGCTTTTTTTTTTAGAAATAATCCGATATGTACAGCTCCAGCTTTCTTTTCTCTGCGTTTACAATTTTGGCATGATTCTCTCACTAACTGAGTTTTGCAAGTGCGAGGGCGAGGGCGGGTCCACCTACCTCTCGTAGCCAATCAAATTAGGCTTTCACTGAATCTCCATTTACTCTTATCTGATTGGTTCAATAAACATATCATATGCCAAGACATTTACCTTAAATTTATGCATTTAGCAGTCACTTTTATCCAAAGCGACTTACAGTGCATTTAGGCTATACATCTTTTACATCTAGTGGTTACACGATATGATTATAGATTATAAACTGTGAATGAGTAAGACATGAATATTTAAATAAATATTTTAGTAGTATTTTGTAAAATCCCCTTAAATTACAACGTTAAATAAAATATATATATATTACTGTTGGTTCTGTTGGAATCAATTATTGTTAATCCAAATTTGTGTAAAAAAAAAAAAAGGATAAGTAGACAGGTGAAATTATGCATGTATTAGGCTAGTGCAGATACTTACATACAGTAGACCTTCTTTAAGTATCATCAAAATTACAATATAATATAACAATAAACTAACATATAACATTGCCTGTTGATGAGGAGAAGGAAACTACACAGCTCATGTAATGTTTTAATTAAGCTGTTATTTATTTATTTATTTGTATTGTAAAAAGCGCTATACAAATAAAAATGAACTGAATTTAACTGAATCAGATAAGAGTAAATGGAGAGTCCACAAAAGCCTCATTTGATTGGCTACGAGAAGAAGGTGGACCCGCCCTCCCCCTCACGCTTGCAAAACTCAGTGATAGAATCCTGCTAATCCTGCTGTAAGCACAGAAAAAATTGAAGTCAGAAAAATGCAGATCATTTTTATTTTGCGTTAGCATGAAGCTACAGTTTCTCAATACATTAATTACACTTACAAATAACAGTAAAATCCTGCAAATATTTTTTCTTGCGCTTGAATCACGATTTACACATTTATAAAGTTTCTCTTGCGCATGTAAATTTAATTTACGATTACAGTCTTATGTACACTTCCACAAATATTACACTGCACATGTAAATCTTTATACATTTAAATCTTTATATCATTTTAAGTAATTTTACCTCCATAGACATGTCTTTTGTGTGTGTGTGTGTGTGGGGGGGGGGTAATATAATCGTACAGTAAAGATGATTATCCTCTGCAAAGTAACTTTTATACTATTTGCATTAGTGTAAATAACAATCTCACCTCTGCTTTGACTCCTTCCTCTAGTTGAACCTGGAAACAGAGCATTTAAAACAAGTGTTTTTTTTGGGGGGGGGGGGGGGGGGGGGGGTTTGTCTCCAAAACAAGTGACTTGTTACCATCATATAAAACTATGTTAATCATTTTTATTTGTCTAAGTGTCTTACCGTAGTCTTTTCTTTTTATTTCTGGGGATGAGCTGTCACTTGAACTTCCTGTTGAAGTTTTAAAAAAAGATATTACATGCTAGTATAGCTAATTATGAAGGACTGACTAAAAATGCTAAAAAGAAAAAAAGTATTCATTTATTTAATTAAAGTGTCTCAGCTGTGACTAACCATCATAACGACGTGAATGAGTAGCTTTGCTTTTCCTCTCCACAAACAAAGGGGAGTCTTGCGTTCTTCTCATGCCATCAGTGGAGCTGGATCTCACCTTTGACCCTGTTCCCGATCCAGAGACACTCTCAAAAACTCCAGAGGCACCACCTGTCAACCTGCTCACAGTTGTCTCCTCTATCAGATATTCCCTTGATCCAGAGCCAAACCCACTTGCACTCACACCCACAGATGCTGAGGCACAGACGCAGGGACAATTTAAGCCATTTATAGATATATGAGATACAGTACATTAAACATAGAGTATAGTTCTTCAAAAATAATGTTTGATTGGCTTACAGGATGAGAAAAAAGGACTGCTGTTGTTTTGAGTCAAAATGTTCTTCTCCAGGCCAGGAGACCCAGAAGTGCTTGACATGCCCTTATTGGCGGATGCACTGAAGCCTCCTGGGGGTTAAAATACAGTCAATTACAGCAATGTCCACTTTGACCACATACTGAAAAAGATGCTCAGGTTACAGCCACAGTATGAATTTTCCCATGATGCATAAATTCAGCAGAGAAACAAGACAATGAATATGAATAAATCAGTGAGAATATGGCGTTATTTCCCTGTCAAATGTCGAGAGCGCATAATTGTAGCGCGAAAGTACATTAATATAATGTGCGAGCGTGAATCTCTCTGCTCGCGCGCGGGAACTGGGCGCACGCTCTCAGATACACGTTGCTCTTGTAAGAATTTTCTCTGGGCTCGCTCAGAGAGTATGCCTGCACTTAAAACGTGTTCAGTGCAATCGCGAATCTCTCCTCTTCGCTTAATTTAAGCGTGTATTTGCTTAGACTGCGTCCAATACGTTCGCGCATGGCCAAGTACTCTTCTCTTCAATTTCTTTCTCTTTGCTCTTGGCATAAACGCTGTCAAAACGGCAACAACCAATCAGAAATAGGCTTCAACGACTGACCAATGAAAACACGACATCGTACATGGAATCTTATTGGTTGATATTGAACCGCACATAGAACACATGGAATAAGTTCACTGAAGTTCAATCAAGACGATACATTTGACATATTTAACATCAAAACAAATAAAACTGGTTACCTGAGATCGTCGATTCGGTGGATCCATCTCGGCTCGTCTTGATTGAACAAAGATGCACAAAGTCACTTTTACGGACTTTTAAATTAAATGTTCCCTCCCTGTGGAATGACCTGCCCAACTCAATCCGGACAGCTGAGTCCTTAGCCATCTTCAAGAATCGGCTTAAACCCCATCTCTTCTATCTTTATTTGACCCGCTAACACTCACTATTCTAATTCTATTCTTAAAAAAAAAATCGAACTACCTTTCTAATATTTTTGATTATATTATTTAAAAGTCCATGCTTTATGTACTGTGTTAACCTAAGTGAGACTTGTTATAGCACTTATATTTCATTGCTCTTTTTGTTTTTGATTGCTTCCACTGTCCTCATTTGTAAGTCGCTTTGGATAAAAGCATCTGCTAAATGAATAAATGTAAATGTAATGTTCCATGTGCGGTTCAATATCAACCAATAAGATTCCATGTACGATGTCGCGTTCTCATTGGTCAGTCGTTGAAGCCTATTTCTGATTGGTTGTTGCCGTTTTGACAGCGTTTATGCCAAGAGCAAAGAGAAAGAAATCGAAGAGAAGAGTACTTGGCCATGCGCGAACGCACTGGACGCAGTCTATGCACATACACACTTACTTTAAGCGAAGAGGAGAGATTCGCGATTGCACTGAACACGTTTTAAGTGCATGCATACTCTCTAAGCGAGCCCAGAGAAAATTCTTACAAGAGCAACGTGTATCTGAGAGCGCGCGAGCAGAGAGATTCGCACTCCGCACATTATATGCGCGCGAGCAGAGAGATTCGCACTCTGCACATTATATTCCGCGCGCGAGCAGAGAGATTTTTGCTCGCGCATTATATTAACCCTTTCATGTATGAATTATGATAACCTCAGTCAGGATTTTTTTCCTATGTGTTTTTATTGCTCTTAGGGCATGAAAAAGAATTGAAAGAATTGAAAGAATTGATTTTTATTTTATTTTTTTTACAAATTTTTCAAAGAGATCTTCAGATGTCCACTTGAGTGGACAGCATGCGGTTGGTTTAAACTGAAGATATACTGTATTAACTATAAGACAATAATCAAACAGATAAAGTATGTGAATTTAACAAACTAATCAATGCAATTATATCAAATAATGTGAAAACTATAAAACATGCAAAAAATATAAATGCAAAATATTGCAATGGCTTCATACAACTTCATACAAGTTGCACTTCGCGTATCTATGATATCAGAACATGAGGACGTGATTCCATCAGAATTTTCTACAGCCTGTCAAGGTACAACTGTGGAAACCATTCAGATGCTCCCTCCAGTGCACCAGAGTATGGAGATTTACCCTTATTAGCTGATAATTCTGATTATGTTCAAGATGGACATGCACATTTCTATCATAGCCCTCCTCTGAGAAAACCTAGCGATACGTATTTTCAATCTCATCTGAAATGATCAGTGTTGGGGGTAACGCATTACAAGTAACATGCATAACCCATTCAGATTACTTTTTTGATGTTACAAGTAAAGTAATGTGTTACAAGTAACATGCATTACCTAATCAGATTACTTTTTGATCTGACAAGTAATTAACTACAAGTAATGTGCATTACCTAATCAGATTACTTTTTGATGTAACGAGTAAAGAAATGCATTACAAGTAACATGCATTACGTAATCAGATTACTTTTTTATGTTATGAGTAAAAAAAACGCATTACAATAACGCACATTACATAACCAGATTACTTTTTGATGTTATGAGAAAGGAAACGCATTACAAGTAACATGCATTATGTAATCAGATGAAATATAGCCATTGCATGCATGACGTCCACTACAGTGGACATGTGATTAATCAGAGTTTTCTCTCAATCTAAAATCAAAACTTGGAAAATTTTACTGTGATATGACTCATTAGATATTGCTTTATGCTGCAATATTTTTTTTACCTATAAGAGTCTCCTAGGATAGAAGGAATGGGTGGAGCAAATTTGCATGTCTGACTGACCCTTGGCCTTGGCCATCTTGGTTTGGAGGGGGAAAAGAATAGAAACACAAAGGCTTGCCACTTGATTGCAATTTATAGGATGATGCACCAGGGTCCAATGAAGAGATTGATGTGCAACTTTGCCATAAAAACATATTCAAGAAAATGCTTTTTTAATAGCTGTCCACTGTAGTGACCACTATGCGTGAAAGGGTTAATGTACTTTCGCGCTACAATTATGCGCTCTCGACATTTGACAGGGAAATAACGCCATATGAGAACAAATAAAACTGTAGGGTGAACAGGGGTAACTTACGTGGAGGTAAAGATGTAATTCTAGTAGTAGACATTGTTGTTTCCCTGATGCCTGTTTTTACAATACATGTCTTATAAATGTGAACAGTTCTTGCTTTGAAATTCAAAAACATAGCTGAATAAAACAGTCTCCCTTCATCAATATAATAATCAAGCTTCTCAGTAACATTACAGAACCACTAGGTGGCACAGTCTTCACAATGAAAAGATCTTCACAAAAGATTTTGGTTCAGGTTAGCAGCAAATTGATGCAAGCTAATCAAACGCCCTTACCTCTATCTCCTGAACTTCCTCCTGAATAGTTTCTTTGCTCTCTTAGATCATCCATTCCATTCTAAATAAATGTAGCAAAACAATTACAGGTCGTTAAAATTAAAATATATTCTATATTGAATGAGCATTAAGGTGTTTCTATTACAGATGAACTGTGGGATAGCACTGGATGAGAAGAGCTGCAATATATATTACGCGTATTATATTACTGTTATACAAAAACTTATTTAATCAGTTATGCTTAATTTGTGATATATTGCTGTATGACTTTACACAATAAATAGTTTTTACAAGATGGTGTGTTTTACTGTCTTCGTTTTTCACAACAACAAGTTTTAACAAGAAATATTAACTGCCTGCACACTGATAAAAGGATTTCTTCGCTTTCCTGGCAGATTCTACTCAGATTTCAAGGTATGGATGTTATAGAATTGCAACCTAACCCACATCAAAAAAGTAATTATAAATGACACATACCCATATTCAATGGTAATGAAAAATAATGCCTAAGGGGTAATTATTTGCTCCAACAAAAGACTTGCAAGTACAACTACAGTCTCATATTTACAGTGGAGAGAGTAAAGCAATTTATCACCACCCCACCCTCCTCACATCTTCAGTTTCAAATGCAAGACCAGCTACTGTTTCCCTGCAATCCACAATACATGAAAAAGCTAAACACAGTGAATTGTCCCCCGCACAGACAAATAATGCCTTTATTTGCTAATGGTGATTATCCGTGCAAGGATTTTCAGCCGGGACTTCAGAATCAGTTCAGATTTTTACTACTTTTTTTCCACTTCATCTACTGCAAAGTTTATAATAAAATAAGTAAACATTAAAAGCAACTCATAACCAATAAAATGGACCCATAATTTGTTATTAATATCATAAAGATTTTTTGGTTTCTACTGTTTCAGTCTGGGTTCTAGTCTTCAGTGGAGTCCCACACAGAAACAAGATATGAAGAAGTCTGATTGTTCCATTTGCAAATTAATAAGTATTTCAGGAGAGCAACGGGCTGATAGAATCATATAAAAAGCAATAATTATGAATAAATAAGAAGGAATATATATATATATATATATATATATATATATATATATATATATATATATATATATATATATATATATATACACACACACACACACACACACATATGAAGTCTAACTGAAGCACAAATGTAGGCTACTGCAAATAATTTATAGTTGCTCTTTTTGTGTAAGAAAAATGGATAAATGTTTGAAAACTAAATCATTAACAAAATGTTTTACCTCTGATCCTTGAAAATCTGAAGAGAAAGGGATTTTAGATAAAGTCCACCTAAGAGTTGCCTGTGAACTTCACCTGTGCAGTATAAATGTTGTTACCTGACTCCTGCTGTTTTCTTTCTGATTTTCTCGCTTTTTCGACCGGCAAGCCTCCACAGGACTTCTGGGTAGGATTTTATACCGAGCCACTCCCCTGTCTTTTGGCAGATGCACAGACAGACTTTTAAAGAAGACAATACCCTCAGGATTCACAGTTTTATCTTTTATGTTCCAGCAAACTAAGGTTTAGGACATGTTCAGGTGAACACAGGTGTGGCTGGATGCGTTATCTGTGCGTCAGTTAACTTCGCCGAAACGGGGACACACATACAGAAAAAAAGTTTAATCTACTACTGTTGGCATAGCAGCAAAAAAAATGGCAGAAAATGCATTTTGTTCAGCTTGAAGCAATTAATATAAAATATTTTAGAAAACATTTTTAATAAATAAAGTTCCATATTAGGTCATAAAGACTTAATGCTTTGTCTCGAAGAGCTCATGCTTTGTCTCTTATTAAAATACACTACAGAAGTGCTTTATGAGCAACATACATTGAATTCAAGACATTCTCAGGAAAAATTGTTCTAAAGCGTAGGCTACATATTAGTACACTTTGAAAGTGAGGGTTTTGATTTATTCATTTGATAAGCTCACACATTTTCTTGGAATTAAATCATGTTTTAACACCTTTCAAATTACCACAGAAAAAAAAGCATGCATCTTTAAATAAACTGTAGGAACATGACAATAATAATTTTACTTTAGCTGAATGCGTCAGCTGATTACTGACAGAACATTTGTATGAAAAGGGGTCAGACGAGTGTCCGGCTTTCATTACCAGCAAGAGTTTAACTACTCATCTTTACAGTTTTATGCATTAGTGTTAATGCACACCATTTTAGCAATTCATATGCGATACATACAGTAATAAGTAATTTTATTTCTCAATATAATCTGAAGACAGCTGGATCAAAGAACAATGCAAATGTTCTAAAGGAATTCATGCACATACACGCTTTCCACGGGAAAAGGGTGTTGCTTCCCTTTGGATTTACATGCCATTTTCTATGGATTCATTTTTTCCCAGTGGGCACAACCTGTTGATACAAAATGCAAATTAGTCACACAATGTTTAACTCCAGCCCATATGCATCCTTCACTGCATTAGACCCCATACAAATCTTAGAAACATGAGAAGACATGGTTGCATGACTATACAGCTATTAAAAAATTTTAATTTCATAGACAAGTTATAACAAGACAGAAAAGAGTTCCAGTAGAAGCAGAAGAGTAATGGCGTTGTTTGGAAAAAAAAAAGATCATGAACATGAATGAACTGAACCACCAATGTAATCATCTTAATTTGAAAAGAGAGTGTTTTTTCCTTCTGGTTTTGCAGTGCTTTTGCACAAGATGCTTGAGTAGGCCTATGTTTGTTATATAAGCTGGATTCATCACTATAATGATTCAGAGTTTGATTAATTTCAACATCCTTCTTTTTTATTTTTAAATATGGATTCGTTCAAACTGTGTCACCAATTTCAACTCTGATTCAGCTTAGGAATCCTATTAGTCTCTTTCAACTGCACGAGACAAGAAGACTGAAGAAATATGTTTAGATCTATCATATGTTATTCTTTATGTATATGGACATTCATACTTTTTAAAAGGGGTTATATGATGTTGCTAAAACAAACATTATTTTGTGAATTTGGTGTAATGAAATGTGTTTATGCGGTTTAAGGATAAAAAAACACATTATTTCCCACATACTGTACATTATTGTTTCTCCTCTATGCCCCGCCTTTCTGAAACGCGTAGATTTTTACAAAGCTCATCGTTCTGAAAAGCGAGGTGTGCTCTGATTGGCCAGCTATCCAGTACTTTGTGATTGGCTGAATACCTCAAGCGTGTGAAGGAAATGTTACGCCCCCTTACTATACATTGATACATTCTCCCGGAGTGCAGAGACAAAAACATTAAAACCCATTATAAAAGAGGCATTTGTCTCATCAAGTGGGGACATAATTACTGATTATAATGACTTATTCAGTCTTTTTAGGCACAACAAGCGCCACTCTACACTGCTCAAAACTCGCTTTTGAATCATCAGTGGCAAATCCTTTAAGAATGAAAACGTTATTACAGACTGTGAGTCAGAACAGACGGCATTGTAGTCTGCTCTCCCAGGATCAGGAAACAGTCCTCTATAAAATGTTAAAAATGTTAAATCTGTTTTTTCTGTGTTATTTAGTGATTTAAAAATAATAAACTACACAAAAAAAAATCATACTAATTTGTTTTTATATTTCATCTAAATTTGTTTATTTAAATGTAGCTAAAATAAATTTATTGCAACCACTTACCTTAAACAAATTTAGCAAATTCAATGAGTATATATATATAAATATATATATATATATATATATATTTTTTTTTTTTTTCAGTGTATGCAGTGCTGCATTCTAAGTTTTAACCAATTATGTATTTTTTATAATACAGTTTCTCTTCAAATTTTCTCCTTCAGCCATGTTGTCTACCTACACAGTTAGTTTTAGTTAATATGCATTTATTAATCTGTTCAGACTGTCATTTTTGTCTAAGTCCTAACTGTGGTGCAAAATATTATCTGGTAAAAATGCACTACAAAAATATACAAATAAAATTATATTATTTTAATAACTGCATATAATTAAACTTACAACGATTCTATTCTATTACATTAATAAATTACCTCTAATAAATGAGAAAACAGTTCTTCATGTACTACGTTTCCCATGATTCATGATAATGACAATGACGTATAGACGTCCCGGAAATGACGACGAAATAAGTATCTATTTCAAAACATCAGAGTGCCTACTGATAACTTTACAGCTGTAAAGATTTGCTCCCAGTTGTATTTTTACGCCAGAAGAAACGTGAATAGTAGACCTGTTACTTTAGAGTTATGTAACGTTAGCAGTTTTCTCCTCTTCATAGCGAGCTTATGTGGTGTGAATCATGGAGACAACCCCGATAAAACTGACAGCTGCTAATGAAAGTACACCAAATACAGCTCAGACTTCTTCAAGCTGGTCAAGCGCCAACAAGGTAACGTTACGTCTTATTGTTTTTTGATTTCTAATATTTTTCAGATTATGCTTAACATTAGCAAATAGTAAAGTTTACGTTCAAACACGTGAAGGGCTTGTTTTTCACAAAATCAATCACTGTCTAGAATCACACGAACTTTGTTAATATTTTGTTGACACTTTTCCTTTAGTCCATGAGTTCCTCACTGAAGGAGAAGCTAAAAAGATCACGCCACTCATTCAGATCCCCCCTCAGTGTGGTTAAACGCCTTAAAATAGAAGATGACAGTCTACCAGAGACCTCACAACCGAGAGACAGTGTGACTGACGACAGAGAGTCCGGTGTTGAAGGCCATCGGAATGATATGAGGGAGCAAAGAGACTGTTCACCCCACAAAGCTGAACCTGCACAAAAAGACTTGATCCAGCAATGTGAAGAGCTAAGAAAAACAGTGAAGGAGAAATCAGAAACCTTGCGAAGATTAAAGATGGCCAAGATGTATAGAAAAAAGGTAAAGCTCTATTTCAAGTATATCAAGTAAGTAAAATATTGCCAAAGGATGATGTTCTAGAGGTTTTAATTTCTTTGCTTTGTCTTTTCTCATAGAATGACCTGACCCAGCTGCAGAGACTCGTAGACAAATGGAGATCCTGTACCCAGTCTGTGCTGTGTGAATTACAGAGTGAATTACCCTCAGAGGGAAAACAAGTCAGTCTGTCTCGGCTTATAGACAGTTTAGGGTTAGATGACAAAATACTGCACTTTGACAGGACAGAGGAAGACTTCACAGACAACTGAAATTCATTGTATTGTATTATTTTATTGATAATATTTAAATGGGTAGGAAGAAGCCTTTTCAGAAAAGGTACATTTTCATCAGTACATTCAGATAGGGTGATTATTCAGATTAAATGTGGAACAATAAAAGACATTGTGAATTTTGGTAGGTTCATTAAACTTTCTTGTTATTTATTACACATTTTTCTTGTGTTCTAATGTCACATCTACTGTATGTATTGGAATAATTAAATCTTTCAACCGAAAGCTGTTATAATAAATCTCATTTATGTCCTGAATCAGTTGTAGTTTAGTTGAGAAAGAGATGGGAAGTTCTTCATGCGCAGTTTCTCCACCTCCGCCCGCAGTATGAGTATCTCTTCAGATTGTGCTCCAGCGATGTTCAACAGCTTCTTTCTCAAGATGATGTCTTGGTAGTTCTTCTCTGCCTCTGTCTCCTGGTTATCTCCCATTGCTGGATAACAACATTTTGTGAATAAGTAAATATAAATTAAAGTTATTGAGCCTTATTCATGAACCCTTAGCAGAATGTACATTACAAAGCATACTGTTTTTATTTATTTATTATTATTTATTTAAAAATCATGTAATTCAATGGTACAGTTTACCCTGCAGTTCAAAGGGTCTCTTATGCTCACCAAGGCTGCATTAATTTGATCAGTAACACTGTGTATATACTGTAATATTAGAATTTAAATATTATAACATTTTTTCTATTTGAATATATTTTAAAATGTATTTTTTTCCTGTTGTGGTTAAACTGAACTTTAAGCAGCACCGTTACTTCAGTCTTTAGCCACACATGATACAACCCGAATTCCGGAAAAGTTGGAACGTTTTTTAAATTTTAATAAAATGAAAACTAAAGGAATTTCAAATCACATGAGCCAATATTTTATTCACAATAGAACATAGATAACGTAGCAAATGTTTAAACTGAGAAATTTTACACTTTTATCCACTTAATTAGCTCATTTAAAATTTAATGCCTGCTACAGGTCTCAAAAAAGTTGGCACGGGGGCAACAAATGGCTAAAAAAGCAAGCAGTTTTGAAAAGATTTAAGCTGGGAGAACATCTAGTGATTAATTAAGTTAATTGATATCAGGTCTGTAACATGATTAGCTATAAAAGCTTTGTCTTAGAGAAGCAGAGTATCTCAGAAGTAAAGATGGGCAGAGGCTGTCCAATCTGTCAAAGACTGCGTAAAAAAAATTGTGGAAAACTTTAAAAACAATGTTCCTCAACGTCAAATTGCAAAGGCTTTGCAAATCTCATCATCTACAGTGCATAACATCATCAAAAGATTCAGAGAAACTGGAGAAATCTCTGTGCGTAAGGGACAAGGCCGGAGACCTTTATTGGATGCCCGTGGTCTTCGGGCTCTCAGACGACACTGCATCACTCATCGGCATGATTGTGTCAATGACATTACTAAATGGGCCCAGGAATACTTTCAGAAACCACTGTCGGTAAACACAATCCGCCGTGCCATCAGCAGATGCCAACTAAAGCTCTATCATGCAAAAAGGAAGCCATATGTGAACATGGTCCAGAAGCGCCGTCGTGTCCTGTGGGCAAAGGCTCATTTAAAATGGACTATTTCAAAGTGGAATAGTGTTTTATGATCAGACGAGTCCAAATTTGACATTCTTGTTGGAAATCACGGACGCCGTGTCCTCCGGGCTAAAGAGGAGGGAGACCTTCCAGCATGTTATCAGCGTTCAGTTCAAAAGCCAGCATCTCTGATGGTATGGGGGTGCATAAGTGCATACGGTATGGGCAGCTTGCATGTTTTGGAAGGCTCTGTGAATGCTGAAAGGTATATAAAGGTTTTAGAGCAACATATGCTTCCCTCCAAACAACGTCTATTTCAGGGAAGGCCTTGTTTATTTCAGCAGGACAATGCAAAACCACATACTGCAGCTATAACAACAGCATGGCTTCGTCGTAGAAGAGTCCGGGTGCTGACCTGGCCTGCCTGCAGTCCAGATCTTTCACCTATAGAGAACATTTGGCGCATCATTAAACGAAAAATACGTCAAAGACGACCACGAACTCTTCAGCAGCTGGAAATCTATATAAGGCAAGAATGGGACCAAATTCCAACAGCAAAACTCCAGCAACTCATAGCCTCAATGCCCAGACGTCTTCAAACTGTTTTGAAAAGAAAAGGAGATGCTACACCATGGTAAACATGCCCCGTCCCAACTATTTTGAGACCTGTAGCAGAAATCAAAATGGAAATGAGCTCATTTTGTGCATAAAATTGTAAACTTTCTCAGTTTAAACATTTGCTATGTTATCTATGTTCTATTGTGAATAAAATATTGGCTCATGTGATTTGAAAGTCTTTTAGTTTTAATTTTATTAAAATTTTAAAAACGTCCCAACTTTTCCGGAATTCGGGTTGTAGTTCATAAATTGTTCTAATATTCTGATGTGGAGCCTTAAGAAACATTTGTTATATTATCAGTGTTCAAAGCAAATGTGCTGCTTACTATTATTGTGGAAACCGTTTTTTTTTCTTCTAGGAATCTCTGATGTATAGAAAGTTAAAGAAATAAGCATTTATTAATAATACAAACCTAATTTATTTCAGTACATTCTATATATATATATATATATACAGTACAGACCAAAAGTTTGGAAACAGTACTATTTTTAATGTTTTTGAAAGAAGTTTCTTCTGCTCATCAAGCCTGCATTTATTTGATCAAAAATACTGAAAAGAATTTAATATTGTGATCTATTATTACAATTTAAAATAATTGTTTTTAAATTTATTATACTTGAAATTATCATTTATTTCTGTGATGCAAAGCTGAATTTTTAGGATCATTATCACATGATCCTTTAGAAATTATTCTAATATGATGATTCATTATCAAAGTTGGAAACAGTTCTGCTGCTTAATATTTTTTTCAGAACATGTGATACTGTTTTAGGATACTTTGATGAATAAAAAGTAAAAAAAAAAAAAAAAAAGCAGCTATGTTTTTAAAATATATAATATTTTGTAATAACAATATACACTACTGGTCAGTAATTTGGGGTCAGTAATTTTTTCTTTCTTTCTTTTTAAAAAAAAATAAAATCAATACTTTTATTCAGCAAGGATGTGTTAAATTGATAAAAAGTGATAGTAAAGAAAATATATTATTAGAATATATATTATTAGAATTTTTTTAAAATTTTGAATAAATGCAGTTCTTTTTAACCTTTTATTCATCAAATATATTAGACAGCAGAACTGTTTCCAACACTCATAATAAATCAAAATATTAGAATGATTTCTAAATGATCATGTGATAGACTGGATGTTACATGTGACACTGAAGGCTGGAGTAATGATGCTGAAAATTCAGCTTTGCATCACAGGAATAATTTTTTTTTTAAGTATATTCAAATAGAAAACTATTATTTTAAGTTGTAATAATATTTCACAATATTACTGGTTTTTTTTTTTATTTCTGTATTTTCGATCAAATAAATGCAGGCTTGATGAGCAGAAGAAACTTCTTTCAAAAACATAAAAAATAGTAATGTTTCCAAACTTTTGGTCTGTACTGTATATATATATTATTGGACAGAAAGTCTTGTGTCTTCAGTTTCTTTAGCCATAGCGCAGCACTTCACCTCAAATTGTGTGATACACAATTTAGCTACAAATTAGTGTTTACTAGTACATTAATAAATGTGAAATAATTTGAATACAAATACCAGTTTACTACATCCAGCAGGACACTCCCTCGAACACTAAAGTTTACGCTTGCTCTTACATTAAAAATAAGATGGAAAGATAAAAAAATATATAGCTAACATTGATCTAGTGTTTGCATCTGTTTGATGTTGGAATCAGGTCTTCTCTGTTGAAATAGAATTGGCAAGATGGTGCTGTCACAAAAAATAGAATCCTAGAAATGCGCTCCTAGAACGGCAGCCTCCAGCTGAGCAGGAACATGCTATTGCTGCTTACTGGTATAATTAAAAGGAAACACACCTCTTCTGTTCTGGTTTTTCTACACTGGTTACCAGTTAAATATCGTGTTAAATTGAAGGTTTTGCTATACAGTATATGTATAAGGTGTTAAATGCTCCGCAATGTATTACAGATCTCCTAAACCACTGGAAATGTTCTAGGATCTTAAGATCCTCAGATAGGTTGATGCTAATCATGCTAAGGTCCCGTTTGAAGTTAAAAGGTGATTATGCTTTTTCAGTGGCTGCACCATGCCTATGCAACAAAAAAACCTGTTTATTTTTTTGTTTTTTCTTGTTAGTCTTATTATTTGTTGTTTTATGTCTTTACTGTGACTTTTGATCAAGTGAATGTGTCCTTCCTTAATAAAAGTATTAATTTCTTTAAAAAATATATATTTTTTAAACAGTAGTGTAGGCCTATGTAAGAATGCATTCATAAATGATTAACACAAAAATCTCCCCTTGAATAAGGCCCCTTGTTCTCTAAACTACAAAGTAGTCTATTTTTGCTAAAAACAAATTGTTTCTTTAATGGGACAAGATATGAAGTCAGTTACCAACAGCCTCGTAAATATTTCTTCTATCTGCAACAGTTATCTCCATGTCAGACACTTTCAAGTCGAGGGCTGCGTTCTTCTCTTGCATTTGCACTCTTTGTCTGTCCAGGTGCTTCATCTGTTTCTTGCAAGCCTCAACTTTTTTGTGATGAGTCTGGGCAAAGAGTGAAACAAACCAAACTTTTATATCTGTCAATGAATTTGATTCATGTAATCATCAAGACTGAATTTACAAGAGAGTAACACCTTCGCTGAGATACATACATCTGGAAAAGTTACTCTGTGCCTAATATCTTTGCTATGCACTTAAACAGTTATGAGAAAGTTTACCGTTTTCTGTAAATCAAGATTCGTCTCCAGAGTTGTGAGCTGCTTTGACACCCTGTTGTCATTACTTGTTTCATTTAGGTACTAATGTGAGAAAAACAAAAAGAAAGAATTATTTGTAATAATGTTTCATTCAATTTCACTTTAAAGCAAAGACAAAGGTAGTCCTGAGCCATAGTGTTTTCTTATCATAGATCGGTTAAATCACCCTTTTTCAATTTTCACTAGCTTACTTTATCAATCATATAAAAGACACTAAATGAATGAAGATTATTTCCAGCAATATTAGTTTACAGATTAAATCCATCCATACATCTTGAATCTCCTGAGTGATGCGCAGGGTCTGTATGTCTCTGGCTTTATTGCTGAGATCCTCCAGATGCATTCTCATTCTCCTGTGATCCCACTCCTGCTGTATGATTCCTTTGCGGAAATCTTTACACTCCACCATGCTGGCGATCTTCTGATCTCCTAAAGCCTGACAGATAAAAATGTAATAGATAAGTAATTTGATCATTTAAGTCAAATTAACCTCAAATTATCAAAAACACAATTGTGTTTGATCAATATTTTTTATTTGTTGAAATAATCTAAATTTCATTTAATCAGATATTGGCTTTTATGCGTCAGTTTAAGGACTTCATTTAGTACAAAAGGCCATTATCCAGATTTCGTTTTGTGCTTAGTTGTTGGTTGATGCACAGAAACAATCAGCAATATTAAAATGGATGCACACTGATTATGAGTAAGACCATAATGATTTGTAGTGTGAGCAAAATTGAAATGAAGAGAAAGATGATAATTCTCTGTACCCTGATGGTGCTGTTGAGGTCCTCAACTACTTTGCGATGTATTAGCAGAGCATTAGTATAATCAGCAATGAAGTCTCCAGCCTCCACTTCCACCTGACCTTGCTGTAGAACGATCTGAACCATACTGTCTAGTCGAAACCTCATCTTTTCTTCACAGATGCTAGGACAATAATAACAATGGTCATGGATGTTCAATAACATCCCATTCCCAGTGCGCTTTCCTTTTTATAACCGTTTCCTCACCTATTGAGTTCATCAATGAGATTTTTTATTTCAAGCTGAGCTTTCTCGTCCTCATCTGTTCTCCTCTGAAGAAAAGCCTGCGTCTCCGCCAGGGTCAATGCTTTTAGTTTGACCTTCAAGAGTCAACATTAAAAGGCAATTTAATTTTTTTTTTGAGGAACAAGATGTGGTTTGGATGACTTCTAGCTCATTTGCTATCTCTACCCATTCTCACCTTTTGTTCACTTTCCACTTTGGCCCGTCTGGCCAGGCAAAACCTCTCCCACACAAACGGATCTAATCCTTCCGGCATGTTCTCTGGTGCGTCCAATTCTTCCATGGCCTTCATCATCAGAGACAGTCCATCAGATGGTGCTGTTCCTAATAGTGCTCCCTCTTTAAACTGGTTATTTTCAGTCTGTGTTTTTATCCTCTGAGCCCTGTTAAACAACACCATTACTGTATTCAGAGGTAACTATTCAGACAATCGCATGTCTTATGCACGTGTCTCATGATGTTGTAACTCCTATGAAATAATACCTTGGTCTGCGTTTGTAAAGCTTATACAGCTGGTCAATTATGTGTCCAGGAACGTCAAAAAACTCTTTGCGAAATCCTTTGTCAAGAAGCTTAAAAAAAGGCAAATGATTTATTAAATTATACTTTCTTGGTGAGAACATTATGGATATGTATATGCAAACATGTTCATAATCTTACTTTGTCCTCAGTGACTGTGTTTTCATACTCCTCTCTAAACACATCAACAGTCTCCTTGTGTTTTTTCAATTCCTCCCCAATTTCATTCTGACAGGAAAGAGACGTGACTCATACAGTTCAACATGAGCAAAACATAGTCTCACAGGAACGGATTAGCATGCCACACAAGTTTGTTCTTGCATGAAATTTTTGTCTCATCATCAGGAACATTTTAATAGTCTTGTTTTATAACTGCCAATTTCTGACGTTATATAGAGTTACTGTGAACGGATAGCGAGGCTGCAAAAAGATAAAAGATAGAATATCTATAGTTCACCTTTACAATTCGTGCCTTTTCAAGATTAAGACTCAACTGTTTCTCTCTGCTTAGGATCTCTTCTTCGGTTTGAATGGAGTGAACCAGATTTGCAATCTTGAGCTCCTCCTGAAAAATAAAAATTCACAACCTATAAATGAGCTTGTATGTTTTACACATTCATCAGGAGCTTCCACAGTGCAACAGAATGACAGTGACAAGACAAAACACAGATAATAAAAGAATATAAATAGAAATACTAATAAGTAAATAAGGAATAACAATAAAAAAATGATAATATTGTTTGTAGAGGTATATTATAATAGACAATTTTGTATGTACAGGTATATTATGTGCAATAATATACCTGTATATACAAAATTGTCTATCGTTATATTATACCTATAATTATATTACAATATATATATATATTGTAATATATCTATAAGTGTTAGAGTGCAGTTACTGTTACAGTACATAACTACAATTATATTATATATAGACCACTGAAAAGGTGACATGAGGTGCAGTGATGTACTGTATCATCTTACCTGGTATATGACCATCTCTGATTTCACTTTCTTTTCAAACAGCTTTGTGAGTTTTTCATCAAACATCTGTGTAGCCTCTTTAATAGAAGTCAGCAGTTTCTTCATTTCTGTCTCTAGCGTCTAAAGAAACAGGAAACCATGTTAAAATGGTTTGAAATGGAAAGGAGTGATTGATAATAAGAGCAGCTCACCCAAAAATGCAGAGTTGACATCTGTGATGCCAAGCACAATTTGTTTTTCTATTTACTGTGACATATTTTTACAAGGCTTTGTGTTGTCTGTTTCTCACAAAAAAGTTATTGGATAGTCTCGGATGATTCGTAATACAGTATATGTGTTGAAAGACTACTTTGGTGTTTTTGATTTCATTTTTGAAGCCTGACAGTTAAATCCGACAAAATTTTGGATAAGGTGTTATCAAAGTCATACTTTTCTGTATTTCTCTTTCTCCTCACTGAGCTCCTTTGCTTTTTTCTCAAACTCTTTGAAGCTCTTTCTTTCTTCTTCTGTCCACTGTACCTCAGGTTTAGACATGAACTCAGGCTGATGTACTTCCTGTAAGATAAGCATATTTTGAATGTTACTTTGCCCTGCCATTATCTTATTTTTGGTAATTAAGCTTATGCATTCTAGTCTGGTTCATTCTGCTCACCATCCTCAGCACATCCTCTTTTTTAAGCTCCAGAACTCCACCCATCATAACACTTAGCGCTTGATCTCTTGTGTTATCAGACTGCATTGAAAATGCAGTACAGTTGTTATCATCTACAGCATGAGACAAACTGATATATCTATGTTACAGCGTTCATATTTCAGTTTAATGCATCATAAATACTAAACATTTTTTTAAATGTTTTTTTAAGTTTTTTAAGTCTTTTATTCTCACCAAGTCTGCATTTATTTGATCAAAATAAATTGCTAAATATAAAAAAAAACGGTTTTCTATTTCAATATATTTAAAAATGTAACATATTTCTGTAATGGCAAAGCAAAATGTTTAGCAGCCATTACTCTAGTCTTCAGTGTCCAATAATTCTTCTGAAAGGATTCTAATATGCTGATTTGGTGCTCAAGAGGCAGTTCTTATTATTATTACATTTGAAAACGGTTGCTTAATATTATTGTTGATACTGTGATACATAAGATGAATAGAAAGTTAAATCTTTTGTAATATAACAAATGTCCCCTTTTTGATCAATTGAATGCATTCTTGGTAATAAAAAGGTATGTATATACATTAAAATGAAAAAGTTTATACACTCTAATGTACACTTTTGTTTAAAAGTTTGGTGCAAATTTGATGTAAATATACATGAATATATAATTAATAGAGAAAAATTCAGTGATTCATGTTAAAAAGTGCTGTAAGATCTGTTGTGAGGTACAGTAATGTTTTATACCTTGGCTGCATGCCTTTGCTGTTCATCTTCCTCTCTTAGCCGTTCTTCTTTTTCTTTTTGCTCAGGGGTGAGGTATTTCTCAACCTTAATCTAGAAACACACACATTTGCCTGTCAGGCTCATTGTTCAAAATAATAAATCAGTGTTTGCCATAATTACATGTATGAAATGATATAAAAACAATGTCAGATTGAAAGATTAAAAATAGGTCTATGTACAGACCTGTTAGACCAATAAAGGTGCGATAAATGCTGGATTAGACTTGGATTTTTTTTTTTTTTATCTTATATAGAGACTGGCTGTGTTACCTCTGAGTCGGTCACAGTAAGAGCTCGCTCAGGACACTCATTATCCGTGAGACCAGGCTCCCACAGTGTCTCACTGAGGTCCAGCTCAGTCATAATCTCAGAAATACGCTTGTTCTTCTCTCTAAGACGGTTGATTTCCTGTTCCTTCTGCTTGTAAACTGCCTCAAAGTCTTTGTTGAATGTGCTCTTCACTTTGTAGATAACATCCTTCATTAAACAACCATGAAATTTATCATTTTAAACAGTGGTAGACCATACTGTATGACACAATTTTCACTGTTTAAACTTTTTCTATACTTAAAAGGGAATATTTCAACATCCAAATGAAACCTAAAACAGCAAGTTCATGTATCAAAGTATAAATGAGAAGTCATCACCTTTAACAAGGTGATTTGGTTAATTTTCTGCTCTCTGATGTGCAAGTTAAACTGGCTGTAGAGATGAGGATTGACCCCTCCGTATAGAGCACTCAGACTGCCAGTCAGAGCAGGACTCTCGCTCTTACTGTCCTCTGCCTCTTCTTCCTCTTTGTCTCCAGAGATTGTGTTTAAAATCATCTCTTGAAGCTATGAAGAATATTCATATTATTTGTGTCAAATCTTGTGAAAAAACAGAAACAAGCACTGTATCATATTAGAAACACACTGTACACTTACTTGTGAATTTTCCTGTTCAATCTTCCTCATGGTCTCAATCCTTTGAAGCTCTTCAAGTTCTTTTTCAGTGCGTTCCTTCATGGGGTAGTTCTTCACCTCATTTTCTGAATGAAAGGCCTGAAGGCAACAAAACGTACACAAACACACTGACAATCGGCAGCTGTATAGAATTTCTAGTTCCAGGTACACCAGGTGAAAACCGATCGATGTGGATATTATAATTAAATGTTTTGGCTCTACAATAAAACACTGTCTTTTTAGACTAGAGACCTTAATGGCTTTGCCTTTGACTTGCATGGAATCCCAGCATTCTTTCTTCAGGATCTCCCTCTGATAGCACTTAGCCAGATTCTCCATCTCGATCTCTTTCCTCACCTTAAACAACATAAATAAACATCTGAATACAGTAGGAAAAATCCTTATATAAACCAAAGAGCATGTTTTTAATTAATCTGCTCTTCATCATCTGTAAATAACCATGTTTACCCTGGTAACTTCCTGTTTTGCCTCGAGCTGCATCCTCTGTTGCTCTTCCACATCCAGGTTAAATTCCTGGTGCCCAAGTTTCTCCATGTCTGGCAGACTCTCATTCTCTTGTATCATTGCTTTGATCTGGAATGATCCAGAGACAATTAAGATTAACCTTTCAACTTCAAATGTATGTATGTATGGACACAATAATATGAAAGAGCGGACGGTCCTTTCTCTTACTGTGTCACGAAGAACTTTGATGTTTTTTCTTAGGTACTTTTTGGTCTCTGCATACTGCTGGGTCTCTTCTTGAAGAACCTGTTTGGAAACCACTGGAGTCATGATCTTATTATTATGTATTATCTTTCAATTATTCTATTTCTCACTCAAATAAAATGCTTGATTTTATTTATTGGAAACCAATATCATAACAATCTTTCAAAAGTTTGGGATTGGTAAGTTTAAAAAAAATCTTTTTGAAATAAGTCTCCTTGTAAGACTGTATTTTGAACCAGAATCAGAAATATTGTGAAATATTTTTACAATTAAAAATAACTGTTGTCTACTTTAATATATTTAAAACAAATGTAACATTTCTTTAATAGCAAAAAGAAATGTTCAGCAGCCATTTTTCTGGTAGTATTCAAAGTATTCCAATATTTTGAACGAAAGTGTATAAATTGATAAAAGCAAGCATTCATCTATTTAATTTATTTCTGTGATGGCAATTCTAAATGGCTGATTTGTGACCCTGGACGACAAAACTCTTAAGTCGCTATATTTTGCATTATATTTTTTAGCAATAGCCAAAAAAACAAGCCAAAAATCATTAGGATATTAAATAAAGATCATGCTCCGTGAAGATATTTTGCAAATTTCCTACCGTAAATATATCAAAACTTTTTTTTGATTAGTAATATGCATTGCTTAGAATTCATTTGGACAACTTCAAAGGCGATTTTCTCAATATTTAGATTTTTTTGCACCCTCAGATTCCAGATTTTCAAATAGTTGTATCTCGGCCAAATATTGTCCTACCATTATAAACCGGCCAAATATTGTCCTACCATTATAAACCATACGTATTACGTATACGTATTTGTATGATAATACAAATATATAAAATCTTACTTTGTTAATCAAATTTTGCATTAGGTTGTAAAACCTTTCCCTGTACCACATCAATGTTAATTATTTTACATAAATATATTTTGTAATCTTAGGAACTTTTTTCTCATGGAGGCCTGTGATTAACCTCATAAAATAAGAAAACAAAATGTGTTGTAACCTGAAAAGTATTAGCCGCTCGTTACAAATAATGCTATATTATTAAATTGAGAACAATGACAAGGCAATATTATATTGTTAATTAAACAGTAACACATAAATACATTCAGACACTAACCGCATCTAGTTTTCCATCAAGCCATGTAGAACTAGCTGGGGACACAAAATAATTTTCCTCTTGTTCAGCTTCATGACTCATCTTTCCCTGCAGGAAGAATTTTATGGCAGTTTATATTCTGTGTCTCAAGGAACAGAATATCTCCCCAGTAAAACTGCTTAACCAGGTACAATATTGTGCATAAACATGAGAAAACACTGTTTCTGTACTTCTCCTGTTAGAAATGACGAACAACTGGTCAGGGATTGTGTCTGTGGATCCCAGTCAGTCATTTTGGAGAGGATGGTGTTCTCTGAGGATACTATTGACTCAAAAGAATCAGCAACTGACTGAGCATACTGGGTAGCTGCATTTGCTTTGCCGGCCCCAGAAAGCTTTAACCTGTTAAATTTGAATGCATTGTAAAAACAAAAATGCTACAGGTCCAGCTTCAAGGGCATTTTGAAACTACCAGAGAGAGAAAATATTGCTATAGATCAAAGCTTTATAGTAATATTTGTCTGTTTAATATTTTTTGAGAGCCCTGAGCTCACCTGAGCCTGCTGCAGACAAGTGAGCCATCCCTCAGGCCAGAGGTGATGAGGGTCTGACTGTCTGGGGTGAAACAAACAGATCCGACTCCACCCTGCCAACATGAGTGGCACTGAAGCTGCACGTACCTGTCCTGCATTTCAAAAGTACGCACATTTACATACTCCTCAGATATTTGGGCAGTTTCCGTGAATCATGTTTCTCCTAGCCAAGTACTCATAAACATGGATGAACTTGAAGAGGTTGGTTTTAACAACAATACCATTGTTGAGTTCTCACAAATGCGCAGCAGTCCATCCCTGCCAACTGTTGCCAGCCAGTTTTGATGTGGGGAGAGCTGTAGAAAAGCAGGACTCAGTAAATGGCCCCCTGCCTCCTTCTCTAGGATCAGGTGAACTGCTTCCTGTGCATTAGATGGCTTTACTCCACTCTGTATATCACATGAGAAGCAGTTAGGAATAGTGCCAAAAACACAAAATAAAACTGTCATCAGACTATAGGTGTTATCTGTTCTTATACCACCTCAGGGATACGGAAACTTTGCAAGACTTTTCTCTGTTGGCAGTAACCAAATATCTTGTTCATGGCCAGGACACAAGAGCAGACAGCGCGAGGGATCTCATATAGGCAGCTGTGCAGGACATCTTTACACAGACAGCCATAGACATCCACACAACCTGACGAGTCTGGAAGTGGCACAACATTATGAGAAGGAGTGATGGAATTTTTGAATGTCTATGATTTGTCCTTCTTTTTTTTAGAGAAGCTTTCTGCATGCCAGCCTCAATTATGGTGTTTTTTTTGTGTTTTCCTGATACCTGTAAGCTGTTGCACAAACAAAGTCAGTAGCAGAAGCTCATTTCTCTCATTGATTTCTCTCTCTGTCTTGCTGCATAGCACCAGGACTTTAACCTGTTTACTTTCCGTGTGGTACTGAGTGGAAAGGTTTACAATGGCACCCGGAGCCTCTGGAAGAATGTAAAAGGACTGTTTAGAAATTACTTTAAACTTTAGGCATAAAATGTAAATATAACACAGTTCAAAAGTTTGGGGTGGCAAGATTTTTGAATGTTTTTTAAAGAACCCTCTTCATCATGTGATCAAAAATATAGTAAAACAGTAATATTATTATCAGTGCTGCTTTTTTTGTTGTTGTGGAATTCATTATGTTTTTTACAGGATTCTTCGATAAATCATTTCAATAGAATGGAATTTATGTGAAATATAAATATTTTTTTTTCTTTAATGTCACCTTTGATCAATTTATAGCATTGAATAAAAGTAAACATTTATTTAAAAAAGAAAATATTACAGACTCTAAATAGAGAGAATTGAATAGTAATATGATTCTGAGAATTACCAGTCCATCCTATAATTTGAAATCCCTTTGATGGCCTTGCGTTCAGCACAAACATGCGTGAGTCTGATGCTCCTGTGATTAAGAAGTTGCCACCTTGATCAAACCTGTTAAACAAATATAACATACAGTATTCCCAACATTCAGTTCACAATGCCTTAATTCCCAAGAAATGTGAGAGCAAATAATCACAGTGCTGTGAAACTCACACCAAATGGTCTACAGGGACACGGTAGAGATGAACCCTGTGAACTAGTCTGGGTTTTTGTTTTGAGGTCATTTCCACAAACAGAACGTCTCCAGTGGCTGTTCCTACAACAACATACTGTGCTATGGGGCAGCATGCAATACTGGTTACCTGAAGCAAAGTCATACCAAATAACACAGATTTAAGTACAGGAAACTTATTCACCTGATCTGGGAAAAACAATTACTGTGATGTCGTATAGAATCCCTAATTATAGCACAAACATGTATTTGCAGAGAGACGGAGCCCATGCAGAGTCCATCATCCAGGGCCCACAGCTGTAAATCTCCTGCTTCTCTGACTGACTGCAACAATGAAGATACAGATGCCTTATTATTTTCAATAATATTTCTTTCAATAATATATCTAGACATTGTATTTTAATATGTATATTGTAATACTTTACTATTGTATGTATCAGTGTATTTATTGTGATTAATTAACCAATTGACACCACATGTTCTTTTACCAAACAAATGTTTCTGTCAGTGTATAATGGAGCAACAGCCACAAAATCTCCACAGAGTACATCCAGAACTTTGACAATGTTATCATTCAGCAGTGGTTTCAATCTGTAAACACAGCCCTGTGGAGAAATAACGAATTTTGTTAATTATGTTTTTCAGCATTGTCTTTATTGTATTGTATTGCAGTCTAAGAATATTGTGAGTTTTTATCATGACATTTTTAAATAAAATATTTATTAGATAGTATATCCATATAATGCAACAGTGCTGTTTTTACATTCATATTATTTTAATATGAATCATAAAAAATACACTAACATCATAAAATATAAACACTTACTGTATTAGAAACTATCAGCAGTGTCTCACCATCAGGGGAAAAGCATATAGACGAGGCTGCCTCAACCAAAGCCCAAGCCTGCACTACCTCCCATTTGTTTCCTTTAATTTGAATGTTTCGTAAAATGCCTTCCTATAATAGATTTGGAAATGATCTTGAATTGGGCTAAAATTATGTCTCACTTGAAAATGATGATAAATACAATTTCTTACCATTCCTGCAGCAAAAACATTACAGTCTTGTAGTACTAAGCTCCGGAAGCTGCCTTCCTGCAGGGATGTTTTACTGTCATCTGTGATGTAAAATTACAACAAATGCAATTAAATGAAGCTCTCAAGACAAGGAACTACATTAAGTTTAAAATTCATACAGTTGACGTGAAATCCTGAAATGTTCTGATTTGATATTTATCAAGTATGAGTTTACCTCTGGGATTTAATTCAGTTTGAGGTTTATATAGGACAGAGACAAGTAAAGTGTCAGGATTCACACAAAGCAGGAAACCTTCCTCGGAGCCAACATATAGGTCAGAAGAAGTTGACCAGCAGATGGCACTTGGACACAGTTTTGGTTTTATTTGTTTCAAAGGCTGTTGGGACAGACAAATTATATTATGCTGTGACTCTGACAAAACATAAAGTGTTATGTAAACAAATACAACACCTGTACTTTAATTTTGATCATAAAATATTGTCAAAAAAATTAATAAAATTCACTGATAAAACTTAAAAAATAAAAATCTTCAGGAGGGCTACTGGTATATAAGAAAACACTCTACTGGAGAAACAACCCATACCACAAAATCATCAGCTCTGTGTCCACTCAGTCCAGCGATTGCTGATATGGGCATCTGAGGACCTAAGTGTGTCAACTTCCTACTGAGCATACTAGACAGGTTTGCTTCACACTCAATAACTGAACCATCGGCGGCGGGGAGATCGATAGCACTGCAAAGAAAACATAAAGAAAGGATAATGGGTCAAATAAACACTGTCAGTGCATGAATCCTAATGTTGGCATATGAAATCAATTTGTAAATAACAGTGACATCTGCTGGAGAGACACTCTACCTAGGCTTCATCAAATGGTAGTCGTCACATCTTTCAACATTCCAGATAGTAAGGGACCTCAAATTTACAGCACCAATTTGACACCAGTTCATGGGGTTAAAAACCAATGCTGTGACGTCCTCTCCCAAGAGTGGATGGCTACAAAGGAGAATGCTGCTCTCCCAGTTCCTAAATAGTGGATATTCAAATATTGTTTTAAAAAAGGTAAAATATAAATAATTGCTGTAGAAAATGTCAGACTAATATGAAACATGCATTTTACCATAATGAGATGGTGTGATCAGGCATGGAGGAAGCACAGACTAAATAAGGGCCAGTGTCGCACAGTGCCAAAGTTGTATAGCCCAGTTTAGTTGTGCCTAAAACATGAAAAAGCACTAAAAGTGTAAGTTTTATACATTTATAAAAGTTTATGGACACTAAATCAGTTTAAGAGCAACTACAATCAGCTATAATGGTTTGTCGTTCAAGGAAATGTTTAAAATAAATTGACTCACCTTCTAGTTTACACATCTGCTCGAGCTCTGGATAGTTGTAGACAAAGATGGAAGGATTGAGTCCGAGGTCAGAGAAAGCAAGACATCTGCGATGCCCACTGGCTGTAAAGGCCCCAATACCAGAACCAGGACTCTGCAGAGTCTTCCTCGACTTAGTTTCCATATCGAGGAAAACAATAAAGTTCCCACAGGTGTAGCATGTTGTATTCTTGTCAACAAATCTAAATGTGCCATTGTTGAATCCTTGCACCCACCTTTCACATAGTAATAAAAATAAAAGTGGCATTGGTTTTATTCATAATTTATTTGTTTTTATTTTAAAGTTGATATTCTCTTCCAGATTTTGAGATTAGTGCGTTTAAACTTCATTTACTTTATAACACCCGCGGTATTTCCAGTGTGCGCTGTACACTCGAGTGTTTTCTGCTCGACGCTAGGGCGCTAGCTATGATACTGATGCAGAACTTGTTTTTATTTTTCAAAACAGGATAACTTTACAGACTACAAATTAATGATCTGCAATGGAAACAATGTTAACAATTGTCCAAGGGTTTTTTTTAAAAGAAATGATTCGTAACTCACCGAACTTCCAAGTTTCCCAGCACATCCATTTCAATCCGTCAGCTCAGCCTCTGTGCTTGCGTCTGTTTCCATGGCAACCCATAGCACGCGGACTTGAATAATAAACAATTCATTTTCATTACTGTATCAATTACATTCATTTGATTTTTTTTTAGATCATGCTATACATAAGAAACATAATATAATATTATAAAAATATATAATAAACATCATATAATATAACAATATAACATATCGTACACATAAATATGTATGGTACATATAACACATCGTACATACATATTACAAAATAAATTATATTGCTTCTATACTCTTTGATATTACACACACATTATTTTTATTTACAATTTTATGTTTTATTAATGTTATTAGGTAGTTTCAGCGAGTAGATGAGAACATTTTTTTATAAATATATTTACCAAAGCGACGAATAAAATAATAAAAATACAAATTATTATTATTATTATTAATTTGCAAGTAGTTAGGTTGTTTAATTTAACGACCTATGTCATTTTATCCTAGCAGCAAAGTTGTAGCCTACTGGTGACTTTTATTTTGAAAGTGTGTTTGAGGTTGATTTTGAAAGGGAAATCAGTATCGGATTCACAAAGCGTTTCAGTGGGAGGCTTCAAACCTACAATGTTGGGCACGTCGTCGTGAGTAATAAAGTAATGTCTTGCAAAAGCGTAAGGACAGCATTGTCCATTAACTAATTGAATGATCGGTAAATGCCTCCTGCGGCTAGTATTATCCCCTCGTATATGTCGTTTAACTTGAAAGAAGGGCGTTTTGCCACAAGGTTTGCTTGCATTTCAAATAATTAGCTTAGTTAGCCAGTCGCGGGCGTTGGTTAGCTTAAGTTTAGTCTTGTGAGTGCTGTGATTGAGTCTGCAGTGTCCAGATCACGTGAATGACTGTGACGGTTGTTTTAGCGTGTGTAACGTTACCGACAGATTACGTTCATTCATATCAGTTCGTGCCATGTAACGTAACTTACATTAGTACGTGCGAGTCAGGACTTGATAGCTAGCGAGGACAGAAAATGGAGAGGCTGTGTTTTAAAAAGCCAGTGAGTTCCCTAACTAGACAGCACCATCTGCGCATTCGAACAAAAAGCTGTTTTTGTGCTGCTGCTGCTGTCTTTCTAGGCAGCGCCCTAGGTTTTGAAACAGAGCCAGACTGCAATTTCTGGTCACTGACAGCCTTATGATTAACACTCGTTTTCCTAAAATAGCTAGAGGCTCATGCAGCTCTCACATGTACGATGTTGCCATACGAATGTATTTGTATATATTTGTATTCTACATTTGCATTTGGCAACATGACTTCCGTGTGTGGGTCTGATGGACTTTGAAAACCTGTTATCTCAGTTTGCTGTGCAGCTCTCCAGGGATTGTTTATGCGTGTGTGGGAGCAGTTGAGAGAGGTTATGCAGCACAGGCTGATCTGCTTACATGTTTGCAATCGGGGCCCATGCTTGTGTTCTAAGCTGATGTTTGTCACCCAAACTGAGTGTTTTTTCTTCTTCTAAGGATCAGCTCAGCTTTCTCTTTTGCAAACTTGTCTCTCCGCAGGTGAGTGCAGGCTAGATGACAATGGCACACGTCGGGGCAGTAATCGCAGCAATGGCTGGTGTGATGGCCATTCTGCTTCATTCCTCCATCCACAAGATTGAGGAAGGGCATTTAGCTGTGTATTACAGGTGAGTGGTAGGAAGTTGCATTGAAAATATGCACAGATTTTATGCTGCTTATGTTAATAATTAATAAAATGGCCGTAATATAGTTGAAATTTGGTGGAAAGGCTAGATCAGTTAACATTGTATGTTTACAGCTTTTAAAGGCATTGTTGATCCAAAAAAGAAAAGTGTTGTTTGCCCAAGCCTCTGTGACTTCTTAAGTAAATATAACTTCTACAAGTAATATTTTAATAAAAAGATTAAAGAGAAACTTTTTTGTCCATCTTATGGCTTGTCAGCGGTCACCAAAACTATCTGATTATCAACGTTCTTTAAAATATTGTCCTTTGTGTTTCATAGAACAACGAAAATCATACAGGTTTGAAATGACATGAGGTTGAGTAAATGATAACAGAATTAAATTTTTTTTGGATCAACTGGTAACTACACAGCTTCTTTATAGCAATAGGTGTTGTAATATTTCTACACAAATGAAATTGATGGCATATTTATCTTTCATATATTTAATTTGCTTCCTAATTTTGGTTCATGGTTTTTTCCCAATTTTTTCAGAGGAGGAGCTTTGTTGACAAATCCTAATGGCCCGGGTTACCATATAATGCTGCCTTTCATCACTTCATATAGATCAGTGCAGGTACAAATGTCATGTATTTATAGTTGGCCGTATAAAAAATAATAATTGTTTTATTACAGTTGTACACATTGCATACAATTTATAATGAATGAGTTGATTTTTACATCTATGCATTTAGCAGAAGTCTTTATAATAAAGTTAGAAAGGAAACCAAGGTAGAATATTGTTAAAATTTGCTGATTTCTTTTCTTCTCACGTTTGCATTATGTTTATAGACAACCCTGCAAACAGATGAAATAAAAAATGTGCCTTGTGGAACCAGGTACTCCTTCGTGTTGTTATTCTATCAAAATGTCCTGAAAACTGCTTAAAATTGGTCATGATTAAATTGTACTGGATATTTTCTGGGGCTCCTGAATGAAAATAATAATTTCTTTGTCTTCCACAGTGGAGGTGTCATGATCTATTTTGACAGAATTGAGGTGGTCAACATGCTGGTTCCGTCAGCAGGTAAGAGCCTTAAAGGGATAGTTCACCCAAAAATAAAGGTTCTGTCATCATTTACTCACCCTCAACCCTCCTCCAAACATCTTTGACCTGTATGTCTTCAGTAGGAGGAAAAATTAGTTGTTGGGCTTTATGACTAAACAAGCTCATGCTCTTGTTCTCTTCCTCCACAGTGGTGGACATAGTGAAGAACTACACCGCAGATTATGACAAAACGCTAATCTTTAACAAAATTCACCATGAGTTAAACCAGTTCTGCAGTGTGCACACACTACAGGAAGTCTACATAGAACTGTTCGGTAAGTCACTGAGATGTCAAACAGTTTATTCAGCCAACTATACTGTGAACTTTCAGTTGTTTATATATAGAGTGCTGCAGTTTCTGCTGTGTCATTTGTTTTGTCTTTGGTGCTTTTTTCACTGCAAGAATATTTGTCATGGTCTTGCATTTGTGTCGTTTTTGTTTGACAGACATAATTGATGAGAACTTAAAGACTGCACTTCAGAAGGACTTGAATGCTATGGCTCCTGGCCTCACGATTCAGGTATGGTTTTTATCTCTATGGTTTTGACTCTGTGGTTTCAGTTTTGACTTGAGCAGAATTAGATGATTCCATAATATTTTGCAGGCTGTGCGAGTCACCAAACCTAAAATTCCTGAGGCCATCAGAAGAAACTATGAGCTGATGTGAGTGAATATATTTTCGGAATAAATTTTATTGTATAGATTTTTGATAGATTAAAATGTTTTTAAAGGCTTGAACAGTTTTAATCTTTTACCTTTACCAAAACCACATTTATTTCAAACACACAGTAGAGACAGTAATACTGTGAAATATTATTACAATTTAAAATAATTGTTTTCTATTTAAAATCATTTTAAAATGTAATTTATACCTGTGATGGAAAAGCTGAATTATCAGCAGCCTTTACTCCAGTCTTCAGTGTCACATGATCCTTTAGAAATCGTACTAATATGCTGATTTGGTGCTCAAGAAATGTGGATTTTGCTGAAAAATAGAAAGTTCAGAAGAACAGAATTTATTTTAAGTAATCTTTTCTAACATAAATTGTCCTGGGATGCATATGTCTATGGTTTTAATCAAAATTTCCCTCACTTTCATCATCTGCAGGGAAGCGGAGAAGACCAGGCTGCTCATCACCGTTCAGACACAGAAAGTGGTGGAGAAAGAGGCTGAAACTGAGAGAAAGAAGGCCATCATAGGTGAGTCTTCACTTCCAAATATAATGCTGATCATGTATGGCGTTATGGTTTGTCCCTGTTCATTTTATGTGTTGCTCTCATTGCAGAGGCTCAGAAAATGGCTCAGGTGGCAGAGATTCACTTCCAACAAAAAGTAATGGAGAAGGAAACCGAGAAAAGGATCTCCGAAATTGAAGGTCTGGTTTATCTGCTGAAAATTTTCATAGCACATGCCACGCAGAGTGTGTTGCTCATCAGATATATTTATTTGATTGTAACAGATGCTGCATTCCTGGCAAGAGAGAGGGCAAGAGCAGATGCAGAATATTACACTGCTGAAAAATTTGCAGAAGCCAACAGGGTAACAAAACTTTTTTTAATTTTCTAATTTTTGTGTGGCTAATAAAATTATGAAATATTTGTGTAAGACTCGGTGCTCAACATTCAATACTTTATTGACGTAACTTTTTAGAGAAATCCTTGGAAGAGTAGGTTTTTATTTTTTAAAGAAATTGAAAAATGTTATTTGGTGCATTAAAAAAAAGAAATTAACCTACGGGTTTAAAGGAATAATTCACCCAAAACTTAAATATCCTTTAACCTCAAGTATATTAAGTAGTGCCTGTAGGAGGCTCTAGCTGTGGTCATAGTGTGACTAGTGTCCACTCTGGACACATGGAGGCACACTGACACATTTCTTCAGCAGAGATGATTCCACACAGGATGTGCTCATGGCATTGATCATACCACTGTCTCCCTCCTCCACAGCTGAAGCTGACACCAGAGTATCTGGAACTGATGAAATATCAGGCCATAGCTGCCAACAGCAAGATCTACTTCGGTCAAGACATCCCAAACATGTTTTTAGACAACAGTGCCTCCCATCCGAGTGCGGGCCAGGGTGCGGCAGACTCTGCAGAGCAGCTGGAGGTCTTGAGTATGAAAGAGAGTCTTAAGAAAGCATCCAAGCCCAAAGCCACAGAAGGCCACTGAGGGGCATGAGAGCTGTCCACCCCCTCTTCCTCTGCTGTTCCTCTCTCTCTCTTTTCTCTTTCTCTCTCTTTCTGTGGGTGCTTGTGAGGCATGTCACTCTGCTTCTGCAGTGGGGTTGGGTGCTTGGCTAACTGTGCTGTGACTGACACACAGAGCCTGTGGTTTTTCAGCAGTCACTTGTGGACTAAAAAGGAATGTCCAGAAACTGTACTACTGAATATTGCCAGGTCGAATTAATGCGATCCAAATCCCCTCCCTGACTCACATCATCGTGCTTTTTCCCCTTTTTTTGCTTTCAACTTTTGCTTGTCACAAATCCATGCTAATTATTTTTCAATGAATTTATGTGAAGTATGTGAACATTTCAAGGTTTATGTTTGTGTTGTCTTTTACATAACTGGAATTATAAGGCATCACACTAATTGAGATCAAAGGCAATGGCCAATTGAGCTACAATCCGATAAAACTCATTTTGTAGCCAAAATTTGTCATCTACCTTTCCTTCATATGTTGTTGAAGGGGTACTTCACCCTAAAGTTTAAATTGTGTCATTATTTATTCACCCTCATGTCATTCCAAACCTCTATGGCTATCTTTCCTCTGTGGAATATATAAAAAAAAAATTGTATATATTTTTGTGTCCATACAATAAGTCAATGGGATTCAGTGTTGTACTTGTAATTGAACTTTTAATATATGCACAAAAACTTTATTGTTCTACTGAAGAAAGAGAGTGCTGCAGGTTTGGAACAACATGATGGTAAGTATCTGATGACAGGATTTACATTTTTAGGTAAACCATCCCTTTAGAAAAGTCCTCATTTCCATCATCACTAAAATCTTAATTTAGTCCAGCCACAACTGCAGTGATCAGTGGCTTTTGCATGTGTATGTAAGAATCCTTTGTTTTAAAATCATCCCTGCTTGAGAATTTTGACACCTAAATACTTTGGTGTGAATTTAATTGAGAATTTTGACACCTAAATACTTTGGTGTAAATTTAATTTAATATAATGTCAGAAATAGTGGGTTTGGTATAGTGTTGTGTAGTGTGTTAGTGCCCTGTGCCTGTTTTTGAATAGATGGTTCTTAGAAGGTGTCACACTGAACATGGGTATGTTGATTCACATAAAGTCTCATAAAATGATAAAGTTTTGATCCGGGGCTCCAGCCTTTGAAAAGCTACGAGATGGACAGGGATGGATTCTATATAGTTGAGTCAGTTCCTTTAGGACTGAAAATGCCTTTATGACTTTAATTTAACTTGCTTGTTTTGTCATTACTGGAAGAAGTTTATTTCAAAGGGAATTCAGTAACAATAAGGGCTGCTGTATTATTAGGCATTATTTTTTAATCATTGATGGGTGAATGCATTAATGATCAGATGTTCTTACATCATATTATTGCATGCTGGGAGCCAGATGATGATGATTTTCTGAAGTTTCAAAAACTTCATCAGAATGTCACCACTAGGGGAAGCCAGTGCTCTTCATGGATCAAACTAGGCAACAAAGACCTACTTGATTCAAAATCAACTAAATCAATAATAATAACAATGCATTAAATCAAACCATCCACACAAGGCTGTGAATAGTGTCTACTAGTACTATCTCTCAGGAAAAGAGACTTGCATGACCTGGATTTTTTTTTTTTTTTTGCAAACATATAAAAGTTGTAAGGTCAGATACAAGGTCATTATAAATCTGTCATGCAGCACATATTCTTACATCATCTACAAACTTTTCCATTAAAGAGACAAGCATTCATTTAATGCAGTTAGTCTGGCTTCTCCCATTCTTCCTTAAAATTGACATTTATTGTTTTCCTTCAGGGTGTAAGTTTAATTGTCTCAAAAGCTTTGAAGCAATTCTCAAAGATTTTTCTCTGTTCATATGATCCATGTGATTCTTATGGCTGATTAAATGAGAGAGGACAGAACTTGACTGCCCTGGAATAAATCCACTCTGTGAATGTCACTTTTATATGTCAGCATAATTTAAGCTCCTGATTTTAAAACATTTATATGCAAAATTTATAACATTTTGACAATGTTCAGTTCTGTGAAATAAAACCTATTTTGATACCATGAAAATGACTGTTTCCTTGGTGTTGCAGTAGTGTGATCATACTGTTCTTGCCTTGCACATAAAGGAAGTGTATATCATTTCCTATTAAGTAACTTTCACAAAAGTTAGTGACATAGATTGTGTCATGAATTAAGTGTGCTTAGTTTAATATGATTTGGATATATTTCCCAGAAATGAGGAATAGGAACTAGATCTTGAACAATATTTTAAAATCTAAAGCATAAGTGCATGCAAAGCTTATTCAAGGTGCCACTCTTATTCTAATATTCAGATCTTTAGATGTGACTCCTGAAATGTATGTTTATGGGACTTGTTTTTAAATAATAATAATATATGATTACATGCTAAAATTTAATTAGAGATGTATTTGATTTCTAGAGTATGGAACGTGTTTAAATCTCTGACCTTATGACACAGACAAAAAAAGCTCCATGATGACATTAAAAAAAAAGTATTTGTTAGTCTTGGATTCAATCTTACATTGACTGTTTTGGGAATAATCTGATAGCCAGTTATTCTCCAAAAATAACTCAACTGCTTGATGAACAATACCAACAAGCAGTTATGACCCATACAGTCCTATTTGCTTTGGAAATAAACTCAGAGTGTCTCAGTCAATGGTTTTTGTCCAAGTCAGGAAATGTCAAAAACTCTCATTGCCAAGTAACAAATTAGCCTGCTTCACCTTTTTGATGCAGGACTCAGACTTACTAACAGTATATGAGTGGAAGAAGGACAAATGAAGGAAACAGTCACTCCAGGAAGTGGGAAAAAAGGTCTATGTCTCCAGCTGACCTTAAAGAGAGAACAGAAGCTTGAGCTCCCCCAAAAACTCCTGAGTAAATATCAACCATTCAGATCTGATCACCAGACTGAGTCAGTCCCCAAACACAAGAGCACATTTCCTGTTCCTGACAGTGAATTTAGCATTAAGACTTATAGATTGGATAAAATGCATGCTGTTTCTTCGAGTCTGTATATTTTAGGTTAAAATGTGCTTGTGTGTCCAGGATGTACCACATAATCGCTTTCTCCACTACACATCAATGATATACAGAAAGTGGCACCACCAAAAATAAGTGTGGGAAATGAAAGAGACCAACAATACTTTGAATTGTGGTAGATTTGAAAGGCCAACATGATTGCAGATTCCATTAAAGGGGTCATCTGATGCTACTTGCACTTTGACAAGTTGTTTGAACTGAAATGTGTGTTGGCAGAGTGTGTACACAACCACTGATAAAAATCCAGTTTTTTTTTTTTATCTCGTTAAATAATTTTCCCTTTCTCAAATCACATAGACAGGCCCCTCCCACGATAGTTTGATTGACAGTGGTGTTTCAGCACAGACTGGACTGGTGTCTTACCTGAGCCCCGCCCTGATTGGTAGTTGTCATTTACGACATCTGAGCCGCTGAAGACGCAGTGGATTACGTTTGTTTTTGAAGGGAATGTGCCTTGGCTCTGATCAACATAAATGCCTCTATGTTCAAGTGAATAATTTGTGATCCAGCTTCATCCATAGGAGTATAAAGTTTTAAATGAATATTTGCAAATTGCCTTTCCTAATAATGTGCCAATTAGCAAGTTTCAAGATGAAAGTGGCTAAAGTAAACAGTCCCTCACCGAGCAGCTCTGAAGAGTGGGGCGGGGTCATCAGAACTCATTTGCATTTAAAGGAAAATGCTACAAAATGTCTTACTCTGAAAAGAGCTGTTTTTGATATGGTTTAAAAGGGTGTTGTTTTACGATACCACTGAGACATTTTAACCAAACTATGTTACAGACTTTTCATTAAGACCCTAAAGAATCATATCAACTTGTGAAAAATGTTCATCCGATGACCCCTTTAAGTCTTATTTGATTTAAACATTGTTTACTCATGAAATTAACATTTTTATTAACTGAACAGAACTGATTCTATAAGTCACGTTAATCAAAGTTCACCGGACAGCAAGATTTTAATGACTCCCAAATGACTTCTACAGGATGCATCAATTACACAGTCTTACTCAGCACAAGGATGCTGGCCAACTTTTCTTTCCATAGTTCACTGAAATGGAATGAAAATAAGCCACGTGCACTATTAGATGAAATATCCACTAAACCCTTTTATTTATTTGTACTAGAAAAACTAGGCCATCAGACTAGCAGGACACATACCAGTAGAAAATTAGTTTTCTTCTGTTTTTGTAGAGCTGTTGGCAAATGTGTGACCTGGCTACAACCATTGCAGGAAGGGCAGTGCCCAGGTTTTGTAACTGTTTGGAGGGACTCTGGCATAAGAGACTGCAATGTTCCCATGACAACTATGATGAGATTTATGAATTACTAGCAGCAGCCTGAACAATTGTTTTCTGTGTTCAGTCTGGCTCATCGCCCTGCTTCGTCCCCTGAAGCGCCGTGCTGCCGGAATTTACCAGGGAGTCATGGGGCAGCTTCTGTGAGGACATGATAGATGATAAGCCTGGCTTCTCTCAACCAGCTCTGATTAACACAATAATGCAGGCCAGTCTAAGGGGATTTCTACAAGCTCAAATCTGACTTTGAGACACATGACGATGTGGTTTTAACAGAATAGACATAGCAGACTGTAGAGAGCATGCATGTGAATTGTAATAAATCTGACTTTTTATGAACAGTGGCGGTTCTACACGGAGGCCTAGGGAGGCCCGTGCCTCTGTAGTCATGTCCCTGGCCACCCCTGTGGCCACGCCCGTACTGAAAAAAAAAAGTAATATGATTTTCTTTTACTGTCTATGGATTTTACATGCGAGCGCCAAAAGCGGAACTAATGTAACGCAACGTTCTACACGGGTAAATTAGTGCAGCGCACCCTCCCGTTTTTTTCACATAAGTTTGGGTGACTTGGGTCTGATTATAATTTCTCAAAGTCATCTGAAGCAATTCCATAGCTTAATGTTATGGACAGAAGACTATTTACATCATTAAATTAAAGTTTACGGAAACCTTGTTTTCCCTCCTCTGCGGCTGTCAATCATTCTCCTTTCAGTATTCAAAAATTTACATTTTCAAAATACTATACAAAATAATTAATCAGAATTCTTACTCCTGCTCACTCACGCCAAAGAACTCCCCACTCAAGCTCGCCGTCTCTGCAAGATTAACGATGGCAGTTTGCACGCACAGCTACTAGAAGATTTACATCTGTCAGACAGGTTGCTAAAAATGGGCTTCACTTGTCTCAATTGAGTTCCAATGGGGTCGCTGTGTCCATTTCTTTTACTGTCTATGGTTAGATCAAACACATGTTTTAAAAGCCGTAAACTTTTAAAATCACTTTGTGAGTTCAGTTTTGAAGCATTTCATTATATCATTATATCTTTATATCTAACCCTAACCCTAACCCTAATACATTTAAAATAAGAATAATTTAATTGTATATTATTTCTGTGTAGTGTAGTGTAAGCATTATAAATATATACACTTTGAAAAACTAATGGATTGCATAGTCGATATAAAAAACTGGATGACGAGTAATTTCTTACTGCTAAATTCTGAAAAAACAGAGGTGTTAATTATAGGACCTAAAAACTCTGCTTGTAATAACCTAGAACACTGTCTAAGACTTGATGGTTGCTCTGTCAATTCTTCGTCATCAGTTAGGAACCTAGGTGTGCTACTTGATCGCAATCTTTCCTTAGAAAGCCACGTTTCTAGCATTTGTAAAACTGCATTTTTCCATCTCAAAAATATATCTAAATTACGGCCTATGCTCTCAATGTCAAATGCAGAAATGTTAATCCATGCATTTATGACCTCAAGGTTAGATTATTGTAATGCTTTATTGGGTGGTTGTTCTGCACGCTTAGTAAACAAACTACAGCTAGTCCAAAATGCAGCAGCAAGAGTTCTTACTAGAACCAGGAAGTATGACCATATTAGCCCGGTCCTGTCAACACTGCACTGGCTCCCTATCAAGCATCGCATAGATTTTAAAATATTGCTTATTACATATAAAGCCCTGAATGGTTTAGCACCTCAGTATTTGAATGAGCTCCTTTTACATTATAATCCTCTACGTCCGCTACGTTCTCAAAACTCAGGCAATTTGATAATACCTAGAATATCAAAATCCACTGCAGGCGGCAGATCCTTTTCCTATTTGGCGCCCAAACTCTGGAATAACCTACCTAACATTGTTCGGGAGGCAGACACACTCTTGCAGTTTAAATCTAGATTAAAGACCCATCTCTTTAACCTGGCATACACATAACATACTAATATGCTTTTATTATCCAAATCCGTTAAAGGATTTTTAGGCTGCATTAATTAGGTAAACCGGAACCGGAAACACTTCCCATAACACCCTATGTACTTGCTACATCATTAGAAGAATGGCATCTACGCTAATATTTGTCTGTTTCTCTCTCGTTCCGAGGTCACCGTGGCCACCAGATCCAGTCTGTGTCCAGATCAGAGGGTCACTGCAGTCACCCGGATCCAGTACGTATCCAGACCAGATGCTGGATCAGCAACTAGAAAGGACCTCTACATCCCTGAAAGACAGCGGAGACCAGGACAACTAGAGCCCCAGATACAGATCCCCTGTAAAGACCTTGTCTCAGAGGAGCACCAGGACAAGACCACAGGAAACAGATGATTCTTCTGCACAATCTGACTTTGCTGCAGTCTGGAATTGAACTACTGGTTTCGTCTGGTCAGAGGAGAACTGGCCCCCCAACTGAGCCTGGTTTCTCCCAAGGTTTTTTTCTCCATTCTGTCACCGATGGAGTTTCGGTTCCTTGCCGATGTCGCCTCTGGCTTGCTTAGTTGGGGACACTTCATCTACAGCGATATCGTTGACTTGATTGCAAATAAATGCACAGACACTATTTAACTGAACAGAGATGACATAACTGAATCCAATGATGAACTGCCTTTAACTATCATTTTTGCATTATTGACACTGTTTTCCTAATGAATGTTGTTCAGTTGCTTTGACGCAATGTATTTTGTTTAAAGCGCTATATAAATAAAGGTGACATTGACATTGACATTGACACTTCTGAATTCTTGACATTCATATATAAATATTAAATTGTGAAATGTATGATTGCCTGATTGAATTTTATAAGAGTACTAATAGTAATTTGTTTTTATTAACATGTTTAGATTGTATAAAATTACTGTGTAGATTTTTTCAAGAATTACTTTTTGTATTTATTTGCATCACATTTAAATAAAATATGTTGCCATTTTTAATGTGCCCCTCTGGTTAAACACTGGCCCCTCCTTGGCCCCCCTAGTAAAATTTGTCTAGAGCCGCCACTGTTTATGAATATTTATTTTGTACTATATACAAACACATTGTACAATTCAAAAGTTTGGGGTCAGTTCTCTTTTTTTAAGGAATTAATAGTTTTCTTTAGCAAGGATGCATTAAATTGAATTAAGATCACAGTAAAGACATTAATAAGTTTCTATTTTTATCTTTTAAACTTTCTATCCATCAAAAAATCCTAAAAAAAAAAATCTTAAAAATATTAAGCAGCACAACTGCTTCTTACACTGATAATAATAATAAATGTTTCTTTAGTGCCATATCAGCATATTAGAATAATACAATTTCTTAAAGACTTTTATTTATGGAAACATCGACCTCAGCAAAATCAATTATTTGGCTAAAACCATTAGAAAAGCAATACAAGCCCATTGCAATTTTTTTTTTTTTTTTACAGAGGTTGTATGAGTCAGTGATTCAGAAAATATAGCTAATATTAGAGAGATTTCTGAAGGATCATATGAGGCTGAAGAATGGAACAATGAATGCTGCAAGTTCAGCTTTGCCATTTCTTGCCAAAAACAGTTTGGTATTTGGCAAGTGTTAATGTGCATATGTGTGTACTTCTCTTATCTTGCAAAGGGAAGGAACTGCTATCTTACTGCTTGCACAACCCTTTACTCATTCTGACTTAGTGCAGGTCTGTTTTATAGGGGTGAGATCTGAAAGCAATGCTTTGAGGTTTGTTTTACCCCTGGGTGTGTCACAGGGTTAACATCTCTCCCTGATAACACCTGTCTGAATTCTGAGTTTATCACTCACTCTGTTTTTCACTCCAGGATTGTTCCCATGCTTGTCATCAGTTTCCTCCTGGACTAGTTCATTTCAACACCAGCACATTAATGAAACTTAAATTAGGCCATCTTCAATCCTACAACTGTCATGTCTAGAATAGTAACCAGTACAGTATTTGTCTTTATAGTATCAGTCAGGATGCATCTCATTTAGACTAATAGATATTAACTGATGGAACATGTTTCTGATGACAGCAGGCAGCTTGTTTACAGATTACACATGCGAAAAGTTCAACAAAGAACACAGATTGTGTTACTTAAACATCTGCAGTTATGTACAGCAAGGATACAATAGAAACATCTATGTAAGTCAATCCCAAAATTACGTTTATGGATCTATCTCATCTTCAGTGAGCTCATGAAAAAAAGAAGTGACTTTAATATGTTGAAAAACACAATAAACATGCCAGTTACCTGTTATAAAAAGACATTTTTATTTCCGAAATTTTTTCTTAAATGTTTTTCATTCAGTTTGATTACCATGTGGCTTTGATTGCATTACAAACTTCTCCCTCATTAATCTTCCAAGAGTCATTTAAACAACATAAAGGAAAGAAAGACTTCAGACAGCCATGTCTTGGTCTGAACAGAAACAGATGTACTGGTACAGTAATCAAGGCTATCCCATACAGCTGAACTCTTTCGAACAAATATTTTTTTTCTTCACTGGAACTGTACCATCACATTTTTATGAATTTACTATGCAGTGTCATGCCTTGAGTTTTGTTTGTTGTTACTGTGTGCAAAACAGAACAACACTATTGTCATGACATTTTACACTTCTTTACTTGACCTGATGATCTCAACCTTCCAAATGTTGATAAATTGCCATAATGAACCCTTAGGTTGAATGTCTCTGCACTGCAAACCCAAACAGCACAGCGGTGAAGACTTTCAGTTTGAGGTTTACAGGCCTAATATTATCCATTGCTCTTAAAGGAATATTCTGGGTTCAGTGCAAGTTAAGCAGAATCAGCTGCATTTATGGCAGAATTTTGATAACCATAACTATATATATATATATATGAAGAGTTCAGATGCAAAAGCCATCTCAAAAGTGCCATCTGAAATTTTCATCTAAAATTAGGATTTTTATCAAGCTCCTATGCTTAGGTTGAGCCATTTTACTTTAATGGCAATGTGCAGGTCCTTTTCAAGGCTATTTAAAGTGAAATAACTGAACATACATATAGGAGCCTGATAAAAATCCAAATTTTAGATGAATATTTCAGATGGCACTCAGAGGCTTTTGCATCTGAACTCTTCATATATATATATATATATATATATATATATATATATATATATATATATATATATATATATATATATATAGTTATTAATATTATTATTAATATTACTGCTTTTTAACTCTCAGAGTCCAAACAAATTGTCTGTTCTCTTTCACTGTAAGTGCCTCATCACAACTTGTTTACTTTTTTATTTAAAGAAGGTAAAAGTTAAAATTAAATTTTGTGGTAATCAATATTCAATAATCAATCAGTTTCTCGCGATTGAGGTCAATGTGTACCCAGAATATTCAGAATTATAAACAACTGCAAAACATAAAACTTGAAAACAACCTAAACATGATTCTGAACGGGGTTGTGCATAAAACATGATGACAAATAAAACATCTGAAGACCAGATTTTTTTGAAGTGTAAGCACTAAACATGCACACTTGAAACAGACCCTAAAATGGTAGTGAATTGTTATTAAATGAACCGAAGAGGTGTATCTGCAGTACTTTAGTTTACATTGCTCTATTGGATTAGACTCTTTAAAACTGATGGTCTTAGAACTGAGACATTGTTATAGACCAGAGGGAGTACCACTCATTCTATCTTTGTGAGAACAACTCCCGTTCCAGACGTTCTCACAGTGTGCTTCATATGTTGTCTGCATGCTGAAGGGCTCAGGCATGCTTTTGACTTTAATTCAGTGTGACTCAGAGAGCTTTAATGCTGCTTTCCAACCCCTAAGTTCTGCTGGGTTCTTTTTTCGGAGAGCTCAGCTTGAGTCATCAGGAAGCTCTCAGAACTTTATTGAAAGTGAAAGTCATGATATTTCCCAAGTATGATAACCCATACTTGGAATCGGTGCTCTGCATTTAACCCATCCATGTGCACACACACAATCTCCAATCTGTCTACAATATAGTGCTATCCAATAACTGCACTCAGACCCATGACTCAGGCTATCAGATCAATACGGTTATTTTTGAATAATCAACTCTTGGGTTTATTATTTCTTTGAATTACAAAAATTTGGTTTAACAAGAAATCGAAATACGAACAAAAAGAAATAAAGAGATTTTCTAATAGTTCAATAATAATAACCTAATAATAATAATAATAATAATAATGCCAGTATTAGCATTAATTAGCATTACGTTCTGTTTAAAAAACAGGCAAATGACAATTTAGCTATATTTTTAGGCCTAATTTTGTTTGAGGGTAAACAAATGAGCTTATGCTTTAATATTTGTTTTACATGTGTGGGCAGCTTTGATACCTTAGTCTGATTATATATTTATTATGTATTAGTGATTATATATGATTAAATTATTAATCTTTAGCTGAATCAAGCCACGCATTGTATCACGTTCTTCTTATGGGTAAAATTCCAGGCTTTACTTTATACTGAAGGAATAGCCTTTTCATTACGACATAATTGAGTAAAAAAAAATGTGTGTGTGGCAGCAATATGTCACCATAACTTTGCTTCAGAAATGTTTACATTTGGTCTGAGGTTTCCACATGGGCTTGATGTTAGCATAAACACATGGCTCACGGGAGGGACACAAAGTGATTGCAAATACTATTCCGAAAATGGCTTTGTGAACTCTTCTGGCCAAAAGAGCAGAGAGAGGATGAGTGGCTGCAACTCTGCTGGAGCCAAATCTGCATTGTTGAAGGAAAGGCCCAAATTACTGGTCTCCTCTTTGATGACTTTATGATAAAGAACAACTTGTGGTGAAAACAGTGAGTTGTTTATATCCCCCCAGGGAAATACAGAGAATATGATGTGTTAGTACCCCTGCACACATTGGATAGGCACAAGGGGGAAGTGAATGGCATGGGCATTTGCTTACTGACAAGCCTTCTTCAAGCCATTCTTTGCTTTTGAAGTAACATTTGAGCAAAAAATGAACAAATTCACAAGATATACAGTTTATAAAAAAATATGTCAACAACACAATCTGACATGAACCATCAATCCATGTTTCCTATGTGTCAAAGGAGGTAAAATATATTTATTCTTAACGAAAGGAGAAGTGAAGCTTCATCATAAAAGCACTTTTATTTCCTGTTAAATTATCTGCATAGGATATTTTAGTATCTATGCAAATAAGCATGCATAATTTTTGTCAAATAATGTTGGCCAAATGAGTCAAGTTTCCATTCTGAGGTCAGAATGAAATCAACACCTGTTTTTACATCACTTTAGCCCCGCTCACCGATTCCCATATGTAGTGTAGAAATTTAAGACACACAAATGCAGATCTATGCAGAAACCAGACTATAAACTTTATTTGATGAATTAATTTATTTGATTTATGAACATGGCACAATTCAATGCAAGATTATCACAAAGATTGAAACTAGAAGATGATGCTGCACCAACTATATTGGATCCAATGTTGCACCACACAAGTGTAACTGTTTTCATTATGTGATCACTTTTGCTTAGTCTGTTCCCAGATAGCAAGAATCATATGGGCCAAATCTGGTCCGGGCCAATTGGAAGTTCTGGTCCAGATCCGCGAAACGGACTCAGGCCGGTGTCTTTTGGCACAACGGGTCAATACCAGCATGGATCAGTTTTTTCCGGATCTGGAGCAGAACTGGGCCAGCTCTGGACCAAATGTGGTTTGAATTATGATGATTTGGCCTAAATGTGGGTCGGATCTGGTCCAGCTCATTTTCTCTCTCTCTCTCTCTCTCTCTCTCTCTCTCTCTCTCTCTCTCTCTCTCTCTCTCTATATATATATATATATATATATATACAGTACACAGTAACCGTTGGGTTACACATATTGGGTCAATGTGTTGGGTTATCTTAAAATTTGATGGGTCATTTTTTTTTTCGTCGTTGGGTTATTTTTAGTTATAACCCAACTGTTGGGTTAAATATGTTTCCCGCTTCACAGTCAGCGACATCACAGGCAGCCTGCCTGATTATGAAGGGTAAGTAACTGTTAATATAATCGTATTATGTATATAACTGTTATAACATTAAGTAATGTGTCTGATACGTTAATTGTTTTTTTTTTCATACGTTAAAAAAGTTTTAATTCCCTTTAGTCCATTTGTTTCCCCCAGAGAGGAATCCTATTCTTGTTTGTTCGCCAGCATTAATAAATTAAAAGATTAAAGGCAGGGTAGGTAAAAAAATGTATAAAAAACTTTTTTTTCCAAATTTGTTTAAACTTTATTTATATATCAATACATAATTAAAATGTAAGTACTCTGAAAAAGAAAGTATAAAAATCGAGTGTCTGTAGACCTCTCACGACTGTTTTAAAGACAGCTCATTATTTCCATTCACTCCACCCCCTCCCTTCTGGGCTCCTATAGATTATTTATCGTCTCTACTACGGCTCGCTAAGTAATGTTATGTTAGCTATATTATGCAGCTACGTGTGCTAATGACACATGCTTCATGAAAAAATAAACAAAAAAATATGTATGATCGAAATACAAAAAGAAAGATTTACCTGTCCAGCAGAAATAAATCCACCAAGGAGTCACTTCAGCCCCTTGAGTTCCCTCAGTTCTCGCCATCGCTGGAAAGCCACGCCGATATTAACTCGTGTTTTATTTCTTTGTTTATCCAAAGACTTTTTGTTCATTGCCTTTTATTGTACTGGTACTGTCTTCCTTTTTTTGCCTGATTTGCCTTCACTAACTGCATAGGCCGGTACTGTGAATGCCATGGTTGCGAGAGAGTGACAGTCGCCTAAGCCAATCGTATGTTTCGTCCCGAAATGGAAATAATGAGCTGTGTTTAATACAGATAAAACGGTCTAGAGTCACTCGATTTTTATACTCTTTTTATCAGAGTACTTACATTTTAATTATGCATTGATATATATAGAAAGTTTAAACAAATTTGGAAGAAAGTTGTTTATAAATTTATTACCTATCCTGCCTTTAACTGCAAGACTTTTTAGACAAGTATTACTTAAAGTTAATAAAAATGTCTGGTGAAATGTGAAAGTTTGACGAAATCATTAGAATTAAGCTAGAAAAGCCGCACGGACCATTTATCCTATCGGATCAGTGAATGAAGCTGCTGCGCGAGCTATGCTCGCACATCAGCAGGCGAAAGACAACAGAATCCGTGAGAATCGTTTGAATGAACCTGCAATTTTCTGTTATAGATGTTCAAAACCCAGACGAAATAAAAGCGCGCAGTCATGAGGCATTCCGCTCTTTCAGTGCCCCAAATATACATAACATTAACCTTACTCCTACAACAAACCTTTAAGAGGAGAGCGTAAAACAGAAGCCATATTTGTCTTAGCACACCAGCACTAATTAATTGTACAGTAAAAGTGTTTTAATGGTTTATTCATATTGAATATTGTTATGCATCTGTTAGAATACCCTATAATTACAGCAATTTCTCTTATGAAGCTAGATTAATTTACATGTTTTTTAAATGTGTTGTACTAAATGTGTTTATACTTATGTTTTAGACAATGGACTTGTTCGTGAAGGAAAGATTGCAACAATAGAATTTCTGCCTGTTAATTTAAACATTTCAAAGTAACCCATTTAAATTAATGAGACATAAGATTTCAATTTTACTTAGACCTATGACTTCCAAAAATTATGAAAAAAGACAAATGAGGTGAAATAAGTGTATTGCCGTATTCCGTCCAACAAAGCTTACTTTCATTTACAGTGTACTTTTGTTCCCCCCTACAAGTCCAAATCAGTTATAGGGTAAAGGGTGGTAAAATTTACTCACATTAGCCGCAAATATTGCCACAAATTTTCTGGAGGGAGTGAAAACTGGTTTAGTCTGTCTCTTAGTGCAAATGATAGTAGATCCCCAGTTTTTTGTTTTTTAACTTGTGCTTTCTCTGTACTTTTGTCATTTAAAGGCCTTCGTGCAGAAATTGTCTTTAAAACCCTTCCTGCCATCTGCACCATACCACACAAATGGAAGAATGGTGTGCACATCATACACGGAAATGAAGTGGTCCTGCATTGACTTTCAACCTGTAAGTAAAAGCAAAACTTTAAATTACAGTGCCCTGTGTAGTCAATTCACCTTTATTTATTTTGTATAAGACACACGTTGTCCAATACAAATCGTTACAAGAAGATATTTTGAAAAAAAAAAATGATGACAGAATTTTAATTTTTGGGTGAATTATCAATTTAACCAATTTAAATTCGCTATAGCTTTAACTCATTTAAATTCACTCATTTGTAAAGTGAGTGTTTCAATGAAATATCATCACAATGCATGTTAACTGAACTTTTTAATTCTTTTAAGGTTGGCACTAATTAGTGCTGTACTTGAATCACGAGACAAGCCAGAATCCATATGTCCTGGTGCTTGGTGACAAGGAAAACTCCTACCAAGTTTTTATTATTTTAAATAAAAATGGCGATGGAACAGAAGACGATACTACAAGCAGTTGATCTGTGTTTCAAACTTTTCTTTGTATATGACATCTACTACCTAAAGCCCTCTGTTTTTGAAAGAAGTTTCTTCTGCTCATCAAGCTTGCATTTATTTGATCAAAAATACTGAAAAACCTATAATATTGTTATAACTATAATATTGTTAAATATTATTACAACTTAAAATGATAGTTTTCTATTTGAATATACTTTAAAAAAATAATTTATTCCTGTGGGTCAAAGCTGAATTTTCAGCATCATTACTCCAACCTTCAGTGTCACATGTAACATCCAGTCTATCACATGATCATTTAGAAATCATTCTAATATTCTGATTTATTATGAGTGTTGAAAACAGTTGGGGTAGGAGTGTTGGGGTGGTGATGGCGCAGTGGATAAGACAAATGCACTTGGTGTGAGAGACCCGGGTTCGAATCCACTGTGAGACACCAATGTGTCCCTGAGCAAGACACTTAACCCCTAGTTGCTCCAGAGGCGTGCGACCTCTGGCATATATAGCAATTGTAAGTCAGTTTGGATAAAAGCGTCAGCTAAATGTAATTGTTATAGTTGTTTGCATGTGCTTTCATACTCACCAGACTCAATGGCTTGCATAAGACATTCATAAGTGGTCTCAACCAATCTCTTGGTTCCCTCATCCACTTCACCCACAAAAAAGGTTTCATTCAAATCTCCATGGTAACCATTGTGGTAAACTGTTATGTCGACTGCAGAAAAAATGAATATGTAACATTTAGTGCAATCTACCTTAAGACTGAAGATTTATTTTCTGCATTTGTTACACAGAACTCTGTAAAAAACTACACAAACTGAGACAAAATGATAGGATTTTGTTTCCAGCTAATATTTGAACCAAAGTACCCTGCATTTAACAGAAATCCATTCTTTAACACTCTGTGCAAAGCACAAAAAAAACAAAAAAAGCTGCAGATTCCATCTGGTTCTGGATACTGCCTTCAGCGTAAGGTCTGTTCAGTGTCAATTTGACATCAGATGTAAATAGAAGCAGTTCTCTGTGCTGTAGCCTATGATATTTAAATTAAGGTGATCAATGACAAAACACGTAGCTAGGACTAAAGAGATCTACATGTCACTGGTCATTTGTTTCGTTTACTTATTCTGCTGTCTAATATATTTGATGAATAAAAGGTTAAAAAGAACTGCATTTATTCAAAATAAAAAATTACTGACCCCAAATTACTGACCAGTAGTGTATATTGTTATTACAAAATATTAATATTTTAAAAACATAGCTTCTTTTTTTTTTTTTTTTTTTACTTTTTATTCATCAAAGTATCCTAAAAAGTATCAAGTGTTCTGAAAAAATATTAAGCAGCAGAACTGTTTCCAACTTTGATAACGAATCATCATATTAGAATGATTTCTAAAGGATCATGTGATAATGATCCTAAAAATTCAGCTTTGCATCACAGAAAAAAATGATAATTTAAAGTATAATACATTTAAAAACAATTATTAAATTAAATTGTAATAATATATCACAATATTAAATTTTTTTCTGTATTTTTGATCAAATAAATGCAGGCTTGATGAGCAGAAGAAACTTCTTTCAAAAACATTAAAAATAGTAATGTTTCCAAACTTTTAGTCTGTACTGTATATATATATATATATATATATATATATATATATATATATATATATATATATATATAGGCTTACACACACCACACACACACACAAACAATTTTTTTTGAGAGCTTGAATAACTCAACCTCCACTGAACACTTAAAAAAAAGGACTCACCTTACTATTTGACAGTCCTGGCTCTCAGATGGAACCTGAAATTGAAACAGATTGTTATATAGCGTTGCTGGACAATTTCTCAGTTAATTTACTCAAACATGGAGCATACTGTTAGCAGAAATAAAAGCATCTTTTGGCAAAGTTTTTATAAAAAAAAAAAGAAAACATACAAAACAATATAATGTAATACATGTCTATCTCTGCAGTGCCCCTCTGTTTCTATCATTCAGGATGCACCTTAAAGCATTCTGTCTGCTTAATAAGGGGACTGGGCTGCTCAAAAGTTTGGAGACATTCATATTTTTTATATTTTTGAAATATGTCACTTACTCATCAAGCCAAATTTAAAATAATGATGTTCTATTTTAACATTATTTTTTTGCTTTGATCAAAACTCCGTGTTGGAAACAGTTGTGCTACTTTTTTTTTTGGGGGGGGGGGGGTGATACTTTTCTTTTTTGATTTATTGATGATAAAAAGTTATTTATTCAGCTTTGCCAACACGTAAACAAATTATATTTTAATTATATTTTTAAAAAAGTTTTCAGTTAAAATATATATTTTCTTTGTGAATATATTATAAAATGTAATTTATTTCTGTGATCAAAGCTGAATTTCATCATTACTCCAGTCTTCAGTGTCACATGATCTTCAGAAATCATTCTAATATGCTGATTTGCATATTTATGATTATTATCAATATTGAAAAACAGTTATGGTCGTTAATATATTCAAAAACCATGATATACAACCATTCAAATGTTTGATATGTGTGTTATTAAATAGAAATGACTGTTTTCATTCAGCATACAGACATTTAATTGATAGAAGTCAAAATAATAATGTTGCAAAAAATATATTTCAAATAAATTATGTTCTTTTGAACTTTCTGTTCATCAAAGAATCATAAAAATGTTTCCAGGAAATGTTAAGCAGCAAAAACTGCCTTTATTTTAAGAACCATTATTGTGGACTTCAGTGGGGTTCACTGGGTGGAAGGTCCAAATTACAGCTTCAAAGCATTCTACATGAAGAAGGGTCTTATCTAGCAAACGGATCGGCCATTTTCTTGAAAAAACGAACCTGAATGCACAGTTAGAAAAGACAAGCATTTAAGGTTAAAAAGTATGAAAATGTTATTTTATTATTATTTAGTTTTTTTTTTAGAAAATGACCAAATATTTCGCTCATTCTTTGGCTGGGATCGTGTAGAGCCCTTTGAAACTGCACTGAAGCTGTAATTTGGACCTTCCACCCAGTGAACCCCACTGAAGTCCACTATATAGAGAAAAACCCTGGAATGTTTTCCTCAAAAATAAGGACATTTTAACTCAGAAGGGAACTAATCATTTAAGAGTTAGCACTTAGCTCACTATAATTACCACACAGCAATCTTAAACAATAAAAATGAATAAAAGCAGTTAAAACGACTAAAGTTTAAATAAGTAATTTAAGTTAAAAAGATCATTAAATTACATATAATTACAGACCTCTGGACGTTTTCTTCATGTTAGCAAGTCCTCTGATAACATAGGGCTTAGTGTTCCAACAATACAGTCTAACACCGATCTAAGGATCAATAAAAACACTGTAAAAATCTGGATAACATTATAAGTGGACCTCAAATAACAGTACAATTAACAGTTAATTCTTAAAAAAAAAAAACTGAATCTGCTGGAAGGCTCTAGAAAATTATGTTCTAAGATTTAAAAGGGGTTATATGATGTGATTTCAGTTTTTCCTTTCTCTTTGTTTTACAAGCTCTTAAATAAGTTAAATCTCTTAAAGTTAGCTCTTATAGGTGCATAAAGAAGATCCGTAAAGTTGCAAAGACTAAAGTCTCAAATCCAAAGAGATATTCTTTATAAAAGTTAAGACTTATCCACGCCCCCCTAAAACGGCTCGTTCAAACACGCCCCACATCTCAAGATGCACAAGATGCTACAATACCTTAATGTGTAAAATCTGAAGCAAAGTAAAACATTTACTGTACATAATATTTAATAACGGTTGTATGTTTATGAAAGATAGAATATGATAAATATGATAGATATTATGATAAATAGATTTGGCCTGCAAAGCAAAGGTTTACAGCATTGCTAAAGAACAAACGGAAGGTTGCTGTCGCAATCATTCTGTTTCATTGTCATTTCCTTCATTTTTAATACACAAGTTGATCAATTATTTCATAAAATAGAACAGTTACTGAATATTTTTTATTGAAATGCAAACTAAATGAAATTATTAATATTCAAGCATTTAAATCTGTTGCTGCAACCTTAAAACTGTCTTACTGTCAAGTGACGTATATCATAGCTGTATGTTATATTTTGTATGCAAAAGTGCTGAAATTTATTAGTTTTTGCAATTTGCAAGTCATAAGATTTAACATTTTTAAAGAATATCTGCCTTTTTTAAGGATCTTTTGCAAGAAATAAAGATTTCAAATGAATTGATACTAATTATTATGTACATTACAGTTACAATCAAACAGACCTTTTCTTCTGTATTGTGATGTAAATACAAGTCTAACACACTGTAAGATAGAAAATATAGGATGAGGGGACAGGGTACGATTCATAAGTTGTAGATGTAGATAAATGCAAGCTTTCAGGGGATTTAAGTGGACTAAATGATCGGAGAAACCCAGGTGAATGATGATATTTTTGTTTTACTACAAAATGATTGTATTATTACAAAATAACACTAAATAACATACATTGATATATTTTTCACAATAACATCAATAACATGCATTTAGAAAAAAGATTTAAATTCACTTCAACTTTAAATTTGCAGTGTTTCGAAATTGCAAAAAAAAAACAAAAAAAAACATTTGGCCTCGAGGCCACAGCAGCACTACACAAGATTTTCAACAAGTCTATTATTAATGTGTATTTTTAGGCATACATGAAAGACTTCATGAACCTCAGAAAGTCCTTTTCACATCACAGTTTATCACTTTACTTTGTCTTGTTTCTTCACAGTGGCTGGACTGGTATGAGGGGCTTCAGAGAAAACAGACAAAGGGATTAAGATTTTTTTTTCTTTTGTTTTTTCTTTTAAACATTTTACATTTCACTAAGGGAAATGTGTTGTACAAAAGTGTCTTCGGCTCAAGTGCCGGGTCTTGGCATAGACAGCAGATCCAGGATCCCTCCAGGCTAAAATACTCTCACAATACACTGAATCAATTTCCTCTAGCTGAGTGGTACTCCCCCATACTTTAAGATTTGTAAGCTCATGAGAACTGCTTAACCAGGAAGGCTAAACTAATTAGACTCTATTTGAACCCATTAAACACAATAAGGTCAAAAAGACACACTGACAGGGCACCAGACCTATAACTATGCGGGAGAGGTTTTTTTTTTTTTTGGCTCTAAGCTCTGAATCATCAACACCAGCTGTGCTTCAACTTATAAACATCCCATTAAAGATAAGATAAAATTGAACAGCATCTACAGGAAAAAGAAAAGTAAAAAGCACAGGACTCCTGTTAGTTTAATAGAAATGGTCTGCACTTTGATAATATGATTCTATCAGAAACAATTACTCTGGTCTCATAACAGACTCAATAATCTACTGTTTGCTTGAGTTTTCTGTGGACGAAAAGGGCTTTTAGCCGAATGCTTTGAGTCTGTTGGAAGTGATAAGGGCTATCTAGTGAATGGAGCTGATAGATGTAGGACCTTTTCTAACAAAAGGGAGATGGATCTGAAACCAGATGATGTCACGACTAAGACACCATGATGATGAGGTTAACCTATCAGATGATGAGTTAACCTATCTGGCAACTTCTATTTAATGTTAAGAGTGCTGACAATGCAGTGCATTTGCCCTATTTCCAAACACAGCTGACCATTTTGTTAGTCCATTTTAATATACATAGCGGAAAAGTAAATCTGACCAACTTTTTCCAAAAGCTTTTTATTTTGCTGCAGATTACTAAACCTTTACGCTGCCTCAGAAGGTACCTTTATGTGCAAACAAACTTGATGCTAGAGGTCAGAGGAGAATGGGCCGACTGATTCAAGCTGATAGAAGAGCAACTTTGACTGAAATAACCACTCGTTACAACCGAGGTATGCAGCAAAGCATTTGTGAAGCCACAACCTTGAGGCGGATGGGCTACAATAGCAGAAGACCCCACCGGGTACCACTCATCTCCACTACAAATAGGAAAAAGAGGCTACAATTTGCACGAGCTCACCAAAATTGGACAGTTGAAGACTGGAAAAATGTTGCCTGGTCTGATGAGTCTCGATTTCTGTTGAGACATTCAGATGGTAGAGTCAGAATTTGGCGTAAACAGAATGAGAACATGGATCCATCATGCCTTGTTACCACTGTGCAGGCTGGTGGTGGTGGTGTAATGGTGTGGGGGATGTTTTCTTGGCACACTTTAGGCCCCTTAGTGTCAATTGGGCATTGTTTAAATGTCCCAATCGCAAAAGCGAAACTAAAAAGCAGGGATGGACTGGGAGTGAAAAATGGCCTTGGACTTTCTCCAAAATAGGCCCACCAAAACCATCAACTTTTAACCATTAAAAACATTAAATAATGGTACCATGTATTGTGTTTTTGGGGACATTACATTAGGATTTAATGGTTTTAACAACTTTTAACAATTATTTTTTAACAATTATTTTACATTTTTTATCTAAATCTCAAAATTGTCCTATGGTGTGACTGTCTCAAGGATGTTCAATAAATAACAACTTTTATAAATTAAAAAGAAAAGCATACAATTGTTAATAAATATGCATCTATTTTAGTAATTGGCCATCTTTTTTTTCATCCATATATTTCTAAAAGCATATGAACTTGATACATTATGTCACTGAAAACTTTGTCTTCCGGTGTGACAGGATATCCTGTTTTTAAACTCCATATACAACTTTAATTAGTTAAATGGCCATAATAATTTTTTACAAAAAAAGTGTTTTTTACTGCATATTTGTCAACTACCCAAATATATATTTCCTATCTATATCTTGAAAGATAAATGAGTAAAACAAATTGGTAAAACTTTACAATTAGGTGTCAGTGTAGAATGTGTACATTGGGATGGGATGCGGGTGGTTAGGTAAAAATGTAGGTACGGGGGTCCCTTTTGAAAATCTAAAACGCTAGGGCCGGCCCTGAATGCCCTATATTGTAGATTATAACCAATGGGAACCTAAATCCACATTTCTATGTACATTTACAGTATTTATCTGATCTGGACTGTCAAGTTGTAGTGCTGTAATATTCCAAATCCTGTAAAAAAGATTAAGGCAGGGTTAAATAACTGATCATTCAACCATTATAAAGAAAGAGGAAATTATATCGAAAGAAAGATGCTGTAGCAATGCAAATGCAAATACACACACAGACCCACCAGTGTGCCATCTAATTGTTTTTCTCTATCTTCACTCTCAGAGAGCAAAGGACTGGTTTGATGTAGACTGTGTGCTGACTACAATATTCTTCACCGTCTCTTCAGGTATATGGAAGTTCAGCTTGGAGAAAATGTTTCTGAAATGAGAACATTATGCACTTGTGTGTTGTTCAATTCTAGACAAACATAAAAGATGTTTATTTGGTAGGAAACTGCTGTCTATTTCCCCCACTGCTCTACATATGCTGTCTAGGTAGATTTTTCGACTCAGTCAGTGTTAAACAGTTCAGCTGGAGATCCCAGTGTTGTTGCTGAGGTGTAATGTCACATTCCTCCAATTCCCCGGGGAATGTATCAAGCGACACGGGGGGCTCAGATAAGCAGCGCAGTGTTTGCATTACTGTCTGCGTGGAGCACAAATAAATCTGCTTGCCTGTTCAGGGTGCTCCAGTTACTCGTGTGCATGTAGTTTTGCAGCTCCACCAGTTTAGGGAAGAAATGCTTCACTTACTCTAAATCACTAGGCAACGAAAATACAGGGCGCTGTAGAGGTCAAAGACGTTTGACGCGATTCAAATATATGGAAATAAACCACACAAATGGATTAAAAGAGAAATGTGAAAAACTTTATTATAGTTAACAAATGATACAAAAAAACCCCCCAAAAAACATTCTCATATTTAAAGAGTAAAATCAGACCAGCTGAGATCATTGCACGCTTTGAATTTAAATATTTGGTGGGCAAAGATTGTTTTGCCTTTGTCTGAGAGCAAAAACCACAAGGATCACAACCAAACAACAAAGAGGATGTAAAAAAAAAATTATAAATAAGGCAAATTACTAATGTATGGACAAATAATGCTTCAGAAAGGTCACATGGCTCAAGCTTTTTTTTACAGGTCCCCTCTTAAAATTTCAAAAAGTAAATAGGAAATTCTACACAAAATCATGAAAATCAAATTTCAATTACAAGATATAAAACTGCAAATACATAAAAGCTGCATAAACAAAAATTAATGTACCATAACACACTGAAAAAAAAAAGAAAAAAAAAAAGAGAACCTTTGATCCCCCACCTAGGCAGCAAATGTGATGTGGACTTTAAAAGGAGGAACTCTGTAGACTTTCATAGACACAATCTGAACGGACTGAAAACATTTGCAAATAACATTCTTTAAAGTATAAAATAAATAAACAGGAAAAGAAAGCCAAAATACAAAACAAACATACAAGGTCAAAAAAAAAAAAAAAAAAAAGCGATTCCTACAGTGCAAATCTTACATTCTGCTTTACCTTCTCCTTAACTTCATCTTGTTATTCAGAGCTATACCACAGAAAACAACAACAACAAACCTTGTTCAGCTTGTAAACTGCTGCCCATGTTTTGTTAACCAAGGTTCTTCTGAAGCTCCCAGTGATTTTGAGTAAATCATACTGTTACAGATCATCTGGTCTTAACAGGAGGCTTCAGTGCAACTTTCTGGATAACCTACAGTAAATGCAAAAGAGCTTTTAAAACACAGATATTTACTCACTAGACTGCCAAGCAGTTTGAATAAATTAGCATTAACAATTACATTTTTCTGATAATTGACAGCATATTTTATAGTTTATATGTGAACTGCTAAATGGAAAGCAATAAAACCATACAACACCTGAGGTGGACTGAATGCTGGCTGCAACCCAGTAGGCTTCACAGGAGGCACTGGAGGTGGTTTTGATTTTGTCCCCTATCAGTGCATACAAAGAATGGTTAATAGTATTGAATGGTATTTTCGTCAGATGGTGTGCTTTATGTTGACTAAATTATTCAAGTAAACAATTGCCTCTTACAGGTTTAGATGCGAGTGGTGGCAATGGTCTTGATGGAGGGAGTGGTTTAGTTGGTGGAAGTAGGGGCTTTGCCTGAAACTAAATTTAGACATGACATAAGAAATGACACAATGCTCTTTAGTCTCACCATATTTTCAAGTCACCTCTGTTTTATGTCACCTCTGTAATAAGCTTAGAGTCAATAAAAGTAACCAACATTAAAATGAAAATTTTACATAAAAGTGGGGTATGTATTTTTTCAAAAATGCTTTAGAGTCAGGCCGAGTACCAAAACAAACCAATCAGCAGTAAGGGGCGTGTCTACTCATGATGTGGAGTTCGGTCCACAGGAAGGACATTAGCTGAGCTGACTGATGACAGAAAGATAAAAATCAAGAGAGCGATCGGACGCCGAGGTTTCTTTGTTTATTCTCGATAGGTGAGTAACATTGGTTTTGCTTTGTTTCACAGAACTAATATATGCTGGCTTTTTCTTGAATACGCTCGTGTGTCATGTTCGCTTGTTTGTTCATCTGCAATCATATTGTCGTTCCCTTCACATTCATTTCCACACCCTATAAGCCTGGACCATCTAAACCTCCTCAACTGTCTGTTTCAAGTGTCAGCTCCTAAAGTTTGTCCGAAAAGTAAGATAATGTGTTTAATACAGCAGATTCTGCCTTAATCATTGCCTGGGTTGTGTACATGTGTGGGGCGAAGCTATTAAAATATGCCATGTTTGTTTTTCTGATTTTGAAATATCAACATGACTACCAGAAATCAGTTACCCCACCTTTAATTATACAGTATATTCTACAGTATAGTCTCATTAAAAAATTTGAGGTTGGTACATTTTGTAGAAATCTGTTGTACTCAACATAGGCTGCATTAATTTGATAAAATGCAGTAAAAACAGTTATATTGTGAAATATTACTACAAATTAAAACTGTTTCCAATTTAAATATATTTAAAAATCGTATTTATTCCTATGATGAAAAAGCTGAATTTTCCAATGCCAGTCTTAAATGATCCCTCAGAAATAAATCTGCTATGAATCAATAGAAATCAAGCACTAATGTTGATTAAGTGCTCAAGAAACATTTCTTATTATAATCGGTTTATTATCTGTAATATTTTGGTGGAAATCATGGTTTTTTAGGATTCTTTGATGAATAGAAAAATTTTAAAGATGTCTTTATGCTGTTTTTTTTTATCAATTCAATGCATCCTCGCTGATAAAAGTATTTATTTCTTTTTTAAAAATATCTTGATAATTTTGAATGCTAGTAGTGCATTTTAAGATACTCTGTGCCTCACCTGAACAGGATGAATGTTTATGGAAATACCAGGAGGTGGGCCGGAAGGCTTCACAATCTAATAGAATATGGAACACACATTTTTATTTTTGTTAAAACTGTTTTAGTTTTAAATAATAGTTTTAAATAAATTGCATGCATTTTTAAAGATAAACTACCTGTTCTGTCCTAGTTTGTGGTGCATTCTTTGGAGGCTGTGCATAGTGAGAAATAAGTGGTAGAAAGATTAAGTCTTTGATCCTAAAATTGACTTTTAATGCAAGCACAAATTGAACAGCCCTTTTCAAGGCTAAATGAATGACTTTACCATTGGTGCTGGTCTAAAGGCCGTAGCTGGAGAGTAAAGAGGTTTGCAGGCCATAGTGGTGGATGACTCAAGGAAAGTTGGTTGACTTATGCGTGATTGTGTGAATCTGGGGCTGTTCTTTGCACTTCCTGGTTGGAATGCCTGATTACACTGGCCTGAGGAAGTGTGGATGTCCTTCAAAGACCTTTTCGAATAGAATGCATTTAATTAATAGTACAGTGATTTAAATGACAACAGAAATGTATAGTTCATGATTATCAGCTGCATAACAGATCCTACCTTTTCTTTCTAAATTCTGTTATTTTGTTCCAGTGACACACAAGTGCTCCAATAATAATGATCAGTCCAAGAACAACTACAGATGCAGTCACACCAATTATCACAGATTCTTTTGTCACTGTTAAGGTAAAAATTTGACATGGCATAGCATTAGTTTTGTATGGTCAATGACTGAATTACGTGAAGTTATAAAGATATAGAAATGATGTGGTTTACTTTTTTGACGTTCCGAGAATTGAACATCACAATGGGGTGGTGCCCAGCCTGGATCACAGTGACACTTCCTCTCATGGTTACACACCTTTAAAATAGAAGTCAGTAATATGTTTACACATGTTTCTGCTTTTAAATGATCTGTCTCCAATGTAAATTTAAGATGGATAATAAAAAAAACTAGGATGAATAGTTTTAGCACATACAAGCAATGACTTTCACAATATCACAGAATTACAAATATTGCAGGCAACACTGTTTTTCTTAGAGAAAGAGAGAGAGAGAAAACAGAATATTTGTTATAAAAGTAATGGAAAATGGAAATGAAATATATATATATATATATTATTATTATTATTATTATATATATAAAAATCACACACCCCATGACTGTTGCATTTGTCAGAGCAGTCCTCACTGCCATATATACTGATGTCTTGGCAAAGGTTGTGGTAACACACCTGTTGGTTATTAAAAAAAAAAAAAAAATTCAAGATTTTATACACTTTGTACTTTTTTTTGTAAGGCAATATCCATTCATTATTTACTTGCCTTATTAATGTCACATTTGGTGCCTGCTGGAACCATTCCTAAGTCACCTGTGGGCGAGGAATCCACAGCTATGTAGCAGGTTTTTGAATTAATTGTTACTGCTGATATTCTATTGGTTATGGGGTAAGAATTCCCACCATAACAGTATATTTTCCCACACATCATGTGCCTGTAGGATTCAGAATACCATTGTGTCAACAATGTACAAAATATTATTTGTAGTCTTCAGCCATCAAAGAAAAGTTAAGTTACACTTACTCATCACTCTTGGAGGTTCTGTCAAATACATTATTACGAAAGCAGGTGTTAGAATCCACTTTAGCATCTAAACATGTACAAGATATTGATGTTAATATATATTTTTTATTTTCCTAAATTTCTTTATGAATCTTTATTTTACAAAAACACATTAATTTAACAAAAAAAGTTGTAAAGATTTTGTTAAAATCTTTGTAAAAAGGATAAAAGAGGACACAAAGCGGTTTCTGAGCAATGGCTCAGTAAGAATATTACCTGATCCCCACAGCATCTTGCAGTGCTCCTTATGTGTAGGACATTGTCCATTGTAACAGTAGCCTTGATTATAATTGCAAGGGAGTCCATTCATCTTATATTCATCTTCAGGACAGAAGGCTGACTCTCCTGTACAGTACTCGTCCAAATCACAGTCGTGAGCACTCTTTCTGCATATGCTATCGGAATGTTTCAGCTATACAAGGGAGGATTAACAAAACAGATTAAGGCAATAATCTACATTTACATGTATTTTCAGTCCAATATCAACTAGTTTGGTCTTCCTGTGGGACCTGGTAGGCAGCTTTGCCGATACCTGGCAATTGTGGCAGCACTCTCCATGCGCACAATGGGCACCTTGGGTTAGTCGACACGTGGTGGCATTGCAGCAGGGATTGTTGCATTCCTATAATTGAAATAAAAAATGGATAAAAAAAGAAAGAAAAAAAAAGTAAGATTTTTTATAGAAATTAATACTTTTATTCAGCAAGGACACACTCAATTTATCAAAAGTGAAGACTCAAAGACATAACGTTGTTCTTTTGAACCTTATATTCATCAAAGAACATTGAGGAAAAACAAGCAGCAAACCTATTTTCAAGATTGATAATAAGAAATGTTTCCCGAGCAGCAAATCAGCATATGAGAATGATTTCTGAAAGGTCATGTGACACTGAAGACTGGAGTAATAAATGCTGAAACTTCAGCTTTGCATCACAGGAATAAATTAGAATTTTAAATATAATCATGCATTTTAAATTGCATTCATTGTTATTTTAAATTTAAATATTTCATAATAAGTTATAATAACATTACAGAACATTATCGTTTTTGCTGTATTCTTCCTGACTGTATGTAGTCAAATACACAACTCTATTTTAGTCATACTTTAACTAAGAAGCCAAAGTTGCATCAACTTACATTATAAACAACTAATTTTATAAAATGTCACACCTCAACAGTTCCGCAGTCACATTCCTCGCCTTTTTCAACAAAAGCATTTCCACAAACTGGGCCTCCATATAATTCACCCTCATTTGGTACATCTAGTAGACAGCTGGTGTCATAGCTCTGCAAAAACTCCTTTAAGGACGATTGACTGCAAGTACTAAATAAATCAGGGTAAACATCCCTGTTGGAAAAGTATGTAAGAAATGTTATGGTCTGTGAAAAAACTGCAGAAACCAAATACAATAGTTGCCTTATTTCTTGTGCCATTGCATAAATGTATTCTAATCAAAAGTATTTTCAGTTAGCCTCACCCAATGGTGTCTGACATGACACAGCCCTTGTCAGAAGAGCATGCACAGTTTGAATCATCATGAGACATGCCAAGATTATGTCCCATTTCATGGGCAATGGTAGATGCCACTGCAATGGGATTTTTATTATGGTCCTTTGTAAAGAAAAAACACTAAATGTCATTATATACTTCACCACAACCAAAGCTTTTTCAAACATTAGAAAAGTTACATTTTTAATCTATTAATTTACATATATAAACATATGCTCATAAAAATACCTGATTCACAGCACCAGAGGATGGAGAGCACATAGCATGCATTGGGGCCAACCCAACTGTTGTTCCTTCAAAATCTACACCACTGATGAAAAAAGAGAACGTGAGGCATAAAAGTTTAATGTCTTAAAGCTTGTGGTTGGATGTATTTTAAAGGGAAGTGTGTAGTGTGAGTAAAAATGTGGCATTCACAGCACAGAAACTGATTAAGATGAGCAATCAGTGACTCACGTAACAAATTGGGCATTGTCATGCTTCTTCCTCTTGAGAAGGCTATCTTGACGCCATAGTAGAAATCGTTCCAGAGTAACTTTTGGTATATCGCTGACATCAATCAAGTTTCTATTAGACCAAATCTCAAGTCCAACCAACCTGACACGTATGTTTAAAGGCCGGTAAAGCTGAACGTGAACAACAACAAACAATTATATAAATAATATTTTAAAAATAATTTAGTCATCATGCATAACCTGTTAATTAATGAAAGATCAAAGTTGTCTGATACCTTGTCTACGTGATTTGCAACCAACATCATTCTTTCTTCAATCTTTTTAAAACTTCCAAACTTCTGGTACTGAAGGAAAATATGTAGATATATTTTAACAATATAAACACTACAAATCAGTACTCAAGATATTTTTTCCCATTAAACGAAATTCGTACCTCTGTATTATCAATGACCAAAACTGTCTCAACAATCCGCTGTCCTCCTACGGGGGCTTTGTTTTTCTGAAGAGCAGTTGAAATAAAATTATTGTCCTACAACTGTACATTGTAAACACATTATAAATAAGATATTGAGGTACAAATTAAACATGCTGCTTAATTATGAAATAAGGAGCGAGTACAGGATTATTTTCTATGTTGGAAACCAACACTAAATAATATATGGTTAAATATATGATGCTAAACACAGCATATTCCTCATATAATAAGCTTACATTACACAATATGATTACTTGCTTGAATACATGCCATTAATTTACTGCATAATTCTGCCATATGGACATTACTTTGATAAAAATTCATTGAAATTTAGAAACATTTATCTCATGTAAAGCTGTGCTGAAGTAATATGTATTACAAAAAGCACCATATGAACTAAACTGAATCATTAGAATATCATTACCATATTTTTGCCTTTATACAGCCCACTAGACTTTGGACCAAGGTCATAGACGGTGTCATTAATGTATCCAAAGACCCCTTGCTTGGTCCTTAAATGCTCTTGCTTATAAATTGCATGGTCACCATCCAAAGACTCTTCTAGGGGCTCAATCAAGTAAACTTGATTTTTGACCCTCAGAAACCCTCTAAATGATGAACAAGATACAATATTTTAGAGAGGGAGAAATGTAGAAAATATTTGTTGATATTAACTGTACACATTTAGAAGTTATTTAGATCACACTGTTTAAAACAACTTATTAAAGGCACAGTCCAAGAAATGCAACTCTGAAATATCTTTTTTACTGTACACAAAGTGGATTCAGGGTATATTTAACACATTTTGATACTAATTTGAATGCATTTAATATTCAATCACATCTATAGTTTACAAAATTGGCTTAAAATTGAAAATGTTCTTACTCCATGCCAGAGCAAAGTCCAACACTGACTGAAGATTCCTCAAAATTATGGACATGTCCCTGATAGTAGCAGTGATCCTAAAGTCAAAATCATAAACAGTTAAGCAGCAACATTCATATACTGTGTCAGACAGAAACAACCTACTATTTAAACATACAGTGCTGTCTGAAGACTCTGTCTCTGAAAGCCCATCTTTGGTATAATGTAAGAGGGTGTAATGTTTTCCTAAAAGCTCCCTGTTGAAAAAAAAGAAGGAAAGAAAGTTTAATTAGGCTGGGTATGAATACAAGTTCAGAGCATGAGTTGTTATAGCCTATATTTCTAAACAGCCATATTCTCACATATTTTTGTGCAAAGAAATTGTGAAGTTCCTCCCATCTACAGCCAAATCATATTCAAGATGTTCAGGATATATCTGAAAGGATGAAAGCAAGCATGCATGAGTAAAAGTCAAATCAAGCATCCCAAGAGATGTCAATATTATTTCAGTTTACAAAACTAGTCTGAAAAAAGCGGACCTTGAGAGCAGAGGCGCTCCTCCTCGCTCGCTCTTTCAGTGCCTGAGGTCGGAGTCGGATCACATCATAGCGCATCACATGAGGTAAAGCTGCCTCGAGATTCTCTAAAGCAACAGTGAATAAACAAATCATCAGTATGTGTTACGTGTAAATTAAAAACGCATCACGCACTGTGACATGATTCGCGCTGTAAAATAATCTTCATAAAGCTGCGCGCTCACCCCATGTATAAACAAAAGAAAGCAGTGATATAAATAATCCAGTGTATCGCATGGTTCACTGTCCTGTGGACTCGCTCCGGGACTCGTGGGCAGCTGTGGGATCTTGACTACTTGAAAGTTCAAGCTCCGCCTCGGTTATCCGGTAAATTAGCATGAAGAGACTACCTCCTCATCCGGTAACAGCAAACCGGTCACTAATGAGTCACGGGCCTGTAAATGTGTCAGTATTTTTTCATTGTGTAAATGTGGCACGACAATACTTTTTAATTATTTGTTTTGTTATTAACGATTTCTAGGCTACATTAGACCTATGTAGGCCACCAGACAGAATATAATTTAGAGCGCTAAGATTTTGCAGCTATCTTTTCAACTCTGTAACTAAATCAAATATTATTTCTGTTCAAATTAATACCTCATAGAATCCACTAATAGTCGGTTTAGATGGGGGAAGATGCGCCTCTAAGGAGAATGTGCTGTTATTTTTAAATGACCAAATTTAGCAAGTTTCACATGTACAGGATAATACATCAACCATGGTATTAAAGGAAATTATAAGTGGTTCACAGAACCAAAATATTCATAAATTCCCACTACCAATGTAAGATTGCAGCCTGTCTAGGGCAAGAAGCCTTTAGGCCTGGGGTGTCAAACTCGATTCCAGGAGAGCCGGAGCCCTGAAGAGTTTAGATTAAACCCTAATTAAACGCACCTGATACAACTAGAATCAAGTCCTTAAGGCTTATTTGAAAACTACATGGTATGTGTGTTTGAGCAAGTCTGGAACAAAACTCTGCAGGGCTCCGGCTCTCTAGGAATTAAGTTTGACACCTCTGATATAAATATTTAATTGCTTATATTTTAATTTAATTAAACTTTATTTAAAGTTTAAATAAATATTGAAAATGTCTAAAATAGACATCGTAGCTTTATTTTTGTTCTGCTTTGCCAACAGAAATTATGCAATTTCCTGGAAGATGTCATAAAGGACAAAAGATTACAGTTGGGAAAGAAAGTGTAATTGAGGACATAGGAAACACATGCACACGTAAAATAAACACCATTTAAAACAACATTCCAAATAAAATTTAGGCTTCTTAAAAACTTATTTTAATATTTTGACTAGAAAAAATAATTTTAAAACACTTGGATTAGTTATTAATATATTGCCAATTACATGAAACAGTAGTAATAAAACAATTTTTAAAAATGTGATTGTCGTTTAAGGGAACTAACTGATATAATTTAAAATTGTTATTTTTTTGTCAGTTTAGCCAATATATTGAGATGTTAATTATTAATATTATTATGTGATACTAAGGACAAAAGGTTTGGAAAATGGATGAACAGCAAAACTGGAATGACTGTGCTGACATCCTGTGGATATATTCTGCAGGTGCAATTTTGACAGTTTTTCTCTAGTTCCTTTTGGTACTGCAGGCACTGCTTTTAAGACTCATATGTAAAACTATAAAACATAAACCTTGTTTTAATTATTATATTGAACTTTGTTTCGTATCAAAATAAAATGACAAGACAGCTTCTCAAGCAATCGTACACCCTGCGTGCACTCAAGTGGCTTTTAGTTTGAGGACTTTTATTTTGACACGGAATCGCAAGGCGGTTGTAGGCTACATGTAGTATGTTGATACAATGCTACAGCTTGAATATAATGATGCAACCTGAATTAATTGAACTGTTGGGGTCTGCAACACCCAAAATTCTTGCGGAAAAGATTCCGGTGATTGAAAATAGGCAATCGGAGTGGCATGGTTTGCAACAAAAAGAAAGTGGGAATGAAAATGCTGCTTCTCCTTTTAGCTTCAGACCTCAACGACTTCGACTTGCTGCAGAAGATGAATTTTTTGAGGTTTGTAGATTGATAGTTATTTTTATTGCACTTCAGAAAAGCTCCTTCCCTTTGCTAGTATAGCAACAATTGCCTGTTTATCTCTCAGTTTGTGTGTTACTTAAGAGTGACGAAGTTAGTAGAGAGTAGGCTACATGACTGTAATGACGTAATGATGGGGTATTTAGCAAAATCCTGATTTCTTAATGTGTAATTCAACAGGATGGCGACATTCACAGGCACATGTACCTACAGGATGTCGTGACGGCTATTGCAGATGATGAACATGCTCCGACGTGAGTAGCGTGGTTTCACCATTAATATTGCTTTGTAATTAAGCAAATATGAATTAACAAATGATTAATAATCAAATGAATTGATAGATGCAATTGAGATCATTAGTATTCATCTTATTGGTTAAAGCTTTTAAAACTAAATTGCTAATTACCATGTTTATGGAGAATATCAGTCGATGTCGCTATATTAATGGTCAACGGGCTGTTTCTTTCTTTCTTTGTGGCTGTCATTATGTAATTTGAGATTTTAGATTTTAGTATTATTATTGAGTAATGTCATGCCACCATATCAGATGAGGTCAAGTTCTGGGAATCTCCACCATAAGTTTACTGATGACTTCACTTGGATGAGTGCTAGAACATTTTGAGCAACTGACTTCCTCTTGAATTGATACAATGTGCCACTGATATTTCAACCCTCTTCCCAGTATCTCTGAGTTCAGGTGTCACATCGCGGGATGCAGGCAGTTATTTGACACTTTGGAAGGGTATGAACACCACTACAATTCATTACATCGAAATGTGTGTTCCAACTGCAAGCGCTCATTTCCATCAAACCAACTGCTGGAGGTGCACATCCTGGAGTGGCATGACTCTCTCTTCCAGGTCATGGCAGAGAAACAATGCATGGTAATATCATTTGTAACATCAGATGTTATAGGAGTGTAGGGAGTGATGCATATTGTTGTATGAAGTTGTGGGGTCACGTTAAGTGGTATTTGTAGGATTATATGCTTACTAGGTTTAGGCTAATGATACACAGGGCAACTTTTTGAGCAATGTTGCTTGGGCACTTTCCCACTGAGAATGGGTAACATATTTCTATCTGGATACATTAGATTGGTTGTGGGCCCTGTGTCTCCCCTTGTTGCACACTGATGGCAACATTAATCAAAAAGTTGCCCTGTGTATCATCAGCCTTAATTTTATTTACTACATTTTAAATAAGTTAATAAGGATTTAAGTGTCATTGCAGGCAGCCTTCCATTAATTATTTATTTAAGAACAGCGGCTGCAAAAAAAAGTTGTTTTTAGCAGTTTGTTTTTGTATTGCATACTCACAGCACATATACTTTTGATGTTTTATATCTATATATATGTTTTATATCTTTTATATATATATATGCACTGGAAATACTACATAAAATCATTTAAAAATATATATTCATAACTATTTTATACATTTGGAAAGTAGATATACATCAAACTCAAATATCTTTTATGTAGCGAAATGCTGCCACCTACTGGTTTCAATAGCGAGTTGCTTTAATTCATTGCGTGTTTCAGTAGTTTGAAACTGATTTTAATGGGACAAAAATACCAGTTGTGAAAGAATATGAGCACACGTTTCCTCCATGTTTAAACCAGCAAATATATTTCATTTTTGCAATTTTTTATGAAAACATTTTATTTTTGCTGATTGTGTGATGTTAATATCGATTTTCAGTATGAATGCTTGGTTGAGGGATGTGGACTGAAATTCAAAACAAGCAAAGAGAGGAAAGATCATCTTATCAGAACACATAGCTATCCAGCAGACTTCAGATTTGACAAAGCAAAGAAGAGCGGAAGGTTTGGTGTTAATACTAATGTAAATTATGGGCCATTTTAGATTATAGGAATTTAAATTTTGCTCTCATATCCAGTCATTTCATATTTTACCCTAAATGGCCTAATATAATTAGCTACTTTTATCACTCTAGAATTTTTTTTTATCATAATCTCATGCTAATCAACAGAATGCGAGAAAGAAAGACACAACAGAAGAAGGCTGCAAATATGGAGGTTTCTGAAACAGCAACTGTTCACCAAGAAAGCGAGTCGATGGACTTCTCCTTGACCCCGGACCCAGAAAGCGTGAAGACTGTAGAAACAGAACCAGTGCAGACAGCTAATCTAAAGCCAACATATTCATACAAGTGGGTGAATTTATGGTCATGGATTCATATAAATGATTAAGTTTCATTACCCTGTTGACTCAGTGATCAGAACTATTTGTGTTGATTATCATCTTTCCTCCAGAGTTCCATCATCCATTTGCTTCGGTCAAGGCTCAGTCAGAGGCTTCAGAGGAAGAAGAAAGAAGTAGGCCAACGTTTTTATTAAATGCAAACAATTTACCACGTTTGCTTGGTAAAGAATTTGTTTGTCCAGAGCAGTATTTTTGTAATAAAACTTGTCAAAGTAGTCTTTAAAAAGATGTCTTGTCTCTTTTTATGGTTGAGATTAGTAATCAGATGCAAAACTTTGGCAGTCGGTTGTGGCAAGGAGTTTGAAAGTCTAATGTCGAGGAAAATGTCTTTAAATATGTTCAAAAATATTCAACTTTATAAATGCTTTTAACGAATGGCACAAACACGTCGCTAGATTTTTCAGACTCAATGAATAAAAAGCGTGTAATGATGGCGAGTGAAACTCGCGCAAAAACTACTAATAAAAACTCAAGACGCGTTGCAACTGTGTTCTCCACTCGGTTTGAAGGGGATTTGGATTTTGTAACACTATAAATAACATGAAGGTTATCTAAAGGGCTCGTATCTGCATGTAGTCTACTTAAGATTTTTTATTTCTTTTTTGGTCGTGAAGTTAAACGTAAAAACGTGTGATCTTTTAATTTATATGCTTTATTTTGCTTGTTATTGGAATATGTTTCTTTTTTCTGTGTATTATTAATAGAATCTTCATGTCATTGAAATTATTATTAGCCTATTATTATTGTCCGTTTAGCCTGATTGTTAGCCTAAATTAAACGTTTGTTGTCAGTATCCGAAACAATTTAATACATGAAGCAACAGTTAAGATACAAATTTCAAAAGCGAGCTGCGTAGCGCATCGATTAGACTTTTGATTTAGGTTTATGTATGACAAAACAAAAAACAAAACAAAAAAAATCATCTAGCGGAGTACTGAAATAAAAGTTTGTTTTTAAACGTATAAATAATAACATTGTACACATCAGTCTCTGTGAGATTATTTTTTAATGCAAAAGATTTTTTCTAATTTGTGTATATACATATAAAATATACAATAATTTACAGAAGATAAATGTAAACAGTGTATAAATATCAGCAATTCTATTTGTAATTTATTCAAATGGGGAATGCAAAATCTGTGATATATACGTGTATTTACAATGATAAAAATCTAGACATTAATTTTACAACCTAGCAAACTAGCATACATGTAGTCTACTGAAGGGATTATGGCTAAACAAGCGAAAAATCAATCAACAGGCCAAAAGTCCTCTGTATCCAACGTTTGGGAGGTGAAGTTTAGTAAAAAAA